>NC_060138.1:509014231-509743606 GCF_021461385.2 Schistocerca piceifrons
TGGCCGATTATGTCTTTCTTTCTAAGACACAGTGGTAGCACTCGCAGGAAGAAATCTAAGACACATGCACACCCATCGTTGATTTTTGGTCAGTATTATTTAGTGTCGTAGACACTGAGTTATTGACGAATTATTATACCTAGTAGTAGTAGGAGATGAGTGATAGGTTCGCGTTTGAGCGTCAGGCTTATAAAGTATGTGTTTGTGGGAAGGAAATGACTATGTCCAGTCGTAAGGAGGGTACGGTTTTGACTTGGAGTACTGTGATAGCAAAGGGAAGAGTATGTCAAGTCATAAGAATGGCAGTGATATTTCTATTTCCAGAGCCACTGCCGACAGCAGCGTGTATTTCCGATACTTTGCTCATTGTTGAATGCCATTCAATTGAGACCGCAATCGTAACATTTAATTGTAAGTATAATGGTAAAACATATATGTGACCGATTTTCTAGACTGATTCTGTGTATGCATGGACTGTGGTGGGAATGATTCACGTTTCCCATTAACGGCAGCGGCCATCCGAATGCAGAGGCCTGTAGGAGTGTAGGAATGTATCTGAGTTGACTTTACCGTCCTCTAGACGACCGAATAGCGAACTTATACATGGCCTGTGTTGGGAGGTTTCCGTCATCATGTGAAAATTTGAAGAGATTGTGTATGGAGGTGCATTTACGCTGGACCGTTATTCCCTCCCATGTAAATTTAGTTGAGAGAAGATCGATTGTGGTGTGTACATCTAGCATGTGGAAGACATGTTTGGGCTAGACATGGGAAAGACGTTAGTTGGCTTGTAAATTATATTGGTGATGTGGAATCTGTTACATCATCGACATCGGTATTCGAGAGTGGAAATATCAGTTTCCTCTATTTGTTTCTAGTTACTCAGTGGTTTACAGCACGCTGCAACTCGCTAAAGTTTGGGGTTTGTAGAGAAATAATTTCCAGTGTATATCTTGGGAATTACGTTGCGCTAGCGATCGGTGGGATGCTGCCTAGTGCTTGATATCTAGAAGTACCGCGAAAGTGGTATAATATTATGGTGAACCATGTGAAAATACGTGTGTTCTTGTAATCCTCGAGTCTGGAGATGTACGTAGAAAAGCGAGCAAGCAAGGAAGCAGGTTCGGAGCAGAAAGAGTAACGCGATTGTGCCGAGGAGAAACGAGTGCACGTTAGTACACGTCTACGTATGTGACAGTCTTCCCTTGAAATATACCACTTGGAGTTCATTCTATCGTGTAGCTGTTGTAGCTCAATATTCAAGCTCCTGTCCTCAGTGGAAGAGCAGTGTAATTGAATAAGAATGTTTCCGTATTTGACGATATGTGAGGTTTAGTAGTCGGTGCAATATGGTGATCACTGTAAAAATAACCTCTGAAAGTCTCGTCTGCAGAAGGAAAAAAGGCTCATGGTGCTTCGATACCGGCGGCATCGCCAGGTAAATTCGATAAGAGCCAATCATAATGCTCAATTCATTCACATCCTTTGTATTGGGATATAGGAGCCTCTATATAGCGGAGGGAACGTTTGTGTGTGTTGAAAGCAGGAAGGGTAACAAAAAAATGGCTCTGAGCACTATGGGACTTAACATCTGAGGTCATCAGTCCCCTAGAACTTAGAACTACTTAAACCTAACTAACCTAAGGACATCACACACATCCATGCCCGAGGCAGGATTCGAACCTGCGACCGTAGCAGTCGCGCGGTTCCGGACTGTAGCGCCAAGAACTGCTCGGCCACAACGGCCGGCGAAGGGTAACACATGATGGACTGGGTACCACATTAGGTCCGTGAGGAAGACTGCATTCGGCGTTATTCCGCACTATTTTCGTAAACAGTTTCTGTTAGGGGAAGAATTTTCGTGCATACAAGCTCAGATATCAAGAAAGCGAGCGTTTACTATTTTCGGACACTATACAATTCCTGAGAGGTCTACTCGGTTCTTATATTTTACATAGTCACGTGATATAAGATTGAGAACCTGTCAGATGCGCTTGTGACGGCTTATAGCTACGCGCACGCACTTCGCGGTGTTGCGTCAGTCATGCTGGGCACTTAATCAGGGTTAAACGCGTGTCTCATGTCGCACTAGGACCAATGCGCTCTGTGCTACTCTGGGAAGCATTGGAACATCTCTCTCGGTGCTGGACCGTACCACAGCTATGCGTCATGGCGTATGGGACCAGCGTGCCCGCGACTTGGAGTTCTGTCACGTCAGTGTAACACTCGAAGAATTCTAATTGAAAGCACGAAAATTGACCCAACTTTCAGCTGCAGCTGTGTGAGAGCCATGGCTCGCGCTGCCTTGCGTCTGGCAGTGGCTGACGGCGGCGGCGGCGCCTGGCGTCGAGTGGCGGGATGTGTTTTTTTATTAGCCCTCTTTTGTTTAAACTATGTTCTATCGATTTCATCGACCAATAGGATGCTGCGAATTAAGGAAAACTACTCCATAGATGTGAAGAATACCGATTCAATTAATTTACACTAACTTTTTATATCAACATAGTCTTAGCGGTAGAGTATTTAATGGGAGGGAGTGTGTGAGTGGTTGACTTGGAGCAGAAGAGCAGGTTATGTGCAGAACACTACTTTAATTTGCATAATTTCTATGTAAAACGCAGTACAACAGTTTAAGGGTGTGGGTGACAAAGAAGAATGCGTCATAAGTGGCGTTGAAATTTCGAAAAATGTACCGGAAAAAGGTGGGAGGATATAACCGATTACTTAATTTAGTATCAAAGGCGGTACAATAGTTTAAGTGCTGTTACATGGAAAACCACTTAACAGAACAATAGTTTAAGTTCCGACAAAGGCCCAAACATTAGGTTAAGACAGCCAGAGTACAGTGCCTAACATTGGGTTATGCAACATGTTTGCCCCACGTAACTGCTTCTTGCAAGACCTACATGCTCCCAAACAGCCGAGAATGACGAGCAAGAGAAATCCAACCCCCTCAAACTGATTTTTTTTATAAATAAACAATATACCATTTCCTTATATTCCATACATTGTCTAAATTGTGTAAACAATATTCCACATAGAGCAATCGAATTCCCTCCAAATGATCGATCAACTGAGTCTTTTTCCCGCCAATACCTAGGAAGAGATGGCAGTCAGATGACTTAGGTTAGTAGAGTTAGCCAAATTGCCCTTTTTTCGCGCCAAAATTCAAACTTCCACCCAGGGGGTTGTGGCACTTGTGGCATCAACTGACATCATGGCCGCCATCTTGGATGAGGTCGTGCACTCTGCACATTAGTACACGTTACTGCACGTTAAGGTACGTTGTCCAAGACGCGACGCACACTAGCGACTGCGACGGGTCGCTACGTGACGTCAGAAGTTGTCCGCTGGCGCATGCGCAGTTCGAGTTTGGGATGCGACGCGCGACTGTTGCGGCAGCTGTCGCAGCACTGCACCAGTGAAGTTACGTTGTGCAAGACGCGACAGCTGGCTGCGACTGCGACGCCGCCCCCTCCTCTCCCCTCCTCTTTTCCCACCCTGGCAGACGGCGACACGGCCGCAACACGGCTGGAGTCGTCGCCGTTTCCCAAGCTCCGGTCGGCGGCGGCGGATTCAAATACATAAGAAAAATAAGAATTCCGATTTTCTTGCTGTAAAAAATACTGTATGTTAATGCAACAAAGTTACATCGGCTCCCAGAGTTAGTTTTTCGATACAGATTCTCCTTTTACTTTAAAAAATTCAAAAGTATCTCTTCCGGTTTTGCGTGTTCTTTTCGCTGTATATTACTTCTCTATCAATTGTGAGGAAAGTAAAAGGCACAAAAAATTGATGTTTGCGTATCTTACAGTTTCACATCACAGCTTGATAATGAGGTGTCTATTTTTCCGATATTCGTCACAGTTATTCCGATACTTAATTTACAAGCGACCTACTGCATAAAATTTGAATTGTCTACAGTGAAAAATGTGGTCGCTGGCTACTTTACGTATGGTTCACGTTAGGTCATACATCGTTGTCGATGAAAAGAAGCTAACATATCGAAATTATTTTTAAAGTTGAGATCAGAATGATGTCGATCTCCGTTTCCGAGATTTGGGCACATATATCTCCGGGAGCGTCGCGACTAGCCGCCAGTTCTGTCGACGCGCAACGAGAATCGTGTGGTCATCACACGATAGAGAATGCATTTGTTTTGTTTCGCTGACACATTTGGGCCTAATGAAACCATTTTATGTCATATATTTGCGGTATGAGTTACTAATATTTCTCCATATGCTCTTGACAATTTCATTTAAAATGCCACGAAATGTAGGTCTCTTAAAGCCAAGTGATCAAGCAGAACCCATTTTCTTGGTTTTGCTGAGGCATCTGAACCTGTTCCAAGCTTTCTTTCTCGTTTATTTCTCTGATACGAGTCCCGACTATTCCTCCATCTGTTTTTGCACATTTCACCTAAAATTCCAATGAAAGATAAGTTTATTAACAATAAGCGCAAGATAGCGTCATTGCATTGTTTCAAGTTCTTGACAATAAGATACGGTTACACCTTTAACATCTCTAGAATTTTCATTCTGAACGTCTACAGTATACACTGGCAGAAATGTGGAAGAAATAATGTCCGTGCTTGTTCACAAAATTTCCCCAAATTATACGTGTCAGTTTCTCCCATGCAGAAATTTTTGGAATAAGCTAAGGCAACTTTCATAGCCGACTGACTCTTTATTCCCATCCAAATGAACTTCCATATTCTTATAATCCGACAGCATACATCGTTATGGATGACATGAACATTTAATCTTGCCAAGCTTCACTCAAAAGATGACTCCAGGATTTACAAAAGACGAATTTCAATTGTGAACTGTGTCAGACCAGAAGGGCCTTGTAAAACAGTAGTGCACTTTTGGCACAAGTTTTTTGAACACCATCTTCTACCAATGAATTGAAGTGAATGTGACAAATTACTTATTGCAGCATACTGTTTGCGCAATCTGTTGAGAAACGCCTTCCTCAAAAACGAACATCTATTGATTACAGAAAGCTGTACAACAATCTGGTGGTGGTTTTTTGCAACTAGAAGGTACATCAAGACACCAATCTACCGTTTACTTTCAAAGTGAAGGTATTGTAAAATGTAACTTTCTCGTTGTACTTTACATTGTTTGTTTTATAATGTACTTGCCGTTTTCAATTTTTGTCGTCACAAAAAAGAGTAATGCGAAAATTGACCTTCAAGTTCATTTTCATCATTCTAATTCTACATGTGCATGGATTATACTGATTTTCATAACAGGCCTGAAAAATTTGCATTAATGGGAAAATATTATATATTTCACTCACTTGCCAGTTTCAACTGTGCACCAATTTCTTCCCAAATTCTGTCTCTGAACATACTGTCTCTATATTTAGGGTTCTTCAAATTGTAAAGGCAAGGATGTTGCGAGACCAGCTCACAGAGCATCACATCCTGTGAGTGGCTCATTTCAGTTTTCCTTGACTGGCTCGACATCTTTCTGGCAGCCGTACGTCTTTGTGTCGTCCGACTTCCGTCGCAACACTGCTCACTGGTGCAGTGCTGCGACAGCTGCCGCAACAGTCGCGCGTCGCATCCCAAACTCGAACTGCGCATGCGCCAGCAGGCAACTTCTGACGTCACGTAGCGACCCGTCGCAGTCGCTAGTATGCGTCGCGTCTTGGACAACGTACCTACTGTTTTACAAGGCCCTTCTGGTCTGACACAGTTCACAATTGAAATTCGTCTTTTGTAAATCCTGGAGTCATCTTTTGAGTGCAGCTTGGCAAGATTAAATGTTGATGTCATCCATAACGATGTATGCTGTCGGAATACAAGAATATGGAAGTTCATTTCGATGGGAATAAAGATTCAGTCGGCTATGAAAGTTGCCTTAGCTTGTTCCAAAAGTTTCTGCATGGGAGAAACTGACAAGTATAATTTGGGGAAATTTTGTGAACAAGCATGGACATTATATCTTCCACATTTCTGCCAGTGTATACTGTAGACGTTCAGAATCAAAATTCTAGAGATGTTTAAGGTGTAACCCTATCTTGTTGTCAAGAACTTGAAACAATGCAATGAAGCTAGCGTGCGCTTATTGTTAATAAACTTATCTTTCATTGGAATTTTAGGTGAAATGTGCAAAAACAGATGGAGGAATATTCGGGACTCGTATCAGAGAAATAAACGAGAAAGAAAGCTTGGAACAGGTTCAGATGCCTCAGCAAAACCAAGAAAATGGGTTCTGCTTGATCACTTGGCTTTAAGAAACCTACGTTTCGAGGCATTTTAAATGAAATTGTCAAGAGCATATGGAGAAATATTAGTAACTCATACCGGAGGAATATGACATAAAATGGTTTCATTAGGTCCAAATGTCTCAGCGAAACAAAACAAATGCATTCTCTATCGTGTGATGACCACACGATTCTCGTTGCGCGTCGACAGAACTGCCGGCTAGTCGCGACGCTCCCGGAGATATATGAGCCCAAATCTCGGAAACGGAGATCGATATCAATCTGATCTCAACTTAAAAAATAATTTCGATATGTTAGCTTCTTTTCATCGGCAACGATGTATGACCTAACGTGAACCATACGTAAAGTAGCCAGCGACCACATTTTTCCCTGTACACAATTCAAATTTTATGCAGTAGGTTACTTGTAAATTAAGTATCGGGATAACTGTGACGAATATCGGAAAAATAGACACCTCATTATCAAGCTGTGATGTGAAACTGTAAGATACGCAAACATCAATTTTTTGTGCCTTTTACTTTCCTCACAATTGATTGAGAAGTAATATACAGCGAAAAAAACACGCAAAACCAGAAGAGATACTTTTCAATTTTTTAAAGTAAAAGGAGAATCTGTATCGAAAAACTAACTCTGGGAGCCGATGTAACTTTGTTGCATTAACGTACAGTATTTTTTACAGCAAGAAAATCGGAATTCTTATTTTTCTTATGTATTTGAATCCGCCGCCGCCGACCGGAGCTTGGGAAACGGCGATGACTCCAGTCGTGTTGTGGCCGTGTCGCCGTCTGCCATGGTGGGGAAAGAGGAGGGGGGCAGCGTCGCAGTCGCAGCCAACTGTCGCGTCTTGCACAATGTAACTTTTCCCACCTGAGAGGGTGGCGTGGTAGGGGATGGGGGTGTCTTTTTCACACCAGAAAGGTTAATTAATTGATCAATTTAAATAAGTAGTCAATCAAATTGATGAGAGTAAGAGGGGGCCCTATTCCAATAACTCAGACCTGAAAGTGTACCTGTAGCAGTGAGGGGGAGGGGGTTGGGGGAGAGGGTGGGGGGGACAACAGGTTAAGCACCTGTCAATCTAAAGGAAATGAGGGTGACATGAATAAGCACTTAACAGCATAATAGGTTAACTCAGACCTGGAAGTGTACCAGCAACAGCGAAGGGGGAGGGGGTGGGGGACACTAGGTTTGGTGCCTGTCAATCAAAAGGAAATAGGGGTGACATGGGAAAACACTTAACAGAACAATAGGACTGCCTCTGAGTGCATACCTGCCCCTGATGTAGGCAAATTGCACTACCAAAATGCGCCAGCATCCCCTTCCTGAGTGGGGGGGGGGGGGGGATGGGAGGGGTGGGGGACAATAGGTTAAGTGCAGCAACATGGAAAAGCACTTAGCAGAACAATAGGTTAAGTACCTGTCAATCAAAGGAGAACAATAGGCTGACATGGAAAAGCACTTAACAGGTTTGCCCCTGAGTGTGTACCTGCCCCTGATGTAGGCAACCCGCACTAACAAAATTAGCCAGAACATAGCTTGGCCTCCTAGTCACGTCGTCTATCTGCAAGTGTGTCCCACTTCAAACTTTCAATGAGACTCGTAATGCTCTCGCGATGGCTAAGTGTACCAGTCATGAGTCTTGCCACTCTTCTTTGGACTTTCTCAATCTCTAGAATCAGACCCAACTGGTAAGGATCCCATACATATGAACAATACTCTAAAACTAGATGAACTAATGTATTGTAAGCTATTTCCTTTGTTGAAGGACTGCATAGCTTCAGGATTCTACCAATAAACCGTAATCTAGAGTTCGCCTTGCCTGTTACTTGTGTAATCTGATAGTTCCATTTGAGATCATTTCGAATAGTCGCACCCAGATACTTGATGGATGTTACTGCTTCTAAAGACTGGGCATTTATTTTGTACTCATACATTAATGGGGATTTTCGCCTTGTTATATATATTAGTTTACACTTACTAATATTGAGAGGTAACTGCCAGTCATTACACCTCACATTTTTTTTCTGGAAATCCTCATTGATGTGTTCACAACTTTCGTATGATACTGCTTTCCTGAATACTGCAGCATCATCGGCAGACAATCTAATTCCGCTGTCAATACCATCAACCAGATCGTTTATGTAAATCGTGAAAAGCAGAGGACCTATTACGCTGCTCTGGGGCACACCTGAAGTTATGCTTTGTTTCTGTTGAAGTCACCCCATTCAGGACGACAAACTGCTCTCTGTCTATTAGAAAACTTTCTATCCAACCGCATATGTCATCGGATAGACCGTAAAAGCGCACTTTTAGGAGCAAGCGACAGTGCGGAACTGAGTCGAACGCCTTTCGAAAGTCGAGAAATATGGCTTCAACCTGGCAGCCAGTATCTAGAGCCTGTTGTATATTATGCACAAAGAGGGCTAGCTGTGTCTTGCATGACTGCTGTTTCCTAAAACCATGCTGGTTTCTGCAGATGAGCTACTCAGAGTCTAGAAAGGTCATTATGTCTGAACACAAAATATGTTCCATGATTCTACAACAAATCGATGTCAGTGAAATTGGCCAGTAATTATGTGCATCCAATTTTCTACCCTTTTTATAGACTGCTACGACCTGTGCCTTCTTCCAGTCCCATGGAACTTGCCACTGTTCCAATGATCTCTGATAGATGATGGATAAGAATGGTGCTATATTTGTAGCACAGTCAACGTATAATCTTACGGGGATACTGTCTGGGCCAGATGTCTTCCTGGCATCTAAGGATCTTAACTGTTTTACAATCCCAGATACACTAAACACTATGTCAACCATCCTTGCATTTGTTCGATAACTGAAAGGGGGAATGGTGCTGCAGTCCACTACTGCAAACGAGTTTTTGAAAGCTAGGTTTAGAATTTCGGCCTTCTGTTTATCATCATCCGTTACATTACCCGTAAAGGGTGTAAATCACCAAACATACATTCTATTATTCATGATCATGGATCTGACATTATTTAAGTATTGCAGTTTTCTGGTTTTGATGATGTGAATTGTGCAATAAATCTTTTTATTCGAGCTGGGGAAGTAAATGGGTCTCTTCCATGGTATTGCAGATTATGTTCAAGGGATAGGAAAATAGCGGAACAGGAAGAGAAGATTAGAGCTTTTCATGCTGAACTGGATAGTGCTAGGAAGGAACTGATGAGGTTAAGGGGGGAGAAGGGTGAAGACAGGTGGGAAGTGGTAGCAAGGAACAGGGACCACAGAAAGAGAGCAGTAGCTGACAGTTTGATCATTGGCACAAACAACAGATTTGCCTTGTAACCTCAGTCAACTAAGTAAGAGGCACAAGTAGATGTAAGTGTAGTCAGCACTCAACAGACTTTCATTAGGAAACCAATTGTTGCAAAAAAAGTAGAAAGTAGGAAGAAAGTTCTGTTGTTAGGTAGTAGCCATGGAAGAGGTGTGGGTCGGATGTTGCAGGAAAAGTCAAGTGACAGGTACCAGGTCACAAATATTTTCATGCCCAGTGCATGTCTTAGCCAAGTGATGGAGGATGTAGGATCGTTGTGCAAGGGTTTTACAAATCAGTATCATGTTGTGGTAGTGGGAGGAGCAGGAAACAGTATTGATAGGGATCAGGGCTACAATAGTGAGTGTGACCTGGTAAAAATAACAGCTGCAACAACTCATTAAATTTTGGCTTGGTTCCTATTTTCATGCGGTATGATCAGCCCCAATTGAACAGCTCTGTCAGGAGGCTCAGTATGGAGCAAGATCAGCTGCTTTGGGTGGCTACTTTGTCAGGCATAGGTTTGGTTCCTGTTGATGGTAGTGATAGGTGGGACTTCACAAGACATGGCCTGCATCTCAGTAGGAAAGCAAAGGGTAAACTGGCTGGGATGATAGCAAAATCTTTAAGGAGGGCACTGAAACTGAAGCAAGTACTTTTTTAGGCTAAGATCAGTGTCCAGTCATCCAACATTGATTGAAATTAAACTTAATGAGAAGTTTAGACAGGCAGGTACTAGAGATGTTAAAATATCACAAGAATCTCATAACACTACAGTGAAAAACAATGTTAGTATGTCACAAGATTCACGTAAAACCACAGTTAAAAAAATGTTAGTATACTGTATGAGAATATCAGGGGATTAAAAAACAAAGTGGATTAGCTTCTTGCTTGTTTAGAAGATTTAGAAACTAAGGGTGGAATAGATGTACTATGCCTGTCTGAACATCATATAGTCACAGGTATGGAAATGGCAAATGTAAGTGGATATAAGCTTTCAGTACATGTAAGTATAGACATTATGGAGAGAGAGCGAGTTGCCACATATGTTACAATATGTCGTATTGTGAAAAATTTGGAAACTAAAAACTTTTGCTGTAGAGCAACATATAGAAGTATGTGCATGTGAGCTTAAACTAAATAATGTCACTTTTTTAATTATAGCTGTGTATAGGTCCCCATTAGGAAATATTCAACTATTTTTTAAAAACTTGGAATCTTGGTTGTGCTGTCTGTCAAACAGAGTAAAGCAAATTATTGTTTGTGGGGATTACATTGTAGGTTTTGTCAAAGAGTCAGCAGCTTGACCTTGAAGTATTACTTGGTTCTTTCAGTTTGACATCAGTCATTGAGTTTCCTACTCGGGTAGTACAGGAAAGCAGCACACTGATAGATAATGTTTTTGTAGACCAAGATAGACTTAATCATATAAAAACTTTTCCTGATAACAATGATCTGTCTGATCATGATGCACAGCTATGGTCTGTCTGATCATGATGCACAGCTAGTTGCAGTATATGACATAGTTACATATAATAAAGCAAAACAGTCCTCCAAAATAGTGTGATCAATTAACGATTTAACAATTCAAAATTTTACTGAAAGCTTGCAACAGTTAGACTGAGGTGAGATGTACAGAGAACATGATGCTAATTTAAAATTTATCCTATTTCATGATACCTTTGTGAGCATATTTGAAAACAGTTTCCCTAAGAAAACAGCGAAATGTAATTGTAAGAAACCATGTAAAAGGCCATAGCTTACTAAAGGGATAAAAAAATCTTGTAAACAGAAAAGGGAAATGTATCTTATAGCTGGGAGGAGTAATGATCCCAAAACAGTGAAACATTATAAAAACTGCTGCACTTTATTAAGAGAAGTTATTAAAAAGTCCACAAGGATGTGCATTATGTCTGAAATTAGAATATCTGATAATAAAATTAAAACAATTTGGAATATTGTTGAAAGAGAAACAGGGCAATCGAGAGTGCAGGAAGAGCATATTTCTATCAAACTCAATGAAAAGATTGTTAACAAGAAGTCAGAAGTAGAAAACATTTTTAATAATCATTTTTAAGTGTTGTTAGGAAAATAGGATCCAGCTATTCATTAGAAAATGCAAGGTAGCACATGGAAGAGGAAGTACCTATACAATTTGATAAAATTGAAATTCATCCCACCTCTCCTACTGAAATTAGGAAAATAATAAATTCACTCAAAAGTAAAAGGTCACATGGAATTGATGGCATTTCCAACAGAGTACTAAAAGCCTGTTCCCAACAAATAAGTAGGATTCTCAGCCATATATGTGGTAGCTCACTGAAACAGGGCATTTTTCAGATAGACTGAAATACGCTATTGTTAAACCATTGCATAAAAAGGGGATAGGTCTGATGCTAGCAGCTACTGCCCAATCTCACTTCTGACAGTATTATTCAAAATTCTTGAAAAAGTAATTTACTCAAGAGTAGCATCACATATTTCTACAAACGAAGTACTAACAAAATGTCAGTTTTGGTTTTCAGGAAGGCTTTTCAACAGAAAATACTATATACACTTTTACTGATCAAATATTAAATGCATTGAATAACTGAACATCACCCATTGGGCTATTTTGTGATCTCTCAAAAGCTTTTGATTGTATGAGTCATGAAATTCTTCTAGATAAGCTTAAGTATTGTGGCATGAGAGGGACAGTGCACAAATGGCTTAATTCATACTTCACTAGAAGAATGCAGAAGGTTGAAATTAACAGCACAGATAATCTGCAAAAATCAGCAGAGTCCTCTAACTGGGAAAGCATCAAGAATGGTGTCCCACAGGGTTCAGTCTTGGGTCCCTTATTGTTCTTAATATATATGAACGACTTGCCACTCTACATTCATGAAGATGCAAAGCTAGTTCTTCTTGCTGATGATACAAGTATAGTAATCACACCCAACAAGCAAGAATCAGCTGAGGAAATTGTAAATTATGTCTTTCAGAAAATTATTAAGTGGTTCTCTGCAAAATGAACTCACTAAATTTTGAGAAAACACAGTTTATACAGTTCTGTACAGTAAATGGCATAACACCATTGATAAATATAGACTATGAACAGAAGTCTGTTGCTAAGGCAGAATACTCAAATTTTCTGGGTGTGTGCATTGATGAGAAATTGAATTGGAAGAAACACATTGATGATCTGCTGGAACAGTTAGGTACAGCTAGTTACGCTATTAGGGTTATTGCAAATTTTGGTGATAAACATATCAGTAAATTAGCCTACTATGCTTATTTTCATTCACTGCTTTCATATGGCATCATATTTTGGGGCTATTCGTCATTAAGAGAAAAAGTATTCATTTCACAAAAGCATGTAATCCAAGTAATAGCTGGAGCCCACCCAAGAATACCTTGCAAATATTTGTTTAAGGAACTCGGGATATTCACAGTACCTCCACAATACATATATTCACTTTTTAAATTTCTCATTAATAACTCATCCCAATTCAAAAATAACATCACTGTAGTGCATAGCTACAACACGAGAAGAAAGGATGACCTTCACTATTCTGGATTAAATCTCACTTTGGCACAGAAAAGGATGAATTATGCTGCCACAAAAGTCTTTGGTCATTTGCCAAATAGTATTAGAGGTCTGACAGATAGCCATCCAACATTTAAAAACAAATTAAAAGAATTTCTGAATGATAACTCCTTCTATTCAGTAGATGCATGCTTACATATGAAATAGTAACTGTAAAAAAATATTATTTTATCTAGAGGAAACTTATGTTAAAGTGACACATTCTACATCATTGCAAAGTGTCGTAATCATGATCTATGGAACAAGAATTGATGTATGTACGTATGTTTGTATGCTGCTGTTGTACCACAGTAGCAGCTTCTACAACTTACTGTTAAACTGAAAAAAACTGCCACCCATTTCAATAATTCCTTGGTTGCACAAACCGAGCAGGCAAAAATTCAGAGTGAACGCCTTAATCAACCTGCTTTATCTGTCATTTGGGATTGCCAAACACGGTAAATATTGTTAAATATACATAAATGAATTTCAATTTTATGGCACAACTTTAGTGTAAGTATCGTGTGTTTTGTTTTTACGAATATACTGTCTGTTAATTTAATTTCTTCTATTTCCATCTGGAATAACACGTTCTATATGATTGGAGGGAACGATTTTCAAAGCTGATGGATTCGCTAGTTTTTTACTTATGTTCAAATTTAATCACGATGATCTCCACTGAAGACTGGAAAAGTGTTCAAAAATTTATAGAAAAAATGAAACCATTCTAAGAAATAACTAGAAACTTACACAGTTCTCAGACGAGCATTTCTTCAGCCATACAGCCAGTTCAAGTCCTTGGGACCACTTTACAGCAAGAAAAAATAAAAGCTGATACTTAAGAACAATTCCAAAATTTTACAATATAGTTACGTGACGAACTGAATTCAAGCACAAGGTTTGGAGCACTGAACAAAAACGATAAGTACCCAATTGCGACGTATTTAGATCCATGATAAAAGTCAAAATTTTTCGGTGGCAACGTCACAGAGCAAGTTGTGTACGAAATACTTAATTTTATGACGATGAAAGCCAAAGATACAAACTTATCGCAAGATTACTGTATACCTGCTACCTCTAAAAGCTGCCGATTTGTAAATCAGCCTTCAACAAGTTTTGGCTTAATCACATAATCTCTGTTAAAAACATCGCTACAAACATTAGAATTTAGATAAATATGAACTAAGATCAGCAAGACCCCACTATGACTAACGAAAACGACAATTTGCTTTTCATGCCATAATCAAACCTATTGGAGTACAAAAAGGAGGAAAGACTTCCTGTAAAAGATGATGAGCTAATATGGTGGAAATCAAATGGACACAAGTACCCACTATCTATTGCCACTAGCTCGCCGGTATTTCTCAGCTCCTCCCAGTAACGTAGCCACTGAACAATCATTCATTGAACTTCGAAATAGATTGCAGCGTGAAAAAGCGGCAAAATTACTTTTTGTTAAGTATAATCTACCATTGATAAATGTTGAGTTAATAAAAAATAGTGTCTAATAAAGACGCTTCTGCCTTTTGTTACCACACTTCGTCACATCACTAGTTAAATGAGGCATCTTTTATTGCATCAAAATCTCTTTTGCAGTCGCTTGTTCATATCTGTGGAATATTTTTTTCAGTAAATTTAATAGAACAGCAATATTTAAAAGCTGATTTGGCATGAACATTCGAAACAGTTGGCGAGGAGCGAGTAGGACTCCACTCTAAGGGTTTCATACAAAGACAGTTTATCCATTCCAGGAATTGAGGATGTGAACTATTTTTACCTGTTATCAAAATTGATACTGGCAAGATATTAGACCCAGTAATTCCAAGACTTTCGAGAATGTTTTAATTTCAAGTTTGAAGTTGGATAATAAGTTACAAAAGAATGTTTTTGTGTAATATCATTACAAATTTCAATTTCAGATTTTTTTCCTTTACATGCACTGTGAATTCTAGGTAACAGAAAGTATCCTATCGGTTTGGATAAGTAAGTTTTCGATTATAAATATATGTGACATAAATGACCGTATCTCTTAACTTAATTGACATAGAAACTTAAAATTTTTACATCACCAACGGACCAAAGACGTTAATATGTGATATAAATTTGAAACTGATACGTCTACTTGTTTCCGAAATAAATGTTCCTAACAGATGGAGAGACAGGAGCACCGCCAGATGGAGAACGAAACAATCCTGTAAGAGATCCGTTTTTAAGGATTGAGACACAGAATGCTAAAAATGAACACAAGCCAAAAAATACTTTATGTTTTTTTCATGCTGGAATAAGGGAAATGCTTTATTGCACTGATTTTGTTTGGATCTGCGTGATTTTATAGATGAAACTATGCTCCCAAGAAACTTAATTTTGTTTCTTATAAATTTCGACTTTTTCAGGTTTGTGGTAATCCCTCCTACAAATAATTTGTATAACGTCTTTTCTAACAGATCTACATGTTCTTTCCAGGATGGGTCGATAGTAGATTAGATTAGAGATTAGATTAGATTAATACTAGTTCCATGGATCATGAATACGATATTTCGTAATGATGTGGAACGAGTCAAATTTTCCAATACATGACATAATTAAGTTAATTTAACAACATACTTAAGTTAATATAACAACTTTTTTATTTTTTGTGTTTTTTTTATTTTTTTATAATTTTTTTCTTAATTTATATCTAAAAATTCCTCTGTGGAGTAGAAGGAGTTGTCATTCAGAAATTCTTTTAATTTCTTCTTAAATACTTGTTGGTTATCTGTCAGACTTTTGATACTATTTGGTAAGTGACCAAAGACTTTAGTGGCAGTATAATTCACCCCCTTTCTGTGCCAAAGTTAGATTTAATCTTGAATAGTGAAGATCATCCTTTCTCCTAGTATTGTAGTTACACACACTGCTGTTACTTTTGAATTGGGTTTGGTTGTTAATAACAAATTTCATAAGAGAGTATATATACTGAGAAGCTACTGTGAATATCCCTAGATCCTTAAATAAATGTCTGCAGGATGATCTTGGGTGGACTCCAGCTATAATTCTGATTGCACACTTTTGTGCAATAAATACTGTATTCCTCAGTGATGAATTACCCCAAAATATGATACCATATGAAAGCAATGAGTGAAAATAGGCGTAGTAAGCTAATTTACTAAGATGTTTATCATCAAAATTTGCAATGACCCTTATTGCATAAGTAGCTGAACTCAAACGTTACAGTAGATCATCAATGTGTTTCTTCCAATTTTATCTCTCATAAATGGACACCTAAAAATTTGGAATATTCTACCTTAGCTATATGCTTCTGATTAAGGTCTATATTTATTATTGCTGTCATACCATTCACTGTATGGAACTGTATGTACTGTGTCTTATCAAAATTCAGTGAGAGTCCATTTACGAGGAACCACTTAGTAATTTTCTGAAAGACAGTATTGACAATTTCATCAGTTAATTCTTGTTTGTCAGGTGTGATTACTATACTTGTATCATCAGCAAAGAGAACTAACTTTGCCTCTTCACGAATATAGAATGGCAAGTCATTGATATATATTAAGAACAACAAAGGACCCAAGACTGACCCTTGTGGAACCCCATTCTTGATAGTTCCCCAGTTTGAGGAATGTGCTGATCTTAGCATATTATAACAACTGCTTATTTCAACTTTCTACACTCGTTCAGTTAGGTACGAATTAAACCATTTGTGCACTGTCCCACACATGCCACAATATTTGAGCTTGTCTAGCAGAATTTCATGATTTACACAATCAAAAGCCTTTGAGAGATCACAAAAAATCCCAGTGGGTGGTGTTCGGTTATTCAGATCACTCAAAATTTGATTGGTGAAGGCATATATGGCATTTTCTGCTGAAAAACGTTTCTGGAAACCAAACTGACATTTTGTTAGTACTTCATTTTTACAGATATGTGAAGCTACTCTTGAATACATTACTTTCTCAAAAATTTTGGATAAAGCTGTTAGAAGGGAGATTGGACGGTAATTGTTGACATCAGATCTATCCCCCTTTTTATGCAAAGGTATAACAATAGCATATTTCAGTCTATCAGGGAAAATGCCCTGTTCCAGAGAGCTATTACACAGGTGGCTGCGAATCTTACCTATCTGTTGAGAACAAACTTTTAGTATTTTGCTGGAAATGCCATCAATTCCATGTGAGTTTTTGCTTTTAAGCAAGTTTATTATTTTCCTAATTTCAGAGGGAGAAGTGGGTGAGATTTCAATTGTATCAAATTGCATAGGTATGGCCTCTTCCATTAACAGCCTAGCATCTTCTAATGAACACCTGGAGCTTACTATATCCACAACATTTAGAAAATGATTATTAAAAATATTTTCAGCTTCTGACTTTTTGTTCGTAAAGTTTTCATTCAATTTGATGGTAATACTGTCTTCCTGTGCTCTTGGTTTTCCTGTTTCTCTTTTAATAATATTCCAAATTGTTTTAATTTTATTATCAAGAGTTGCTGATTTCAGACATGATACACATACTTCTGGATTTTTAATAACTTTTCTTAATATAACACAGTAGTTTTTATAATGTTTGATAGTTTTTGGGTCACTACTCTTTCTTGCTGTCATATACATTTCCCTTTTCCGGTTACAAGATATTTTTATACCCTTAGTAAGCCATGGTTTTTTACAAGGTTTCTTACGAGTGTATTTAACTATTTTCTTGGGGAAGCAGTTTTCAAATGCATTTACAAAAATGTCATGAAATAAATTATATTTTAAATTGGCATCAGGTTCACAGTACACCTCATCCCAGTCTAACTGCTGTAGGCTTTCCCTGAAAATTTCTATTGTTAAATCGTTGACTGAACGTACTACTTTGGAGGACTGTTTAGTATTGCTGAATGGAGCTATGTCATATACTGTAACTAGCTGTGCACCATGATCAGAAAGACCATTCTCAACAGACTGAGCATTTATCTGGTTAAACTTATCTTGGTCTATAAAGAAGTTATCTACCAGTGAGCTGCTATCCTTTACCACCCGTATCATCAACGTATACTGTAGCCCTGTCTAGTAGTTCAGGCCCTTGTACGGTATCTAAGATAGTAATGAACATTCCTGAACACACATTTAGACCAAATTGTAATAGGCTTACACTAACTGATAGCTTCTTCCACTAAAGATAAAGGCAGCATATTTTCTAGATTCCTTAATAAGACACACTGCCAGTATGTATTACTCAGATGTATGCTAGTAAGATATTTAGCTCCATGGAACTTAAGTAGCTGCTTGTCAAAGTTTTAAATTCGAGTTCTTACAGGAATAGTGATCTTATTAACGGCCCTCACACCCAAAACTAGATGAACACTCCCATCACGTTTTGCCACAGCTAATATTGGACTACAGCAACATGGCAGAGAAGGCTCAATGATTCTCCAGTCGAGCGTTTGTTTTATCTAATTTGTGGTGGCTGCCCTTTCGGTCCATGGAATGGAATATATGTTATGACATTAGATCTCTTGGGGATACTGGTATCTGTTGATAATAACAGGCTTGCTTACGAACACATGGGCCTACTTTAATAGTAATTCTTTTAAGTTTTTTTGTTGCAGTGAGTCAATGGTTATAGATTCTATGATCTTACCTTTAACGAGATTTGCAATCTGACTACAGTATGAGGGTGTGCTACTGGTGTGTGTTTTCCTTGTCTAAAGTAATTTTACTCATAGGTCCTGGCAGTATGTACCATTTGTTTTTATTAAACCTACTACAACCTTCTGGCCATCAGTGTTTAAAGAATATTTACCTAAAAAGAAGTCAACTGCTGTGTAATTCTCTTGTAGGAAATCAGTGCCAAGAATGCATTCTACTACCAATCCATTTGTAACAGAATGGGCATTTTGTCTCTCTATTTCCTGTTTTACCTCCACTGAGGTTTCATCTAGACATAGCTTGATTTAACGCAAATGGCTTCGATGATTTTATAGTTTTTACAGGATATGTGGCTACTTTAGTGACATCATGAATTTTATTGAATAAATTGGACAATATAACTCTCATCATAGTACTCTTGTCTATTACAACTGTAGTCGGTATCTTTATCACTTCTGCAGGTGTCATGTTTTGGATAATCACTTCGTTCTGAACATGCCATTTAAAATGGTTGGAAGTTAGTTCCTCACTGATAAACGCGTCATCATTGTAACACAATAAATTTATTGTATTATCTTCGTTGCCCCCGAACCACGTCACGGCCAACATTCGAGGGCACAGTGTGGTCAAACTTACTTTCTTGACACCGTGTTTAGTGGGTTGTGGCCCTTCTGCCACTTTAACGATGTGTATAGTTGGCTTCTGTGTGCGCCACTCACTTTCAAATGTTTGCTTTCGTACTGGAACATAACACATGTTATCATTGTTATGCAAGGATGGTTCGTTGTTATTCGACATACTGTTCTTGTGGTTGAATCTAGCATGGGAACAGACTCTTTGATTTACAATTGTTTGTCAGACAGTTTGATTGTTTCGGACAGGCCCTGGTATGCATCTCTCAATGCAGCTATTTCAGTAATTAATGTGTCGCATTGTAAAGACAAATTTGTCATTTCAGTCTTCATAGCATTTTGCTGTAATGTTAAATAGATGCAGTGGTGGTTAAGCTGTTATTTGAGAAGAAATTTCATTATAGAACGATCACATTTCAGACTTCGTCATCTCCGCTGAAGTGCTAAGCCTTACAGTAGGCCTATTTGGATCTTGCAGTTTGCTGATAGTGAGACTAAACGTAGGATTAATTATTTCAGTTTCAGCTCGCAATTCAGTGTCGCGAGCCGAAGCGCCTACACCATCTATAGCCACGTCAGCGGGAATGGCTCTCATCAGCACCAGAATCTATCTCATGTAGCATTTCGTCTTCCATTTTGGACAGTTTCCTGATCTTTAACATTACACGTAAAATGACTGAACTCACGTATGCGAAATCATTTCATCCAAATTAATATAAGCACGAAAATGATTTAATGTTGCTGGACAAGAACGTTCACAGAAAAAAGTTAACTGTGGTAACATCATAATTACATTATTATACTGCAACGAATCACTGGTGGTCATGGGCCCCTTACTCCAAAATATTCAGAGAAATCCCTAAATAACATACAGAATTTTGTCGGGATAGTTTGGCTCATCCTATATAGAAAAAGGGGCAATGTCTGAAGTGAGGCGCACTATATGGACACAGATGAACACAAATGATAAACAAATCACAAAAACTATAGTTAAATTCTTTTATTTTGGCGGTTCGCGCATGCCCGCCCAGACGCGGGAGATTGCTGCGTTGCCAGTTGTACGCGCCAAGAGAAGCAGCGCCTAGTATAGTTCGCAAACTTACGTTTAGGGGGGGAGCGCTCAGTTTATGAAGTGAAGCCACCACGGCCGCATTAACCCTTTCGCTGCTACAGAGACGTGCTTCCCGCATTCCGCGATGTGCGCGTATTTTGTCATCATTGCACTGCTCGCCTGTGCAGACACATGGTGTTTCGACTGCTTTGATACAATTTATCATTCGATTTCCCAAAAAATATTTGGCCCAAAAATTTGATTTTTACACATCTTCCTGACTGATACCTTCCCTGCATAAATGACTTAATTTTGTTTCGATGTTCAACGCAGTTATTGTGCGAAATTTTGAAGAGTTTGCAGAGGTAAAAGTTCGTAGCGTATACTTTCCGTATGGTCGATTTTAGTTGCCACTAGAAATTTCAAAAAATTACATTCAAACGAATAAAATTCATGAAGTAAGACACTTCGATATTGTTTTTAAATAAACAAAATATTAAGCACCGATCAAGGTTTGAACTCAGAACCTTTCATATACTTTAACCATTACACTAACGCAGCTCGTCATTTACTATATCTCCCGGAGGACTTTAAAATATCACACAAAATACCGACAAACACTGTTGGTATGATTATGAATTACTCACGTTTCGTCGAAGTACAATAGGAAATAAACAATTACTGCTGTTCTTTATGCGAAAAAACGGTTAGTGAGAATGATAACAAACACTTTTCCTTGCTATCGCCTGAATTAGGAGGCTTATTGCTTGTTTGGTTTAATTAATTAATAGAATATGAAGCAATTGGTATAAAGAATGCTTTTTCCAAACTTTCTATAAAAGAAAGTCTGCTATTAAGACATTGCTTTTGTTCAATTACTTTATTTATGACTGAACATTTCTAAAACTGAAGACACTCGTCTGTGTTCTGCACTGCAGTCGAACTCTGGCAACGTCGTTCTCTGTTCATTGGCTGACTGGTTTGTGACGTCAGATGCGCAGAACGAACCTAAACTCGGCCCCCGTCATAAATGACGCACACTTTAGTGCGAAATCATACATCGGATGGACACAACGTTGTATCTCGTTACACTGAAATGATCAATGTAACACTGACAAGGAAACAAAATTGCACCAACTACGAACAGTTTGAAAGAAGAATACACATTTCATTACAATATACGGCGATTATGTTTTGGGAGGCTCGTTTCTAGGACAACGTAGTTAAGACTCAATCGAAATACGATTTGCCTTCATCACAGCTTCACAAACCGATCTGGAAGCAATGGAATGAGAACGATGTCACACAAATTCTGAGGGTAAGATAAAATATCATCATAGCCAGGAGAGTTTCTGTTTTTTGTGTTACAATCTCTGCTCCAGTGCGTTGAAAAGCGTATGGTATAGATGGTCTTGCATCACAGTCCATGATGTAATTCTCAACTTTGTTACATTATTTTTGGCCTATTACTGCGTAATCCCGAAATGCAAGCTGAGAAGAACATCGTGTGGTCCTACTTTCAAGCACAAAGTAGTTCTTTACGCTGAAAATATGCTAACAGGAGGGCAGGACAGAGTTCGATGTACCTGAGGATAACTTTCGCTTATGGAACAAACAGAAATTGGCATTATTTGCAACCATCGCTAATAGAAAGAAATTCACTGGCACTCGCAAATGAAGACAGCCAGACGTTGAAGTAAAAGTTTTGGAATACGTCCATGATAGGCGGAAGAATGGGCAACCTGTGGCTAGTGATACAATAAGAAAGAAAGCAAACATGCCAGCACACTTCGAAAAGAGAAGAATTTTCCGATGGACCAAACAGGCAACACAAATGAGACACCAGTTTGGTTTGATACGTCACGTAATTACACGGTTGACGAGGAAGGGACAAAAGTTACCATCAGAAACATCAGAGTGCGAAAAACAGCGCATAACTGTAATGCGGGCAATCAAAAGACCCCTAAGAATGAAAAGCTATTCATTGATTAAATCATTGTTCGAAATCAAGAGAAGGGATGGATGACAAACTTTAATGATTAACTGGCTCCGAAACGTATGAAGATTCCGTCGTTGTGCGCTTTCCAAACTCGATGCATTTCGTGGTCATTTCACTGACGAGCTAAAAAAGAACATCCACGGCCTAGCCATTGATCTTGCTATTATTCCTAAGATAATTACTTATGTGTTACAACCCGCGGACGTTCGTATAAATAAATCTTTCAAAGGTTACGTTCAGGGACAGTACGGAAAATGGTTTTGAGGACCATATCGTGGACTGAATCCGCAGGTAGAATTAAGCATGCTGCACCCCACATTACTGCGCGCTGGGTTTCGACTACCTGGAAAAGCATCGAAGCACCAATGATCGTGAACTCATTCAGGAAATGCTGTATTTCAAATACTCTGGAAGATAGTGAAGATGATTTTCTCTGGAACGGCACCGAGGATAATGGGGAAAGAAGAAATGGATCTGTTCCTGATGTAGACTTCTCCGAGGATAACAGTAGTGATGACATTGGTTAATAATGATGAGTGCGCCTGTAATTTTTCGGTATGTTTGCTTGCATGTCGTGTAGGTAATCAGTTTAGGAGTTCTTTTCTGCCGGCCGGAGTGGCCGAGCGGTTCTAGGCGCTTCAGTCTGGAACCGCGCGACCGCTACGGTCGCAGGTTCGAATCCTGCCTCGGGCATGGACGTGTGTGATGTCCTTAGGTTAGTTAGGTTTAAGTAGTTCTAAGTTCTAGGGGACTGATGACCTCAGATGTAAAGTCCCATAGTGCTCAGAGCCATTTTTGAATTCTTTTTTAATAATTGTTGTCATTTTGATAGTTCATGTATATATCTATTTTTGTGTAAAATGTAGCCTACCAGTTGTGCCCCAACAAACTCCTTTTGTATGTTTTTAATTTTTAAAACTGGGGTGCGCATTACCTTCTTGGCACGTTAGATTCGTGTAAATACGGTAGTTAGTTTACTCCATGTACATGACACAGCCGGAAACCTTTCGCCCAGTATGGAAGAAAGAGAGGTAGGCTGGATAGAATGTACTCTCAAATGATAAAAGGTTTGAAAATTAATTACCTCCATCTGTTGAAGCGAAAGTTCATTACAAAACATTTTATTTAATTGGGTTTTACTTTTTCTGATTAATAAATTTTTGTTCCCAAGCAACTAATCCTTCATTCATAAAGATAGGCTCACCAGATGTCCGGTTTTGCTGGGACAATCCCAGTTTTCATGTATATATCCAGTTGTCCCGAGAAAATCATTCCAATCACACAACTGTCTCGGTTTCTAATCGAGAAACAAAATGCGTGCAGAAAATATATCCAGGCTATTACAATAAAAAAGTATGCGTGTTCCTTTCCAATGCACAGATACATCTACATGGATACTCTGAAAATCACATTTAAGTGCCCGGTAGAGGGTTCAACGAACCACCTTCAGAATTCTCTATTATTCCAATCCCGTATAGCGCGCGGAAAGAATGAACACCTACATCTTTCCGTACGAGCTCTGATTTCCCTTATTTTATCGTGGTGATCGTTCCTCCCTATGTAGGTTGGTATCAACAAAATATTTTCGCATTCGGAGGAGAAAGTTGGTGATTGGAATTTCGTGAGAAGATTCCGTCGCAACGAAAAACGCCTTTTTTAAAATGATTTCCAGCCCAAATCCTGTATCATTTCAGTGACACTCTCTCCGATATTTCGCGATAATACAAAACGTACTGCCTTTCTTTGAACTTTTCCGATTTACTCCATCAGACCTATCTGGTAAGGATCCCACACCGTGCAGCAGTATTCGAAAAGAGGACGGACAAGCGTAGTGTAGGCAGTCTCCTTAGTAGGTCTGTTAGAGTTTCTAAGTGTCCTGCCAATAAAACGCAGTCTTTGGTTAGCCTTCCCCACAACATTTTGTCTGTGCTCCTTCCAACTTAAGTTGTTTGTAATTGTAATACCTAGGTATTTAGATGAATTTTATATCAAAATTCAGTGAGAGTCCATTTACAAGGAACCACTTAGTAATTTTCTGAAAGACAGTATTGACAATTTCATCAGTTAATTCTTGTTTGTCAGGTGTGATTACTATACTTGTATCATCAGCAAAGAGAACTAACTTTGCCTCTTCATGAATATAGAATGGCAAGTCATTAATATATAATAAGAACAACAAAGGACCCAAGACTGACCCTTGTGGAACCCCATTCTTGATAGTTCCCCAGTTTGAGGAATGTGCTGATCTTTGCATGTTACGAGAACTACTTATTTCAACTTTCTGCACTCTTCCAGTTAGGTATGAATTAAACCATTTGTGCAACTGTCCCACTCATGCCACAATACTTGAGCTTGTCTAGCAGAATTTCATGATTTACACAATCAAAAGCCTTTGGGAGATCACAAAAAATCCCAATGGGTGGTGTTCGGTTATTCCGATCACTCAAAATTTGACTGGTGAAAGCATATATGGCATCTTCTGTTGAAAAACGTTTCTGGAAACCAAACTGACATTTTGTTAGTACTTCATTTTTACAGATATGTGAAGCTACTCTTGAATACATTACTTTCTCAAAAATTTTGGATAAAGCTGTTAGAAGGGAGATTGGACGGTAATTGTTGACATCAGATCTATCCCCCTTTTTATGCAAAGGTATAACAATAGCATATTTCAGTCTATCAGGGAAAATGCCCTGTTCCAGAGAGCTATTACACAGGTGGCTGCGAATCTTACTTATCTGTTGAGAACAAGCTTTTAGTATTTTGCTGGAAATGCCATCAATTCCATGTGAGTTTTTGCTTTTAAGCAAGTTTATTATTTTCCTAATTTCAGAGGGAGAAGTGGGTGAGATTTCAATTGTATCAAATTGCATAGGTATGGCCTCTTCCATTAACAGCCTAGCATCTTCTAATGAACACCTGGAGCTTACTATATCCACAACATTTAGAAAATGATTATTAAAAATATTTTCAACTTCTGACTTTTTGTTCGTAAAGTTTTCATTCAATTTGATGGTAATACTGTCTTCCTGTGCTCTTGGTTTTCCTGTTTCTCTTTTAATAATATTCCAAATTGTTTTAATTTTATTATCAGAGTTGCTGATTTCAGACATGATACACATACTCTTGGATTTTTTAATAACTTTTCTTAATATAACACAGTAGTTTTTATAATTTTTGATAGTTTCTGGGTCACTACTCTTTCTTGCTGTCAGATACATTTCCCTTTTCCGGTTACAAGATATTTTTATACCCTTAGTAAGCCATGGTTTGTTACAAGGTTTCTTACGAGTATATTTAACTATTTTCTTGGGGAAGCAGTTTTCAAATGCATTTACAAAAATGTCATGAAATAAATTATATTTTAAATTGGCATCAGGTTCACGGTACACCTCATCCCAGTCTAACTGCTGTAGGCTTTCCCTGAAATTTGCAATTGTTAAATCGTTGACTGAACGTACTACTTTGGAGGACTGTTTAGTATTGCTGAATGGAGCTATGTCATATATTGTAACTAGCTGTGCACCATGATCAGAAAGACCATTCTCAACAGGCTGAGCATTTATCTGGTTAAACTTATCTTGGTCTATAAAGAAGTTATCTATCAGTGAGCTGCTATCCTTTACCACCCGAGTAGGAAAATCAATAACGGGTGTCAAATTGAAAGAACCGAGTAATACTTCAAGGTCATTTTTCCTATTACCCTCTTTCAGAGAATCTACATTGAAGTCCACACAAATAATAATTTGCTTCCCCCTGTCTGACAGATAGCACAACAAGGGGTCCAAATTTTTCAGAAATAGATGAAAATTTCCTGATGGGGACCTATATACAGTTACAATTATAAATGTGCCTTTATTTAATTTAAGCTCACAGGCACATGCTTCTATATGTTTCTCTACACAAAACTTTTTTGTTTCTATATTTTTTGCACAATGATAACTTTTGACATATATGGCAACTCCTCCTTTCTCCATATTTTCTCTCATTACATGTGCAGAGAGCTTATATCCACTTACATTTACCTTATCCATATCAGTAACAATGTGATGTTCAGACAGGCATAGTATATCTATTTCATTCTCAGCTTCTAAATCTTCTAAACAAACCAGAAGCTCATCTACTATATTCTTTAAACTCCCAATATTTTGATGAAATATACTTACATTATTTTTAATTATACTTTTATGAGAACCTTTCCTTATTCTAACATTTGCAGTACTCTCCTGTCTGAGTTTCTCATTGTGCTTAGGCCTAGTTCCTATAACAGTGGTCACTTGGTGTTCAGAGAGGCAAATTATGTCAACTGGGTTGGGTGACTTTAATTCATCAATGGAATTACCTAGGACTGAGATACAACTTGGTGGAGATAAAATTTCTGGTGATTGGTGAAAATTTATAATTGATAGCTGTGATTGGTGATCAAATGTGCTAGAATTGTGCTGTTTAATTTCTTTCCTAAACTGAAGATTTGTTTCAATCCCGACCTCTCGTAGAACTTGACATCTTTCTGGCTCAACTTGGTGCACTTGACTGAGCCACAACCCGGGCAGTAGTTTGAAACTGTTTAATTTGCTTAACGTCGAGCCCACGTTTGAGATGCAGTTTCATATCGAGATCTCTCCTTGTTCTAAAAGACTTTGAAACCTTTAACATTTAGTAAATTTGTCTTTTAAGGAAAATTTCTAACTTTTTGTAAAGCAGAAATTTGCAATAAAGTTACTTTTAGCATTTGATTAAATTATTGTCTTCTTACGATTAATGTGGCCTAAACAAATTTTGGCTTTGCCAGAGAATTCTCACTGCAATCTGAATGTGAAACGTACAGATTGGGGCACTGTGAAATTCCCTGAAAATAAATGAGCCATGTAAGTGCAACCTCTGAGTGAATAGTCCCAGCCCACTCCGCAGTTCCTCCTACCTGTACTGGTATATTGTTTATGTCAGTTGGTTTTGTGCAATGGTGTCAGCTTCAAATATTAATTTTTCAGGACCTCTTAGATGATATGGCAGGTTTCAGGAATTACGTGACCCATTACTTGTGCTGAAATTATACGTGATTTGAGGTCGTCGTAGGTCTTTGTTGTCGCGAGAAATCACAGTGCCTCCATCAGTCTTTAGTGCCGTGTTAT
This sequence comes from Schistocerca piceifrons, assembly GCF_021461385.2. Lineage (NCBI taxonomy): Eukaryota > Metazoa > Arthropoda > Insecta > Orthoptera > Acrididae > Schistocerca > Schistocerca piceifrons. Next base: position 509,041,745 of record NC_060138.1, read on the forward strand.
AGCTTTCTTTTTTTTCAGTGAAGGGAGTTACTTGTCAGAAAAGATTCAATAATGGTTCAAATGGCTCTAAGCACTATGGGCTTAACATCTCAGGTCATCAGTCCCCTAGACTTAGAACTTCTCAAACCTAAGTAACCTAAGGACGTCACACACATCCATGCCCGAGGCAGGATTCGAACCTGCGACCGTAGCAGCAGCGCCGTCCGGACTGAAGCGCCTAGAACCGCTCGGCCACAGTGGCCGGCTGTCAAATATAGCCCTTTTCATTCTTGGTCATGAAGATAATTTTATAGATACATCATCAGTTCATTGACTAAATGTATGTGAGAAATTTATCGCTCCAGTTGTCGTACCATGTTTCCCCCACAAGTGGAAATGCAGCCAAGGCCATGGCGTTGTAGTCAGAGTTCGACGTATTGATTACACTAATTGTTGCAAGAATGCTTGAACTGTGTGGGACATACGACATAGCGAGGATGGTTTGTACAGGATTGTGGAAACTGACTGGAATGCATGGTTGTCAAGCGTGTACTACCGTGTTTGGCTACTTAACAAAAAAAATGGTTCAAATGGCTCTGAGCACTATGGGACTCAACTGGTGTGGTCATCAGTCCCCTAGAACTTAGAACTACTTAAACCTAACTAACCTAAGGACATCACACACACCCATGCCCGAGGCAGGATTCGAACCTGCGACCGTAGCAGCAGCGCGGCTCCGGACTGGAGCGCCTAGAACCGCACGACCACCGCGGCCGGCGCTACTGAACATGTGCTTCTGAAACGCCGTGTCCGATATTCTTGTTCGCCCAGCCAATCTGGGCTCGTTATAATGCTACGTCAATTGAATAATTGGTTCGCTAACCGACCACTTTGATCACAAGGACGTGCGGAGTAAGACTGAGTAACTGAGAAGAGTTAACGACAGAGGTTTCCACACGCGCGCGCGCGTGTGTGTGTGTGTGTGTGTGTGTGTGTGTGTGTGTGTGTGTGTGAGAGAGAGAGAGAGAGAGAGAGAGAGAGAAAGAGACTCAAATATGCGCTTCCGCACGTAATCTTATTTATCATAGTTTGTACAACACTGTCGACTGACTTTGAAACACAAAACATGTAAGAGGCTAAATGTCACTATCATCGATCCGCGAACTTTTTACGAACGTTCGTCAAGAATAATGTTCGTAATGGATTTCCTGTTGTGGTCATCTTGCCATATATTCTCGGCTACGTCACTAAAGGGCCCCCCCCCCCAACCATATTCCCCGCCCTCCGCCCTCAGGCTTTACAAAAACAATGTTAGTACTTCACTTTTAGAAATTAAACGAAGGGGCATATGGTTTGTCCCTGTTCCCCTCTCGTGATAAGCTGATACATTTTCTTGAAGATGTATAAATGCTGTCTTATCTGTTTGTCGGTGACGTACGGTGTGTCACTCCACTTACTCGTAATATTTGCTGTTCCACTAGTCCTGAAAAAATCTCACTTTCACTTATTTCATTCTACTTCGGCGCTTCTGACACGCTTACGCTGTCTGTATTACTAAACGGTTAACCTGGGACATGGTGCTCAGTCCCAGTTACAGATTACCTACCTAACGGCTTCCAGGGGCAACAAAACTTTGTAATTATTGACAGAAGAAAGCACATCCCAAATGAAGGACTTATTCTGTGTCATGGATGCCATCCCAAAAGCAATTGTAAAGTCCTGTTGGAGGATACGAATGCTAAAATTGGAGAGACGACGTAAGTAATTCAAGTGGAAGAGACTGTTTACATTAACTCAACAACGACAATGGCATTAGGCTCATAACCGTTGCAACATCGAGAACGATGTTAATCAACAGCACTAATTTCCAAATGAAAGGATATACGTAAAGGAAGTTGGGTTTCACCAGATGGTAAAACGGCTAATCAAATAGATATATTGCAATTAACATCGAAGCAAAGAACTGGGTAATGGATGTAAAGGCAGTACAAAGTGCTGAGTGTAGGGGCGAGGACTTGCTAGTAAAAAGCTGGCTAAAAGTACATCCCATAGCCAGAGTTTGAAACAATCTTATGAAAGTAGTAGGCTACCACGTCAATGCGCTCAAAGATACTACAAAGAAAGAAGAATTTCACCTCCGGCTCAGCAACCACTTTGAAATTCCGCAGGAAGAGGATTCACAAAAGAACCCAGAAGTGAGGAAAGATGATAAGGATGCAGTAAATGAGGTTGCAAGTGCACTCAATCCCATCATCAAGGAGCGGATCATGGGCAAGATCGTTTGGTTTTGGCCAAGAGAAGAAAGTCAAGGAGAGATAGCTATAAGACGCAGATTTTGCACAAAGCAAAGCACAGTTCTAAGAAGTACAGAGAACTCTCCAACCAACCGTTAGGAGTACAAAGAGAATGTACGTCAAAGGAATGATAGAGGAGGCTCAGTAAGATTTCTTGGGAAAAGAGTCGCAAAAGATGTACTGGTACTGTAAAGTTAACTTCTTTAAGGAGGAGGATCAGAACCGCAAAAAATTCGTCAAGGATGACAATAGGACCACACTCACCAATGTGTTCAACATTACTGAGAGATGGAACAATATTGCAGACAGTTCTTCAACTGTGATGAACCAAAAATCTGTTCGAATTTAAGTATAATGACATTGTAGATTTAGATTATCCGCCACCTATTCTGCAGGAAATAAAGAATCAGATAATGATGCTGAAGAAGAACAAAAGACCAGGAGAAGACTGAATCCAGGCAAAAGTCATCAAGCTGGAGAAGAGAGACTCCACAAAAAAAATTCAGTAACTAATCAGGGGATCTGGATTTTGAAGGAGATTCCAGAAGACTGGAAGGCAGCAGCCATCTGCCGTACACACAACAATAGTGACAAAACGGACTGCCAAAAACTACAGAGGAATCGCCCTCCTGAACGTCTGCTGTAAGATCTTGTCCAACTGTATGCTGGATGGAATCCAACCGTTTGCAGAAGAGATCGGTGGCTTTCAGAAAGGGCCGTTCAACTATTGACAACATCTGTGTGCTGCGGTAGGCCACTGAGGACATATGGGCATATGGCGATGATAGTTTTTAAGAAGGCTTGCAATTGCACTGGTAGACCTTGATGAACTGCCTAATCGAGTTTGAAATACCCAAAAAAACACGTCAGCCCGATTGAATTTGTCTCACCTTTTCAAATGCCAAAGTGAAGCTAGAGAACCAAGTCACGGAGAGCTTCTACATAAACCATAAACACAGTGTTGAGACAAGTAGATGGTGTGTCGCCGATATTTGATCAACTTGGCGCTTGAAAAGATAAAGCCAGAAGCTTTCCATAAGGACATCGAGGGGATCGAGTTAGAGGTTGAGAAAATGACACATCTCGCATTTGCTGACGATGTGGCCCTTTTGTCCAAATTTAAGGGTGAACTGATGCAGATGAGCGACGGCGTGGAGGCGGCAGCGAGCAGAATCGTTCTCCTTGTGAATGAATCGAAGATCGAGTATCTGGTGATGAGCAGGACTGATGCCTATTCAAGAGACCCACTCTTGCCTCGGGTAATCGGAACCCTATCACACAGTAGCGTCCATAATTGTAAATGTCTAGGGATAATATGTACAAAGGACGCATCATGTGAGGCAGATATCAAAGCGAGGATCCAAGCTGCAAACCGATCGTACTTCAGTCGGAGTCAGCCTTTTAAATCACAATTTCTCGAGGAATTACAAACTCTAGCTTTCCAAGACACTGACCCAACCCGTTGGGTTGTATAGTTGCGAAACATGGAGTGTCCGGAAAACAGACTTAAATAATCTTACTCTTTTTTGAGCGAAAAGTGTTAAGGAAGATCTATGCACCAGTACAATAAGTAATGACTGGAAAATCGAGGTTCCGGCGTAATTGTGAGGCGGATGTAATCTAAAATAGACCAAAAATTGTAGGCCTGATGAGAAGCAAGCGGCGTATATGGACACGACATGTCGCTCGGTTGGATGAACACCGATGGCCTTTGAAATCCGTGGATTTTACTCCCTGCGGAAAAATACCACTGGGGAGATCAAAGGATAGCTGAAAAGATGGAATCCATGAGGACCTGCTGCACATCGGCATAGGGAATGACTGCCCACAGAAGGCACAAACAGAATCCAGTGGAAGAGGAGCCTTGTAACTGCGCGAGGACCTCTGGGCCCGATCGCGCAAAGTAAAGTAATTGACTGAATTTAAAAATTTAAAATGGTCGTAATATACTCATTAAACGGTATTATCGTATGTTAAAGATTAACAGCCGGCCGTTGTGGCCGAGCGGTTCTAGTCGCTTCAGTCTGGAACCGCGCGACCGCTACGGTTGCAGGTTCGAATCCTGCCTCGGGCATGGATGTGTGTGATGTCCTTAGGTTAGTTAGGTTTAAGTAGTTCTAAGTTCTAGGGGTCTGACGACCTTAGACGTTGAGTCTCATAGTGCTCCGAGCCATTTGAACCATTTGGAAGATTTAACACAATAAAACAAGTATTCCAGTTAGAAACTGTATATGCCTTGAGATAGCGTAATTCATCGCGCGCAAATACCCAGCTTTTATTCATCCAATGTTTGAGAATGAGAGCAATTATTGATTTGCAACAGACGTTAGACATAATTTCAAATCTTTGCGAAACGTTTTCTTGCTAAAACCCTCCACAAAATGAGGAAAGGAAAAAATCTTGCTCTTATTACATTTTCGCTGTTCATGCAGTAAAACTGCCGCATCGGGTACGTCGTTTTAATTGAGTACTTCTTTACTAAAAAGAAGCACAAATTACCCATACTAGCGTCTTCCAACGAACTTTAAACGTAATTTCAAAACTTTTTTCTAAACTTTTTCTCGCTTTCATTGTTAACATATTAACTCAGTTGCAATTAGTGATCGGAAGTCTGAAGCTGTTTTACGTATGAGAGATCAATTCTTTACTGTATCGGGCGTTTACTGATAAATTACAAAGGTAGACCTAATGATGGAAGGACGACTAGCAGGGATGAGACCCATCTCATTGGATCTTTGTTTTTATTTATTTATTTATTTATTTATTTTATTCGCTGTTTAACTCACCAACCCCATAGTGAGTTTTATATGAATTTATTTCGAGTATAAACGGTTACACCCCCTGCACCCCTCCTAACCCCACCACCGCTCATGGACCATGGACTTGCTGTCGGTGGGGTGGCTAGCGTGTCTCAGCAATACAGATAGCCGTGCCGTAGGTGCAACCACAACGGATGTGTATCTGTTGAGTGTGGTTCCTGAAGAGGGGCTGTAGCCTTTTCACCTAAGTTGCAGGGGCAGCAGTTTGGCCATGTAACATAACCAAATCATTCTTGCTGTGCTGGGACTGCGAACGGCTGAAAGCAAGTGGAAACTGCGGCCGTAATTTTTTCCGAGGGGATACAGCTCTGCTGTAAGATTAAATGCTGATGGCATCTTCTTGGCCAAAATATTGCGGAGGCAACTACTCGGGCGGATGTCGTCATCAGGAAAAACAAAACTGGCGTTCTATGAACCGGGGCGTGCAGTGTTTATCCCTTAATCGGGCAGGTAGGCTAGAAAATTTAAAAAGGAAAATGGATAGGCTAAAATTATATATAGTAATAATTAGTGAATTTCGGTGCTGGAAGAACAGAACTTCTGGTCAGGTGAGTACGGGGTTATAAATACAAAACCAAATACGAGTAATGCAGTAGTAGGTTTAATAACGAATAAGAAAAGAGTAATGTGGGTAAGCTACTATGAACAGCATGGTGAAGCATTATTGCAGCAAGGATAGACACGAAGCCCACACCTACCACAGCAGTAAAAGTTTACTTGGTAGCCATAGCATAGTAAAAGTTTGGTAACAGGAAAAGGAAGACACGAAAAAACGTAGGTTAGTGTTTAACGTCCCGTCGACAACGAGATCATTAGAGACGGAGCGCAAACTCGGGTGAGAGAAGGATGGGGAAGGAAATCGGCCGTGCCCTTTCAAGGGAACCATCTCGACATTTGCCTCAAGCGATTTAGGGAAATCACGGAAAACCTAAATCAGGATGGCCGGAGACGGGATTACGTAGGTGAACACTGGCTGAGTTCAAACAACACTGTAAGTGTTACGGGGATGCTTCGGGAACTTAAATGGGAATCTCTGGAGGAGAGGCGGAGTTCTTTTCGAGAAACGCTATTGCGAAAATTTAGAGACCCGGCATCTGAAGCAGACTGCCGAACGATTCTACTGCCGCCAACATACATTGTGCGTAAGGATCACGAAGATAAGATACGAGAAATTAGGGCTATGGAGGCATATAGACAGACAGTCGTGTGTGTGTGTTTTTTTTGGGGGGGGGGGGGGGAATTGTAGAGGGGAGAACAAGAGATGAATACAGTGAGCAGATTCAGAAGGATGTAGGTTGCAGTAGTTACTAGGAGATGAAGAGGCTCGCACAGGATAGAGTAGGGTGGAAAGCTGCTTCGGATTGAAGACCACAACAACAACAGCAACAAATAGTTATCATCTGCTAATGCGAAACGGAAGACTGTTGATTACCTAGAACAGCGGTGATCACCGAGACGCTAGTTGCGCTTCCAACTTCAAATTTAAAATTGTCTGTAATTGTTTAAATAATTTCTAAAGTCACTGTTTTATTGCTTGTGAGGTCGTACTCAGGTTGAGTGCAAGATATGTGAAGACTTAATTAGACTAGTTGCGCTAGTCACGTTACGCAGCGGGTTGTACGCGTGCCGCATGTGATTTAAAATAAGCGGGCTTCTGCGCGCAGCCCACATGCAAGTGTACACTAATAGCGAAGCCTGAGGGGCGAGTGATTGCCGGCAAACGTGATGTTGCATGGTAGAGTATTATGTACCGGTAGGACGTTAACAGCAAATGATGCTACTATCATTTTATTTCGGCGAGTGTTGGGAATTCCGCAGAAACGGTACAGAAGCAGTCGGATACCACTACGCGATGCTTACATAAAAACAAAGCAGTTATGTGAATGTAAGTACCCAAGGTCGTAACCCAACCCGAGCCAATTAAAACCCATATAGGTCTACTTGTTCCCCTACCACTTGTCACTTACAGATAAAGATCAATTCTGCGCAGGGATCATGTACTTGTTTTGCTAAACTGGCAGTGTTATGTCTCGAATAGCGAAACCCTTCGAAAAATATTGTTTGATACCCGGAAAGTGTCTTAAACCTTGTGATGCCACCGACCAAATATTGCAGTGTAAATGTTTGTCATCAAGCCCCTACGCTCTTGGCCGCGGTCGTTTTCGATGATAATGTAGGTTAGGAGTCGTGAAGCTGAGATGATACCCTGCTACATTAAGGATATTTTATATTCTGATTTGTTTTAAGTGAAATAATATTTAAGGTTTCTGTTGTGTTCCAAGTAATTGAAAGTACGAAGTGATTTAGTGAAGTTTACCGTTGTACTTTGGCACTTTCATGAAGTTGAGCAGCCCTTCTCATTTCCCTAAATATATCAATTTTGCATAATGATTACCATGCATTTCATATTACTAGTAAACTTACAGCTGAGGCATCGTACAGTGAGTGAAGCAGGGAATGATTAATGAAGACCATTCCCCGACCAACTTGAGGATATCGTATTATTTAGCTTTTATTTAGCATACTGTCTTTCGTTAAACCGATATTTTTATCAACATTTTGGATTTGAAAGAGACTGAAATTACGTCTCATTGAATTAAGAGGTATACCAGTTACATGCACATAATTTGGACTGCAAACTGGGCATATTAATTTGTTTCCCATGGGATCTTACATACTGATAAATGAAACTCTAAATACTTTCAAAACTTAGTGGAATATGAAAACCAAATTCTTCTTTGTCATTCCCATTTCGTTCATTAATAATCATTCTGCTTAGGCCTGGATACTGTCACAGTAAAATAAGGTGATGGAAAAAGATTATGAGCACCCAAATTAATTTAGTCCCAACTATCATGTGTAGCTGCCTGCAATATGTGACAAGTAGTAGCAATGTGCTTCCAAAGCTTTGTTTCATGCCTTGCCCCCTCACTCTTTTCACATTACTTGGTATTTCGCCACAGAATTTAGTTGCACAACAGCACAAATAAAAAATAACTGTTGAAGCTGAAAAAGAAATGTTCACAATGGACTGCACTGTATAAGCAGTTCAACTTCAGGTACAGGAATCAGTCACAATTTCATAGATCAAAATCTTTTATATATTCTATTACAGTTATGATACTCATTATGTCTGCTGATGGCTTTTCTTTGTTTTATTTTTGTGTGTGCATTGAAGCATATAGAGTAAGCAGTCTCATCATTATTATGATATTAGATAATGGACAAGTCTCTGTCGAGTACTTTGATGCGTGTTATGAACATATATTTTACATGAACTACAAAAAATTCTTGGATGATTTACTATGTAACTTTTTTACCAAATAGTTCATGGAGATCGCTTGTAATATTATAATACTACTACTTTTCTGGTTCCTGATCATACTCTTATTATGTTTTCGTGTTACTTCCCTTAGTAGCTTATTCTCATTGAGACTAATGGTTGTTCAGATCCCAAAGTTTGTGTTTAATTGTGGAGGCTACTGACAAATGAATAAACACAAATTTTTTATGTAATTTCATAAATAATTTCTTAGAAGTATTTTACAATTTTATACTCTGTAAATATGGCAGCCTATCTTCACACCTAATTTAGTTGAAAACACCACAGCTTATGTTTATTTCAGTTCATAGAGAAAAAAATATATAGATTTATTTCACTGACATCATTTCATCCTCCAGCAGCTTTGAGGTGCACATATAACTCACTGAATTGTTTAGTTGTATGTATGCCATTTTCAGTTCTCATTCCAATGCTTAGTAATTTTTGAGTTAAGTACACTTTTAAATGCACTGCTCAAAGCTTTCCGTTCTTATATCAGTGGTGAAAACTTGTATTTAGTAATGGGAGGATTCTATCTGCATCTCAGTGATGGTCAATAGGCAGTTGCTACTTGAGTTGATACTGAACTTGATTTGTGGGGACTGCCCCAGGCATCATGGTGTGGAAAGCTATGGCCTACAATGACTGAACTACTCTAGTATTTGTTGAACGAATATTGCACAGTGCAGAGTAGTGTACCTCCAGAATAAAATCCAGTCTGTTCTGTTATCATTCCTACAACAGTGAGGAGGTGCTGTTTTCCAGGAGACTGTGCACATCTATTGTGCTCTCCATAATGTTGTTCAGTTGCCTGGCCAACATGATCACTAGATCAGGCCCTGGTGAGTACATGTAAGAATGATTTGGCCTGAAATACCGGTAACTGCTCTGATCAGTTATGACAAGAGGTATAAGTAACGTGGAACATTATCTTCCTGTTCAGCATAGTCATTTCTATTACTATATGAAAATAGTGTGTTTAACATTAAATAAATCTCAAAATATCAAATGGAAAGAGTTATAAATCTGGCCACAGATTTTGTATGTAAAGTACCTACTGAGCTGAATGAATTGAAATTTTAATGTCCATGGTTAGTATGTCTCAATAAAACCCAAGTGTACTGCCATTTCATCCAGTTTCACTTTTCTCGTGTTGTTGTGTATTTCTGATTTTATTTGCTTGAAAATCTTTGGGTCCATTTTCCTGTATCCTCAGCGATTTAGTAGCAGTTTGTGAAAAACTTTCTTTTAAGACTATGTTCTTCAGCTGTTAAAACATTAAGCAATTTATAACTCTTTCCATTTGATATTTTGAGATTTATTTAATGTTAAACACACAATTTAATATAATAAAGATGATTCTACATGTTCAGTGGTTTAAAAGCATTGAGAGAGAGAGTGGAAGTGAGAGGACTAAGGGAGCAATATTTTCAATGTATGAGGTGCATCCAGAAAGTAAGTTCCTATGACTGATAAAGAAAACTAAAACATGAATAAAAAAGAAATATTTATTGGAATATTTACATAGATTCACTGGCAACTCCTCAGCATAGTCACCTCCACTGTTGAGGAATTTATCATAACTGTGCATCAGTTTCCTGTCAGAAAATGCTTTATGATACAGAAGAGACGAGTCACTCAGATTGCGATTGGAACTGTTGAGTGGATGGTCAAAGATCTACCCTACAAAACTGATTCAACTCAGTTCATGTGGTGTTGGTTGTATGGGGTCTTGAATTGTCAGGCACAAGCATAAAGCTCGTTGTCGACATCCCACGTCTCTTGTTCTTAATCAGCCTCTTCAGATTTTTCGATGACTGGCAATACCAATCAACATTTACTGTCTCCCTTTGTGGTAAAAGCTCACACAGGAGAACACCATGTCCATCGCGTATGACAGTGCACATATTATTATTATTATTATTATTATTATTATTATTATTATTTTTACAGAGACTGTCTGATTGACTTTATTGTCTTCACAGGTGAACCACTACACTGCCAATGCATAAACTGTTGTTTTGTTTATGGTGTGGAATGCAACACCTATGTTTCATCCCCAGTGACGACATGGTTGCGAAACTAATTGCATTTCTCTGCTTGTAGCTGTAGTAATGTCAGTGCTGCAGCCTGATATTCAGTTTTGTGTCCATTTGTCAGTTGCCTTGGAACCCATCTTGCACGCACTTTATGAAAACCAAGCCACTGGAGACCGTTTTATACAACACCGAATAACACATCTGGAACTGATGAGAGAGTTCTGAAATTGTGAAGTGCTGATTCTGCAAAATGCTTGCTGCGCACTTTCCATCACTTCTGGTGTCACCAGAGATGGTTGGATACTATGGTCTATGTCATGAATTTTGGTTCATTGTTTAGTGAAGTGCCTGCACATCATTTGACCCTACTGTCACTTATAATGTTCTGTCCATACATGGGAACAACTGGCAGTGGATCTCTGGTGGATATTGCTTTTGAAGGTACAAAATCAATGCAGCCATTTTATCTTAGCCTGTGCAGTAACCACTGCCATCACAAGACTGAAACTACACTGCAGTATTCCCACATACCTCCTCCCTACTCCTGTGCATGCATATTCATGTCCAACTAGTCATGTCATCTCTGGATACAATTGGAACTTCTACTTTCTGAATGTACCTTGTTGATATTACCTTTGGAGGTAGTAATTGTTTTCAGGAATGATGTGCCTTACTATGTTTATCAATTGCAAAATAAAAATCATGAGATGCCACCAGAACTTCCGGTGTCATCTGCTTGTATATATATTTCTTACATATGATGCTCTGGAATTCCACATTTGGCACTCAGTACTACAAAGAAATTGCAGAATCACTTCTAAATATGTCAGTGGCTACTTTTTTGCCCATGTGGAGGACATATAGCCAGCAAATGTAATCTAAAGATGCTTTGTGAGCAATCTACTCATAGTCCATTGTTAGTAGCTACCTCTTGTGTGCAGTGCACTCCCTGAGCCACTTATAAAAGAGCTTTGCTGCCCCCAGTACCATGAGCTGAGCTCAAATGTTATAACCCATGATGTCACAGAAGTCTGTCCTTTTGATCTTCCACTCAGTTCAAAACCAATATGAAAATGTTTATCATATTCACATTTTCTGTTAGTAACCAAAAGAAAACTACGTATTATCTCAAAACAGCTCTCACATCATTGTACATGTTCTGTCTTCTGATGACTATGATGTTTTTAGAATTTTTTGTGCACACTCATTCTGTTGTATTGAATACTTTCACAGCTTTGTTTGGAAGTCTACCTCAGTTAGAGTCTGATTAATATTGCCCAAGACAATCCTGACTTCTTTTTTTAATAAATTATCTTCCAGACTTTTTGGTGTGATTGACGTGTCACATAAGTAGAGAAATTTGCTACTTAAAGCTCTCTTCTGTGAGGTAGCTCCATTAGATGAATTTTTAAACAAAAGTAGTTTAAAATTGAAGTCGTGGGTATTAGAAGCATCACAGAACACACTTCACAAGAATAGTGTACACTGTTCTTCAGAGAGAATAGTGTTATGACAATCTGTATATAATGTGGCTAGTGTTTAATTGCCTATCTTATATTAAAGAAAACATAATTAATTATTATCTGAGGATATCTGAAATGAGCACTACACAGGGAATGGATATATAAGTGATATACTGTACACTATACCAACAAAGATTGCTGTAAGTATTTGAACTGGGCTACTTGTGCAAACTCTTTAAAAGTGCCTACACAGTGTTTATGGATACATTCAAAATAATTGTAAACAAATAAGTATAACATAGTACATGACATAGTACAAAAATTTCAGAATTGTAGTCCTATAATAAATGACATGGATTTCCAATAAAAGCTCTAAATTGTGTTTCAGCATGAAAAAGTTAATACAGTCATTGTTATGTACTCCATACACCATTAAAAGCTAAATGAAATAAAATTTTGGTATCAAAATGTGCATGAAATTCAGTTTTAATGTTGCCCAATATTTGCGGCTAAGCACTACAAGACAGAGCACTGTATCATGTCAGTACATTGTGAAAAGCATGTAAAACTGTGTGATGCATTTTCTTCTTGTGTACTACAAATGACAAAATGTGCATTTCAGAAATAATTTAGCCTTGTAAATAACTTCTGACAATGAATTACATAAGTGGTAAAATGAAAGATGTAAAATAAACTTAGCTTTTAAATGTCGATTGCATGTTATGTTCAAAGTCAAATAAAATATATTCTGTTCTATAATTTTCTGTTTTATTCTGTATCCTACACACTTAAACATTAGACTCAATTTTTTGCACAACTCACCATCCAATTATTATGTTACTTTGAATGGCCAGCCAATAATACCTTTCGGGCCTTTTCATACTTATTTGTTCCTTAAAATTTTAATTTGTATGTGTATATAGTTATTATTTCACCCATAACTATAAGAAAATACACAAGAGAAAATATTGGAATTTGTTACAGGCAAATTAAGACCTATACTGTTATGAAATATGTAAATAGTACATATTACTTTTCAGCTAAGAAGCTGCCCCCTGATGTAAACCCAAAAGGGGTTTTTGCATGTAATGAACTTGATCTGAAGGAAGTGAAAGTTTACGGCTTTGATTATGACTACACAATTGCATGTTATAAGCCTTCCATGGATTACTTATTATATAATCTTGGGAAAGAAACACTCGTCAACAGATACAAGGTTGGTGGTTGTAATTCGTCTACTATTGGAAATGACTAAATTTTGGACAACATTCTAAAACTTATTATTATATATAAAAAATTCTCTGAAATAAATTTGCTGTATCAGCTAAGTGGTGGACTAAAAACTCAGAAAAGATGACACTTTTTAATAAACTGAATGTGAATGTACATCAGAGATTCTATTTACTTTGTTACCAGGCAATAAAATTGGATTAAAATTACTTGTTAGTTGACATTGCACACCTGGCCAATGAGTGATGCCCATAAAGAGGTGTCATTTAATACCTGGAACACAGCTTTCTCATGTACCGGAAGCCTGTACACTGTTTGATCAAGCCTAAATTGAGGACCAACTAATAGACACAATGAAAACACTAAAGTGGAATATATGTCAACTAACAAGTTATATTAATTACATTATAGTTGCACCACAGACCTGTATGAAATATAGTAAAAATGTGAGTTTTTACGGGATAGAAAGGGAAACAGAAACTTGTGGAAGAAGTACTTGTAAGGAAAAATCGGTCATGGAAAAGCATAAGAGCAAACTAGGTAAAACTGAAAGAGAAAGAAGAGAAATTGTGTAGTCAATGGAAGAAATAGTGCCAAGAAAAGCAACAGAATGAGTTGTGCACAAAAAAAAAAAAAAAAAAAAAAATGGAGCAGCCAAAGGAGTTGAAATCCTAATTAGGTCCTCCAGATGTATGTTCTCCCCCCCTCCACCCCCTCTCTCTCCTCCTTCCCTCCCTCCCTCCCTCCCTCCCTCCCTCCCTCCCTCCCTCCCTCCCTCCCTCCCTCCCTCCCTCCCTCCCTCCCTCCCTCCTGCTTCCCACTACCTCACTCTCTCTCCCTTCCCCCACCCCACCCTCACCTCCATCCCCTGCTGCTACTTTCTACCCGTATGCAAATTATGCCCTTGAATAGCTCAGGACAGATTTCGTTCACCATATTGTCCAGTCCTTACTAGTGTGTGACGTCATATGATACTTCCTTCCTTGTACCTCACTACTCTCTCAACCCATTTCAATGACTGACTGTACATCCATTTTCAGTCTTTCTCTTCAGTTTAATGATTTTTTTTTTTATCTTTAATGCACAACTTCTCTTTCTGCAGTTACTTTCTTGCATATGGGCTACAGTTGTTTATTCTTATGTTTCCTATAAATATTTGCCACCTATATCTTTTTTGGGAAATCATTCCCCTAAATTACAGTGTAAGTACTTATATGATTAGTGTGATATTTCAATTTTCTACTCTTTGAACAGTTTGTAATTGTGGCACGAACATATCTCAGTAAGGTAAACAGAAAGTTATTTGTTTACTGTTCAGAAAAACATTGCATCAGCCACAGTGCAAACCAATTGTGAAAGCTGTTGATGGACACGAGATAAGTCAGTTGCTGTTAATAAGCAGCTAGAAATTGCATGACTGCTGTCAAGCAGTTAGAATTTGCTGCGAATAGTTGTTGGGCAATCTACTGAGACACATGTACCAAAAAAACTCTCTCTCTCTCTCTCTCTCTCTCTCTCTCTCTCTCTCTCTCTCTCTCTCTCAGAAGTTATTACTACTCATTGACATGAGTTGTGATGATTGTGAATGATGAGTTGTTGGTAGGTCTGGGGGCTCTGTACAGGGGAAGCAGGCCCGAAGAACATTCAACATAGTACACACATTTCCCTATCTCTGAAACATGAGTTGCTATCTCCTATCGATTATTGATGCAACAGACTTACCCTGTTGCTGTGTCCTACATTAGATAAATTATGGGCAAAAGGCTATGGTGATCCATAAAATTTTGGGCATGTAACATGCCTGAAATTCTATGCAACAATCTTTACATTGCAAAAACATGAAGATGCCCAAAGGCTAGGAGTCCGTTACTCATTGGCAGTTTGAATGTGCAGTGAATAATGGTGCCCTTTAAGGAAAGGATAGGAAGGAGCACCTTGGCCACTCACCATATAGAAGGGTAGATACATACCATGTACAATAGTTCATGATGGGCAGGACCGTCCGTAACATACAGTCTCTGTAAATTAACTTCTAAATTAAAAGCAGCTACCGCACATTGGAACAAACAGTGCTTGTCATTTGACTCGAAGTCCACACTTGAATCATTTCAGTAACTGGAGGAGAAGGCCAACAAGGCCGACCTTGCTCGTGGAATTTCAGTTGTTATGTTGTACAGCACACAAGTTTTTATATTAGTCAGCACTCTATTCAGTCTAGATAATGATAGCTACATCCATTCACAACAAAATTTCAGAGTATGTGAAGCTGTCACATGCAATGCTAAAATTTATAGAAGTAAAATTTTGTGTGGAAATCTACATGTACATTACAAGGATGGATTAATGGGAAATGGAAATGATGTAATTATTGCAATGGACAAAAAACTCAAACCCACTGTGATAGAAATTGAAACTGGTGTTAGATTTTTTTGGGTAAAGATGAGTATCAAAGGTGATTATAGAATTAACCAGTCATGCTGTCATCACTGGAGGATACTTCAATCATCCAAGAATTGATTGGGGTAATTACAGTTCCATAAGTGTTGACGATTGTCAAACATCAGGTGAAATAATGCTAAATACTTTTTCTGAAAACTGCTTAAAACACACAGTTTTGAAGCCCCCTCATGATGGAAATGTATAACATCTAGTGTCGATAAATTAGGATATCTATATTGAAACTCATGTTTGTGATCATGAGGCAATTAATTGTACATTTAGCTCTGCGTAGAAGCATTTAAGGAAACAGTATCTCAAGTTTAGAAGAATAATTGACTAAGGTATGGGTAGATATGTACTTTGTAGAATAGTTCATGATAAGAGGAAGATTCCTTACTACACGGTCTTTGTAAAGCAACTTATAAAGTAGAAGTGACTATTGCACAATCGGTGCAGAACCAATCATAGGGCCATAGATAGGGAGAAGCTAACTGAAATGTGAGGAAATTGTGGTCATGTTTTAAAGCAGGTAGTAGCAAGAAGCAAAATGAAGGGCAAGAAATTGAAAACAGATATACTGAACTTCATTTTCAAATGTACCTTTACATTGAAGATACAGAAGTGCTGCCCAAGTTGAATTCTTGCCTGCTACAGAGATTAATGACATAATTGTGTTGAGAAACAATTGAAATGACTGAAGTTGAACAAGGCCCCATGGCCCATTGGAATCCCTGTCAGATTATGTACAGAATTCGCAAAATAGCTAGCCCCCACTCTTAATCATAATATACTGTGGCTCTCTCAAATTGTATCTACTGGTTGAAAGAAAACACAGATCACACCAATCTACAAGTAGGGTAGCAAAGTGATCCACAAATCTACCATCTAGTATTATTGACACATATCTTTTGTAAAATTCAATAGCATATTCTGAGCTCAAATATAATGAGGTACTGCAAACAGAGTAATCTCCTTCATGCTAACCATGATGTATTCTGAAAACATCAGTCATCGCAAGACCAAACAAAGAAACAAACATTGTCCGAACAGGCCTTGAAGGCCCAATGGTACTGACTGGCCGCCGTATCATCCTCAGTCCATAGGCATCACCACATGCGGATACGGAATGGCATGTGGTCAGCACATCACTCTCCCAGCCGTTGTCAGTTTTTGTGACTAGTGTCACTACTTCTCAGTCAAGTAGCTACTGCCTCAATTGGCCTCACAAGAGCTGAGTGCACTCCGCTTGCCAACAGCACTCTGCAGACCTGAACGGTGACTCATCCAAGTGCTAGACAAGCCTGACAGCACTTAACCATTGCGAACCCAACTCAAGCTTTTTTCGAGTTGACACCCTAAAAGTTATGGATCAAGGCAGTCAGGTGTCTAAATATTTCTTGACTATCACACCAATTGTTACTAACAAAGATATGACCATATAAGGTATCAAATGGAATTTGTAGCCAGCCGGGTTGGCCGAGCGGTTCTAGGCGCTACAGTCTGGAACCGCGCGACCGGTACGGTCGCAGGTTCGAATCCTGCCTCGGGCATGGATGTGTGTGATGTCCTTAGGTTAGTTAGGTTTAAGTAGTTCTAAGTTCTAGGGGACTGATGACCTCAGAAGTTAAGTCCCATAGTGCTCAGAACCATTTTTGGGATTTGTAACTGGACTGACGATTTTTCAGTGGGAATGATGCAGCATATTATCTTAGATGGGACATTATCAACAGATATAGAAGTAACATCAGATGTGTTTGGTAATGACCTGTTGGGCAATATTAATAGGAACCTCAAACATTTTGCAGAACAGGCAGTTGTCTGTAATGAAGCATTACCAGAAAGAAATATATGTGAACATTCAGGCATATCTTCATGAGATGTCAAAATGGTGCAAAAACTGTCAACTTGCTTTAAATGTTAAGAAATAAAAAAATTGTGCATTTTACAAAACGCAGACGGTTTACTGCGAACACAAT
This sequence comes from Schistocerca piceifrons, assembly GCF_021461385.2. Taxonomy (NCBI): domain Eukaryota; kingdom Metazoa; phylum Arthropoda; class Insecta; order Orthoptera; family Acrididae; genus Schistocerca; species Schistocerca piceifrons. The sequence continues at coordinate 509,059,306 of NC_060138.1, forward strand.
TGTAATCTGTAACTCATACAGATACCTGATTGTAACAATTTGTATGGATATGAATGGTGTGATCACATAGATTCTGTTGTAGGTAAAGTAGGTGGCCAACTTTGGTTCACTGGCAAGATTCTGGGGAAATGCAATCTCTATACAAAGGAAAGTGTTTGCAAAAAATTGGGTGACCAATCCTACAATATTGCTCAAGAGGATTTGAACACATACAAAGAACTGCACCATGGAAGTCAGAAATTCTGAAAAATGTGAACTTACAGATGGCTGAAGTAGGTGCTAACTATCCAACAAAAACCTATTCATGAAGTTTCAAGAACCAGAAGTAAGTGAAATGTCTAGCAGTTTACTGCAAGCCACCATGTATAGTTTCTGTAGGGGACAGGAAACACAAGATTGTACTAATTACAGCAAGCACGGAGGTATTCAAGCAATCATTCTTCCTGCACTCTCTGTGCCATTGGAATGCAAAAGATCATAATGTGTGGTATAACGGGAAGTACTATCTGCCATGCTCTTACCTCTTACCAGTGGTTTGCAAATTAAGGATGTACATCTAGATCAGGTTGTTCCAGCTTGTGTGCTCCTGCTCTGCTGCAGAGTGCTCCCTATGCTGTTGAGCATTCTTGCTCGTTGTGAACAATCAAACGGGCTGTCATGGAGTAGCCTTGTGAACTGCCGACCATGCCTTACATGATCACTGACCTCATTTTAGTGACATGCTATCATGAAGAAATAAGTAATCAAGGAAATAAATAAGAACTGTTAAAAAGTATTGAGTTTGTTTATTCCGACTCCCAAAATTTGACATTTTCATTTCAGAACCAGATCAGCAACATCAAGAATCTATGTGTTCACAGCAGTAGTGTGGAGGATGCTCTTCATTGTCACTTCCTAAAGAAAAGACAATTGTCGACTAATCATAAAATCCGTGGTAACTGCCACAACTGCTGTTTTGAGGAAATCGCAAAAACTTCCAGAAAGCATTCCTTTTTGATATCCTTTTTTATAGCCTAAACAAATGAAGACAGTTAATCTACAAACATTTTTTAGAGTAAAGTTATTGTAAAACATTTGATAACAACAAAAAATTGTTAATGGAACAAAACAAGAACAGGGCTATGTGCAACCTCTCTTAAACCGGGCTAAGTCTACCACGTATATTAGTAAATAAAGGCGTGTGGGAAGGATAATAATAATAATTTTACTATTATAAAAATCTGGAAACTACTGTTTACAGTTTTTCTATAATAACTATATTATTATGAAAAGTCAGGTAGGCCTACAGAAAGCGCTGTGTTTGCAAACAAACTAGTTAAAGAACAAAGACAAAATCAAGCATCTTACTGGTTCTTGCAAGTTTTATATCAAAATAAATGCCTTTTACAAAGTTTTTGTAACATTTTGTATTAATTTATCACTATTTTATAAGCAAAATATTACAATGTTACAGTCTGTAAACTGCTGCTGTGTTTACTCAGTCAGATTTTGGGAAAACAGTTTGTTTTCTTGTTTGAGATAAGGTATCATCTTTTTTTAAGTCATCCTCCCTCTCAGTTTTCAATCTGGCTGTTAGTTCAAGCGGGATAGACCTAAGCCTTTTATGGTTTCCATCTTCACACCTTTTTTGAATATATTTGTTTGTGTCCACATTTCAACTTCATTGAATGTTTTTTTTGTAAACACTTTTCTGGGCTTGTTTTAGAAACTTTGAGCCAAGTGGCCTTGGAAATTTCTAACTTTTTTGTGATAAGGTGTTCTTTAGCTACTTTGGAGAAGTCATAAAAATCATCATCATTCATCATAGTGGTTAGAAAAGGAGTTTTGCTATTGGCATTACACAAAACTCTCACAAGATCAAAGAAACTTCACATTTTTCTACTGTTTCTCTTTTTTCATTAGAGCAAAGTCTTGGTCACAGGTTAAGAATGAATGTCTAGAGACAACATACTTGTGGTGAACTTCATTAAAGAAATCATTACAGACCAAGTATATTCATAGGAAGAATACCATTTGATTTTTGCTTTGGCCACAGCTGTTGTCAAACCACACTATTAACCTTTTTTTCTCGGTAATTTTGCTTTTAATCCCCCTTAACATACAGCTCACTATTTTGTTGCCTCCCTTGCCACTCATGCCCTGGTGACAAAGAAACATAAAACCTTTATTATTACCTGTCATATGCAATCCCAAATTGACATAAATAAGACATTTGGCAGTGTTACAATGCTGGCAAAGGGAAAACCTGTTGTAAACCTATGGATACTGTGCATGTATCACTTGTAGGAGTGGTAGAATGTACATGATTACGCTTCATCTCTTCTCTAGCTTTTTCAGCACATCTATGATGAAATTCTAGAGAAGTACGATGTACAGCTCTTTTGGTTGAGTCATTCAACATTTTACTTTTAAGCAGATCACATGTTTTACAGGTGTCTCTCCTTGGATGGTGAAATCTCAGTTTGGGAAAGTGTTCTTTCAATACTGTTTTGTAGTACAAATATCTAATGTTTGTGTTTGGATAAAGCATAAAAAAGCCTCATACATTCGCTGTAATTTAAATCTTGGCTTATGTAATGGCTTTCGTCATTGGGGAAACTTTTGATGTGTTCAGCAATGCTTGGCTTGTGTAATGGCTTTCACCCATGGGGAAACTTTTGATGTGTTCAACAATGCGTTTTACGCCCACAGTTATATCTTTCCTCTCTTTGTTTTTATTTCCCCTATGTTAAATGTAGGTAACATCACCACTCTTTTTTTTGCTTTTACCAAGGTTTCCACTCTTCACCTGGTAATTTCCAGCAAGGTTTTTTTGTCCACCTTCGTCATCAGGAACTGTATAAAAAACACTAGCCTGTCTGCGACTCTCCTTGGGTCCTTCTTCTAACATTGCATACACTTATGTTTCCCATCAAATAAGAGTTTTGCTATACATTATCACCTAGTTCTTAGAACTGATTGAATATGTTTAATTTGTGTTCCAATGCAATGTATCTACATTGATAACTGCACCAGCATGAAACCTGCAACAAACAAATATGGGAATTAGAGGCATTAAATAACTTGTGACTGCCACAAATAACCTGTTTGTTTGCTACTCTGCACAGTTAGTAGGTCTACTATAGCCCAGGAATCAAGCCAAACATAACGTAAAGTGGTCTGCATAATGTAAACATAGGCTAGCTTAAAATGCCACAGAAAAATCATAATCAAGTGAAGTTCTTCAAAAAAGCCTTAGTCCTAAGGCATTAAAGTTATTGTATGCACTTAACTCATCAGGTGGAGGTTGTTTTAGAGGTACAGTAACCTTCTTATTGTTCTCATATGGTTTTCCCTTGGCTCTTAGCTTCTTATTCATTTGGGAGACACTACCTTCATCCCTTTTTCGAGGTTTTCTTGCTTCATCTTGTTTCATCCATCACATAAACCACAATAGTAAACACAACAGACAGGACTAATCCCTGCAACTTGAACACTATTGAACCTCAGACTAAAAACAACAGCACGAGCACATAGCCCTGATTTTGTTTCAAAACAGGTGGCACTTAGCACCTGGCGCATTCTTGTGGCCATGTTTTAAACCACTTCCACACTGATTACTAGATAGCCCTGTTTTTACTGATATCCCATATTATTATGATAAAACACTTTTATTTTTATTTTTGGCACTTATACCAGAATTTATAAGTAGTCGACAATTCTTTAGCTTTTATTCTTTTCATGGCTGAAAAGCTGCTTACAGCAGTATGTAAGTCCAGACATGCACATGATCCATGTGGCATTTTTGTGCAGCTTGGGGAATGTTTTTTGTTCTAATGAATGATATCATCATGACAAAAAGGTCAGCATGTTGTAGTATTTCTTTTTCAATAATGTTGAATTCTGAAAATCTACAATGTCCAACTGGAGTGGTGGCGATTATGCTCTGCGTGAAGGCATATATAATGGCACTGAACATTGTTGTTTATCAGAGTTGAATACTTTGGAACATGCAAGACACTGTGGACCTCAGTCCCCATCACTAAATAGAAATAACTCTTGAAATTGAAGCATAGGACTTCCACAGCTAACTTAGCTGTTTGTCCAAACAGGGCTTGTTGTATCAGTTTTTGCATCATGGAATGGGTGGGCAGTGAGTTCACTTTCCCTAAGATAGGAGAATTTCACATGTGATATATTCAGTTGGAATATGAGGAAATAGTAGTAACATTGGAAACAGTGAAAAAATGCCAGAAAAACACTCTTATATATTGAAGCAGTGGCTGTTCCTCAGGCCACAAATCTCAGTGAAACATTACTTGGAATACTCATAACATCTGAGGTACTTAGTGTCCTTAGTTTCAACAAGACTTTTGTTTGATGAAACATGATGATGATTTATATTAGTAAATTGATAGATACATGTTAATGATTGAAAAAGGTTTGGGATTGTGAAAATAAGAAAAATAACAAGGCTAGTGGATAAGGACAAGGAAAGAACAACTGATTTTACACCAACATTCAGAGTGCCAGATCTGTTAAAATTTTACTTGGTAACAAAATGAATGAATGAATGAATGAATGAATAACAAGGCAGGATTTCTCCATTGTAAAACTATTCTCATGCACTAAGCATCCTGTGTGATGCTGTAAATGTCAGTATAGTAGCCCTGTACATTCATCTGTAACATCCATGTGATGTAGATGTAATAGAATTTCACATGAAGATGGAACACAAGTTTGCATCAATTCCTGTGAATACCATTCAGTGTGCAATAGAAACTGCCAGTTTTGAATTGCACGAAGGAAGTTAAAAGTCTTGAAGCAGAGAACATATTAAGAAAAAAATGAAACCATTAAGACCTTACAACCATTCATATTTTCTTCTATTAAAGAAAAAATCATCCATAAATTATGCATCTCTAAACTAACAGAAACATCTGATGCCAGTAGATGCTTACCTTAAAATGTAAAAAGATGAAAGTCTCTTATATGGTATCAGATAAAAATAGCATACATTTTCTGATGAATCATCAGCTGACCAACTTGATAAATGATATGACAACATTATCATAAACATACTGTAGAACATAAAAGCTATACAAAGTATGCCAAAGAAATAGATAGTAAACTATATGACAGAAGCATACTGGTATTCTCAGACAGCATATGAGTTAAGGGTGCTGGAACAGATGTTGATTATGCAAGAACAACCCAAACATCTTGAAATCCTTCCCTCATTCTGTGGGAGGCAAAGTGGAAGAAAAAAGTAGATCTCTCTTATAAGATGGATCCCATTTTGCAGAATAATGAGATTAGTTTTATGCCCCATGTGTTATAATTCTATATCATATTAGTGTGCCTTAAGAAAAGGTGCTTTCAAAAGCTTGTAACAAACATTACTTTGGAGGCTTCAACCTCCATGAGTAGTAGTCACAGTCAGAAGTGGCAAATGTTGCAGCTTAGGTATTTATTTCACTATGTAGTTGAATGGAGCCTTAGTAAGTAATAGTGTACTCCATCTGTCTTCCTAAGGAAGGCTGCTCTCTCTCTCTCTCTCTCTCTCTCTCTCTCTCTCTCTCTCTCTCTCTCTCTCTCTCTCTCCTCTCTCCCTGTCTCCCTGTACATTCTCCTTTGTACTGAGATGAACTGGAAATACAACACATTCATATTCACTATTGATATTTGTTCTAAGTACAAGAACACGCAGACAATGACAGATGCAGCACTATTACATTTAGAAAAAAGTTGTTACAAGAAGACACTTGCCACAGAGTGGCTGAACTACTAGTCCAGTGACCGTAGTCAGAATGTCAACATGTAACGGAGGGTGAGGCTGGCTGGGTCTATATGTATAAGCTGTTGACCGAATGGTGGAGTATACGAAGGAATGGCTGTGCCCGCATGCAACACTGGTGGCTACTGATACTTCTAGCATCTGCCAACTTCTTTGGTGTGCCTTACTGCTGCATGCCCAGGACTCTCAGGCGTGGAATCTACGCAGATCAGTACACCCCTCTCCCCTTGAGTGTAGAGTGTCACATTTCTGAGGCAAGATGTGGTCGGCTGTGATGTGCCCCCCTTCCTCCCACCATGTCGGAGCATGAGATGTATGGATCGATGATGGCCAATCCAAGACAGGTCCCTGGTGATGTCTGGAGATGGTGTGGAAGATGGAGGCAACTCTGCCGTAGGCTGAGGCTACACAAGAGTCATTGTACTGTAATTCTTAAGTAATAGAACCCAGTATGTTGTCCTCAATGGTGAGTGTTCATTGGAGGTGAGGGTATCATCTGGAGTGCCCCAGGGAAGTGTGGTAGGTCCACTGTTGTTTTCTATCTACATAAACGATCTTTTGGATAGGGTGGATAGCCATGTGTGGCTGTTTGCTGATGATGCTGTGGTGTACAGGAAGGTGTCGTCGTTGAGTGGCTGTAGGAGGATACAAGATGACTTGGACAGGATTTGTGATTGGTGTAAAGAATGGCAGCTAACTCTAAATATAGATAAATGTAAATTAATTCAGATGAATAGGAAAAAGAATCCTGTAATGTTCATTGGTAGAATTTTGGGAAGATGTGGTTCATCTGTAAAGGAGACCGCTTATAAAACACTAATATGACCTATTCATGAGTACTGCTCGAGCATTTGGGATCCCTATCAGGTCAGATTTGAGGGAGAACATAGAAGCAGTTCAGAGGCGGGCTGCTAGATTTGTTACTGGTAGGTTTGATCATCACGCAAGTGTTATGGAAATGCTTCAGAAACTCGGGTGGGAGTCTCTAGAGGAAAGGAGGCATTCTTTTTGTGAATTGCTACTGAGGAAATTTAGAGAACCAGCATTTGAGGCTGACTGCAGTATAATTGTACTACCGCCAACTTACATTTCGTGGAAAGATCACAAATATAAGATAAGAGAAATTAGGGCTCGTACAGAGGCATATAGTCAGTCATTTTTCCCTCATTCTGTTTGGAAGTGGAACAGGGAGAGAAGATGCTAGTTGTGGTATGAGGTACCCTCCACCACACACCGTATGGTGGATTGTGGAGTGTGTATGTAGATGTAGATGACGGGCGTGTCCACCAGCTGGAGGGCAACTGGAGCTGCTGCTGGAGGCTGCAAAGTCCTAGGCTCATCAGGTGGAGGTGCTGATGCAGATGGAAGAGGAGGCTGGAACTCCGGCAGATAGGCAGCACCCAGTGACAGGGGCACAGGTGCCTACCAGATGCAGAGTGGATTTCCATGGTGTGGGACCTCCCAGTCTCCTACCCAGAGGATGCAGACACAGGAGCTGTTCTGACACACAGTGACTACTGGTAACCAATAGGGACGCAGACCAAAACCATACACCACGACTGCTGTCTGTGTTGGAAAACCCAGTACAATGTAATATGATGGTGGATGAGATCCCGGATGGAGGAGGGGGAGGACATTCTCTGCTGGCACCCATAGAGAAGCTTTGCAGGGCTGCAGGAACCAATATGACATATCTGATAGGCCATCAGAAAAAGCTTTAAGTCCTCCTCAGCAGGGAAGTCCTGCAGATATTTTTTCATTTGAGTCTTAAAAGTGTGAACCACATGCTCAGTTTCCACGTTAAACTATCGGTGAAAGGGAGGCAAGCAAACATGGTGGATGCCTGATTGCACATAGAAATAGTGAAATGCTTGAGACAGGGTCAAGAGTAACTGGGGGACTGTCCATAGAAAAAAAATTTTAAGAGAAGCTGAACAGAGACCTCAGTAGTGGCTTGCATATAGAAAACAAGGATGACAATCACTCAAAACATATTCCGAAATGGACCTGCAAAATCGACGTGGATACCTTCCCAGGGCTGTGGTGCTGGAGGCCATGGGGAGAACGAGCTTGTGGAGCCACCTGAGACTAGCACGCTGGAACACACAGCAACCGAGCTGTAAAACTTCCCACCCCAAATCCCAGGAATAACCACTTTGGAAACTGCGTCGTCCGAGGGGATGAGAATGACTCATCTAAGACTGAGGGACAATGGCACAAGACAAAGTAGTTATGAAGCGGATTGGAAGCATGGCCCAGAGGACAAGAAGACCATCCCTTCTCGATGATATGGATAACCTGCATGAAGGTGAGGTCAGACGCTGTTGCCTTGACAGCTCGGGTGCTAGTGATTGGAAACCCATCTACCACCTCTTGGTGGGAGGAGATACCAAAGTAAAAACACACAACCTACTCTAAATCAAAGTCAGGGTCTGGGCCAACGAGCACCCAGTGAGGTGGAAAGGGAAAGGGAACAAGGCTCACTGCTGCAATCTGTGGGCTGCCTTTTCGGGGACTAGGGAAGACATACTAAATAACCAAATTAATTGGTTGTGGCCCCTAATTAGTTGGAATTTGGTGCCATACAATAAAATGTGAAATTTGGGGGCCACATACATAGTGGTAAAAGCCTCCTGCCCGACCTGAGAATAGTGTACCTGTGCTGGGATGAGTGTTTTGATTGCAAACACCTGTCAGGAAGGTCGCAGTTCGTAGTAATAGACGGCAAATCATCGAGTAAAACTGAAGCGATATCAGGTGTTCCCCAGGGAAGCGTCCTGGGACCTCTGCTGTTCCTGATCTATATAAATGACCTGGGTGATAATCTGAGCAGTTCTCTTAGGTTGTTCGCAGATGATGCTGTAATTTACCATCTAGTAAGGTCATCCGAAGACCAGTATCAGTTGCTAAGCGATTTAGAAAAGATTGCTGCATGGTGTGGCAGGTGGCAGGTGGCAGTTGACACTAAATAACGAAAAGTGTGAGGTGATCCACATGAGTTCCAAAAGAAATCCGTTGGAATTTGATTATTTGATAAATAGTACAATTCTCAAGGCTGTCAATTCAGCTAAGTACCTGGGTGTTAAAATTACGAACAACTTCAGTTGGAAAGACCACATAGATAATACTGTGGGGAAGGCGAGCCAAAGGTTGTGTTTCATTGGCAGGACACTTAGAAGATGCAACAAGTCCACTAAAGAGACAGCTTACACTACACTCATTCGTCCTCTGTTAGAATATTGCTGCACGATGTGGGATCCTTACCAGGTGGGATTGACGGAGGACATCAAAAGGGTGCAAAAAAGGGCAGCTAGTTTTGTATTATCACGTAATAGGGGAGAGAGAGTGGCAGATACGATATGCGAGTTTGGATGGAAGTCATTAAAGGAAAGACGTTTTTCATCGCGGCGAGATCTATTTACGAAATTTCAGTTACCAACTTTCTCTTCCAAATGCGAAAATATTTTGTTGAGCCCAACCTACATAGGTAGGGATGATCATCAAAATAAAATAAGAGAAATCAGAGCTCGAACAGAAAGGTTTAGTTGTTCGTTTTTCCCGCACGCTGTTTGAGAGTGGAATAGTAGAGAGATAGTATGATTGTGGTTCGATGAACCCTCTGCCAAGCACTTAAATGTGAATTGCAGAGTAATCATGTAGAAGTAGATGTAGATGTGGCTGCTCCGAGCCATCTGCATTCCCGTGGGTGAGAATTGCCGCTGTACTGTATTGCAAGGTGTCTGTATAAAAAATAAAATTAAAAAAAATGGTTTGCCAGGATCAAAATTAGCTAAAGGTGTTCCTTGAGCATAGTGAAAGCATGGTTGCATGCAGGAGACTAGATCGAAGAAGCAGACTAGTGCAGGAGGAGGTAGAGAGGGTCCGTAATGATGGACACCCTGGAAATAAACTGGTGGTAGTAGGCAATTTTAACTAGGAAGAATTGCAGTTTTTGCAGCTATGAGGGATGCAGCAGGTCTATAATGGCCCTGACAAGACTTTCCATAGGCCTGACACTCTGCCATGAGATGGGGTGGCCCACATACTTGAGAGATGGTTGGAAAAATTTAGACTTTTGCAGATTGCAATGCTGACTTGCGGCCTGGAGTTTTTGAAAAAAGGGCTTGGAGATCGTGCAGGTGGTTGCTCATAATACATCCGGTAATGACAGTGTAATCCTTGCAGTTGAAACTGGGTGGAATAGTGGACGTGACCTGTTCCAGATAGCGTTGAAAATTTAAGGGGCACTTGCCATCCCAAACATCAACCATTGCTATTGATACAGGCCAAAACGTGTATTAGGAACTACGATACACTTAAACTTGTCATCCAGGGGTAATTAGTGATATGCTTCAGAATGATCAAGTTTGGAGAAGAATTGACCCCCTGCGAGATGCATGAACAGTTCATTCAGATTTGGCAATGGGTATATGTCAATGACAGACCATGAATTCGTGATGACCTTAAAATAGCTGTGAAGTTGGAATTTACTAGATGATTTCTTGTGTGTGTGTGTGTTTGAGGTTTACGGGCACTAAACAGTGTGGTCATCAGCGGCCAAACGCATAAAAACAGGAACACATGCAGTGAAGGGTCTAAGACGAACAGCGAACAAAGAGAATGGCTAAAAGACACAGACCTGACGCAGTTCCAAATCCACACATACAGAGGCAAAACAAGAGGAGAAGGAACACACTAAAAAGGAAGGGAAACAAGGAAAGGAGAACAGAAACCGAAGGAAAACAAGGAGGTAATCATGACCGGCTGACCTCTTACCTAAAACCTGGGTCAGCCAGTCACCCAGCAGCACATTACAACCCTCTCCCTAAAATCCGAGGCAACAAATTGGACAGGAAACAAAACCGTAAGACCTTAACTACAGCCGTTGCGTCATCTTGTAAAATAGAGGGCAAATTCGGTGGCAAAGAAACCACTGCCCTCTGGTCAGAGAATAAAAAACAGTCAAGTAAAATGTGGCGGACAGTAATCTGGACGCCACAAGCACTGCAGATTGGGGGGTCCTCCCGCCGGAGTAAAAAACCATGCGTTAAGGGCCTGTGCCCGATGCGGAGGCGAGTGAGGAGAACCTCATCCCGCCTGCATGACTGGTAGGACGTACGCCATGGCCGCGTGGTGGCCTTGACCAGACACAGCTTATTTTCACCGACTGCCAGCCACTCCTCTAGATGATTTCTTCATGAGGACAAGGAGTGTGGCCCATTCACTAGCACAGAGATTCCTATGACTGACAGACGACGTTGGCTGGTAGCAGCTGCATGGAGTACATGACTGAAAAGTCAAAGGTCTGAAAGGCATATCTCCATAAAAAGTTTTGCTGGTCTAGCTTCATGGAAGACAGTAAAGATAATAGGCCGTTACTGATTTATAGGTAACTTCAGCTGTGAACTGGCCAAGCAAAGGGACTTGCTGTTTAGAGTAACTATGGAGGTGCCTGTTTATTGGTGACAGTGGTGGAGAGCCGAGGTCCGAATCTGTTTGGGCACTAAGCAAGGAAACTGCCATACCGGTTTCTACCTGCAGGCGCAGTTTTTGCAAGAGAACCAAAATCTTGGTAAAAAGCTTGTTGGAATCCTTATCAGGAACAGGCCCTGATGAGAACACTTCCTGGATATCCATATCCATGTTCTCTGCTGTGTTCTGTGCAGTTGAGTGGCAGACCATCACAATGTGCCCCCCCCCCCCCCCCTTTTTTTTTTTTTAATCACTGATGATAGGTGGTCCAACAACAGCAGCAGGGAGCGGCAACTTGAACAGCATTTATGTGCCGTATGGAAACCATCAGGTCAGCTGCCTTGCACCTTTGCTACGTCATCCTCCCCAGATGCAGTGGATGCAGCTGGGCCACCCTGTACCGCTCTGATATCACACCAGGCATCCAACTGCCGACCAGTGGTGTGTGAGATGTCATATGATTGGGCAGTTGGAAAAATCTCTTCAAGGGGGAGGGTTCTCTGATTGGAGGACCCATTGCTGGACTGGAATTCCTTATCCACGGTGGAGCAGATGATAACATTGCAAACCTCAGCCAGATGCAGATGTCTGTCCAGTTTCAGCGGAAGCCTCTCAGCCTGCAAGATCCAGGCAGTCACAAAGGGTAGGATTATTGGTAATTGGGAGCTTCAATGTTAGGTGCATTATGGGGGCTCCTTAGGGACATAGCTGCCAAGAAGGGGAAGAAACCCAGTGTGCACTCCATGTGCATACTGGGTGGAGCCATTCCAGACGTGGAAAGGGTCCTTCCGGACGCCATTAAGAGCACTGGGCGCAACCGACTGCATGTGGTGGCTCACGCCGGTACTAATGATTTGTGTCGCTTTGGATCAGAAGAGTTTCTCTCTGGTTTCAAAGGTTCACAGAAGTTGTTAAAGCTGCCAGTCTTGCTTGTGAGATGAAAGCAGAGCTCACGACAAAATGCAGCATAGTCAACAGGACCGTTTGTGGGTGTCTGGTACAGAGCTGAGTGGAAGGTCTGAACCAGAGACTCAGACAATCTAGGCTGCAGTTTCCTCAACTTGCGCCATAGGATGGTTGGGTTTCAGGTTCCACTGAATATGTCAGGAGTCCACTACACATAGGAGGTGGCTACACAGGTAGCAGGGGCTCTGTGGCATAGACTGTGCAGTTTTTTTAGGTTAGAGAGTCTTGGGGGAAAACACAAAAAGGGTTTCAGTCTCAGAGTATACAGACTGAACACAGGAGAAACATAGATACAGGAACCTTCAGTATACCAGCTGTAAATTGCCGTAGCTGTGTTGGGAAGCACCAAACCTCCAAGTGCTAATAGAGAGCACTGATGTTCAAATCATTATAGGCATGAATGCTGTCTAAAGCCAGAGATAAGTTCAGCCGAATTTTTTGTGAAGAACATAATGGTGTTCCGAAAGGATAGGCTAAAAACAGTTGACGGTGGTGTGTTTGTTGCTGTTAGGAGTAGTTTATCTTGTTGCAAAACTGAAGTAGATTTTTCCTCTGGGTTGATATGGACAGAGGTCATTCTTGGCAACTGGAATAAAATAATAACTGGATCCTTTTACCAAACTTCCAATTCAGATGTTACAGTTACTGAAAGATTCAAAGAGAACTTGAGTTTAATTTCAAACATGTACCCAACTCATACAATTGTAGTTGGTGGTGACTTTAATTTACCCTCAGTATGTTGGTGAAAATACATCTTTAAATCCAGAGGTACACATAAAACATCATCCAAAATTGTGCCAAATGTATTCTCTGAAAATTATTTTGAGCAATTAGTTCTTGAGGCCATGCAAATAGTTAGCGGTTGTGAAAAAACACTTGACCTCTTAGCGATAAATAATCCTGAGCTAATAACAAGCATCAAAATGGATACAGGGATTAGTGAACACTGGGTTGTCATAGTGAGATTCAATATTGTAGCCCCCAAAACCTAGAAAAATAAAGGAAAAATATACCTACTCAACAAAGCAGATAAAAATTCACTGCATGCCTTCCTGAGAGACAATCTCCATGCCTTGAAATGAACAATGTAAGTGTAGACCAGATGTGGCTTGATTTCAAAGAAATAGCATAGGCAGTAGTTGAGAGATTTACACCAAATAAAATAACAAATGATGAAACTGATCCTCCATGGTACACAAAACGGGTCAGAACATTGTTGCAGAAACAACGAAAAAAGCATGCCAAATTTAAGTGGGTGCAAAATCTCTAAGATAGGCAATCTTTTACAGAAGCTTGAAATTTAAGGCAGACTTCATTGTGACATGCTTATAACTGTTTCCAGAATGAAACTTTGTCTCTAACCTGCCAGAAAATCCAGACAGATTTTGGTCATATGTAAAGTATGCTAGTGGGAAGTGCCTTCTCTGTGCAATAACAATGGAAATACTATCGATGACAGTGCTGTCAAAGCAGAGTTGCTAAACACAGCCTTCAGAAATTGCTTCACCAAAGAAGGTGAAGTAAATATTCCAGAATTCAAATCAAGAACAGCTGCCAACATGAGTAACATAGAAATAGATGTCCTCAGAGTAGTGAAACAACTTAAATCACTTAACAAAAGCAAATGTTCTGGTCCAGCCTGTATACTGGTTACGTTCCTTTTAGAATATGCTGATACAATAGCTCTATACTTAACAATCATATACAACCATTCACTCAAAGAAAGATCCGTATCCAAAGACAGGAAAGTTGCACAGATCACACCAATATTCAAGAAAGATAGTAGGAGGAATCCACTAAATTATAGGTCCAGATCATTAATGTCAATGTGCAGTAAGGTTTTGGAACACTTATTGTGTTCGAACATTACAAATTATCTAGCTCTCTACTCACATGAAGTTTTTAGTGCTATTCACAAGGTATTTCAAGTTGATTCCATATTTCTAGATTTCCAGAAGGCTTTTGACAGTGTACCACACTAGTGGCTTGTAGTGAAGTTTTGTGCATATGGAATATCATCTCAGTTATGTGACTGAATTCATGATTTCCTGTCAGAGAGGTCACAGTTCGTTGTAATTGATGGAAAATCATTGAGTAAAACAAAAGTGATTTCTGACGTTCACCAAGGTAGTGTTATAGGCCAATTGCTGTTTCTTATGTATGTAAACAATTTAGGAGACAATCTGAGCAGCTGTCTTCGGTTGTTTGCAGATGATGCTGTCATTTATCGATTAGTAAAATCATCAGAAGGTCAAAACAAATTGCATAACAATTTAGAAAAGATATCTGTATGGTGCAAAAATTGGCGATTGACCATAAGTAATGTAACGTATGAGGGCACCCATGTGGGTGCTAAAAGGAATCTGTCAAACTTTGGTTACACAATAAATCAGCCAAATCTAAAGTCGGTAAATTCAACTAAATACGTAGGGTTTACTATTATGAATAACTTAAAGTGGAAAGAACAGATTGAAAATGTGGGAAAGGCTAACCAAAGACTGAGTTTTATTGGCAGGACACCTAGAAAATGTAACAGATCTACTAAAGAGACTGCCAACTCTATGCTTGTCTGTCCTCTTTTAGAATACTGCTGAGCAGTGTGGGATTCTTACTAGATAGGATTGACGGAGTGCATTGATAAAGTTGAAAGAAGGGCAGCACGTTTTGTAGTATTGGGAAATAGGGGAGTGAGTGCCACTGAAATGATACAGGATTTGGGGTGGACATCATTAAAATGAAGGTGTTTTTCTTTTCGGTGGTTTATTCTCACAAAATTTCATTCACCGACTTTCTCCTCCAAATGTGAAAATATTTTGTTGACACTGATCTATATAGGGAGAAATGATCATCACAATAAAATAAAGGAAATCAGAGCTCGCACAGAAAGATATAGGTGTTGGTTTTTTCTACGCTTCATAAGACTGATAGGGCTGCTTCTTGCATTGGTAGGATTTGACTCTAGCTACCATGATGTGCATGCAGTGGTGATAATAGGAAGACACAATGAACATATGTTGTCAAATGGCAATGAGGAAGGTTCCCGCAACTGGGACAACTGCTGCAACACTTAATACAAGGTAAATGGAAATGCCGTGTGGCTAGGGCCTCCGGTCGGGTAGACCGTTCGCCTGGTGCAAGTCTTTCGAGTTGACGGCACTTCAGTGACTTGCGTGTCGATGGGGATGAAATGATGATGACAGACACCCAGTCATCACGAGGCAGAGAAAATCCCTGGCCCCGCCAGGAATTGTACTCGGGACCCCATGCGCGGGAAGCGAGAACGCTACCGCGGACCCTAATACAAGGTGATAGAAATCCATAACGAAAATCATGCCAAACATACATCTGCATCTGTAACTTGGAAGGCGTGGAAACGTTGCTTCCCAATCTTCCACTGCCTCAGCAAACAGTAGAAACAGAGGAGGAAACAGAGCCACAGACACAGGTTGAGAGATCAATGCTGGCAAAGCCTGTTGCATGACTGTGGTGAGACCCTTCTTTTGTTGCACCATTGTTTGAAGCAGAGACTCCATGTCATGATAAATATGACAAGCAACTGCACAATGGAAAACACATGCAAATATCACCCTACATGTCACCAATGTGCTCTAACCTCAATAACACGCAGACAATGATGGCCACAACTTGTTACAAGAAGATACTTCCCATGGGGTGGCTACACTACTAGTCTGATAATCGTAGTCAAAATGTAAACATGTAACTGGGTGCAAGACAAGCTAGGCCCGACTCTATAAGCTTTTGGCTGGCCAGAAGAGTGCATGGAGGAACGGCTTCATGCACATCCATTAGTGGTGGCCCCTGATGGTTCTACCATATGCTGACTCCTATGGTGCACCTTACAACTGCATGCCCAAATCTCAGGTGAGGAATCTATGCAGGTCACTACCATATTCATTCTGTTGTCACATATTATACTCAGTGGGTATTCTTGGAATATAAGTCACCAAAGTGAATGATCAACACTGACATGGCACTGATAGCTATCTTTTTTGGACAGAGATGGCAGTCAGTACTTTTTAGACCACACGATAAGTGTGAGTCATCAAATTGGTGATGCCTCGATACCTGAATCTTAAAGCCAACGCAGTTGGTAACTTACCTATTGATGAAGAGAATACTGTAACACTGCAATTAAATGATTCAAATGGCTCTGAGCACTATGGGACTTAACTTCGGAGGTCATCAGTCCCCTAGGACTTAGAACTACTTAAACCTAACTAACCTAAGGACATCACCCACATCTATGCCCGAGGCAGGATTCGAACCTGCGACCATAGCAGTCGCATGGTTACAGACTGTAGTGCCTAGAACCGCTCGGCCACCCCAGCCGGCGCACTGCAATTAAGGGGGGGGGGGGGGGGTACAAATTGTAGAGGGAGACCAAGAAATAAATACAGTAAGCAGATTCAAAAGGATGTTGGTTTAAGTAGTTATTTGGAGATGAAGAGGCTCGCACAGGGTAAAGTAGCATGGAGAGCTGCATCAAATCAGTCTTTGCGCTGTAGACCACAATGACAAACATCGTGGTAAGGAAATGCGTCTTCATATTTTCACAGCACAAATACTGATCCATAAAATTTCAGGAGTGCAGCTGCATAAATTTGACTTCTTCTTCTAATGTTTCGGCTGAACCATCCAGCCAAAATGTTAGAAGAAGAAGTCAAATTTATGCGGCTTCATGCCAAAAATTTTATGGATCATCGTGGCAAGGAAGTCTATCTTTTGGATTTCACTTAAGTTCATTGCTTGCTTTTCTAAGCTGTCTACTATTTTCTTATGAAATATGCCACTGTTCCTTGGAATCCACAAGAAATTTGTTACTGTTTCTACTTGCTCAGTTGTAACAAATTCTTTAATAGTGTCTATAATTATAGGCAACACACCTATGTTTCATTCTGGTTTTTTAAGGCTCTTTATTACACTTAGAGAATCTGTTAATATTACTGTACTTCTTTGTCTGCAAGATCTGCCAAATTTTACTGCTTTTCAAACTGTGATGGCTTCCACATAATAGATTGTTGTCTCTGAGCTAGAGAATATAGGGCTTGATAATTTTGTGCACGGTTGTGTATTGCACTTCGTGTCACTGTCGATGGTCTTCTATCCATCTGTATAAGTCTCTATTGAATTCAGGAAAATAGTATTGAATGAAATGTTGATTTCATTCTTCAAATTCGGAGAATCCTCGTACTGTACATGTTATTAAAGAGTAGTGTATGTTCTTCTCAGAAGCTGAATGGGGCTACAAATTCTTATAAGACATTGTACTTCTGTATTTCATTTTCATACGAGGTCCAACATTCAAGAGCTTTCATGATTATTGGCTGTAATTTATTTCCAGAGAAATAGTTAAATTTTTTGGTGTCTGGCCTACATTTCATTATGCGATTAATGAGAGGGTGTCCTGTCTGAGATTTGCTACAAAATGACATTAGTCACAAGTTTTTCTCTTGTTTCCTTTGTTTGTACCAGTACACACAATAACATCTTTGCCAATAATGCTAGATGATTGGCTCATTCCTGAAACCTAGCTTGAAAAAATAATAAATATTAGTGAAATAGTTATAAAGTGTGTTTTTCTTCTGAAATTTCATTGAAAATCTTTAGAACATAACATTATCAATTTGAACATTCTGCAGTTTTTGGTGGATGGTCTTTTTCCATGTCCTGCAATCTAAAAATTTAAAAACTTTCACCAGTGTTAGTACAATATTACCAGATATAACATAAAGACAGGGCTGAGACATAACCAAAATTAATTCCATTCCCATTACTTTTGTCTTATTTGTTCAACATAGACTAATTTGGCAGCTGAGCTGAGAACTGAACTGGTTTTTACCTGTCACATACAAGAACATGTTTTATAGTCAAAACAGAATACATAATTCATTCTCTTGAAAATGAAGTTTGAGAAAGCCTTGAATAAATCAGAGATATATCTGTAAGTGACCAAAGAAATAAAACTGCAATTTATTCATTCATTCATCATTAAACACATTTTGTTGCTTGTGGGAGGAAAAGGTCTTGCTCATGTAATTATCAGGCATAACACTATTCCATGTAGATTTATTCTTATGACCTTCTATCTATCAAGCAGTGCACTATTTGCATTTTTTTCCCCTGAAGACATGTTAAAGGAATGTCTGAGCTTCACTTCATAGACTATATACTATTAATCATTATGGTGAACATGGCTAAAACTGATTCCTGTGAGACACCAGTACACTGTCAGCAACAATCAAACAGGAGAAAGATGAAGAATTATCTGGACAGATGAAACTTAATCCTCTCACAATAAATAAATCTTTTCATTATTTGTATTTGTCTGTAATGTTGTGTATTATTCTTTTCAGTATCCAAACAGTATAAAGTTACTTGAATATAAGCCAGGATTTGCAGTACGGGGGCTACATTATGATATAGAAAAAGGTCTACTGTTGAAGATTGACTCATTCCTCCAGATACAACTAGGCAGTGTGTATCGTGGCTTATCTCCTGTGTCAGATGATGAAGTTCTGAAATTATATAAGAATCGAATTATTCCTTTAGCCTATGTAGAACCAAGGAACTATCAGGTACTTTAATCTTATTTTTAGATCCTTGGCTTATAACTTATTGTTAGAGCTACTTTTTGACATTATTTGTTATAAGGTTTTTATTTACACTTTTACATGTCATCCACAGTACAGGTCATGCTAGATAAATTTCAAATTAACAAAAAATGTAAATAATTAATACATTTTGTATTTTTCAGGCTGATATTAAAACAAAAATGGTTCAGTTAGCTGACTTATTTTCTGTGCCAGAAATGGGACTACTATGTGATGTTGCAGAATATTTTGAGAAACATCATATTGATTATCACCCTGAAATTCTCTTCAGGGATGTCAAGGTATTTGCTTTTCTTTCTCTGTCTCTTAACTGCAGAGGCTTTTTTTAAATGTTTTCTTTTCTCTTGTAGGGAGTAGGAAGCATGTAACATATGAAAACTATAGGAAAAGATTCAAATCGTTAGCTATGGCGTTGACAAATTACATTGAGTTCCTCTCCTTAATGCCATCACTGAACAGTTATCTTGCATCTTGCCCCTTACATTTACTGGAGGATTGCCTATTGTCTTCTCCTTCTACTATTGTTTCATCAAGATTTCTGAATTTTCAAGATGAGTTGCTCTTAATGTTGGCTTTTGGCACCATGTAAATTCTCTGCACAGATGAACAGAATTTCCATATTAGTAACACTACACCAACAATAACACATAAGTACAATGAGACACATACATCTGTATGCACTGTAACTGTTCACTTGGTGTGTTTGACATGGTTTTCACATAATCAGAAATACCATTTTTTACCATGATATGATGATTTCAAAATGCATTTTGGCTTGAAAATTACTCATTGACTGAATAAAAAAAGTAAAATTTGCAACTTTTGAGTAGTTTTTCATTGTACTGATTATCAGAAGTTAGTGAACTGCAGCTGCTTCAGCATGCTGGAAGTTTGTAAATAACATATAAAGCAGACTGTAAGTATGTATGTATTGATTTCATCCAAATTTGGCACACAAACAGCAAAAATTTCACAGGTATCAGCACTGTGGGGTTTCTAACCTCCTATTTCCAATAGGAGTGGAAATATGGGCAAACACATGTTTTTTTCAGCCCCTGGCATTTAGGCTGTCTTGCAGGACAGGTGTATTATGTGGGAATCAATCTGCTTTGCAGGGCAGCCTACACGTTAGGGGCAAAAATGTTTTATAGCCCCTGATTTGCAGGCTGCTTGGCATGATAAGTATGTTGTGGTGGTAGTATTGGCCTGCTGTATTGACGTATTTTGCAGGGCTATATGTGTGGATGGGCATGCTCTATGCTATCTCCTAGTGATTGGAGAAATCCTACCATGGCAATTCTCACATTGGTCAGGTTTCTGTTGTATCTAAATCTTGGCTGACTTTTCCTGTGGCTGATGTAATATATCCTCGTAACTCAGTAGTTAATTCCTGTAATGTCAGAGTATTGTTCGGTACACCTTGCTCTAGATTTGCCAATTGTGTGGTATGCCTCTCCATAGTCGCCTATTTGCTGTTGGCTATCTCTTGTACTTGTCCCATTGTGCTGTTTAGTTCCCTTATATCATCAGTATCAACTGTTCTGAATACTGTCTTCAGTAGACTCCCACCTGAATTTAGCCATCATATCTTCTGAGGCAATTATGTGTGTAGTACTAAGGTCATCGCTTGGTGTCAGTAGACTCCCACCTGAATTTAGCCATCATATCTTCTGAGGCAATTATGTGTGTAGTATTAAGGTCATCGCTTGGTGTAACTGTTCCTGTAAGCGCTCATATGAAACCTATAATCCTCGGGGTTCCCCTTAGATGTCCTGCAATATTCCTTTCTGTCTGTGGCTTCAAGATACAATCTAGTGAATGTCTTCCACAGCATCCATACCTCATTCCTCAGTGGCTGGTTAACATGACATTCTGCTGCCTGGAGAACAGCACTCCTCCTTTGAGCTTTGATTCCATGGGGGTCTCCATTAATTCTCACCTGAAGATGTGTTAGTGCCATCAGAATTACTGTGAATGTCATTGTCGTCCTTGGTGGTACCTGGGCAGGAAAGGTAACTGTTTCAGTCTCCCTTCCCTTTCTTCAAGGATTTGATGTACATGGTTCATAATCACACAGTGGACCCTGTTACCATAACATACTACTATTCAAATTACTCACTTTTGTGTCTGCAAATCCAATTATGAGAAATAGTTAGAACAAATGTAAAATAAATCACTCTATACTAACAAATTATGATGATTCCATTAATCTAGGACAACACATTTCACAACAAAACTGTTCTGTATACGTCATAAAACTCATTACTCACTGGTGCAACAGGAGAGCATACAGCACTTCGTATACATCCTGCACACTATCTTTTGTTTCCTTCCTTCTCTTCTTACCTTACACTTTCTTCATGGGTAATAGCACTGACAGTTGAGGTAACATGTCCAGGGTACTTTTAAAAAGTTTAATGCATCCTAAGTGGACAATGGAAGTTTGCGTCAGTAATTGCAACTTCACATTCACAGTGGTGATATCTGTATGACTTGGTACGGCCCCTTGTAGTGTACAAGAATTTTTTTCTTTTTGCTGTTTGGTGTGTAAGGACTTGTTATCCTGAGCCGTTGGCCAATCTTATGCTTAGGGTACTTAACATTACATTGTTAAATTCTCTCCTGCTGCTTGATGGCTTTAGTATTTTCCTTCTTCACCCACTTCCAAACTTGCTTTAGCATTTTTGCAAAATTTTATATTAATTCTCCATTTTCCCAATCGTAGGTTTAATAAATTTGAAAGGCACAAAACATTTTTCCACTATTTGCAACTTCAAATGGCAAAAGCTCAACACTGTTGTGCACTTTTGAATTGTATGTGGCTATGACATACAATAGATAAATGTCCCAGTCATTGTGTTGACTATTCACATAATAAATTAACATTTTATGGTGTATGTTGAACATGTTCAGTTTTCCTATTTGCCTGAGGGTGGAAGGGACAAGTTCTAAGCTTTTGAGTTTGCAGTAGATGACATAACTTCATAATTAGTTTGGACATGAAGTTGATGCCCTAATCCATAATTATTGTGCAGGTACACCAAAGTTCAGTAATCAATTGTTCATCATTGCTTGTGCTACTGTACTTGCTTGTAGATTCAAGACTGCAGTTGTTGCAGTGTTTTGTGAAAAGCAGTTATCTGCCAGTGTCCAATAAAATGGGCACAAAATGTATGTAGCCATCACTCCTAATGATTCAGACACCTCCGGTAATCTCTGAAGCAGTAGTCATTGATGGCTCTCGGGCGCTGAAGACCTTGCTGTCATGTGCCCACAAAACCCCTCTCCTCCTACTACTACTACTACTATTGATGGCTCAAATCACCATGTTGTGCACATGGAACATAGTTCTTGACATACTGGTCAATGTTCTATCTTCACATTCTGCACCTAAACCATTCATCTTCCTTGTCCTTTACTGTCCATGCCCTTCTAACATTTGGTTGTGAGCCTCTTTTAATACACCTTCCCTCAGTGCTGGAGATACCATGAAGCTTGACCTGAACTTCATAATCTCACACAGTAGCTCATAATGCATTATTAACTGTGGTTGCATCTTGAATACCTGACAGTCCATGTCAGTGGTCTGCACCTTATACCACTCAGCAAGGCTTTGACCAGACACATTTATGACACTGATTTTCCTACTCAACTCATTCGTCTCGTCATGCTTCCTGCTGGGTTTGTGCACTACTTCAATATCAAATTCATTTAATTTTAATACCCATTGAGTCTGTCTGCTTGATGGATCTTTCAGTCCTAATAGCCATTTTAATGGTGTGTGGACTGTTATAGGTTTAAATTTCCTGCCATATAGGTAACAATGAAAGTAAGTGACACTGTAGATTAAGCTCAACATCTTCTCATTAGATGAGTCATTCCATTCCATTTTATTTTATTGCCTTGATGCATATGCTACCAGGTGCTCATTACCATCTACTCAGAACTTATACCATTATCTGGTTGCTTATGTCATAGGACAAGATAAATTATTTTTCATAATTTGGAAATACTAACACAGGACTAGTTGTTAATGTATTTTACAGTCCCTCAAATGCAGATTCACAGTCAGCTGTCCACTGAAATTTCTCACCCTTCTTCAAAATGGACTAGCAATGTCATCAAACCCTTTGATGAATTTCGTATAATAATTACATAACCCTAAAAATGACTGCAGGTGCTCCACAGTTTGTGGTAATGAGAAATTATAGGCTTTTCATCTCTGTCTTCACGCCATCATGGCAAATTACACGGACTAAATGGATCACTTTTGCCAATGCAGAGTGACACTTTTCAATACTTAATATTAAGTATGTTGAATACAACCTCTTAAACACTTCTTCCAGCCACTGCTTGTACTCTTTCAGGTCTGTAGAAAAGAATGACAATATCATATAAGTAGACCATGCACAAGTGTTTTTTTGATCCCCTCAATGCTCTGTCCAATAATCGCTGAATGTGTCTCGTGCATTCTCAAATCCAAAAAAGCATCCCTGTATATTGGTAAAGCCCTCCTACAATGATAAATAAGTCATCAATCGGTACTCCAGCACTACTGCTAATTGGTGGTTACTAGTTTTCAGACCCATTATTGAAAAATACTTATATTGATCTAGATGTGCAGCTTTTCCATAATATTTAGTATCAGATATGCCTCTGTTGCAGTTCTGGCATTTAAGTAACGCTAGTCACAACAGAGCATGTATTTCCTTGTCCTGTCTGATTTGTTTGGGCACAGTGACAGTGGGGGCTCCTAAGTGGCTATCACTTTCTTCATTAATGCCACCCTCAACTGTTGATTGATTAATGCCTCTATTATTGGTTGCAGGTGCTGAGATATTCTGTATGACTTCTCACAGACATGAGGATTATCCCCCCTTGGGATCCTGTGATGCATCACATCATGGATGTCACTGGCAACAGTCCACTGGGATTGATCAAATGCCAGAACTGTTTAAGTAATGTTTCCATGACTACTCTACCTTTTCCTATCAGATGCTGTACTTTTTCATGTAATGCAGATGCATTGGTGATTGGCTAATGGCAAAGGACCGCACTTGACCCGTCTAAATCATCTTCATCCAGTTGTCCAAATTGGTTACCAACAACCCCTTTGTCGGTGTCAAATTATCCACACAAACTGGAACCATGTGTTCTCCATTCACTTTCTGCATGTGTGCCTAGCTTCTGTGTATAAAACAAGTGACACATCAAAGTTGTCATTGTGTTTCTATGGCTCTATAACATAAAAAATGTCACTCCGTAGGTCAGTACCTAAATTTAACCAGAGTAGTTTATCCATACTTTTTGCCATTTTGTCATGCAAACTGAGCCTTAATGGTTGTGCATACCTATTGAAACAGTTCCACTTTATACTAGGAGAACCTTGCAGCAGCGTATCACTTGCAGCAGTCTCTCCCAGTTGTAACAATGTTCGACTCAATTCACCAGTGTGCTGCAAAAGATCAACTTTTGTGTGATGCTTATTCAAGAACCCCAATTCCAGGATCATGTGATACCACTTACCGACATGTGGCAACACTTCATATGTTCTAGAAAATTCGTTGCTCCATTGCAAAAAAACTCCTAAAACTCCTAATGGAAGTGACAGAATGTACATCTCCCTTAGATTTGAATCTGTTTAACTGCATACTCTGTAGAAAACATGCATGTCATCTCTCAGCATCACTTGCATCGCTGCTGCACACACATAAAAATGAAAACATCAGTTGGTTCCGGAGCAATGTTTTGGCCCATTTCAAGTTGCATTCGAGTCCAAATATTTGGGACTGGCGTGCGACTTCCTTCCAAGATCACACTGTGATTGCTTGTGTTTACAGGATCTGTAATTTGAGTCGCCTGTTTGTTAACTGTCCGTAGCCACTTCCTGCATCTTCAAATCAAGATTCATGATCTTAGTGCTTTGTTCTTCCTCAATACTTTCAACATTATTAATACTACTCTCAGGCTCCTGTCTTGTTTTGCTTACTTCTGTAGATAACTCAGTGTGTTTGTTACCTTGTTTTTCTCTAAAATGTGCAAGATCTTGCCTAACTTGATCAACATTAAGTTTTGAATGTGTAGCATCTCTTGCTGCAATTTATTAATTACCTTTTTTGCGATAGTGAACAAAAATTTGTCTCTCTTCTTTGAACTGCTTAGCTATATTACTCTGCATTTCTTTCAATTGTATATTTGTACATTTTAGATTTATCCAATTCTAACAGCAAAATCTTTAGTAAGATTAGCCTCACATTTTTCATTTCCATTAGCAAGATTAGCTTGATTTTTCTCAAGGGTTTTTAGACTTTTTTCCATAAGGGCTTCATATTCCACAAAAATAACTGCTTCATATTAGAAAGATCTTCAGTCTCTGGATTGTCGACGTCTACTTCCTATTGGTTAGTCTTTGCCAGCAGGTATTTTTATGCATAGACTTTAGAGTTTTCTGCTTGTATCAATACTATCTTCAGTTCTACTATGCTCTCCAGAACATGAATTTGTCAGCCATTGTGAATTTATTGCTATGTAACATAAAGTGGATCCACACACAGCATAATAAATTATCCTTTACAAATACTTATGTTGTTTGCAGCACACTATTTATACAGTTAATAATGCCAAACAGTAATGCAGTGCCATACAATACTATGCCCTTTCCTCAGTTATACATGACACTTACTTTTGTCTGTCTGTGTTGATGATCTGGCCATTGTAGTGAAATACTGCAGAAGCAATGTGTCATAATGCAATCATTCTACACTCTTTTTTCATGCATAACCCAACTGCGATAAAAACACTGTTTCTATCTATTGTTCTGAAATCTCTTTTGTGACATACTGTCTCTATTAAATATCCACTATTATTTCTGTTCCACAAATTTTCACACAATATGTGTTGTCCACTTGCTAATAAATTATTATCACTTTTCAGTCTGGTGCAATCTGATAAATGTGGCACTACTTTGATTTCATTAAATTTTGATGAATGTTTAATTTCACTTGTATCCAAAGTTTCTTTGCTGAAGAACAGAGTTCTTTCACACTGCAACACATGTACAGTTTTTTCATCAAAACTAGTCCCTTCAATTTTCCACCACTTTATCTGGAAACTGCATTAATTCTATCCCATCACACATCAACATATGGAACCATCCCCTTTGTTATTTAATAGTTCTCTAGGCTATCACACAATTGAGAGAAAGACGGTTGGTCATTAAACCCAGATGCATAGGCAGTTGCTGAATTCTACCATGTGCCTGAAACCAAACTATGCACTGCTTCCTAAGATTATAGGGATCTATATGTAATGATATTTTGAAATGATGAGAGCCACTTTACGGAAACACAGTTTATTGATTCTTAAGATAAATAAATGGCCCCTAATTTGACTCATACATAAATTCACAGCACACGCTCCATCTAGCAGCACCATAAAATTTAACTTGAAAAGTACAGTTTGATCGGTTAATCTGATTACTGATACACAATATAACTTCTTCCAAGATCTGATAATATCAGTGGTCAGTTTGTGAATGTTGAAACATCCATTTGTTATTAATGGTGGCAACACTCAAAGATGTCACTTCCACTTCTAGAAAATATACTGACAAATCTTCTTCCACAATTATGGAATTACTTCATCCATTCATTGAACTCTGCAATGTTAATTATGCAGATATTTCTTCACATTAGCAAAACTGTTCTGACACTGGAGTGCACTTTGGTGGTATCATTGGCTGCTCATTTCAGACTGAACTGCTTTTGCCACATCTGCCTAAGTGTGTGCTAACTAATGGAGGGTTTCCTGATCTGTTGGTGTGAGCCCTTACATCTGGTACCTTCCAGAAGGCCAGTGATATGATTTCCACTGGAAGTAGTTGTTTATAATCAATTACTTAGTAAGGGTATCAACAGTGGTACTCTTACCATGTTAATTGAACATAAATGTACAGACATAGATGTTAATGGTAGGAGCAAAGGAGATAACTGAAATCCACACAGAAGGAAATGAAGTCATTAGGGAAGGTGCAAATACTACATTTACTTGAATATGTAAAGGAGATAAAGTGAGAAATTTACCAGTCCAGGACAACATGATAGAAGATTACATAAACAGAAATAAGCAGCAGCTGAGTTTTAAGTGCTATAACAGACTAGGAATGGTTATGGTTTCCGTTCTGTGTAAGGCTATGACATTTATCGATTGACACCATGGTGCCAAGGCTTTCTAAAACATTTCTGGACTTGATCTCCTATCCTCTTAAATCAACTACTAAATAACACCAAAAGCAAACTCCAAAATAAGATCTGTAGGTAATATATTTAGGCATCAGTGTCACATTCCCCAACACAAACCATACTGAAAATGACATGTTTTAGAGAGATATTTAGTGTGGTGTATGTAGCTTCACTGCATGCTTAATGGTCACTAAGTGCTTGAGATGCTTAATGATTTTCATATGTATTCAATCTGTTGCATTTATGAGTTTGTTTGATGATACAATGTGATTCCATGCTATCATGGATCTTTGCTACGATTGGCTGTCAGAATCAAACTGAGCACCTCCCATGTTGATCTTAGTGTTTGCAAAACTAACAAGCCATATTTGTTGTATTTTGTATTTATACTCAATTGTTATGAAACTATAGTGTTGAAGTGATATACCACATTGAAGATACTCCTGAAGTGTGTCATTTTTAGTATGGTTTGTTGTGCTGAAGTGTCAATAAATATGATGTCAGTGGCTAAACTCAGTACTGTATCTTGAAAACTGATATAGTCAGTGACATCTACATCTGTAACTGATAATGCTGATTCTCAAGATATGACTTCTTGTAAACTGAACTAAACTCCATCTGAAAAAGCCTTGGAGAGTCCAATTGTACTGACTGACTGGCATGTCATCCTCAGCTGATAGGTGTCACTGGAAGTGGGTATGGAGAGGCATATGGTCAGCACACCACTCTCCCGACCGTTATCTGTTTTCATGACTGAGGCTGTTACTTCTTAATCAAGTAGGTCCTCAATTGCCCTCACAAGGGCTAGTGCACTCTGCTTGCCAACAGCACTTGGCAAACCCAGTTAGTCACCAATACAAGTGATAGCTAAGCCTGACATCATTTAAACTTCAATGCTCAGACAGAAACTGATTTTACCACTGTGGTGAAGCTGTTTGTCTTATTGTGAACTCTTTTTTTATGTATGTTCTATGACAGGTAAATAAAATGTTGTGTTAGACTGCAAATCACTGCCTACTAATGTCATTTGCAACATAAAAATTAGTCAAATTACCTTCCATTAGGAAAGGGGGATGCACTCCTTGACTGTGATATAATTTTGGGAATGGTAAAGAGCAACAATCAGTTGTCATTTCCATTCTAGCTTTATTAGCGCAGATCAAAAATTTAGGCTTGTAACTAGCCATTATCAATGCAATATTTTGGAGTTGTTATATGTGTACTAGTACATCTACACCTGTTTTC
The DNA here is from genome assembly GCF_021461385.2 of Schistocerca piceifrons. Classification (NCBI taxonomy): domain Eukaryota; kingdom Metazoa; phylum Arthropoda; class Insecta; order Orthoptera; family Acrididae; genus Schistocerca; species Schistocerca piceifrons. The sequence continues at coordinate 509,087,637 of NC_060138.1, forward strand.
AGGCTCTTGTCACATTTCATTAAACATTACTCAAAACTTCTTCCACAATTATGGAATTATTTCCTCCTTTGACTGAACTCTTCAAAATCTTAATCATGCAGATACTTCTTCAAATTAGCACAACCGTACTGACACTGGGGCTGGGGTAGCACTCTTACCGTCACCATTGGCCCCTCATCCTAGATTGAACTGCGTCTTGTGGGGTCTCCCCACTTGCTTTTTTTTTATGACCCCACACATAAGGCTAAGTGTAACTGAATTTCACACCATACATTTTATAGTGCCATTTGTAAATCCTTTTGATTCCATTATTGTGCTCTATGCTGCTACTGTAGTTGCACGGTTGGTACTGTAACAGATTATCAGACCTTACAATATGCCTGGAGATTGTTTGTGACTGGTACTGCCATCTGTTGTTCAAACTGCATACTGCCTTGGCACCTCATGATGCCTGACACAGAGAATACTGATAGCAACAGTCAGTTACAGTGCCTGAAAAAGAGTATGGGCACAACAAAGAGCTAATGCTATACATATTTTGAATGAAGGACACAACTTTAATGAAGCAACTCCCATTGTAGATTATGAATATTCTAAAGTTCGAGTACAGGAGCTATTGTTAACACTAATAGTCCTTGATAACAAAATACATGATATTCTCAGTGATGCTGATGCATTCAAATGTGATGAATATGTAACTTGCAGCCAAGTGCATTTTTTTAAGCATGTCATGGGGCATAGAAGGGAAACTGAATTCTGTGGCTCACATTATCATAAGTGATAAACAACCTGCCATGACCATCATTCCAGTTGTTCCACCATCTAATATCAGACTGCACACAATGAAAATTGAGACTTTTCTGGAAATTTTGTGACTTAAGCTCATTTTTGGGAATTATTACAGCAATCGGTTGATCTTGATTCCATGATATCCACCTGTCATAAACAAATATTTATGCATGGCTGCTTAGAAGGGAAGCCAAAGTATTTTGTCAATGGTATCACTGTGATTTCTGACACATATGAAGAAACTAAGAGAATCCTCACAGCATGCTATGGTGATGCAAGCTCACTTGGATTGTTTGCAATCTGTTAAACCTATACACTTTCTGAATCCAGAATCACTTAATTCTGCATTTATAGACTGCCGTTGCCACTTTATGTGTGCTCTGCAAAGGTGTAAATGCTTATGATAATCTCAGAAATTACCCTTGATGACATCTGCCAGTCCTGGCTTATTCATGTCTAGCAAACCAGTCTTCCAGAGGGTGACATACTTCAGTTGATGGTTTGTATAGGAATGGAGATTGTTGCATCGCTAGCTTCACAGAAGATCTGCTGTGACAAAAAACCATTGCCTTACACCCCACAGCTGCAGTCCTTCAAGTCTGTGCTAATTAGAAACCAACATTACCAAAGGGCAAGAAAAATTATGATCAAGTTTGCATCTTCTGTGATGAACGAGACCATTGGGCTCAAGAATGTACTAAAACTGTTTACATCCCTGAATGAAAACAGAAACTGAAAAGTACTAACAGATGTTTTTTATGCCTAAACAGAGGGGTAAAACTGTCAAATTGTGGGAAGAATGGTAGGGCATTTTGCACTAATAAGAGTAGGGCATTTTGTGCTAATTGTAAAAAACTTCATTACAAGCTCATGTGCGTCGAACGTACAATGTGTAAGACCTCAGCAGCTCAGAGCAACGTCACATCTGTTAGTAAAATAGATGTGACTATGCCAACCTTCACATTCGGACAAACAGCTCAGGTGCATCTCTTAGGACCAACAGGACTAAGAAAACTTACTCAATATGTGCTAGACAATGAAGGCCAAACATCCTTAAGAGAGGGGGGAGAGGAAGAGGGGGAGGGGGAGGTACTGAGGGGGAGAAGATTTGAAACTGCCTGCCATTGACCAATGGTAGCATAGTGTTTGCATGTTCGAATCTCACGCTAACTCCTCGCCACTGTATAGTCTTGTCAGCTTTGAAATTAGAGAAGTTTGAGTAATTCTACAATGTACGAGGGTGGTTTGAAAAGTTTTCAGAATCACCAAGAGAGGTCAGCACTAGCACAATGAGTTGTTCATGTAATATTCATTGGACTGTTGGCTGTAAACACACGGCACGTCAGTGCTCTTGGAACAGAGCTGTGGCGGTGACGTGGCTCTGTTGTTGTTCCCGCATAGTGATTTGCGAAGATGGAAAAAATCGAGATTCAAGCAGTGATTAAGTACTTTTTAAAGAAAGATATGAAAGCAAAGGATATTCATGCTGATATCTAGAATACACTGGGGGACTCTGCTCCTTCATATTCAACTGTTGCCAAGTGGACAAATGAATTTAAATTTGCTTGGGAGAGCTTAGATGATGATCTACGCAGTGGTTGGCCAAGATGTGTCACTGCTCCAGAAATCATGGCAAAAGTGCACCAAATGGTCATGGAGGATCACCAATTGAAAGTGCATGAAATTGTTCATGCTTGCCAGATGGCATCTGAAAGGGCACATCACTTTTTAACTGAAGAATTAGAAATGAAAAAAATTATCTTGAAGATTTGTGCCACGACTCTTGATGCTGAATCAAAAACGCATAAAAATGGACATGTCAGAACAATGTTTGGCCCATTTTAGGAGAAATGAACAAGATTATTTGCACTGGTCTGTGATCACAGATGAAACTTGGGTGCACTACTGTATCCCAGAGACAAAACAACAGTCAAAGCAGTGGAAACATGCTGATTTTCTGCCACCAAAGAAAGCAAAGAGAATTCCTTCGGTGGCAAAAGGACATGGCAACAGTGTTCTGGGATGTGAAGGGGATTCTATTTGTAGATTATCTCCCTACTGGGCAAACAATTACTGGAAAATACTATGCTAACCTCCTGGACAAATTGCAACTAAAGATACGCGAAAAAAGGCCAGGTTTAGCGAGGCAGAAAGTCATCTTCCATTAAGATAATGCGTATCCGCACACGTGCTGTCACCATGGCAAAATTACATGAACTAGGGTATGAAATGATGCCACACCCACCTTATTCACCTGATATGGCTCCATCAGACTTCCATCTCTTACCAAAACTGAAAATTTTTCTTGGTGGATGAAGATTCACTTCAAATAAAGAATTGATAGCTGGTGTTGACAATTATTGCAGGCCTGGAGGAAACTCATTTTTGAGATGGTATCAAGGCACTGGAACGCCATTGGACCAAGTGCATTAATCTACAGGGAGACTACACTGAAAAATAAAAAAAAAAGTTCCAGTGATGTAAGTACTTTTTTCCTACTTCATTCCAAGAACTTTTCAAAACACCCTCGTATATCAGCATCTGTGAAAGTGACCACTGCTTCAATGCCTAGAGTTGCACAAGATATTAAGAACATGGCACATGCCCACACTCTGCAGTTAACTGATCCACAGATAGATTCTCAAGAAGATATGCCCATCAAAGCCTTTAATTGGTAGTGATCATTACTGAATGATTGTTACCAATAGTCTAGTGATCTACGTTTGTAAGCCCATTGTTCTGTTTTCCAGCATATACATTTGGATCCTCAGTGGGGGAGTGGGGGAGGGGGAAATGGGGGGGGGGGGGAGTTTGCTGTCTGTGTGGAATTTAGCTCTTGTTAGCTTTGTACTTCAGGCTCACATGCACACTGACGACCAGTCGACCAATGGAGACCATTCTGGAGTCTAGAGACAATTGGTGTAACTACGCATCGTGATACAGTAAAGACCAATAAAGATTCTCTCCTCCTTCAAGGCATCTTATCTTGTTCATGATCACTGAAGAGTTGTTCATGTACCTAAGAAACAAAATATTATTCTACATTATACTAACTGACTGAACACAGGAAGTAGATTTCACAGTTTGCATGAAAGTCTTCTTAGCAAAGTTTCCTTAAGGAACACTTACCATTCTCATATGTTGGACTGCATTACAAAGAAAGATGTAGAACTCACTTCTTCTGATAAACAAAGTAACACAATGTTTTACTTTCTGATCAGGCAATTAAGAAGGAGAAACTTGGTAAAACAAAGCACTGGATTGTTATTGATCACCTTCTCACAAGATCAATGCACCCTCTCTCAACAGCACATCAGAGGCAGGATAAAATGTTGTGCAAGAAATACTTGCCGTTCTCTTATGGTTTGAATACATCGAGCGGATATTATTAGTGATATCATGCAAGCATACCTGCAACTTGTCTTGCATGAAGATGACAAGGATGTGACAGGATTTCTATGGCACAGCAGTTTTTAAGACAGTTACGGAAACCACAACACCAGGAACTAAGTAACAATTAATCTTTTAATTAGACTTCCATTCAGCAGTCCATTCTAGCTTTTAGTAATGCTGAGAGAACCCACTTCTAGACATGAAATTGCATTTCCCATTCCCCCATACATACAAGCCAACAACATTTTTATGGATGACTTCGCATTTGACAAGGAAACTATTGCTATTTATTATGAACTAATTAACAAAATTGGCCACTACTTAAAACCATTTACAAGACATTTGGACAACTACAGTATGAGAGTTTACTACAGATACTACAGTTTAGACATATATTGGAAGGTGGCAATCAACAGCTTCTACATTAATGTGGATGATGTCACAGAAAAGTTATCTGATGGACCTACTATCAAAAGAAACTATTACAAACTGTAGCCTAATTTTATGACACACTAGGGCTATTCTTTCCCGTGTTAATCAATGCAAAACTATTATTCCAAGAAATGTGGTGTAGAGAAATTGACTGGAATGAATTGTTCCCCCAATGATCTGGCAAAATAGTGGAATACTTTGGTGTCCACTTTATATTTACTGTCATGCATTCATATCCCACAGTGGATATCAACTACTAAAAATCACGATGTTCAGATTCACATATTTTGTGGTGCTTCAGAATGAGCATATGTGGCAGCTCTGTATGTTCACAGGGTTTACCTAGCAACACAATGATTCACTTAATCTGTAGCAAGAATAGACTTGCACCCATCAAAAAGATAACAATGCCATGCCTAGAACTTCTAGGTGTACTTGTAGGAGCATGATTACTAAAATATTACTGCATGGCCACAGAGTACAACATTATCTATGCCATCTTGTGAACTGGCACTACAGTGACCTTTGGCTGGATGCACAGAGATGCTAATCAATGGAAGACTTTCTTCTGTAACAGAGACAGAAATTCATACATATACAACACCTAGTCAGTGGAAACACTGTCCTGAACATGGTAACCCAGCTGGTCACTTGACACGGGGACTTCTTGGCAATCAAATGAAATCCCAGCATACTGATGAGAAGGACCACCATGGCTTGCACACCCAGAAGAATTGGCCAGCTTGTACTCCAGATGTGCATTATGACCTCCCAGGAGAGAGGAAGAATGCAAAACATGTTGCAGCACTTACTACACCCCCCAATCTCATAGACATTTCTGAATTTAGTTCCTACTGGAGATTGATTTGTACAACAAGCTGGATCCTGCACTTCACACATAAGATTCATCACAAAGATAAACTTTGCTGGAGAGTTGGCAGCAGTTGAGCTTACAAATGTATGCACTTAATCGATCAAAATAGTTCAACGCCAGTGTTTCATGTAGGAAATCCATGCACTCCAGAATGGTAAATGGCTTGCAAGACTCCAAAATTTGATGCTTTCGTCCATTCATTGAAGATGGACTCCTTTTCTGGGAGGCAGATTACTGTTTGCAGACCTTGCCAATGAGCAATGATGCCCAATTCTCCTTGATTGATCTCATTGCTTCATGAGACTCCTCATCTTTCAAACACATATTAATCTTCATCTTTGTGGTGTTCAGATTATATTATCTGAACTTCAAAAAAAAAAAAAAAAAAAAAAAAAAAAAAAAAAATATTTGGATGCTTAAAGGTCTTCAAACCATTAAAAAAAATCCTGAATATGTGTTTACCATGCAAGATCAGGTGCAGATTTGGTAGGTTCTCTCTACCTCGAGATAGGCATGAGTGGGGACAAGTTCAATATAACAGTATTCACCTGTGCAACAACATGTGCAGTACATATACATCTCCAGTATGAATACCGACACATTCTTGGTGGTTTTACAGAGATTTGCTAGTAGGCACAGATTGCTTCACACCTTCTACAACAAAAATGTGAAGACCTTTCAAGCCATCAATAAAGAATTACTGGGACTGTAGAACTTATTGACTACCTCAGAGACCCATCACTTCCTCATTAAAAAGGGAATCGTTAGGAGCTCCATTGCAACATGATGTTTGGTAGGGAGATTGGTGGGCACTATCAAGCAGTGCCTACAGAAAGTGTTGGGATCATCAAGACTAAATGTAGAACAACTGTGCACCAACTTAGTCTGTATTGAAGCTTCAATAAATGCAAGACCTCTCTCTCCAGGAGATAACACAGAATAACTGATGCTGGCACTTCTGGCTGGTGAAAGGCTTTTAAAAGTGCCCACTAGACCAGAACCTACCATCACACAGAATTTGACTATAGAATTTAAACTATGGCAGAAACTAGCAGATGACTTCTGGAAAAGATAGACCAAGAAATATATTATGGAGCTGAGGACTTCACAAAGTTGAATGCACATCCGCAAGAGGTATAGACTTCCAACCAGGTGACCTGCTTTTGATTAAAGAGGACTGATGCCCACAACTTGTCTGGAGGAAATGGAGAACAGAAAGATGTGTACAAGGAAGAGGGAATAAAATAAGGATGATAATACTGCGTACATAAGACAGGCAGCAGATAGCGTGTCTGGTTCAGCTGGTCACACCCCTGGACGTTGACCAAGATTGGTAGGACATTGGAAATTATGTAGTTAAAGACACTTATGACTATGACTGTTAATGCTTATGCCTAAGATACTACTTCTTCTAAACTTTTTTGTTATATTTGTTCTGTGGTTGGCAAATAAATAAAGTGCTTGATAGACTGCAAATATCAGCTTACTGATATCATTCATGACACCTTACAGTGCTTAAACATAATGTAAATGTAAACAACATTCAAGGATTAGGTCGTAGGCCTGTTTCGACTGGCTGACTGCTGCCTACATGGCAATGTGAGGACCAACCTGTGATTGTGGGACATCAGTATGTCCCTAGCTCTGAAATATCTGATTCAATACTGGTAATTGAACCCTGTTCCATCCACATTGAATGCAGCAACACAAACCATTTAGGTACGGAGACAGTCCTTAATTTCCTCCATTGAAATTATGTATATACCCATGCTTGGATTTGCATTGTTTTTGTTCGTGATTGATGTTTAGACAGCATCTGAGCACACCAAATCACTCACTTGCACCTTAAGTACATGTTCCAAGGCATCACCTAATAAATTACATTGAATTGATATGGTGCTGTTTTCCGACTCATATTAAGCTACAGTTTCACAAGAATGTAAAATTCACAAGAACTCAAGCACAATTCACTTAAAAAACTTGGTAATAACACACTTTAGCCTGCCAAAGTTGTCAGCTTGTGAGAAAATGCTTAGCAACTAAAGATTAAAGAACATGTTTCTCTCACTTATTTCCTTTAATCATGTGTGAAACTCTCACTGGGTGGTGCCACTTACAGTACCATATTGTAGTGCACTTTAGTAAGACATTAAAAACTTAGCATGCCTTTCTTACTGTGGATAGAACTGACAGTGCCAGAAACAAGAACAAAAAAAACTATCCTCAATTCTATCAAAAGATTAATATTAATCATCGATTAATGATGCATCAAAGCATAGTAATGACATACAGAGACAGGAATTCAATAATGAAGGTTCAGCCACTCTGTTGATTCCCTTTCATTATAAACAACAGAATGTGAAAATCCTGTGAAGATTTGTGGAACTCCCGTTGGCCGAATGAACTGAGCGTTTGGAAGGCCCATAGGATCTGTACTTCATAGAAGCCATGTGCCCAAACCTCTGCTACTTGGAGCAACTGGCATGTCAAGGTGCAGTCTTAACAAGTTACTACCTGTTTGAAAAATGTCGCTCAGTATGAACAGTTCCAAATCATTCACTATCATTATTTAAATCCATGTGTGAAATATTCTAAATATGCCCTGATAATTTAAATCCTGATCCATTATTGATAAATATATTTTAATATATATTTTTGAGCTGCTCCTCCTCAGAGCCTTCAATTATGAGTTGCACATATGACAGACCATCAGTATTAAGAGAGGAGACAACTCTGGCGTTGTTTGAAACAAACTAACACTACTTACAGGAAATAAAACTGCAAAAATTGTAATGTGTAGAGAACCTCCAGGTCTCTTATCAGTCTACACAATTTTTAACATCCTTGTATAACTCCACATCTCAAATGCTTCAGGCCTCTCCTATTCCGCTTTTCCCACAGTCCACAGTTCGCTTCCATACAATGCTGAACTCCAGACGTACATTCCCAGAAAGGTCAATGCTTAATACTAATAGACTTCTTTTGGCCAAGAATGCACTCTTTGCCTATGCTAGTGTACTTTTAATGTCATTCTTGCTTCATCTGTCATATAATATTTTGCTTCCAAAGTAGCGGAATTTCTTCACTTCATCCATTGTGTGGTCCCCAATTTTGATGTTACATTTCCCATTAATCTCTTTTCTGATGCTTTTCATTACTTTCCTCTTTCTTTGGTATACTCTCAGTTGGTATTCTGGGCTCAGTAGGCTGTCCATCTCATTCAGTGTATACTGTAATCCTGCTTTGCTTCTGCTGAGGATAGCAGTGTCATCAGAAAATATTGTCATTGATATTCTTCATCCTGAATTCCAATTTCATCCATGAACCTTTCTTTTATTTCTGAAATTGCATTTTTTTCTTACATGCTTTTTAATCCAAGCATTTCATTCTGGTCTTCCATTCTTATAGTTTCTTCTCAGTTCCAACACATACTGTGTATTACCAGTCTTTCCCTATAACTTAAGTCTGGTTTCCTGGGAGTTTTGAACATCTTTCACTCTTTTACATCATCAAATGCTTTTGCTTTGTTGACAAAGGCTATGAATGTATCTTGATTTTTCTGGCATCTTGCTTCCATCATCACATCAAGCACAGCATCTTTCCAAAAGCTAAACTAGTCATAATCTAACAGATACTCAGTTTTATTTTCCATTATGTATATACAAACATTTTTTTGTCAGCAGCTTGGATGCATGAGCTGTTATGATGACTGCGTGATAATTCTTACACTCATCTGCCCTTGCTATCTTCAAAATTGTGTAAATGATATTTTTTTCTGAAAGTCTGATGTTATGTCTCCAGTCTTATAGATTCTATACAAGAACTTGAATAACTCTCTGGTTGCCATTTCACCTAATTATTTTAGAAATTCTAAAGGAATGTTAACTATGCTATCTGCCTTATTTGATTGTAAGTCTTCCAAAGCTCTGTTAAGCTCTTGACGGTAATACTGAATTCCCTAACTTTTCCAAATTTACTTCCATTTCTGTTTCTATCACATCAGCAGACAGTTCCTTCCTCTTGCAGAACCCTTCAGCATATTCTTTCCACCTGTCTGCTCTTTACTCTGTGTTTAGCAATGGTATTACACATTACACCTACTCTTTTAATGATGATACCATTGTTATTAATTTCCCTAAAGGTTGTTTTGACCTTTCTGTATACTGCATGTATCCTCCTGATGATGGTTTCTTTTTTGATTTCCTCATATTTTTCCTGCAACCATTTCACCTTGGCTTAAGTGCTCTTGCTATTTATTTCATTCTTTAGTACTTGCATCACTGTATACCTGTCTTTTTCTTGAAATTTTTGTACTTCCTCTGTTCGTCGATCAGTCAAAGTGCTTCTTCTGTTACCCAAAACGTCTTCCCAGTTACCCTCCTCAAACCTTTGTTTGTAAGTACAACATCTGCAACTCCCCTTTTTAGAGATGTCATTCCTCTTCAAGTGAACTGCCAGTTGTGGAATTCTGTATCATAGTATCTAAAGCCTTAGAGAACATCAAATGCACCCAATCATTCCTCAGTACTTCAGTAGCCCATTTCTTTCTACATTGAATCTTCTGGATGATTCTATTAAACTTTAGCATACTCTTCATCATTACTAAATTGTGGTATGGGTCTATACATGCCTCTGGGTATGCTTTACACTCTAATATCTGATTTCTGAAACTCTGTCTGACCAGCATGTAATACTTGTGTATATAAATTTACAAATGCCTCAGTGTGGACCGTAATAAAGCTTCTAGAATGTTCTAGAATATTTGTAAGCACAATTTTCAACAACAGCCAGATAAAAGCATCAAGGTCAAAATTTGAAGTTGAACATATAGTTGGAATAATTTAAGAACTGAAAGGAACAATAAATAAGGATTCATTCTTTTAAGCAGTAAAAGTTCATATTAAGTAGTTTATATCACTGGAGATTCATTGTACCAGAACATGCATACGTCAGCAGAGCCATTGTGCACATCATGAGACACAGAAAATTACAGTAATCCACAGCTGCAGGATTGAATATCTTCAGAAATATCCAAAAATAATGTGTTTTTCAGCAGTCAGCTTTTAATCGAGGTAATCACTGATGGAATGAATGTTGTAAATTAGAATAGGTAAACAGAAAAGGGAGAGACATAAGCAAGAATAGTTCAGAAAGTAAGTTCTGTTTGGTAATAAAAAGGAATCAAGTACAGATAAAGAAAGCAGTTTATTTCACAAAAATCTATAACATTTACACTGCTTTCAACATAGCCCCCGTAATTTTCCAGCCATTTCTCAGTGTGTGGCATAAGTTTATGTATTCCTTCATCATGGAATGTTGCTGCCCGTGTTGCCAACCATGTGATAACATGTTATTTCACCTCTTCATTTTTGTTGAAGCACTTATTGCCAAGGAATGATTTCAGATGCTGAAAGAGATGAAAATCGCTGGGTGCGAGGTTGGGACTGGATGGAGACTGGCCAAAAACTGCACAAGTTCATCAGAAACCAAAGATGGATGACCACTTTATTCTTTGTCATGCACTTGATCACACTCTACCTTAAACTGTCAGACTCATCTCACCATTGAAGTATTCATTACATTTTCCCAGTAAACTTTGCAGAGTTGTAGATGAATGTCACTTGGTTTAATGTTCTTATCATTCAGAAATGGATCACAGATCTCAGTTCACATGCAGCAGGATTTTTGATCAACATTGCCATTTCGTACAATCATTGTGAATAACACACAACACAGAGTGAGCTCAAAATGATCATTTTGTTCTTCTTGAACCAGAGACACTACTGTGCATTAGTGGAACTGCGATCGTAGCAGTGCCACAGAGAAAAATTGAAATGGAATTTACTTTCTGAACTATCCTTATATGTTTGGTTGAGTAAAATACTACATAAATAATGTTCATATTGACATCCACATTGCTACATGTAGATGTGTACTTGCAAACTACAGCATAGTGCAAGGCAGAAGATACTTCATGCCAATGATTGTCCAGTTTTGCCCTGTTACCAGGACCTAATCATTTGTGCATAGAATGATGAAGAATTACTATCTTTATGCCCTTGTAAGTACATAAAACTCTCTTATCTTATTCTCATTTTCCCTACATACATCTTTGATCGAGGCAGCAAATTTGTTTCACAGCCCTCCTTAAATACTATTTCTCTCAATTTTTTTTTCCAACAGTTTTGAATTTAAGATACCTGAACATCTCTGTTACAATTTCACATGGGTATACAGACCAGTTATCATATTAGCAGTATATCTCTGAATTCCTTCAACGCCTCCTGTCAAACCTACTCGACAAGGAATCCAAACACTGGAGCAGTGCTCTAGAACAGTTCACACTAATGTGTTGTAAGTGGTTTCCTTTACTAATGTATCACAGTTTCCAAGAATGCTCTCGAAAGATAGAAGTCTTTCAATCCCTTTGCTCACTACAGATTTCCAGTTTACATTGCTTCACTGTTATACACACAATGTTTAAATGACGTGACAGAATCCATTAAATTTTAGCACTTGTATCTTGTAATTGGATACTATCAGTTGTAGTATGTGTGATGTACACTATTTTGCAAAAGTTAAGCATAATGAAGAAATGAGAGCATTTTTCTTAAGCAGTGTCAGAAGGAAAATCAGGGTAATGCTTCATAACAAGATACTGAGTGTACAAAAGCATATGAAACAAGTTATTTGAAAATTTCTAAAACTCTTCTCTGTGATTGGAAAGAAAGGACCAGTGAGCATGCATCTTCATGTCTACTAATGCATGATGCACATTTGCATAATCTTGTAATTCCAGATTTTAAGAAAATATTCTCTGATTAAATACCTATATTGATAATTAAATAATACCATCAAAAATTACCCATTTAATTCATGTCTACTTACAGAATTCTATAAGAAGCTGCCACCCTATCATGCATGGAATTGTTGAAAAAAATGTGTCTGAATACATAGAAGAAAACAGTTGTATAAGGAAATTTTTTGAAAGACTGGCTGCTGCAAACAAAAATCTATTCCTTGTAACAAACAGTCCTTATCGCTTTGTGTAAGTACTCATCTTCTGTTGTGAAACTGTTTAGTAGTCACCTTATGAGAGGCAACTTTAGTCACTCTTCTGTTGTTGATTTAAGTTCTATTGGGCAATGTGGTATTGATGCCTGAAAACAGATCACTATGGATGCACATTTGTTCTCTGAGTTTTTTGTTGCTCAGCTGTATATCAACAAATTTATTAGCTTCAAAAGAGATGCTGTTCGCATTCTCTTTATAACCAAAGTTGTTACATTCTTTATTTCTAACAGAAAGTCTCATGTATCATATAATTATTCTTATATGCTTACTTAGCAGATTCTCTAAAGTTGTATAAATTATGAAGGCTTTTCCGTGCAAGAATTATATCTTGTTTGTAAAACAGTGGAAATATATGTCCTGTTTTGTCCTTTATGAGTATAAGTATTCTTAATAATTTTGTCCGTGGTGAACATACACAAAGAAGTAGGAACAGAAACCTGTAGGGAGAATAAGTAGTTGCAAACTGTACAGAGCAGATAAAATGTATCTGTTCACCGAAATAAATGTGAAGTAGTTCTTGCATACATACATGAATATCAGAATAATCTCCAGATTTGTGAACTGATATTCGCTCCAAGGTGGGGAGAAGAAAAATTATGTAAAGGACAGAAGTTAAATTGGAGAATTAAATGTGAAGAACTAATTTCTGTTAGCTACATAACCGGAAAATAATTTGTATACTCATACAGATGTTTCCAATTCAGTCAAGATTTATTGTTGCAACATTGCACATGAAATGATTACATTTACTGATCAATAGCGCAAGCAGTTCTTAGGTACCAGGTATCGACCTATGCTGAAACGCCCATATTAGTACGTGGTGTAGCCTTTACATGTAGCAATGCAGGCACTGATTCTGGCATCTAGTTGATTGTACAGATGGTCAGTCACAGATGGTTGATCATACAGATGGTGAATACTGTCCTGGGACATGTTATGCCATGTCTATTCAACCTGTTCATATAATTCTGTAAGAGTAGTTGGTTAATGAGTCGCACACTCACTTCTCATCCCATCTTATCCTAAATGTGCTCAATTGGAGTCAAGTCTGGAGATCATGCTGGCCAAGAAAGTTGCTGCACGTCTTGTAGACCATGTTGAGTTTCACGGACAGTATGTGGATGAGCTTTTTGTTGGAACAACACATCAACTTCCTATTACAACAATGGCAAAAGAACAGGTGCAACAACTTTCTGCATGTACCAAGTTTGATTAACATCCCTTCCAAAAACATTAAAGGTGAATGAGAGTTGTAGATTATCACACCACAGACTACAAGGTCTGAGGTGGCTCCAGCGTGTCTTGTGTCTTGGACAAATGCACCTACAAGACAATGCTCACCAGGTTTATATCATATGCACAAACGACAATTAGTTGCATGCAGGCAGAACATGCTTTCATCGCTGAAGACCATGTCTTGCCATTCCATCTTCCAAGTGCAGTCCTAGAACATATTCTCAACTCAAACATAATGAGTTATCTTGAGCATAATGATCTCCATGCCAACCAGTATGGATTGTGAAACCATCAATCATGCAAAACCCAGCTCATGCTTTCCTCAATTTGCATCTTAAAAACCACAGATCAAGATAATCAGACAGAGTCAGTATTTCTTGATTTCCAGAAAGCATTTGGCTCAGTACTACACCAAAACTTATTAACAAAATTTATTACTTTATTTAGAATTTTGTGATAGGGAGAAAGTGGCATGTTATCTTGGATGGAGAATCATTGACAGATGTGCCCAAGGGAAGTCTGCCAAGACCCATGCTGTGCATGTCTTATAGCCCTGGCAGGCAGTGTTAATAGTAATGGATGTGTTTTAAAAATAGCTACCAACAATCAACGTGATAACATTTATCTTTATCACTTTTTATTATTTCTTGCCGTTACCAGTTCAAACATTTTAGTCATTATCAGATGGCTGCATCGTGTTTAAAGAATGAACTGTTAATCAACTGTTAATGCTTTGAATTCCTTGGTGTCAGTGACTGTAACCTAGTTGTTTTGAAGGCTTACAGTTTTTCATGTAGCAAAAAATATTGTATTGGTAAATGTATCACTGTGTTGAATGTTTTTCTAGTCACAATTATGAATACTCAGAGATAAAAGTGTGTCACCATTTGCTCTTATACATTGAACAGTCTGATTCTACATTACCATCATGTTTTTTACAAACTCTTATAACAAGCAAAGACACTAACACTGTCATTTACTTGTAAAATAGCTAATTATTAACAGTAACCTAAGATGTTTTGCAGATAATTCAGTTATCTGTTATGGAAAAAGTCTCAAAAAACTGCTCACTCAAATATTGACTAAGATCTCAATACCAAAAATGCCTACTTGTTTTAAATGTTCAGCAATGTAAAACTGTACACTTCACAAAATGCAAAAGCATAGTATCGTATAACTAGGATCTCAATTCATTGATCTCCATAGCTGAATGGTCAAATGTGGCTGACTGCCATGCGAAGGACTGAGGTTCGATTCCTGGTACTGTCAGGGATTTTTAGTTGGAGGAAAGACTGGGGTGTGGTGTACTCAGTCTTGTTGATTGAGGAGCTACTTGACTGATTGATAGGGGCTCGAGGCCATTAAAACTGATAATGGCCAAGAGAGCAGTGTGCTGACCCCACATACTTCCATATCACATCTCAAAATGATATTGGCAGAAGGCAACATGGCGGTCAGTTGGTAGCAGTGGGCCTACCAGGGCGTTACAATCTCAATGAATCACATTTGAAATCTAATATAGAACTGTAATACTTTTTATTACATGTATCTCTAGGTTCTGAGGATATTTCCAGTAATGAGCGATTATTAAAATCATTACATTGCAAGTGGGCAGCTGTCCAACAGCTTACTATTCCTTTATTATTTTCCTTTAATATTGAAATTGGTGGGTTCCTATGATTTCTGTATGACAGTGAACAACCTCTAACAACTGTGATGGAATCATTAAATTTGTGTTTTGCTTATGTGTAACATGGTAAACTGCGATCACTGTTTCTAATGAGCTGCACAGTGACAATACCAGTAATTATACTTGTAATTGTGCAAGACATGTCCTCATGTTGGTTCCTACAAGATATTGCCAAATCTTATTACCTATGATAGTTCTCTCTGAAGAAGAAAATGAAATGAATAATAAAAATTTCATAGTGCTTCAATAATACTGTCACTTCAAGGGTCACTTTTCCATCTTTCATTTCCTATGCACTTTGGATAGGGTGGACTGTTGTGAAATTCTTTCATTATGGACAATTCTTGTCAAATTGGGCAAAGGTGGTTCCCGATTGCTCAAACACCTTTGTAAGTAGTGGTAAGCTTAGAGCTCCATTGCTTACTATTATTTACCAATCATTCTGAGTGCACTTACTTTCTGATAATACCAGTTGTATTTTTGCATAACAAGTGTAATCAGTTTTTGCCCAAACATTTGAGCAATTCTCAAAAATTGCTGCTTTCCTAAATACAACTAGGAATTAATGTAATATTGCAAGCACTTGACACAATGAAAAATGCCACAAATAAAACGAAAAAGTCACTCAAGAAACAAAATCATTACCAAAATGTGCCATGCAGGTGATAAATAATTCTAGTTTAGATCAGTCCAAATGCCATGTCATTTTTCAGTTCTCATAAAGTAGCCAAATGCTTGCTAGTAATTATTTTCTTAAGGCAGCCACATGCCTTGTCATTTTTCTGTTCTCTTAAGGCAGCCAAATGCTTGGTTGTCAGCTGTTGTCTTAAGGTAGACCAATGCCTCATCATTTAACTGTTCTCTTAAGGTATACAAATGCCTCACCATTTTTCTTTTCTCTTCAAACAATGGAAAATCCAGAATGGAATGTAACAATATCAGAGAAGGAAAGTTGCTACTCACTGTGTAGTAGAGATGCTGAGTCGCGATAGGCACAACAAAAAGATTCATACAATTATAGCTTCTGGCCATTAAGGCCTTTGTCAACAATAGACACACATTCACACACACGCGCACGTGCGCGCCCACACACACACACACACACACACACTCTCTCTCTCTCTCTCTCTCTCTCTCTCTCTCTCTCTCTCTCTCTCTCTCTCAAGAAAACACATGTCTGCGGTCTCAGATAACTGAAACAGTGTGGCCGAAAGCTATAATTGTGCAAATCTTTTTGTTGTGCCTATCGCGACTCAGCATCTCCACTATATGGTGAGTAGCAACTTTCCTTCTCTAATATTCTTTTCTCTTCAGGTTGCCAACTGCCCGTGATCTCTCAGTGCATTTATCCAAATGTGTGGGATTATCTCTTAAAGTAGTCAAATGACTCATTATTTCCCCTTACCCTTAAGGTAGGTAACCAAATGACTTGTCATTTGCATGGTCTTTTATGATAGCCAGATGCATCATCATTTATCTGTTCTCTTTAGGCAGTCAAATGTCTCATCACTGTGCTTTTTCGAGTGAACAGTTTGTTGAGATATGAAAAGGAATGATCACATACAGTCAGTCACAATTTACCTGTGACCTTCTGGTTCATTGATAGGATACTGGGAAAACACATTCAGTCTACAAAAGAGATTGCTTACAAAACACTCGTGCAACACATCCTAGAATGTTGCTTAAGTATAAGGTCTGTTCAGAAAATTCCTGATCATTCGTAATTCTCTTCCAGTGGTGTGTTGGGGTGAAATGCAGTTGGCATAACTGCACATGCCTATGTTTAATGTGTAACTGTCGGAAGTTTCGTTGTTGTATGTCTGGTAGTTACTGTTCAGTGCTGTACTGAGTAGAATATTGTGTCACACAGTTTCCAAATTTTGAGATGGCAGAGTTAGAGGTGCAATGCATCTGCATTGAATTTTGCATGAAACTCGAGGAAACCTTTACGGAGGTACAGGAAATGATGCAGGGACCTACAGTAATGAGTGCTTAAGCTGTACTCAGTGTTACAAATGGTTCACATAGTTTAAAAATGGTGGGATGAAAGTTGAAAGATGACCCTCATTCAGGATGACCTTCAATGTCTACCGACAATGCTCATGTCAGAAATGACATCAAAACTGTGCATGCCAATCAAAGACTGACTGTCAGGGAGATTGCAGAAGAATGTAACATTTCAGTTGTGTCATATTGTGAAATCTTGACACAGGATCTTGGAGTACATCATGTGTCTGCCACATTCATACCACAAAAAATGATGTATTGTATATATTAATACTATTAGTAGGATCTATGGAACGAAAAACTAATCTAATCTAATCTAATCAAAGCTCATGAGTCAAGACCAGAAAGACCTTCTCTTTGCAGTCTGTGAAGATCTTTTGGATTGCGTGAATGGGAATGAGATATTTCTTAAGAGAATCATACGTGGTGATGAGACATGGGCCATTGGTTATGATATTGAGACCAAAGTTCAATCTTCACAGTGGGCTGGGAAATGTTCTCCAAGAATAAAAAAAAGCTCATCAGGTCAGGTCAAATGTCAAAGCCATAGTGATAGTTTCCTTTGACTTTGAAGGATTAGTTCCTCATGCATTTCTGCTGCAGGGACAAACTGTTAATCAATGGTACTATCAGGGTGTGCTGTGATGCCTGTGAGAAAATGAGAGAAGGAAATGACCTTAAATGTTGTGAGAGAATTCATGGCTCTTGCATCATGATAATGCACCCACACATTCATCCCTGTTGGTGTGTAACTATTGCACAAGAAATGAAATCACTTCGTACTCTCCAGACTTGTTGACCTTTTTTTTTAATTTCCAAGATTAAAAAAAACCATCGAAAGGACAAAGTTTTGCTATGATAGATGAGATAAAAGAAAATCCACAGACGTCACTTCGCGCGATCTAGCAATAGGCGTTCCGAGACTGCTCCGGAAGTGGAAATGGAGTTGGGAGCAATGTGTCAACTGTGACAGGACTGGAGTAGAAAGTGCTGTATGGGTGGATTGGGCAGGTCTTGCACCTGGGTTTTCCACAGGAGTATGATCCATGTGGCTATCGGTTGTGATTGGGAGCTGCATAGGGAAGGATGATGATGTTTGGTTTGTGTGGCTCTCAACTGTGTGGTCATCAGCATCCGTACAAAGTCCCAATTTTTACACAGGCCAATTTTTACACAGCCAAATCCAGCCACTGTCACGAATGATGATGATGATGATGATGATGATGATGATTAGGAGGAGGAGGAGGAGGAGGATGAGGATGACGACAATACCCAGTTCCTGGGCAGAGAAAATCCTGAACGCAACCAGGAATTGAACCCAGGACCCCGTAATCCAGAGGTAGCAACACTAGCTGCTAGACCACAAGTTGCGGACACATAGGGAAGGACTGGCATGTGGAGGTTGAGTGGGTGATGGAACACCACTTTAGGAGGGGTGGAAGTATCTAGGGTAGGATGTCCCTCATTTCAGGACACGATGGTAGGTAATGAAAGCCCTGGCGAATGGTGAAGTTCAGTTCTTCCAGTCTGAGGTGGTGCTGCGTGATGAAGAGGACACTCCTTTGTGGCTGGTTCTTGGAGTGGTAGGAGGATTGGGAGTGTGAGGGGAAATGGCATGGGAGGTCTGGGGGATGGTGCTTGTCTGTGGAAGCTTTGGTGAGACCCTCAACATACTGAGCAAGGGAGTTCTTGGTACCGCAGACACTCCACCCCCAGGTTGGCCAGGCTGTATGTGAGGAATTTTTTGGTGTGAAAGGGGTGACAGCTGTTAAAATGCAGGTACTGTTGGTGGTTGGTGGCTATAATGTGGACAAAGGTTAGGATGGTGCCATCAAAGAGGAGAAGGTCAACATCTAGGAAGGTGGGATGCTGGGTTGAGGAGGACCATGTGAAGCGGGTGGGAGTGAAGGTGTTAATGTTGTGAAGGAATGAAAGTTGGGTGTCTTCGCCCTGAGTCCAGATCATGGAAACATCATCAATGAATCTGAACCAGACTAGGGGTTTGGTGTTTTGAGAAGCTAAGAAGGTCTCTAGATGGCCCATAAAAATGTTGGCAGGGACATCTTTCACTGGTAACACTAGAAATTAATAGACAGAGGAACTCTCCAGTAATAGTGATAATGGTCAATGCAGTAAACTCTTGTCTCCCACAAGTAACTCTTCTGTGAGTTTACTTAGCAGATTTTATGTAAGTTTTTAGTTTATCTTGCTCACACCATTAAGTGACTTGGGAAGAAATTGATTTATGTATTAGTTTGTGATTGAGTTGTTAAAATTAAATTTTGTAAGCAATATAATTGAGGCACAAAAAGCTTTCTTACCCATCATAAAATTTCTCCTGCACTGTTTAAATACATGCATAAAAAAGTTTTGCTTCACGCTGGTTCCCAGAACTCCTGAAGATAGACGTTGACTGTGGGTATTGTATCACAGACTCAGACTCTTTGACTGTTCAGAGATGTCACTAAACCTGCCCAAAGATGTAAACAACCATACATGAGCAGCACCTATTAGACAGAGGGGGTCCGACAGCCAATCAGTTCCAGTCATTTCACTAGGTAGGAGGTACACGGCTAGTGTTGTCTGTAGTTCAGCCATGCCTAGATGGTCAATACTGTGGTTTGATCGTCTGTGCACTGTTACTTTGTGCCAGGAAGGGCTCTCAACAAGGGAATTGTCCAGGCATCACAGAGTGAAACAAAGCGATGTTGTTCAGACATGGAGGAGACACAGAAAGACGGGAACTGCCAATGACATGCCTCGCTTAGGCTGCCCAAGGGCTACTACTGCAGTGGATGACTGCTACCTACAGATTATGGTTCGGAGGAACCCTGACAGCCATGCCACCATGTTGAATAATGCTTTTCATGCAGCCACAGGATGTCCTGTTATGACTCAAACTATACACAATAGGCTGCATGGTGCACAACTTCACTCCTGATGTACATCGCGCGGTCCATCTTTGCAACAACGACAACATGCAGCACGGTTCAGATTGGCCCAAAAACATGCCGAATGGACCGCTCAGGATTGGCATCACGTTCTCTTCACTGGTGAGTGTTGCATATTCCTTCACGCAGGCAGTCGTCAGAGTTGTGTTTGGAAGCAACCCGGTCAGGCTGAACACCTTAGACACACTGTCCAGTGAGTGCAGCAAAGTGGAGGTTCCCTGCTGTTTTGGGGTGGCATTATGTGGGGCTGACGTATGCAGCTGGCTGTCATGGAAGGCACCTTAATGGCTATATGATACATGAATGCCATCTTCTGACTGATAATGCAACCATATCGGCAGCATATTAGCGAGGCATTTGTCTTCATGGATGACAATTCATGCCCCCATCGTGCACATGTATTAAATCACTTCCTTCAGGATAACAACATTGCTCGGCTAGAGTGGCCAGCATGTTCTCCAGACATTGAACATAGATTGTAAAGGGCTGTTTATGGATGATGTGACTCATCAACCACTCTGAGCTATCTATGCTGAATCACCATTGATGGGAGGGACTATCTGGACCAACAGTGCCTTGATGAATTTGTGGGTAGTATGCCATGATGAATACAGGCATGCATCAATGCAAGATGATGTGCTACTGGGTACTAGAGTTACCAGTGTGTACAGCAATCTGTACCACCATCACTGAAGGTCTCACTGTATGGTGGTACAACATGCAATGCATGGTTTTCATGAGCAATAAAAAGGGTGGAAATGATGTTTATGTTGATCTCTATTACACTTTTCTGTACAGGTTCCGGAACTCTCGGAACCGAGGTGATGAAAAACTTTTTTTGATGTGTGTAGAAATAAGTAAGTAGTGGCTCCTATAATGAAAATACAGGTATAAGAGGAGCTAAATGGCTGTTGCAGAATGAGCTGTCAACATCTTATACATTGCAGATAACACAGAAAATAGGCCTTTACAGTTGGAAAGTAGTAATCATATATATTTGTCACCTTTACATTCAAAAAATAGTAATCATATGAATTTGTCCTCTTGTTTGATAGTCGCAATTGGAATTTTCTTATGTGGTCAGGAGACCTCACTGCAACATTTGATTCTTACTCTAAGAAGATATTGTAATAACTATTCTGATTTTTTAGGCAAGTTGTCAGCATTTATCTTAATCTGCAGCACAAGCAATGATTTGATTTCAATATTGTTTACTGTAGACTTGTCTTTTTCATTGAATGCAAACAGTAATGCTTTTTCCTAAGGTAATTTATTTTTTGCAACATTTTCATGTGAAAAAATTCCAAGTTCAGTTCTGAAAGCAACAGTATAATAGTAAAGATTAGATATGCTTGTTTTCAGTAACAAGGGAATGGAGTTGTTGGTTGGACAAGACTGGAGAGACTTCTTTGATGTTATAATCGTCCAAGCACGAAAACCACGCTTTTTCACAGATGAATCACGACCTCTGAGACTGTATGATATAGATAATGAAATTCATGTATGGGACCGTGTTTTGAATCTTGAGAAAGGAAAAATCTATTGTGAGGTAGGCTGAAGTTTTTTAGTGCTTTTTAATGACATAAACTATATAAATAATTTGTGCCTGATCTTATAGAAAAGTGTGGACCTTTCTTCATCTTACTGTAAATTAACTCACTTCTGACATGACTTACAAACAGAAAAGTATGTGGATGTATTGCCTGTTGGATTCTGTCTTGGTTTCTATGGCCGATGTTTGTCTGCTGATTTTTCTGATGTATCGCCAACACAAGTGGCTGGCATTTTCAGAGCTTCACCCTCCATTGCTGCTGGTGGAGTTGAGTTGAGCTCATAGCCGGAGATTACATGTACCTGTTGCACCAACATCTGAGGGGTTTCCCTGATTGTTACCACTGTGCTTCTCTTCTTGCTACCTAGAATGGTCATTTACTGAAATATGGGAATGTAGGATCTGTTCACCATAATGCTTTCTTCTTTCTTGTTGAAGCTAGGAAAGCCTCAAGATGAATGGAATTCCCATATTGCAGCAAATGACTGTTGGTGGTGGCCAGAGTAGAACCACAGTGGTGATGATTATGGAAAAGCTGACAGACATTGACATGACAGGTGCATATAATCTCTGGCCGTGAGTTCGACTCCAATCCACCACCAGCAGTGGAGGATGAAGCTTTGATAATACCAGCCACTTGTGTTGGTGATACATCTGAAAAATCATCAAACAAACATGAGACAGAAGGGAACAGGCAATATGACAGCAACAGGTCACAAAACCTGAACTATGTAGAAAAGTATATATTCCAATAAATTTAGTCATTGATAAATCCAATGTTAATTAAATCCAGTAGGAACACTATCTAGTGTGATCATATAAAATAATTTATGAGTGAATGTTTTTGACAGTCTTCTATGAAAATCACCATAGAAAGGCTTAGTTGTTATTTGTTTCAAACACTTAAAACTTACTGAGATTGCTGCTGTTTGTTATCGACTTCTCATATTCCATTGCACTTGTCATTAATTGTCCATCTCTTGTTTTCAGGGAACTGTTAAACAGTTACAGGAGATGACTGGATGGTTTGGACAACAGGTTTTATATTTTGGTGATCACCCATACAGTGACCTGGCTGATGTTACTCTTGAACATGGATGGCGTACTGGGGCTATCATCAGTGAGCTCACGGTAATTATTTTGTAAGAATTAATATTTACAATTTTCATTGTTCTATAGCACATGATTACACAAAAAATATGAGGCTGTACCCACAAATAAGTGAGCTTCTGTGCAGGTGGTACAAACCTTATAAAAGGGACTGCAGAAAAGTAAATCCAATAGTGTAATACACTTCATGGAAAAAATCTCTAGTGAAAGAGCAGAAATGAAAAGTATTTGTTTCTAATATTTTGTCACAAAATATGTCAGTGACAAGAAGTAATGTTCAGATAGGAATATTAAGTTGCGTACATACTTGTGAACAATATGCTCACTCAGGGAAAAAAAGGTGGATAGAGTCTTGCTTTAGCATTCTGTGGGCCATACTGCCTGTGAGCACATAGGGGCATCTACATCCACATCTACATGGATACTCTGAAAATCACATTTAATTGCCTGGCAGACCTTCACAATTCTCTATCATCCCAATCTCGCTTAGCACGCAGAAAGAATGAACACCTATATCTTTCCATATGAGCTCTGATTTCCCTTATTTTATCATGGTGATCATTCCTCCCTATGGAGGTTGGTGTCAACAAAATAATTTTGCATTCAGAGGAGAAAGTTGGTGATTGGAATTTTGTGAGAAGATTCCATCGCAATGAAAAACGCCTTTCTTTCAACGATTTCCAACCCCAAATCCTGTATCATTTCTGTGACACTCTCTCTCATATTTCACGATAATACAAAATGTGCTGCCTTTCTTTGAACTTTTTTGGTATACTCTGTCAGTCCTATCTGGTAAGGATCCCACACCGCGCAGCAGTATTCTAAAAGAGGACGGACAAGCGTAGTGTAGAAGTCTCCTTAGTAGGTCTGTTACATTTTCTAAGTGTCCTGCCAATAAAACGCAGTCTTTGGTTAGCCTTCCCCACAACATTTTCTGTATGTTCCTTCCAATTTAAGTTGTTCATAATTGTAATACCTAGGTATTTAGTTGAATTTACGGCTTTTAGGTTAGACTGATTTATCGTGTAACCAAAGTTTAACGAGTTTCTTTTAGCACTCATGTGGATGACCTTAAACTTTTCGTTATTCAGGGTCAACTACCACTTTTCGCACAATTCAGATATTTTTTGTAAATCGTTTTTCAGTTTGTTTTGATCTTCTGATGACTTTATTAGTCAATAAATGACAGCATCATCTGCAAACAACCGAAGATGGCTGCTCAGATTGTCTCCCAAATTATTTATATAGATAAGGAACAGAACCTTGGGGAACGCCAGAAATCACTTCTGTTTTACTCGATGACTTTCCATCAGTTACTATGAACTGTGACCTCTCTGGCAGGAAATCACAAATCCAGTCACATACCTAAGACAATATTCCATAAGCACGCAATTTCAAGATGAGCTACTTGTGTGGTACAGTGTCAAAAGCCTTCCAGAAATCCTGAGATATGGAATTGATCTGAAATCCCTTGTCAATAGCACTCAACACTTCACGTGAATAAAGAGCTAGTTGTGTTTCACAGGAATGATGTTTCTAAACCCATGTTGACTGTGTGTCAATAGACTGTTTTCTTCGAAGTAATTAATAATGTTCAAACACAACATATGTTCTAAAATCCTGCTACATATCGACTTTAATGATATGGGCCTGTAATTTAGTGGATTACTCATACTACCTTTCTTGAATATTGGTGTGACCTGTGCAACTTTCCAGTCTTTGGGTATGGATCTTTTGTCGAGCGAACGGTTGTATGTGATTGTTAAGTATGGAGCTAGTTCTTAAGACAGCAATCATCACTCCTTTTGGCGCATTTGAGAGCAAATTTATGACTTTTGGACTCGAGAACACTGCTCAAACATGGCATTGCTTCATTGACTCAGCGCTACAGGGCCTAACTTTTTCTTTTGTTTTTTCAATCATTGGCAGAGCAACATCAGCATCATTTAACAGAAGTATTTAAGTTGCTGGAACACTGTGGTTTATCAGCATGGTAAATTTTTATTGCTGTCACTTGCCACAGCCTGCTGAATTACAGGAGCTGTTAATGGCAGTGCTCACTGGCCAGAAGAACAAGAGTAACTTGGCTATACCATGAACTATGTATATGTGTGGTGCTTGAAGTAACCAAAAAGAGGTTCACAGACACCAAACTACTGCCTCATCCTGAGCCTACTGCACCTTGGCACCAGTAATTGACACTAGCCAGATGGTGACTCATGCAGTATTGCATTGACGGTGTAGTGACGCATGGCAACCATTCGCGTTCTTCTTGCACAAATTATCACCCTCACAAAATCTGTGGAGCACATATGACAGAGAACTTCTGGCTATTTATGAGTTTGTCAAATACTCAGGCATTACCTAGAAGCTAGAGACTTCATTATCTACAATGACCACAAACTGGTATTGTATGCTTTTTGCCAGAACAATACGAATCTTCCGCCTAGGCAACACAATCAGCTAATGTTCATCTCATGGTTCAGCATGATGTCTGGCACATCTCTGGCATTGACAAAGTGATGGTTGATTGATTGTCTGAATGTCCAACTTTTCCAAATTCCAGGCAATTATGTCAAGCTACACCGTGACATAACTACATCAAAACCATGGCCGTTCCTATCTATTGCTCACAGTGGGGATATCTTCAGTATGCTACACATTGATGTCATCAGTCCATTGCCATTATCTGACAGCAAGTGCTACACACTTACAATTAAGTTGTTACACCTGCTGGCTGGAAGTTGCACCGGTGGACAACATTACAGCAGAAAGCCTGGCTTTCATTTTCAGGCCGTATTGGCTGTTGTGCTTGGGCTGTCCACTACACGTCATAACAGACAGAGGATGACAAATTGAATCCAACCTGTTTGACCAAATCATGAAGTTTTGTAGCACAGCTCATCATAAAACAACATGCTGCCATGGGGTCAGTAATAGGATGATTGAGAAATGGCACCACTAACATCAGACAGCACTGATGTGCCACAATTCAGAATGGACCAAGGCCCTTCCCATGGTATTACTCAGCCTCAGAAAAACTTTCAAACCAGATCTAGACACTTCTTTGGCATAACTGGTGTATGGCAAGATGTTGAGGCTTCCAGGAGAATTCATGGAAACAAACGCTCCATCATAACCAAGGGAGGATCAACAGAAATTCTTACGTTGATTGCAAGAGCACATGGCCTGAATGTGTCCACACCAGCTTCACAGACACAGTACAGCTACCACCTTTGTGCATCAAGACTTGAATGCCTGTTCACACATCATATTAACTTGCTAACGTGTACCTCAAGATCTGGTTGCTGCGTCCACTTTCCAGACCGCTCATTTGAATAACACTTGGCTTTCACCATAATGCAGTTACATAGTATTGTGTCGCACATTACAAATACCATGTGACCGTGTGTGTGTGTGTGTGTGTGTGTGTGTGTGTGTGTTTACAAACAACACACCATCAAATATTTCGCACCAGACACCAGAGGCACTGTGTTTTGGGTGTGTGTGTTTTTGTTTTGTTATACTTTGATTATGCTTTTTGTATATTTTGTATCTTCCATGCAGGTAATTAGTTTGTGCATAGTTGTGAGATAATTGATAATCTGTTCCCTGCATGTTATGATTTTGAATCGCAAGCTCAGAATGATTGAACAAGACGTGTTTTTTGCTGCCTCTTGTAGCTGTGATCAATAAAACTACTGTTAATTGTTTGAGGGAGTTTTGTGTAGCCTGGTTCTGTCGTATCAAGTACATGCAGGTTCTAAAAGTCAAATTATAGTCTGCACAGCTTCTAGCAATACTTTTCTTGAGACTGTGGAGACATAGCAAGAAAACATAATTTGCCACAACAGTGTGAGGTGGCTGAGTCTGGGAAAACTGTTGAAAAGTATGGGCATTGCAAAATAAAATCCTCTTTATTTCTGGGAATGAAGGAGATATCTCATGATTGTGTTACAAAAATATGGTGTGAGAATGGAGATATGAATTTGTGTCTGCACCTGATTTGTTTGAGAAACTGAATGAAATGAGTGTGACATTGCACAGAAAGAAGTTGTTTGCCCATGAAATGCGTAAAATCTTTCAAAGCAAAACTTGATCAGTTTGTAAGGCAAAGCAATAAAGATAATTATTGACATTTTCCTGTGTTAAGAAAAAATGAAGTGCCTGAAAGTACTTCTGCTAAGATGAGGGATCATTTGCAGAGTTTTGAGGCTTCAGGACTTTAAGAAAACTGAGCCTCAGGCCAGTTCTCTCTCTTAATCCATCACTGCTATACTGGCAGAGCACCTAAAGAGGTGCAACTTGAAACTACTGACATGCAATCAGGTCACTTTGTGAAAGAAGTATTTAATTCTGAGCCTTTTTAAAAACTTTGTTTGATGAAAAAATTCCATATGTGATAGAAATTACTTGGAAAATGTTCCTTCTATTCGGGTCTACTTATACACACATCAAAAAAAGTTTTGCATCACGTTGGTTCCAAGAGTTTGGAACCTGATCAGAAAACTGGAATAGAGATCAACATAAACATCATTTCCACTGTTTTTATTGCTCTTGAAAACCAAACATTGCATGTTGTACCATTATACAGCGAGACCTTCAGAGGTAGTGGTCCAGATTGCTGTATGCACCACAACCTCTAAAACCCTGTAGCATGTCCTCTTGCATTGATGGATGCCTTTATTTGTCATGGCATACTATCCACAAGTTCATCAAGGCACTGCTGGTCCACACTGTCCTACTCCTCAATGGCGATTTGGCATAGATTCCTCAGAGTGATTGGTGGGTCACGTCATCCATAAACAGCTGTTGTCAGTCTATCCCAGGCATGTTTGAAAGGGTTCATGTCTGGAGGACATGCTGGCCACTCTCGCAGAGCGATGTCATTATCCTGAAGGAAGTCATTTACAAGATGTGCACGATGGGGGCGCGAATTGTCGTCCATGAAGACAAATGCCTCACCAATATGCTACCGATATGGTTGCACTATCGGTTGGAGGATGGCATTCAAGTATCGTACAGCCGTTATGGCGCCTTCCGTGACAGCCAGCTGCATACATCGGCACCACATAATTCCACCCCAAAACAGCAGGGAACCTCCATCTTGCGCACTCACTGGACAGTGTGTCTAAGGAGTTCAGCCTGACCGGGTTGCTTCCAAACATGTCTCTGATGAGTGTCTGGGTGAAGGAATATGCGACACTCACCAGTGAAGAGAACGTGATTCCAGTCCTGAGTGGTCCATTTGGCATGTGTTTGGGCCAATCTGTACCATGCTGCATGGTGTCGTGGTTGCAAAAATGGATCTCGCACAGTTTGAGTCATAACAGGACGTCCTCTGGTTGCACGAAAAGCATTATTCAACATGGTGGCATTGCTGTCAGGGTTCCCCTGAGCCATAATCTATAGGTAACAGTCATCCACTGCAGTAGTAGCCCTTGGGCAGCCTGAGCAATGCATGTCATCGACAGTTCCTGTCTTTCTGTGTGTCCTCCATGTCTGAACAACATCGCTTTGGTTCACTCCATGATGCCTGGACACTTCCCTTATTGAGAGACCTTCCTGGCACAAAGTAAAAATGCACACATGATTGAACTGTAGTATTGACCATCTAGGCATGGCTGAACTACAGACAACATGATCTGTGTACCTCCTACCTAATGGAATGACTGGAACTGATCGGTTGTCGGATGATGTCTAATAGGCACTGCTCATGCATGGTTGTTTACATCTTTGGGTGGGTTCAGTGACATCTCTGAACAGTCAAAGGGACTGTATCTGTGATACAATAACCACAGTCAACGTTTGTCTTCAGGAGTTCTGGGAACTGTGGTGATGCAAAACTTTTTGTGATGTGTGTATTTGTGAGCAAAGTTTTTCTTACTTGGAGACCAACAAGAGTAAATATAGATGTTCTTTGAGAGACATTAACTTACAGGCTGTGATGAGAATCCAACAAGCAATATCACTCATGATTTCAATTTTTTTTTTTTTTAGAAAGGGGCATTACAGTAAATTTGTCTCATTAAACTGATTATAAAAGTCAATGTACATGCAGATGTAGGTTGTATGAAATTAGCACAAAAATAAACTGAATAAGACTGCCACTGTTTTATTTTATTTACTTTTATTGATATTTGTGGTACACTTTATACCTTTGTTGAAATGCCAAGTTAACTACTGAATGCAATCATTTTAAAAGTTGTGGCCCTCCACTAAGCTTCACTTCCACAAAGGGCCCCTGAGCCAAAACAGTTGCCCATTCCTGCTGTACAGGGTTGAATAATTTCGTGTAATGATTTTGAGTTCACCAATTAAAAATTCTGGAATCTGAATATGGAGTATTAGCTCCAAAATACATTAAAGCTGCTTATTATTCAGTATTTACTGACTAATGACAGAATTTTGTGAAAGAGCAAATAACTTCTAACTCAGTGAAGTTTGTATGTACAGAGTGAACCAAAACTCCACCGATAAACTTTCAGACATGATAGTATGAACTAAAACAAGAAAAACAGGTCTGGTAAACATGGCTCTAAATTTATACCTTAAGATCTATGACCACTTGTTCAGTAGAACAGATGTTTTTCAAAGTAGTGAAGGTGAATAAGTGCTCATAGCTCTTAAGATATGCATTTTAGAGTCTGTGTTTACTAAACGTTTTTTCTTGTTTTGGCCCATACTATCACCCATGAAAAATTATTGTTGGAGTTCTGGTTCACCCTGAATGTGTTTTTTCTAAATATTTCAAATTTTTTATGAGCAAAATTTTCACAGTATAAATTTGGAGTCAGTTATGCTAACGCCTGTTTGTATAATTTCAGTTAAAGTTTCTGTTGTCAGTAAACAGTACATCTCAGTATGACTTGTTGCACTCCTTTTGTTTCAGATTGTTTGTCATGTGGTCTTTGTGTATGATAAAGAGTTAAAACTATAAGGAAACACTCTGCTGTAATTGTCTTGGGTATGAAGCTGTTGCCATTTAATTTTACTACACTTAAATCTAAGGAACAATTCCAGTTACATCCAAGAAGTCAGGTTCAGATTTGGTGTCTATTCACTGAATACAATGATGCTGCGACAGAAAGGACGTATTCCTATATTAGTGACAAAAATGGCCACTGAGCAGTTCATAGTGATTTATAATAGTACCTGGAGACTATTGGGCCTTGTTTCAGCTGTCTTTCCAACTTGAAGTTGTTGATGCCACTTTTGAAGACAACAGTATCAAACAAATCTTGTGCTTCTCTTTCTCCACCATTGTACTATCACACTGCTTCTGAAATGAATCCACATTGGTAATGAGATTTGTAAACCAAGAGATCTCATGCTACGTCTGAAACCTATATGCATTGCCAATTACTGGACATATATCCTATATACAACAAAGTAATCATACCTCAAAATGAAAGAACAATGTTGGATAAAATTTCATTCATTTTATGCACTTAACTGGCATAACCAATTGTAGCGTAACTGGCATAACCAATTGTAGCTTAGGGGTTGACTGGATGTGACCCCTGACGAGGGTTCAGGATGGTCAAGTGGAAAGACATTGGTGAGGACCTGTGATACTTCCAAGGTGTCAAAGAGACAGCATTAAATTAATATCCATTTATTGCTGAGATTTTTACAGTGATTCAGTCTCCTTCTCAGCTTGGCCTGGTAGGACCCTTGCAGCAAGAATGCTCTAGGTGTCTTGTCAGAGCCCATGATGGAATCTGCAGTCATAGTCTCTGGTGCTGTCTGCAGTTAGTTCCTTGGCCTAATGCTGGGTGGAGCAGTGGCTGGCGTGTCTCCGCAGCTTAGCATGACTGTGGACAGCCAATGAAGCCTTAGTGCTCTCATTGAGAATAGTTGCACTTAGGATCTGCAGGCCCCTAATGGTAGTTGTCATAATGGCGAGAAACCCCTTATGGCAATTGTCATGATGACGAGAAGGAAGAAGTCCTACCAGCTACACAGACGTCAGCCCAAGGGGTGGTCCCAGCATTAGCTGATAAGGTGATACACACACTGCCAAGGAGTGATGGCACCAGGCATCCTGCTCCCAAGGTGAACAGCTTGCAATTGTATAGATTAGTTCTTTATATGTGGAAGATCTGCTTGGTCTTCATCTTCAGTCAGTCATGGCTGTGATTGGCAGGATGGCAGCGCCCAGAATAGAAGTTCCTGCCCGCCCCCCCCCCCCCCCCTGCTCTCTCTCTCTCTCTCTCTCTCTCTCTCTCTCTCTCTCTCTCTCTCTCTCTATATATATATATATATATATATATATATATATATCACACACACACACACACACAGAGAGAGAGAGAGAGAGAGAGATGGCTGCAGACTTGTAGAAATAGACTCTAAAAAGGCATCAGTCGACAGCAGTTCATTGTTTGTCAACAAGTCTTCCTGTAGCTAACAGAGCTAGCCTTCTGTTGATATCAGTGATGTAGATGGAAAGACCAGACTCTGAGCAGTGAGTGGAAAGAAGAGGAGGGTTAAAAAGTGGTCAATGACATGATTCCTCCATGTAGGTGGCTGAATATGCTCCAGTTTTTTGAACCTGTCAGTGTTCTCTGCTAGGTTAATGTTTAGTTTCAGAGCTTCAGAGTATTCTTTTATGCAAGACTGAAAGACATTCCTGAGTAGTCTTTAGCAGTAGTTATTCCATATTGCCCAGTTAACAGAATATTGTTATGCCTCCTTTGCAGTGAAATCATGGTGCTGAATCAGGTGTTCCTGACAGACTCTATTGCACAGTCTGTGGCACCTTCTCCTAGCTTGCTTAGTGCCCCTAGGTGTTTATACTCATTATGCAAGCATCGTGTACCAGGCAGCCATACTCTGCCTGGACATAGATGCAGGTACCTCAAAAATTCTATTCTTCACTCCAGTACTAGTTTTTTTGTTCAATAGAAGTCTGTGAGCTGAAATATTGGCTTCATTTCCACTATAGACAAGAGGATTGTCTCATGTTACAGACTAACTAAGCATGAATGTAGTCTGACATGTCCCTGAGTGATAATAATTGTAAGTGCTTTTCCTTCTGTTGTACATAAATTCTGCTGGCTTCATTTTAATTGTAAATTTATGTTCTTTTCACAAAACATCTAAACAACAAGCACAGAATGTTTACATTCAAATAGGTAAAAATTATGACAATTTATCATAATAAAATTCAAAAATTGTAGTTGAATGTTGTGATTGTATCTACAGTTGTAGAAATAGCAGTTCACTTGCAGCTGATTCTAACTATTAATCACAGTGGCCATTAACATGTCAACTGCCACAAGGCCACTGGTAGAGACGGCAAAGTGCCACACCTGACACTGTCTGCCCACAGTAGCCACAGGCTCCTCAGGGTTTAGTCCTCTATATGATGCATGCATTAATTTGTAGTTTTTGATTGACTGGTGGTGGTGTACAGGAAATTAGGTACATCATCTTGTTGAATGTTTTGAACTTTGTTTTTTTCCAGCTATACTATGAACAGAATTTTCTATGCTAATTCTTACAAAATTTCATTGTCACTCTATTTCCATTGTAAAGATGACAGCTAATTTTGGTATGAACATTGAGTTTTGCTTTATCATATAAAACAAGCATAAATGGTTATAGGTAAAATGGATCCCCTGCTGTCATCCTGTGGGATTGGATGGCACAACACTGTAAATGACTGGTTTCATTGAGAAAGAATCACTGAGAATATTGGAAGAATGTGATTTTGATGTCAGTGATTCAGCATTATCAGAGTTTTCTACCAAAGAATATGAATTTGTGGACACAATTAATAACAATATCAATGATGATCACAACCATTGTATTGGTACTGGCACTGGAGTCCAAGAAAACTGTAGCAGCTGTAAAAACACAATTGCAACCAAGACTAAACTGATAATACCTCTCCAATCCAAGATCACCGCACCATCTGAAGATATACTGTACTAAACAGAGTATAGTTTGTGGCCTTCAGGTGACCAAAGGCATCAGACATGGGGCTCTGCTGTGTCCACGGCAGTCTCATGTCAGTTGATGTGTTAAAGAATTACAGTACATAAGTCTACAAATTATTTGAAAAGACTTCTTTAGATTTGTGTTTATAGACTTCATGTGATTTTTGTATTTCTTGCTTTGAATAAATATTTTATTTACTTTAGTTGTTTGCTCCAGAACATGAATCCAAAAGACAACAGGGAGTGAAAGTGAATATTGCCCTTGTCATCAAGTAAACAGTTGTTATTATTAATAAAGAAAATACTTGCATAGAATGCACATGGAGTCACTAGACTAGTGCATTATTTCTCAGATGGAGTTGTGAACCTTACCAATATGTAGTTGGCAGACAAAGAAATGGGAATGGTAAAATAAGTGTTTCCAGAATGCCTTCTAATACAGATGTAATTATAAACACTGATTCATGTTCTTCAAGAAAACATTATTAGGAGTGTTTCATATATACAGTCCTCAGGAGCCTAAAAGTTCCACTTGTTGAATATGAGATCAGCAAAGAACTAGACCTAATCTTGATTATAATCACAAAAGGTGTTATAAGTGAATAAGTCTAAGTTTCATGTCTTCATTTCTTTTATTCATCAGTATACAATACAGTTGTCAATAATGTGTTATTTTAGGTTGTGTAAAGATATAGACAGAACTATTTTAATGTTTTTTTTGAAAATTGTATTTCGTACAATCATGTCTGAAAGAACAGACACTGTTGAGATCTACAGACGTACGAAATACTTTTCCTTGATGTCAGTTGTGTTAGGTATAGATTGGGTAGTAGATCTGTACCTAATACAGCTGATTTAGCATCTTACACTTGTAGATCTAGTATGGATAAAGGAGTTGCCATTTTCATAAAACAAGGGTATATATACAGAACTGTTCAATTAAGCAAATTAACTCAGCTCAGTACAGCCGATAGATACACAAAAAACAGAACCGAAAATTTATGTTCCTAGCTTTCGGAACAAATGTTCCTTCATCAGGGAGGAGAGGGGGGAAAGAAAGGGAAGAAGGGAAAGTGGATTCAGTTACTCACAACCCAGGTTATGAAGCAACAGGGAAAGGAAAACAGGGAGGGTAGCAAGGATGGAGGCATGGTTGTCAGAGGGAAGCCAAAGATATTCTACTGTTAAGTACTGTGCCAGCTTCAAACCAAAGAGGATGCATACAGAAGTAAAGATGTATATAGTATAAAGATAAACACAACTATGTAGGATGAAAAGATGTGTGAACCACAACAGAACCTTCAACAAACCCCCCTCATAGCCAACAAACCTAGCCTAGCCACCCTACTCAATCTCCCCATCCCAGCACATACCCCACACAGACCAAATCTCAACTATAACCACAGTCAAATGCCACATATCACCAGTCCCAATTCAGTTCTGAACCTCTCTTCCAGATCCCTCTCTCCTCCAGAGACATCTGTTCTATCAAAAGGCTTAACCTTTAGCCCCACGCCTAAATTCAACCATACTGCCCTGGTTAAAGATCTCCTTTCATTCACCCAAAACCTCAACTGGAAATATCACTTCACTACCCAAACACAGCCCCCAAATACTAGACCCAGTGTTGAACCCTGTCTAGAACAGTTCTGACCGCCTTCTCAAAGGGATCCTCCTCCCCTCCCCCAAAACCATCCCTTGCAGACATTTCAGGAATTCCTCACATCCAGTGTTGCCTCCCAGTCCTTCTTGAAGAACATCCTGACAACCCCCAACATCACCCCAGCTGAATCCTGTGCCATTAAGGAGCTGAAAACAGACCGCTCTATTGTCATCCTCCCGGCAGATAAAGGCTCCACAACTGTGGTACTTGACCGTGTGGAGTATGTGGCAGAAGGACTGCATCATCTCTCCGACACCTCAACCTACAAAGCTGTTACCCAGGATCCCATTCCCTCCATCCAGACTGAGCTGCAGAAAATCCTAAAAATCCAAGGTCCCTCACAAGGCCTCACAACGGCTTCCATAGACTTACTCACTCCAACTGAGCCACGTACCCCTACCTTCTACCTATTACCCAAAATCCACAAAGAGAACCATCCTGGCCGTCCCATTGTAGCAGGCTTCAAAGCCCCAACAGAACGTATCTCAGCTCTGGTAGACCAACACCTCCAACCTATCACCCGTAGACTCCCATCCTACATCAAAGACACAAACCATTTCCTAGAATGCCTCAAATCCATTCCCACTCCTCTCCCACCTGAAACCTTTCTTGTCACCATAGATGCTACACCCCTTTACACAAACATCCCACATACCCATGGTCTCTCTGCCCTTGAGCACTACCTCTCCGAACGCCCACCCGAAGATCTTCCAAAAACCTTGTCCCTTATCACACTTACCAACTTCATCCTCACCCATAATTACTTCACTTTTGAAGGCCAGACCTACAAACAAATCAGGGGAATGGCCATGCAAACCAGGATGGCTCCGTCCTATGCCAACCTCTTCATGGGCCGCATGGAGGAGGCTTTCCTAAAGACCCAACAGCTGCTTCCCCTGTCCTGGTATAGGTTTATAGATGACATCTTTGTGGTCTGCACTCATGGTGAAGAAACACTCCTTAATTTCCTCCATAACCTCAATTCTTTTTCGAATCTGAATTTCACCTGGTCCTTCTCCAAAACCCAAGCCACCTTCCTGGATGTTGACCTTCATCTTGTTGAAGCTCACATCCACACCTCTGTCCATATCAAACCCACAAACAAACAACAGTACCTTCACTTTGATAGCTGCCATCCATTCCACATCAAATGCTCCCTTCCCTACAGCCTAGGTATTTGTGGCAAACATATCTGCTCCAGTGACGAATCCCTCAACAATTACATCAATAACCTGACCAGTGCTTTCCTCTCCCGCAACTATCCTGCAGACCTTGTCCACAAACAGATCTCCCGAGCAATACATTCCTCCCCATCCAACAACAATGTTCCTACCCCCAGACCACACAGAAGCATCCCCCTTGTCACCCAATATTATCCTGGCCTCGAATACATCAACAAATTACTCCGCCAGGATATGACTTTCTCAAGTCAACCCCTGAAATGAGATCATCCCTTGACAAAATTCTCCCCACACCACCCGAGTTGGCTTTCGTCGCCCCCCTAACCTCCGTAACATCCTTGTCAAACCCTACAATATTCCCAGACCACCTTCTCTGCCCAGCGGTTCCTACCCCTGTAACCGACCCCGCTGCAAAACCTGCCCCATGCATCCCCCCACAACCACCTACTCCAGCCCCGCTACTGGTAAAACATACACAATTCAAGGCAGGGCCATGTGTGAAACTACACATGTCATTTATCAGCTGACATGCCTGCACTGCACAGCCTTTTACATCGGTATGACAACAACTAAACTGGCTGAGCGCATGAACAGACACAGACAAACTGTCCGCCTAGGAGATGTCCAATACCCAGTAGCGGAGCATGCCCTCCAGCATAATTCTAGGGACCTAGGAACCTGCTACGCCGTATGTGCCATTTGGCTTCTCCCACCCAACACCAGTCCCTCTGAACTGCGGAGATGGGAACTTGCACTCCAACACATCCTTTATCCCGCCATCCCCCTGGACTGAACCTACGTTAAACAACCTCACTCCCATTTACTCTTCAGTCTTCTCCTCTTTCCCTTTCCTCTTAGCCATTCACACACATTTTCATCCTACATAGTTGTGTTTATCTTTATACTGTGTACCTCTTTACTTCTGTACGCATCCTCTTTGGTTTGAAGCTGGCACAGTACATAACAGTAGAATATCTTTGGCTTCCCTCTGACAACCATGCCTCCATCCTTGCTACCCTCCCTGTTTTCCTTTCCCTGTTGCTTCATAACCTGGGTTGTGAGTAACTGAATCCACTTTCCCTTCTTCCCTTTCTTTCCCCTCTCTCCTTCCTGATGAAGGAACATTTGTTCCGAAAGCTAGGAACATAAATTTTCGATTCTGTTTTTTGTGTATCTATCGGCTGTACTGAGCTGAGGTAAGTACCGGCCAGCCCCTCTATCTCTTTGTTAGTATTTGTTTTACATCTTTATATGAGATTTTCCATTAATCATTTAGAATTAAGCAAATTCTGTGTTGATCAGCACTTTGAGGTTTGTGCATGTGAACTTCAGCTAGATAATGTTGTGTTGATATTAGCAACAGTGTACAGGTCTCCACTAGGAGATTGGGAGCTATTCATAAAAAAGTTTGACTCCCTGTTATGCTGTCTGTCAGACAAAAAGAAGTTATTAATCAGTGGTGATTTCAATGTTAACTTTCTAAGCAATTCTGATAGGAAAAATGAACTAGAAGTGTTGTCAACAACATATCACTTAGAATCAGTGATCAGTTTCCCTACACGTATAGCTCAGGACATTAGTAAAAATGGTTCAAATGGCTCTGAGCACTATGGGACTTAACTGCTGTGGTCATCAGTCCCCTAGAACTTAGGACTACTTAAACCTAAGGACATCACACACATCCATGCCCAAGGCAGGTTTTGAACTTGCGACCGTAGCGGTCACGCGGTTCCAGACTGTATCGCCTAGAACCGCTCGGCCATTCTGGCCAGCAGGACATTAGTACTGTAGATAATGTATCTGTACAGGATGTAGAACAAGCACATGCTTTCCCTGTGGTAAATGGATTATCCGACCATGATGCACAGCTGATTAACTTACAAAACCTGACAGAGTGTACACTTCAGAAACCATTAAGCAAAAGTGTGAGGGTGCTCAACCCGGTATCTATAGATCACTTCAGTGAAAGTTTAGGAAATGTAAACTGCGAAGATGTATATAATGAGCCAAATGCTAATGATAAGTGCCGCATATTTCTTGATAAATTTATATCCCTTTTTGAACATTGTTTTCCAAAGAAAATCACTAAATGTAACACCACAAACTTTTCAAAGAAACCTTGGATTACTACAGGTATTAAAGTGTCTTCAGAAAGAAAAAGAAAACTGTATGTGACAGCAAGAACTAGTAAAGATCCATAAGTAGTTTTACACTATAAAAATTATTGTAACATACCGAGAAAAGTTGTAAGGATATCAAGAAATATGTATGTTAGAGAAGAAATTAACAACTCCAGCAATAAAATCAAATCAATATGGAATGTTGTTAGAAGGGAGACAGGAAAAGTAACCACTGGGTTGGGTTGGGTACTTTGGGAGAAGAGACCAAACAGCGAGGTCATCAGTCTCATTGGATTTGGGAAGGATGGGGAAGGAAGTCAGCCATGCCCTTTCAAAGGAACCATCCTGGCATTTGCCTGGAGCGATTTGGGGAAATCACGGAAAACCTAAATCAGGATGGCCGGACGCGGGATAGAACTGTCATCCTCCCGAATGCGAGTCCAGTGTGCTAACCACTGTGCCACATCACTCGGTAGTAACCACTGGGGTAAGTAGTATTACTGTTAAAGAGAATGAGACCATCTTAACCAACAGTACACAGGTAACCAATGTATTTAACAATCACTTCTTAAGTGTAGGAGAAAAAATAGGTGAGAATAGTTCAAAAGAAATAGCCAGGCAGTACATGTAAGAGACAGTTTTGAAAAATTTTAGTCA
This sequence comes from Schistocerca piceifrons, assembly GCF_021461385.2. Taxonomy (NCBI): domain Eukaryota; kingdom Metazoa; phylum Arthropoda; class Insecta; order Orthoptera; family Acrididae; genus Schistocerca; species Schistocerca piceifrons. The sequence goes on from NC_060138.1 coordinate 509,126,313, forward strand.
CATTAAGTTTCATCTAACAACCTCTTGTGAAATGAGGAAAATTATTAAATCTTTGAAAAATAAATGTTCTGTTGGAGTGGATGACATCTCTAACAAGTTATTAAAACAATGTGGAGTGATTACAGCTGATGTTTTGAGTCACATATGTAATGCATCACTGACTCAGGGTATTTTTCCAGGCAGGTTAAAATATGCCATTGTCAGGCCTCTCCACAAAAAGGGGGAAACCACAGATGTCAATAATTACTGGCCAGTATCCTTGCTTACAGCATTTTCAAAAATCATTGAGAAAGTAATGTACTCGAGATTGGTTAGCCACCTCAACAGTAATGGAATACTTAGTAAATCACAGTTCGGATATCAGAAATGCTGTTCCAATGAGACAGCAATATACAATTTCACTGTCCACATAATAGAGTCTTTAAATAGTAAAATGTCACCAGTAGGAATATTCTGTAACTTATCCAAAGCATTTGACTGTGTGAACCATGACATTATGTTAGAGAAATTACAATTCTGTGGTATAAATGGAACAGCATATGAGTGGTTTAAGTCATATCTACAAGACAGGAAGTAAAAAGTCTCTTTATGTGCTTCAAGTGGTTCAAAGGAGTTTGCCACTTTATCTAACTGGGGCAAAATTACATTAAGTGTACCACAAGGTTCAATCATGGGTCACCTCCTGTTCTTGATATGTGTGAATGACCTCCCTTCTTATGTGAAACAAGATGCTGAATTGACACTGTTTGCTGATGATACAAGCATAATTATTAATCCAGTAAAAGAAAGTCCGATAGAAAATGATACAAATAAGGTCTTTGGAAAAGTTATTAATTGGTTTTCAGCAAATGGGCTTGCTCTGAACTTTGAAAAAACACAGTACATCCAATTTTTTGCTGCAAGAAGTATAATTCCTTCAATAAACATAACACATCAAAAGAAGTCAGTAGCCAGGGTAGAACATACTAAGTTTTTGAGAATCTTGATTGGAAATTTCATATTTTGGATCTCCTAAAGCGACTAGGTTCAGCAACTTTTGCAATCAGAATAATTGTCAATTTTGAGGACGTAGAAATTAGTATACTTTGCATACTTCCACTCTCTGATGTCATACGGAATAATATTCTGGGGCAACTTAACACTTAGGCAAAAGGTATTCACTGCTCAAAAGAAAGTAGTTAGAATAATGTGTTGAGTTCATAGTCACACATCTTGTAGGCATCTGTTTAAAAGGTTAGGAATTCTTACAACTGCTTCGCAGTACATTTACTCAGTAATGAAATTTTTTCTCAACAACATGGACCAGTTTAAAATCAACAGCGACATTCATGATTACAATACCAGAAAAAAGAAAGACCTACACTATCCTTTTCTTAACCTATGCTTGGCACAGAAAGGGGTAAAATATGCTGCTATAAAACTTTTTGATAAATTACCAGATGAAATAAAATGTCTGATAGACAGCAGTAATAGTTTCAAAAACAAACTGAAATCATACCTCCTTGACAACTCCTTCTATACAGTAGGTGAATTCTTGAATATGAGTAAATAAATCTGGAGATATAATATATGCATTTTGTGTCATTTAAGGGAATGGGATAGATAATAGAAATATTTAGGTATAACACTATAATGTAAACAAAAAGAAAAAAAGGAAAGAAAGCAAAACTTGTTTCCTGTGCACATTTCTTGTGCATTTGACACGTTCCACATCATAACGGTTTTTCATGCTATCGATCAATGGAACACATAACTAACCAACTAACTCAAGGAATTCGCCATTGTGAATTAATTTCAAAGTATTGTATTTCATGTTGTTATTTTGTACCACACCACTGATAAAGTGAAGATTGTAGAGTGGACATGTAGCCACTAGACTGATGCCACATAATGGCCATCTTGTTTACTTTCTTACTGTGGGTTCTTTATTCTTGTTATCTCTAATTTGTGACCCAGATGGCACTGCTTTTACTTGAAACTACATATTGAGAGTTGTCTTCAGTTTGCTATGAGCCACTCCATTTATATGTTAGTAGTAACAGTTATTTTCTTCCTTTTTATTTTGTAGTTTTTTGGTTTCTTACCATATCTGATGATTGTTGTATGCCAAAACACATTCCATAAATGGTGTGAAATAATTAAGGTGCACTGTAAGCTGACATAGCCACAGAATTATATCTGCAATGCATTTCCCTCACTGACAAAGAGGATTACATACAAACAGAAGATGTATCAAACTGAGCATCTTGTTAGTTTATCTAAATGTTATCTTCATTTTAACTTATTATCTGGCTGATACCAAGAAGTTTTACTCACAGTATTTCATTGATTGCATGAGCTATCATGTCTATTGATGAAGTTATTTTAATTGTTTCGAGCCATACATTGTTTGTCTGCAGATGATTCATACTCGACTGATATGTTTGATGCATTAACTTATATTACAGTTTTGCAACAGTTCTTTATAAAGCCTCTGGAAGCTCATTTATGTGGACCAAAATCTGGAATTCCTGTAAGAAACTATGTGACTCTCCATATTTCATATTTGCCCTTACTGAGTTCATAATCAGTTGCTGCCTTTGCATACTTCTATCTCCAACTGTCATAGAGTATTATTTCAGAGCAATTCTGTGTTCAGACACAAAGCATTCCTTATATTTTATATAAGAACTGCGCATCCTTGGTGGTTTTCAGTTTCTCTCTCACTGTTCTCTTGTATTTCCAGCATGAAATTGAAACTCTTAATAACCCTGAGTTCAAGCAACAATGTAATTGGCTGCAAATGTTGACACAACTGATAGAAGATCATCAAGATAGAGATGAACCTGAATCTTTACAGGAACTCCAAAAATGGATGGCTGAAAGAGATGAGCTCAGGCAAGTTGTAGCATAGTTTATTAACTGATGCTTCATCAGCTGCTGTCAAAAAGATCATTTTCTTTTGATAGTGACAACACATGCACAGTCACATTAAAAATGGTGAAGCAAAACATCAAATTACTATTAGGAATAACATAAATGGCATACATGCATAACATGCTTGGATAGTTCAGTAATAATTTTGTTGGACATTTGCATTAAATGTAGAAGGAAAGTATAGCAGCTACTGATTTGGAATTGTTGACCAACATATTCATAGAAGTTGTTCAGTCATCTGAATCTGAACATTTTCTTAACTCTTGCATATTGGGATCTTCTGTGCTACATACAAGTGCTGTATCTTGTTATTGTTTAGTGCAGATGAATTTGTTTTGTAAACTGCAGTGTTTCATTTGCATAGTTGATGATAAAATTGGGAGGAGAAGACAAAGAATGCCATTATCTAAAATATTGCCTTTTTGTGAAAAGCCTCAGTGGAACCACCATGTTTAATATTCTTTTGTGATGGACAGTTCACCATAAACAGAATCTTATGCCGTCAGCCAAAAACTCATTATGTGTAGATGTGGAATTAGACTTGTGAAATCGGCTTACACATCTCATCACCATTGCCTACTGACCATTTTCCAATTATGAAAATTGTAATGCAATGAACAGCCCCACAAAGGTCATTTATAGATGCCTCACAAAGCAAAGCCACAAAAACTTTAACAGTTGGTACTCCAAGAATTGGTTTATTGTTTTTGAATCTTTGGTCCTCAGGTTCCAGTATTATGACTGCACCACGCTCATAAACACAATTATTGCATCATTCAAGATACCATGATAGAACTAGGGAGAAAGTCTTGTCCTGGGCAGTTTGAAGTTCAACATATCGCTATTACTACAGGAAGTGAAAAGAAGTACGTTCCATTATGGCAACAGTTGCCAAATAACATGTGACAGATACAAGGTCCATTTCTTAAATTTTGAAGCCCCAGAAGTCACCAGTGTTTGATGCTAATTTACACTTCAATATTGGTATATGTGGTATTGTACCTCAGTAACATCATCTTGGAATGCCCAGTGCCTTCATGACTTTAGAGATGGACTGCTTCACACTTTTATGACTCTCAATCTTCTTGTGTCTATAATAGTTTCCTTTTTCAGGATATAGCAGACTTCATTGTATTGTTTATATGTAATTTTGCAGCAATACACTATTCTTGATGCCACAATCATCAGGGTAACTTAAGGGAGGGAAATCATGTGTGTCATGTCAGTGAATCACATAAACTTTGTTTCGCATGGTATCATATTTTAACAGTTTGTGTACCATATCCTCTGAGGTGGAATTTGTGGACCAGCTAAGCATTTTCCTAAACAGGCATGAAAATCTGCCGGAAAACCACACTCAGGCTGGCTGGTGTACCAGCCCATGGTTGTTAAATTACTGCACAGATTCAATCTGTCTCTGACTCATATCCCTGTTGGAGTAAAGCTTGGAGTTGGTCACTATTGCCTAGTTTATCACTTTATACCAAGTTGATCTGGTAGCTTCTGATATTATTTTGAGCACTAAATTTTCCCACAAGATTTTCCAGTTCTGCTGCGGTAGTCGCAGCTTTCATTTATTAGGAATTGGTTTTCCGTTGAGAGCTATGGCCATGTTACAAACTTTTCCTTTTCTCAGGACACCTGTTGGTATGTAGCATTCAGTGACAGAACAATTTTGGACAAAGTTTCATGAACATGGGATATTGACAATATTGTGAGACAGTACAGCAATTGGTAAGTGTGACCCCTTTTCTATCACACACTTGGTTCTGGTGACGAGTAGTGCTGCACATTTTGTGTGCCAGTCTGTTAGTCCCAGTCCACCCCCTCCATATAAACTAGTATATCGCTTGCTGTATAGCTCTCTCTACCTTTTTGGGTGTTGGGAGGACCTGAGTCCATAATCAGTTGCTGACTTTGCATACTTCTATCTCCAAATGTCATACTGAGTAATGTTTTAGAACAGTTCTGTGTTTAGACACAAAGCATTCCTTTCAAAAAAGCATATTTTATATGAGAACTGTGCATCCTTGGTGCTTTTCAGTTTCTCTCTCACTGTTCTCTTGTATTTTGTATTTTGTGAGTATTTGTGGGTTGCTCAGCTTGATTTTTTCTGTCATTGTTAAATTTCTACCTGCCTGGATTTTTACTATCACTCTTATTTTATGTAGTGTTGTGCTCCAATTGAGAGCCTCCATTCTTTGTGGGTATTTGCTGTAATGACAACTAACATTTAGTGTTAATTTTTGGCAGTAAATCAATTCTGCTGTATATTCCATTTATTATTTGCAGTTTGCAACATCACATTCTTTTTGGTGTTAACAATAGCACCAGTAGCTTTTTTTATACCATCAGAGGATGTTATGTAAGATGTCAACATCTTGTGAACTTTTATTGAAAACACCCAAGTCATCACCATAAGCGCTGGATGTGAGCCTTTTATTTCCTATTGAAAGTCCTTGTCACTCACAACATATGATGTGGAGGAGAGGATCTCAAGCTATTGTGTACAACACTGTGGTAACAGACAACCTTGTCTGACCAATCTGTTGATGGGAATTTTCTCCTTTGATCTACCATTAACAATAACTTGTGACACAGCATTGCCCAAAAATTCTGAATTGCAGTCAGGAAATTGGTGTCTTCTTCTTGATAGGCAGTTGTGTTAACCACTACACCACCATAGCATTGTGGCTACCACAGTTGCACGGACTACCCTAGACCAGTGCCTTCCCTACTGGTTTGGATCCGCCCTGCAGATCATATTTAGATCTGGCACCACAATGTGCTGTTTGTCAACAGTGATATGAATGATACCGAAGGGAATCTGCAGGACAGAATTAAACCATGCACCATAAGTAAAAGAAAAAAGTGATCCAGATAGTGTTTTTTGATTTAATACAAGTAGCTGATGTCACCTTAATTAGCTTACTTCTATTTTTCATTTGATCGTTCTCCTTCATCCCTGCATCATCTTCAAATTATTCACACTCATCTTCATTTCCATTTCTTCATATGTTAATATGCAGCCTTGGAGCATTCCTCAAACATTTAGTTAATTGAAAGTTAAAGTATGTAAGCCATCAGCACTTTTAAAGTATTCTTTTCATTCATGACAGTTTTATCTGTAGTTAACTGGTGGTTGTTCAAGTTGCATTTTATTTACAATATATTTTTATAGCATAGGTCTCAGAAATAAAACAGTCAAGTGTGTGACAGTATTACAATCTTTCTTACTTTTTCCCAATTGATTGGGGAGTGGCTGAATGGATATACACTTGTCAATTGTTGTAGATACGTTGTGATGTAGTTCCTTGTAAGACATACTACATGTAGCATTTGAGCTTCTAAAGAATCTTAGATCAGATTAATAAAGCGCAGGAAATAAATCATAGAAGTGTGACCTCTGTATTTTTTATGTTTATTTTGAAACAATTACATAACAGTCATTTCAGAGTATTCTGTTTTCCATGTTTCATCTAAACTTTTATTCAAATGAAGTCACACTGTCTCACTTATACATCATTTTGAAATAATTCCTTCTGCAGCCTAACAAATACTGCCGACTATAATTTGCAAGCTAATTATATTATATTTGTAGTTTAGAGTAAATTAAGCTTTTTGTACAGATCATTAACACTGTTTGTATGTTCCAGTTTCTGATACTGCTACATTGTTATAGACTAACTCAGTAGCATTGTTTTGCAACAAAATATGTTCAATCCATTTCTTTGCAAATATACATTTTTTTAGCACTAATGAAAATACATTATAACAGACAGTACCTTTTCTCTTATTGAAAGCTACCCCAAAGTTATTGTTAGCTGAGCTAATTATGAAACATTTGGTGTGTACATGTAATGTTAAATGGCTCTTTTTCCCCTCTTTTGTACAATTTCTATGGATATTTCTTTCAATTGGTAAGTTATTTCTTTTTAAATGCATGGAAAATTATAAAAAAAAAGTTTGGACACAAAATTTAGCTTCACTGTAGAAGTGATGTATCCTTTTTTTAAAAAGACAGTTGACTTGTAGAAAGGTTCTTGTATCTTTAAGAGTTCTGCAACAGCTGGTGCATGCATATGTGTATTGGTTTTGCTGGATATATAGAAACATTACGTAAAATTCTGAATTATTATATGCTGTGATAAGTGGAGAAACGATCCAGCTCTGTTGCACAAGATAACTGTTGTAACTAACTGTGGCATAGAGTTTCACAGTTTTCCTTTTTTTGTAAAATATTTCTGTTGATGTGCACCTACTAAGCATGCATCATGATTTTGAGAATACATAAGAAGAAAAAATAAATCAGTTAAATGTTATGTTTGCACATCTGTATTTGGTGAAGTAGAAAATGTGACATTATGTTGAAAATAGCAAACTTGGAAAACAATACAGTTAGTCAGTGGGATGTATGTGAACCATCTGGGCCCCTTGTTTTATAAAAATTTGATGAATAACAGCTGTATTTATGAGTGACGAGATTTTATGGGCAATCATTTTGTCAGAAGATGACAGGATGTGACACACAAAAGCAACAGGACTTATCAAAGCTTCTTTGCCTGGGAATGTCTACGTTTGGATATTGTAAACTGTTGTTCTCAGAAGGTAATCTGCTTTTACAGTAAGTTCCCAGTATTGGCATTATACATACCATTAAAGTTTTAGCTCACATCTTCATTTGAAGGCTTTTACATACGTAAAAAAGATACTTTAAATTTATGAAGTGAAGTGTATTGTGATATGTTAAATGGTTGGCCGGCCAGAGTGGCCGTGCGGTTCTAGGCGCTACAGTCTGGAAGCGCGTGACCGCTACGGTTGCAGGTTAGAATCCTGCCTCGGGCATGGATGTGTGTGATGTCCTTAGGTTAGTTCGGTTTAAGTAGTTCTAAGTTCTACGGGACTGGTGACCACAGCAGTTAAGTCCCATAGTGCTCAGAGCCATTTGTTAAATGGTAATATACTCTTCATCTTAGTTCAAGAAATATGGCGAAAGTATTTCTTTGCTGCTACATCCTAGTAGATCTGTTATTTCCAGTAGCATTTGCTGAAAATATTGGATATCAAAATCAAGAATGCAGAGCATGTCAAAAATTTATAACAGTTTGTTTTTAAACCTATTTCCTTTAAATCATTCTTCATTTTCTCATTGTAATGTCCATGAGCATCTGCATATACTTACACACATTTATGTTTATGGAAACTGCATTATTTGTAATTTTAAACAAATAAGAACATCTTCATTGAATGTAGCTTCACTGAATTTTGTTGAACATTCAAACTCATTCTCAGTGCAAAAAATCCCAACCCAGTACATGGGAAACACAACACCTTGACCTGGTTTTGTTTTAGAACAGTGATCTTTTCATTACTTGAAAACACTGGCAAAAACTGGCAAAATAAACTTTCTTGTACCATCCAATATTTATTATGCAGTTGTGTAATTGGCACACCATGTCATCTATGAAAAGGAATGAGCATTTGACCATCATCTTTATGGTATTGTAACCTCTCCCTTCATTTTCACAGGCTCATAATATTCAAAGCACATCACTGGGAAGACTGTTTTGTTAACAGCACTTCTCAGCACCTGTGGCAGTTTTACAAACAGTCTCAAGTCAAAATAAGTATGGTCTGTGTCAGAAACAAGTGAGTTGAGACTAGGTATTGGACACTGTCTTCAATTTGTTTCTGATGATGAGTGTGTACAAAATCATGATACGTAAGTGGAATTAAATAAATTAAAGGTGCAATCTAGATGGAAATTGGAATACAGAATCCAAACATGTTCACAGAATTGTGGAATTTATTTCCTTTATTGACAGTATTATAAATATCGTGAAGTGCACATTGGTTGAGCTTTTGCAATATGATGTAGTGCCATTTTCACTCTTGCTTCAGTTTCATTCTGCAAGCAAAATCAGTGTCCAATGAAAAATCGCTTTTATAAGAAACAGTCATTAACTACTGTTTGTACCACTACCACTGAGGCACAGAAACACTCCTTTCCTTACAAAGATGATCACTATTGTGAATTTCTGTCACTATTTTCCTTGCATCTCCTGTGTTCTCTGTTGTCATTACAAAGTACTGCCAGCCAGAGCAAGGCTTACTATTTGTTAACAGTATCTTTAGTTCTGGGCTCTCAAATTCAGAATCACCAGAAGTCATTGGGCAAATAATGTACATACTTTGGGATTGCCAACTTGTGTACAAAAAGACAGTGCAGTAGCTATTTTTATTACTGAATGTTACTGTCATTTCACTGTATTGTGTTAGATTATTCTTAGGTTTCCTTGATACAAAAATATTTAACCTCTTTCTTCACCACTGTAGAACAAATGTAAATCAATAGCCATCATTTTGCAGGTAGGTTGCCAGCATTGCAGCGGTTTGGTGGCACTTATTATCTCACCCCTCACCTTCTTAGTCTGTATGCTAGGTGCAGGCTTCTCTGTCCACATTCCTGTGCAGCTACAGTATCTTGCATGACGAAAGCTAAAACCTTCTACTGTCCACACCCCTGTATAACAGGGCTAAATAAATGTGAAGAAACAGTTAGTTAAAATATTTGACCTCTTCTAAATTTGATAGCATTTTGTAATCATGCTCAATTAGGAAAGATATCTTGAATATATTCATTGACTTTAAACCTTTTTAAAATTATGCAGCTCATTGTACTGTTGTACTCTCTCACTGATTTAATCAGAAGTAGAATTGTAGACAACAGCACTACCAAACATATTTGATTCTGCTGACTAGTGTTAATGTTTTACCCTGGATTCAAGCAGCCTTCACCTAACAGTGTATTCTGCAGTTGTGGCCTTATGAGTAACAGGAAATTAGTGCATATTTGGTGAGTGGTAAATTCACATAGTGAAATAACACATACATTTATACTGTAGGGTTCATATTTTAGTCAGAACAGTAGATTGAAATGCCTTGAATGGATGAAGATAAAATCTCTATACATTGCTGCCTTCTGATTATTGGTGTCCTTACAATCATAGGATGCAAATAAGCAGCACCTTTGTCATTTGGCTCATTCTTTTTGATTCACATTTTTAAAAAAAGAAACATTCCACATGGGGAAAATATATATAAACAACAAAGATGCTGTGACTTACCAAACGAGAAAGTGCTGGTACATAGTCACAATAAAAAACACACAAACACACACACAAATTTCAAGCTTTTGCAACCCAAGGTTGCTTCATCAGGTAAGAGGGAAGGAGAGGAAAAGACGAAAGGATATGGGTTTTAAGGGATATGGTCAGAAGTCATTCCAGTCCCAAGACTTACCTTAGGGGGAAGAAAGGACATATACAGACACAGACAGACATATGTAAAGGTAAAGTAGTTGGGCAGAGATGTCAGTCGAGGCAGAAGTACAGAGGCAAAGGTGTTGTTGAATGACAAGTGATGTACGAGGGGTGGCAACTTCCCATTACCCACCAGGCCTCAACCTCCGCTAATTTCGAGTTGCCGCCCCTCATACATCACTTGTCATTCAACAACATCTTTGCCTCTGTACTTCCGCCTCGACTGACATCTCTGCCCAACCTCTTTGTCTTTACATTTATCTGGCTGTGTCTGTGTATGTGCGGATGGATGTGTGTGTGTGTGTGTGTGTGTGTGTGTGTGTGTGTGTGTGTGTGTGTGTGTGTGTGTGCAAGTGTATATCTGTCCTTTTTTCCCCCTAAGGTAAGTCTTGGGATTGGAATGACTCCTTACCATATCCCTTAAAACCCACATCCTTTCATCTTTCCCTCTCCTTCCCTCTTTCCTGATGAAGCAACCTTGGGTTGCGAAAGCTTGAAATTTGTGTATGTGTTTGTGTGTTTTTTATTGTGTCTATCTACCAGCACTTTCTCGTTTGGTAAGTCACAGCATATTAGGAGAGTTATTGTAATTAATTGTTTTAATATGAGGATGGATCAAAAAGTAATGCCCCATGTCATGAAAAACTTAATAGTTCACATACAATAGCACAATTAGTACATATCATAGCCTGAACTGCCCACTGCACAGTACTACGATTGAACATAGTCACCATGCATTTGTACACATTTATATCATTTAAACCAGGTATCAAAACCAGTTTGGCAGAAATTCAGGGTTTTGCTCCTTGACCCATGATTTTAAAGATGTTTTAATCTTGACCAAAGCATTCAGCCTGTAACCACACAGGTTGTCTTTCATAGGTCCAAACAGGCAGAAGTTAGTTGGGCCAAATCAGGGCTGTAGGGTGCATGAGGCACCACTGACCAGCCCATTTTTGCAATCACTTGGGTTGTGAAAAAGGATGTGTGCTTGTGTGTGTGTGTGGGGGGGGGGGGGCTGCATTATCAAGATGGAGCTTGCTGCCATGAAAGTTGTTTGGTAATCTCTTCTTTCGTATTGCCCCCTTAAGATTCTTAAGTGTGGTTACAAAGATTTTGCTGTTGATCGTGAATGCTGATTGTCTTCTTGAATGACTTCATCAGCATGTCCTCAATTGGCACCTGTGACATACGTTATCAGCTGGCTGCTGTGCAGTTAATCTGCAATGTCTTTTTCCCGTTACGAAACTTCTTCACCCAGTACTGCACATTGCTGATGTCCATTAAAACCTCCCTGTAGACTTTCTTTATGGAAGACTCTAAAACAGCTTTAAAATTAACTGCTTTTGATACCTGGGTTCAGTGATGGTACAAATGTAAACAAATGCATGGTAACTATGTTGAATGGCACTGTTGTGCAGAGGACAGCTCAGGCTATGATGTATAGTAATTCCACTGTTCTGTGTTCATTATTACATTTCTTATGGCAAAGGAGGCATTACTTCTTGATCTACTTTGTACCTATGTGTTTAGATGCTCACCATATTTCAGTAACTTCCAGATTCCTACTCCTCAGAAAGGAGCTAATGCTTCCATAACAGCAATGTTTGGTGTTTACTTTCCACACATGTAGTTATTTTCTTGTTCAGTTTATCGTTCTGCAATGGTTCTCTCCATCTTGAAGTGATCTTCTCACTCATTTCAGAGGGCTCCACCTTCCATTAGATTTTTCCTGTGAAATGACTACCATTTCGTAGTAACAGGTGCTCGTAGGTTAACAAACAGAGTTTAGTATCCCAATTACAAATCATTTTAATTTCAGATTGACAATAATTTCTTACAGGTGAACACACTTTCATTATGGTTTCGAGTCAAATTTAGTTCTGTGTTATATATAGATCTCCCTAGTTACCAAGTCCCATAATGACAGAACTTTGCCATAGATGGAGCTCCATGGCACACTGCATTGCTCTGCAAACTTTGAGTCCCTGCCTGCTCTGACATCACAAGCATCTGCCTGGTGCCCCTGGGATCTCCAACATAAATCACCACACCAATCCAAACAGAACATAATTTCCTTTTACTTGTAACTATTAGAACTTCAAACTAGTCTTTTGCAATTCAGTTCTCAGCCTTGTATATATTTTTATGAACACCAATTCTTACAATCTCGCAATTTCAAATCAGCGATAAGAGTGCATATCACCAACTGCCATGGACCACTGCATTTATACCCTTACATCTGCTGCCACTCAAGGATGCGTGATCGTATCAGCTTGCATACATGGTGATGATAACAGAGGATATCCTGTAACTTGCTTAATTACTACTCATTTATTCACAGCATATGCTTATTCCCCTATATCTTATTACACCAACAAAATCTTACAGTACTACTGGGAGAAACTATCTGTTCATAAAACCACTGCTCATACAGCATAGCCACTATAATCTTATTGCTTTTCAAGTCCTCAACTGTTCATGTATTAAAATCCTGGTTCTTAGATACACAGTTACTTCATATCATTCTCTCTGTTGTAGTACACATCCACGTACTGTCATACCTATATCACGCATCTGATGGGTCCCTTATGTTAACCACATCTGTCACCATTATTATTCTAATCAAAAATGTTATGTCCATCAAGTCTGAACTGTGCCAAACTTCAGGTAGAAACGATGAGATATCATTTCTGATGGGCTAATTTGGATTACATCTCCTTATCTACTAAAAATTCCTTCGCGTGTTGTATTTAACAACAGTACCATGTATTTTTAATCTAAATTGATTGAATAGACAATTCAATCTTAAGTAATTAGGTATTAAAGATCACATTAATGTCTTACCTACTTTTAAATGTAAATTGAGAGAATACCTAATGGTAAATTCCTTCTATTCTCTTGATGAGTATCTACAGATAAAGCAATGATTTTTTATACTGATAAAAATTTGTTTGCTATAGATCACATTAACTGTTTAATTTGGAAAATGTACTATATTTCCTTTTTAGGTATTGTTTTATATTACTTGAGCTATACCTTTGATTTGATTTTAACCCACAAACTTATTCATAATCTTATGGTACATTTTTGTCATTTTATATATGTGTATTATTTGTTTAATTTGGAAAATGTACTATATTTCCTTTTTAGGTATTGTTTTATATTACTTGAGCTATACCTTTGATTTGATTTTAACCTACAAACTTATTCATAATCTTATGGTACATTTTTGTCATTTTATATATGTGTATTATATCTGTTGTATGTAATCATGACTCATTCCACATCCTTGTGATTTATCACAATACGGATTAATGGAATACGAAATAAATAAATAAATAAATAAATAAAATAAATAATATATCCTGTCCATGCAAAAGGTGAAAAAAAAGAAATGTAGACATTTCAAATCTTAAAAGAACACCATACTGGACACTTAATAACTATTTTTAATAGTAACTGTAATGTTAATACTTAATTCTTCTTTAACAAGTTCCTCACAAGTTGATATTAACTGTCACTTTCATAGTTGCCTTTCCATTCAATGCATATTCTGTTCATCAATTGATTGCTATTTAATTTTCGTAATTTATTTCTTCACTGCTTTACATACAGACTAGTGTTGAGTGCTCCCTTGCCTTTGATATCATACTCACTAACCTGAAAAATGGTTGTGAGGTTTCATTGAATCCCACTTTGCCTTAAATTTGAACATAATACAGTGAAGAATTTATTCCTGACTGACTACAAAGGATTAAAATCTTGCCTGTTAAACATCCCTTTTTCTTTCCTTGTAATCAGGCAGTCAGCACAGTTGCTTTCAGATGAGGTATACATGTTACTGCTTATGGTCCTTTGTAGAGACATTGAAACTTGGATGTTAGTCCTTCAGTCTATGAACTTCTACTACGCTTCTTTACTAATGTCATGTCCCCTAATTTGTACACTATTGGGGTGCTCTCTTCCCATATTTTTCTCTCTTGTTACCTGTTTTAATTACTGTCTTTTTGATATTTGATTGTGATACTGCTTCAGGCCAGTTGATATATTTTAAAAAAAGGTTCACCTTCACTTTGATTGCCTAAAATCTCTTTGGGTGCTACCATGGTAAACAAATGGGCGAGTTAGTTCATAATTCCTTCAAAATCACTCACCACCTTAATCCACTTGAAATGTTTACCAGCACAGTATGTTCAGCATAAGCGTCCTAATTCCTGCATCACACATTTGGTGGGGTTAGTTGTGTGTGGTACTGCGGTATGAGGACATGATTGATTTTTTCCCATGTTAGGGACTCATGCCATAAATTGTGTACCACTATCTGACAATAAATGTTTTCATCTCCCTACTTGTTTTATATAATGATCTCTCAGCTTTGGCATGACATTATGAGTCATAGCTTTTCTCAAGGGGTACAATTCAATTAATTTTGACCAGCATTCCAAAATGACAAAAATGGACTCCATACCACCCCATCGCAGAGGTAGTGGATCATAGAAGTCCACTGCTACTAAATCTCAAACTCATTGGGTATTATGGGATGAAATAAGGTGTGCAGTTTTGTCATCTGTTTTTTCTCCTTCTGATGTGTCTCACACTGTTGCAAAATTTTTTTATCCCTTCGGTGCTTATTTTCAAAGTAATAATACTCTCTAATGTGATGGTACATTTCTTAGTGCCAAAGTGACCATACCCAAGATCTATGTACCATGTTATGAATTCTATATGGTTGTAGGGAATACAGATCAACCAGTCACTTGACATGTGAATTTTATGATACAGTATCCCTCTGTAAAGCTTCAATGTGGTATTTTAACTCATCACTCGCACTTTCTATCCATTGAAAATGTTTAAGTAGTGTTTGACCTCTGCATTGCAAAAATTTATAAGACCCCTATCTAAACTGTTTGTTTTTAAAAAATATATTGCAAAAGTACCATGTTCTCTGATGTCTTATTGTGGCCGTAAATCTATTGGAAGCTGGAAAATGCACCCAGTACTATATCTTCATTGCCTTTGACATAACTTAAAGAAAAACTGAATTCCTGCAAGAACAACATGTACTTAGTGAGACTACTGTGTAGCAACTATTTTTTGAGAGTAGTATTAATGATGTGTGATCCCTGTGGATGATGGTCTCACGTCCTACTAATAGGTGTTAACACTTTTTAAAAGTCCATACTACTGCTTATACCGATGCCTCTCCTTTAGTCTTTTTCTTCTTTTTATTTATCCTGGCTTCTTGAGATCTCTTGTGAAGAGACACAATATAACAAGTTTCGTAGTGGTGTAAGACAACCAATGAAGTTTCAAAACAGTTTTGAAACTGCCACTTTATTGGCCTTTATGGAAAGAAAAACACACTCATGTGGTCAGCAAACATTAAGCTGCTTTACAGTGTTGCTAGGCAATGTAACCAACTAGGTGATACGTGCCTCAATTAATTTCCAACTTTGTGCATTAAGTCCAACCCATTTGTAACTATTGTATGCGATTTACTGGACAGCTCGATCATGCACTGGCATGTAATGTATTTCAAATTGAGCGCGCAGGTTTCAGTTTTCCCTAATGGGCTAAATGACTCTTTTGTAATAACATGATGTGGGATTACAGAAGTGTCCAAGTCCAACCGTCTGCTTTGACGCATGACATCATCGGGTCAATGGATATGTCCGATTTCACCCGTCTGCTTTGTCCTGTGACATAAGGGAGTTGTGGTGTGTGACATCATAATGGCACGGTGTTTGTTTTGGCTGTGTTTGTAGATGTCTTGTTTCATGGTGCCCTCTGGTGAGTTGTGTGTGATTGTAATGTGTTGTATTGGGTTTATTTGAGACTTGGTGTTGGATGTGTGAAATTATTGGCAGCAGTGTTTGTAATTCCAAACGTAAGGTTTGGAAGTTTTTGCAATGGGTTATCAATTTTTTTGTTTATGTGTTTAGCGTTTTTGTTAGGTGTTTTTGGTTTGTTGTTTGCAGTGTGGTAAGATGTTTAATGTGTGTGTGCGTTGGAGGGGTTGGGTGGGGGGTTGAGCTCGCTGATCTAGTTTTCAGTGTCAGAATTTGCTGGTAGTAAGTAATTGTCCCCCCCCCCCCCCCCTCGAGTTGTGATGTTTTATGTATTTAGGGAGTATTAAATGTGTTTTAATTTATGTAGGGACGTTTGATTTGTGGATTTTTGAGGTTGTGGCTTTGGTTTTATTTTTCGTAGTTGTAGGTGTTGGTTTTTTGGTATCAAAAGTTGTGGTTGACATATATAGGTCACCGGAAATGACTGATTCCCATTTTTGTAGGTGTTGGTGTTTTGGTATCATCACCTGTGGTTGACCTATTTAGGTCGAGGGAAGTGTCCGATTCCTGCAGATTTTGTTGGTGTAGTGCAATGTTGCAATTTTTTTCTTTTTGTCCATTTTGTGTTTTGGGATCATGGTGTTTTTTTTACCATTATATTTATCTTGTCCTCATTTTGTGATGTGTCTATCTCATGTAAAGTTTAAATGAAACTGGATTTACTCTCCATTGGGGTCAAGATCACAAAATAAAACTCACCACATAGGTCTGCGAACTGTACATGTACACTTTTAGCACTCTGAGTGATAACTCGTCTCAGAGTAAAAGCTGCACACAAATTCACTTTTTTTATGCATACAA
The DNA here is from genome assembly GCF_021461385.2 of Schistocerca piceifrons. Taxonomy (NCBI): domain Eukaryota; kingdom Metazoa; phylum Arthropoda; class Insecta; order Orthoptera; family Acrididae; genus Schistocerca; species Schistocerca piceifrons. The sequence goes on from NC_060138.1 coordinate 509,143,204, forward strand.
AATTCAAAACACCTTTATATTAAATAAATAAATTATGGCATGCAATTACTAATTAAACATTTCCAATTCTGAATAAACTTCAAGAACTTGTATTTCATAATCAATAAAATTTTATTGCTTGAGAGAAATAATTAGTTTGCTAAAATGGATTCAGATTACAGTCAACTCATGTCCGGACGATGACATCATGAATCAACACTTGCTTGGAATGAATGAAATACCTGTACTGAAAAATACTGCCCATTGAGTAATTTACTGACTTTTATAACAAATTTAGTACCCCCTGCATCACTACACTGCCCCCACCCCCTCCCCCAATCCGTAATGTCACGATAAGATTGAAGATGTTAGAGGATTCAGTGGAGTGTGCTAGGGTTGTGTACTTAGTTCAGCCATCCCAAGATTCATACCCTTTACATCAAATTTTATGCGAATAATTGCAAATGAGGGCCTAACAAAAATTGCCCGTTTAAATGAATCTCCAAAAGTCAATGAATTTGTTCGAATTTCACTTTCTGACACGATGCACTTCACACTCACTACACAACACACACACAACACTTCACTATTTGGTGAGAGGCAGAGGCCCTTTCAACTGGCTGCATAAGGCAGGGATTGCAGCAAGTTCCCTAGAAAATGGATAGAACTGCAACATCCACCGAGCCGTATGCAGCTATAGTCAGGTCAGTCATCTTCTTCTTCCTTGCTTTAAGGCTTTTCAAATGAGTTGCGTACAGTGTCGGGTCAAATGACATATCAGCTGGTAACATCATCTCTGCTTCTCCACTGTGTGTTTTGCAATTCTCTCTGGAGAAAGTCTTGTGTCTTTGCCTGATATAGCTTTGTTAACAGAAAAATGAAGTGAATGCACAATTCTTCCAGTTATTTGGTGAATGTGTTTCATAATTTGTTTAATAAAGATTATTTCCTTGAAATTTGGATACAGCATTTTTTGTCTGTTTCACGGCTTGAAGTTGCTTACTGCAGGTTGGGAATATTCTCGTTGATGTGTGTATCATGATATACTTCTGTGTTTAAAAGGTTTCATTCATTAACCGTCAGGTGCTGGTTTATTGTTATAGAAGCGTGCTACAGATTTGCTTATGTGTTTCTCCCTTATTATGCAGATTTGCATTTTCATCGTAAATACTGTGAGTATTGTTCACCTGTGCTTCTTTTGGTGCATTTTTTTTTTTTTCTGTATAGGTTGTCATCCAATATTGAAGTTTTTTCTGTCACATAATTGTCCTCAGTTTATATTACACAATAGTCCTTCCATCTTCCTACCATCATACCTTCATGAGATTGTATTCATTTCCCTTACCATAATGGTTATCAGCTCATCACGAAATCCAAATAATTATTTCCATATGTTTTGTATCATACTTTCATTGTCTTCAACACATGGTTTTCTTCTTATTATGTTTTCCAGATTATAATGTCGAATAGACAGTTACACATCAGCTTCTTTTTCATTCCTTTCTCTTATTTCCTTTAGCTTTGATCGTGCCCGTTACACATACATGAAATATACTTTCTACCATTAATACATATAAAATTCCTTCAACAATTCATAAACATAAAATACTTATGCCTCTATGGTAGCATTCTTTTAAACTTAACTAACAATCTTGGAGTCAGTTAATCTTGCTTTCTCTTGTTCTTCAATCTATTAACTGATTCTTTCTCTTTTCAGAAATTATCTTTTCTGCAAACTTTTTCATTTTAATCTTCTTAAATTATATTATTGTGGTATGTTTACCATAACACATACATTGTATTTAATAATAACTTAATAAAATAATCCTCTTAACTATATATAAAATAATGAACAAAATTATACATCTTGTAGCTCATCCTGTTCAAGTCTAATTCGGTGTCCTGTTAGTAAATACTCTTCTCATTCTCTTTTCCTTCATTTTATCTTCATAAATGGTACATACCTTATCATTGATAATATTTCATTGTCTCTGTGTGGTGGAATTAACCTTTTATCACATCAGAATTACAGTCAGCAAGTATATAACTTCCTTCATGGGGAATTTGCATTATTCTTTATGATCCAGTATATAAATATTGCCATTTCTTATTTAAATTTTTCTTTATCGAGGTCTTTGGATGGTTTCTCATCAATATTTCTTCTCCAACAGCATAGGTTATTACCTTCTTCACATTTTTATCAAATTTTGCTTTTCGTAATTGAACTTGATGTTGCAGATTTAAGTAAACTTTCTTTGAGTAAACTTTCTTTGAGATGTCCTCCTTAGTAAGATTATCTCCTTCAATTTGTGGCCAACCCCTTAGCCAGTCTTGAGAATCATCTTGCCATACATCACTTGGTTGGGCCAAAATACTGTAGAAGTATGAGGCAAGTCATTATAAATCCTTTCAAATTCTGATAACCACTCGATCCATTTGTAATGTTGGTGTGTGGTATAGGTACATAGAAGTTGATGTAATTTGTGGAACAATCTTTCGATTAGATTTGCACAGGGATAAAAACATGATATATAGCATTGGTACGTTGATAGAGACAATAACAAACACAAACACACACACACAAATTTCTAGCTTTCACAACCCACAGTTGCTTCATCAGGAAAGCGGGAAGGAGAGGAAAAGACAAAAGGATGTGGGTTTTAAGGCAGAGGGTAAGGAGTCATTCCAATCCCTTGAGTGGAAAGACTTATCTTAGGGGGAAAAAGGGTCAGGTATACACTCGCGCACACACACACATATCCATCCGCACACATACAGACACAAGCAGACATATGTAAAGGCAAAGAGTTTGGGCAGAGATGTCAGTCGAGGCGGAAGTACAGACTGACATCTCTGCCCAAATGCTTTGCCTTTACATATGTCTGCTTGTGTCTGTATATGTGCGGATGGATATGTGTGTGTGTGCGCGAGTGTATACCTGTCCCTTTTTCCCCCTAAGGTAAATCTTTCTGCTCCCGGGACTGGAATGAGTCCTTACCCTCTCCCTTAAAACTCACATCCTTTTGTCTTTCCCTCTTTCCTGATGATATATATATATTGTAGTCTCTCTCCAGATTCTGCTGGTTTAATAGGCAGCATTGTCTGTCAATATCATCTTCAGTTTTCCAATCTCTGTTCTGGAATCACTGACAAATTTCTTTAACATAGGATGCACGTGTAGGTTCCTCGAAGGATAAAATTTCACATACTTCAAAAAAATATTGTAGAATGCCAGAATATACTAAAATCCACAAGTAGTAGGACATGGTCCACATGCATCACAAAATATCAGTATGAAAGGTTGGTGTGGTATGATTGGATGTAATTCAGTTTTTGGGAGTAGTTGATGGATTTAGTTTTCTGGCAAATCTTACATTTCTTTATAATATCACTAGCCAAGCATTCTAAGTTTGGGTGGTAGCAACATTGGGCTAACTTGGCTTTGCATTTTAAATATCCAAAGTGTCCCCACTTCAGATGTGTATACCACAGATTCCAGAGATTCCTTTGGAACGCATACTTTCCATGGTTCATCATGAGTTTTTCCTCTAAATAATATATTAGATTGTAAAGTATGTAGACTACCAGAATAATTTGTAGCTCCTTGGCTGAATACATCTCGAACAGATATCCAATAAGGATCTTGTTCTTGCAACTGTGGCATATTGTGACACAACTTTGAAATTTGTTTCTCACAGAATGCAGTAGACAGATTCGCTACTTTGAAATCTAAAGTGCATTCCTCAAATTCTTCATTATTCTGTCTTCTAGGCAAATGAGATAGAGCATCTGCTGCAACGTTGTCCTTCACTTTTATATATTGCACTGAAATGTTATATTCTTGAAGTAACAAGGCCCATCTGGTTAACCTCGAGTGAAACATTCTTCCTGTTAAAATATAAGACAAAGCTTTATGGTCACAAAAAATGGTTATTCGTTTCTCATAGACAAAATACCAAAACTTTTTAAATGCCCATACCACAACTAGTACCTCTAACTCTGTGGTACAGTATGCCCTTTCACATTTAGAGAGTGTTCTACTTGCAAATCCTATAATCTTAATGATATTCATATCTTGTGGATCATCCATTTGCAAAAGTGTGGTGCCTAGGCCCATTTCAGAAGCATCAGTGGCAATGCAAAAATCCTGTTCAAGTTTTGGATGATGTAAAAACAGGGCATTAACTAAAGCACTCAGGAGTCCATTTCCACATGATGTTCTTTCGCAATAACTGTAATAAACATTCTTGGCTGCTTAATTGATTAGGCAAAAATTGGCAGAAAAATGAGGCTAATCCCATGAAAGATTTTAATTCCTTTTTCTTTTTAGGATAGGGACACTCTTTGATAGCACTAATTTTCTTAGGATTCGGCATAATACCATTCAGCATAATTTTATGTCCTAGGAACTTCAGGACAATCTAGATTTCATTAAATTTACTGTTACTCCATACTCTAAGAATTTTGCAAATACTTTTTCAAGCAGATCGAGATGCTCCTCCCGTGTTTCGGTAGCGATCAATTAAGTCATCCACATACAAGGTAATTCTATCGAGCAAATCTCATCCAAGTACAGTGTCTAGCACCAATATAAATACGCCTCCTCTAATACTTAGTCCAAATGGCGTAACAGTGAATTGGTAACTTCTGCCCATAAAAATAAAGGCAGTATGCTTTCAAGATTCAATAGAGATTTTCGTTTGCCAGTATGAACTTCTCATATCAAGGGATGTCAAGAAGCGGGCACCACAGAATTTCTAAATTAACTCATCCAAATTCTCAGGTCTTGTCTGTACCGGTATGATTAGCTTGTTTATCTCCCTGGCATCTAGAACTAATCTGATGTCACCATTCGCTTTGAGGACCACCAAAAGAGGGCTACAATGTTTAGAATGAGAGACCTCTGTAATTCCCCACTCTTGTCGTTTTGTTAATTTCTTTCTTGACTGCCTTTCTCTTTGACCAAGGAACAGAATAGGAAGTGCATCGAAAAGATTCGTATGGATAGATCTTAATGTCGTATTTTTTATTTATTTAATCATATGACTAGGGCCCCTTGTCGGGCAAACCGTTCGCTGGGTGCCAGTCTTTCAATTTGATGCCACTTCGGCGACCCGCAGTCAATGAGGATGATGATGAGGACAGCATAGTACCCCAGCCAGGAACTGAACCCAGGCCCAGAGGATTGACAATCCGTCACGCTAACCATTCAGCTACCGGGGGGGGGGGGGGGGGGGGCAATGTCGTATTCAAAACCTTTGATTATTCCAGGACGTTTGCTAAATATGGACAGATAATTACTTAACAAGCAACACAAATCTTCTCGTTGACTTGCAGATAGGTATTCGGATTCGGAGATTTTCTCCTGAAGTGTAACTTGACTTATTTCTTGTCCAATATATTCAATTTCAATATAGAAAATATCACCAACTAAATTACAGTCAGTACCAATATAGCTAACCATTAACTTAATGCAATACTGATCCAGGACTATTTTGCCGTTTATCATACAGACTGTCAAAATGTTGCCTTCAAAGTCCAAGTTATATGTTCCTTCTTTTAAATTGATGACTGCTTCAGCATTACACAAAAAAATCTAGACCCCAAACACATGGTATGGTCATTCTTGGAACAATCAAGAAGGTACTTTCTATTGAAGCCCCCCGCATTATAAAGTTGACTCGTGCCTGCTTTGAGACCTTTTGCACTTTTGCACTGAATGCTCCAGATACAGTACCTCCAATAACAGGAAAGGTAAGCACTTATGCTCCTCAACTAGTTTGTTTAAAACAATCTTGCATCATTACGCTTATAGTTGCTCCAGTATCAGTCAAAATTTCAACATCAATACCATTTAATACTGCTTGAACTGCTGCTTGCAAAATTCATCCACACTTATTGGAAATGTAAGGTGTTTCTTCAGTCAGTTCCTCCCTTAGATCCAAATCATCATCATACCTCTGTACATTCACTTTAAAATGGTGCCTACCCTCCTCAACCTCTCCAGTCATCCTAGGAAGGCTTTCAATGACCAGTTCTAATTTAATCTTTCGATAGACGTCATTTTCAGTGGTTCATGTACTTCAACAATACGTACCATATGGTCGGAATTTGGTAGTTGTTCCCTTCGCCACTTTTTTATTGCTCCATTACCAAGTGGTATTGGTCCTTGTGGTTGTTGTGCTTGTTGAGTTACATTTGCATCTACCCATCAAACTTAAGGTGTCGAAGGGTCTTTCCAAGGTTGTATAATATCAGGATTGTCTTCTGGGTATATACCACATCTGTGTGAATTACCATATTGATTATTCGAATCATTCTGTCTGCGTTCGCGATTTGGTTTTCCTTTACTAATCTGATTCAGCTGATTATTATTATTTCCATATGTTTCTTTAGTATGATAGGTGTTACGTTTATATTGATTATTATTATTGGATTTTCTATAGCCATAAGATGTTGCTTGTTCTCCTACATGTAGTATAGGTTTAGTATTTATATCTCGGTTGTCATTATTGTTATTATTTCTTTCCTTTCTCAGACGTTATGTCTCGTTAAAATGGAAAGTGACGCGGACCTTGATCAAGTGTGACTTCCTTTTAACTGTACAGTATATGTTACATTGCATTTAGGAACTTTGGGGTAATTGAACATGTTTCAATAATTACTGATTTCTGTAGTTGTATATATACGTTTGGATGTAGCTGTATTGTGTTGATGTACTGGTGGATATTGTGTGGTATGACTCCTGTAATTGATAGTATAATTGGTATAATGTCAACTTTATCCTGATGCCACATGTCCTTGACTTCCTCAGCCAGTTGGATGTATTTTTCAATTTTTTCTCCTGTTTTCTTCTGTATATTTGTTGTATTGGGTGTGGATATTTCAATTAGTTGTGTTAATTTCTTCCTTTTATTGGTGAGTATGATGTCAGGTTTGTTATGTGGTGTTGTTTTATCTGTTATAGTGGTTCTGTTCCAGTATAATTTGTATTCATCTTTCTCCAGTACATTTTGTGGTGCATATTTGTATGAGGCAACATGTTGTTTTATTAGTTTATGTTGTATGGCAATTTGTTGATGTATTATTTTTGCTACATTGTCATGTGTTCTGGTGTATTCTGTATTTGCTAGTGTTGTACATCCACTTGTGATGTGATCTATTGCTTCTATATGTTGTTTGCAAAGTCTGCATTTATCTGTTGTGGTATTGGGATCTTTAATAATATGCTTGCTGTAATATCTGGTGTATATTGTTTGATCCTGTATTGCAATCACTGAATCCTTCCGTCTCACTGTATATATTGCCTTTTCTTAGCCACGTGTTGGATGCGTCTTGATCGATGTGTGGCTGTGTTAGATGATACGGGTGCTTGCCATATAGTGTTTTCTTTTTCCAATTTACTTTCTTTGTATTTGTTGATGTTATGTGATCTAAAGGGTTGTAGAAGTGGTTATGAAATTGCAATGGTGTAGCCGATGTATTTATATGAGTGATTGCTTTGTGTATTTTGCTAGTTTCTGCTTGTTCTATAAAGAATTTTCTTAAATTGTCTACCTGTCCATAATGTAGTGAATGTAATAGAGGGAAACATTCCACGTGGGAAAAATATATCTAAAAACAAAGATGATGTGACTTACCAAACGAAAGCACTGGCACGTTGATAGACACACAAATAAACACATATATACACACAAAATTCTAGCTTTCGCAACCAACGGTTGCTTCTTCGGGAAAGAGGGAAGGAGAGGGAAAGACGAAAGGATGTGGGTTTTAAAGGAGAGGGTAAGGAGTCATTCCAATCCCAGAAGTGGAAAGACTTACCTTAGGGGGAAAAAAGGACGGGTATACACTCGCACACACACACACACACATATCCATCCACACATATACAGACACAAGCAGACATATTAAAAGGCCTTTCCGCTCCCGGGATTGGAACGACTCCTTACCCTCTCCTTTAAAACCCACATCCTTTCGTCTTTCCCTCTCCTTCCCTCTTTCCTGACGAAGCAACTGTTGGTTGCGAAAGCTAGAATTTTGTGTGTATATTTGTGTTTGTTTGTGTGTCTATCGATGTGCCAGCGCTTTCGTTTGGTAAGTCACATCATCTTTGTTTTTAGATATATATGTCCATAATGTAGGTTTTTTAAGTCAATAAATCCCCTTCCTCCTTCCTTTCCGCTTAATGTGAATCTTTCTGTTGCTGAATGTATGTGATGTATTCTATATTTGTGGCATTGTGATCATGTAAGTGTATTGAGTGCTTCTAGTTCTGTGTTACTCCATTTCACTACTCCAAATAATCTGTGATATCAATATTGATATAGCATAAGTATTTATAGCTTTTGTCTTGTTTCTTGCTGTCAATTTGTAATTGTTAAATAATTTATAATAGAGGGAAACATTCCATGTAGGAAAAATATATCTAAAAACAAAGATGATGTGCTTACCAAATGAAAGTGCTGGGAGGTCAACAGACACACAAACAAACACAAACATACACACAAAATTCAAGCTTTCGCAACAAACTGTTGCCTCATCAGGAAAGAGGGTAGGAGAGGGAAAGACGAAAGGATGTGGGTTTTAAGGGAGAGGGTAAGGAGTCATTCCAATCCCGGGAGCGGAAAGACTTACCTTAGGGGGAAAAAAGGACGGGTATACACTCGCACACACACACATATCCATCCACACATATACAGACACAAGCAGACAATAAGTAATCTTCTTGTTTAGTGTGTTTTCACTTGACTATGCTATTTTTTTAACATTTGTCTGTTCCGAAAGCCATATTTATATCATTGCTGAATACTTCTGTTATCTTTAGTAATTGGTTGATTTGTTGCTGCCAGTAGTTTTAGATCATCCATGTATAGTAAATGTGTGATTTTGTGTTGGTATGTTCTGCTTGTGTCTGTATATGTGTGGATGGATATGTGTGTGTGTGCGAGTGTATACCCGTCCTTTTTTCTCCCTAAGGTAAGTCTTTCCGCTCCCGGGATTGGAATGACTCCTTACCCTCTCCCTTAAAACCCACATCCTTTCGTCTTTCCTTCTCCTTCCCTCTTTCCTGATGAGGTAACAGTTTGTTGCGAAAGCTTGAATTTTGTGTGTATGTTTGTGTGTCTGTTGACCTGCCAGCACTTTCATTTGGTAAGTCACATCATCTTTGTTTTTAGATATATGTTAAATAATTTAGTTAGATGTGAATGTGTTGAGGTGAACTTCTTTAGCCAGATTTTTGCTATTCTGTCTTTTCCAGGGGCTTTCCAATTGTGTGTAGAATTAATTGCTCGGGTGACTTCATGTTGCAAAATTATCACTTCAGGCATTTGTGGTATCATCTTGTATGTGTCTGTTTCTGCTTGTATCCACCATGCATGTCTGTTATGTTGTACCGGGTATGACCATATTTTACTCCAGAAGTGTTCCATGTCTGTTATGTTTGGTGGATTGTCTATTTTAATGTGTGTGTTATCTATTGTCTGATAAAATTTCTTTTGGTTTGTGTTGAATGTTTGGTTTTGTTTCCTTCTATTTTCACTTTTTTTGTATCTTCTAAGTCATTTGGCCAATGCTTGTAATTTCTGCTTCTTTTCATCTAATTGCTCTATTTCTTCTTGTTGTGAGATTTTACCTAATCTTTTTCGTTTTTTGTCTGATATTTCATTTCTCATAAATTGTGTTAGCTGTCCAATGTCTTTTCTCAGTTTTTCTATTCTGATCTGCAGCCTGTGTTGCCATGCTGGTTTTGTGGGTTTCTTCTGTGTGTTGGTTGGTTCTGATCTCTGCCTAGTGTGTATATTTTGTGTAGTGAGTGCTCCTATATAAACCAGTAGTTATAACTCTTCCATAGTTGTATTTTCATTTATTTTGTCGTGTATGATTGTGTTGATAGTTGTTATTGTTGTTTCGACTTGTGGGTTATTTGGGGGTCAATGCAAGAATGGTCTAATGTCTCTATTTGTGTCTTTGTATTCTATATATGTCAGCTGTATTTTTTCTTCTATATCTAACATGTGTGTCACTTCGTGTTCTATTTGTGCTTGTTCTGGTGGCTGTCTTAAGATTTCGTTTTCCTCTGATTGTTTAATTGATGTGTGTTGTTCTTTGTTTGTTTGCTCTGGGATGTTTGAGTCCATTACTGTATTTTCTTCTTCTTCTGACTGCACACTATTTTGTTCCAGTGTTTGTTGTACTTGTTGTTTGATGTTTTCTAATTCTGACTGGGATATCCTGTTATCTTTGATTATTACACGGATCTGATCAGCTAGTCGTTGTTCTATTAAAAATTTTAATTCTGGGTATCTGGTAATAAATGTTGTGTATACTTGTGATCTGTATCCAGTTGTGTTGGTTCCTAAGTTTGTTGCTTGGTAATAACAGAACATGAGGTGTTGGTTAACTTCATCTGACCATCTCATCCTCGGTCTTTGTTTTCCTTCTAGAGTGGTTGCAGGAAGCATATCCTGCAAAACACCTCTGTCTGGATTTAAATCATTTTCTGTGTGGCTAGCAGTGTGGTTACCATTGTGGATGGGCATAGGGTTCAAGCGTCATCCCCGAGCATGACAGCGCTTGTCCGAGGCTTTATTCTTTTCCCGGGCCTCCATGGGGTTTGTTGTTGTTATTATTATTATTATTATTATTAGTATTAGTATTATTATTACATTGTGAGGTAGACGTTTTATTATTATTCCATATTCGGGCATCTTCTAGTATCATGTCAATTGAATCAACCACAGACAGGAATGGTTCCACATCATAGTCAGGGACATTTATAAGTTCCTCACGTATATGAATAGGTAATCTTCCTTTCAAAATAAGTATCACTTCCCTAAGGGAAATAGGATCCCTCCAGTACCTCGTTTTATTAATGTATTTCACAAAATACTGTCCTAATGAACCTCATTTACTATTATAAAATTCTTATTGATACACCTCCTTTTGTAGCCTCTCTTGTTTGCTGCTCTACCAGTATTTCACTAAGAAAAGTTGTTCAAACTTTGCTCGTGTATTACAATTCTCACTCGCTTCTGCAGCCCACAGTGCTGCTTCACCTGTGATCTTGGACACAATAAATTGAATTCTAACATGTTCAGACCAACTGTGATGAAAAATTGTTGATAAAATTTTTTGGATGGATGCCATCTTCTTCAGTCAAAAAGGTAGGAAACTGTCTGCTTTTGAATATGCTTGTCTCAGTCTTTAAAGACGACAAGTATCCCCTTTGGACAAAAGTGTCATTTTCATTTCCGTAACAGTCACAAAATTTATCAGGTGTATTCCCACAACAGTTACATTTTACTTCACTACAGGGTTTATTACTCCTAAACCTGTCTTCGGAATAGTTGTCTTTAGTCAATACATTTCGTGAAGAGTATTATTCTAATTCTGACAATTTACAATTTGTTTCACTTTGCCATTTAGGTAATTCTTTAGTTACTTTATCTTTAATAGCCTGAAACTTACTACTAAATAACTTGATAAGTTCATCATTTGCCACCTGTTTTCCCTTAACTACCTCAGCTTGTTTCAACTTGAGAGTGGTATTGACTTTCTCTTCGATTTCCTTATTATTAACTTCTATCCACTCAAGAACAATCATCATCTAATTTTTTAGTTTGGTCCTTTAAATATTTATCTATGCCTTTGCAAGTGTTTATTTCAAATTATGACAGCTTTTTAGACAGATCCTCAATTTGCACATTAGCCTTCAAGTAACTACTTTCACAGTTACAGATTTTATCTGACAAATCACTATGCCCCTTTGAAATGGTTTCACATTTATTCTCCACCTCATTAATTTTACCCATAAATTTGGTGTGTAGGTTAGTTATATCCATGGAAACTTTTATTTCCAACTCACTAAATTTTGTATTTAATCATTCTTCCCACTCTACTTTTAAGTTATTGAATTTCTCATTTAATTGCCTATTATCATCTTTAAGTGACTCAAACTTGTCAAATTTTTCATTGAGTAAACCCATTGCATGCTCGCCATGAATTTAATAACAACGTCATCTTTAAGCTCTGTAACATTTGATGTAAGATTAAGACTTTCTTGTGTAACTTTTGTATTTATAGACTCCTGTGTATTACTATTTCTACTTTTACTTGGTTCTGCTTCTACTGTCACCTCCACATCAATGATATTACTATCACTTAAATTATGTGATTGCTGTCCTACATTTATTACATTTGGGACTCTTTCACCAAGATTTTCCTCACTCAAATTATGCGATTGCTCGTCCATAATTGGTACCCTAGTTACCTCCTCATGAGGATTATATCCACTTTCAATCCCCTCACCTGTCACTTCCAAACTCTGGGTTGCATTATCTCATGCTCTCCTTGTTCGGGTGTACATTTTTCCTAATATCTTTATGCACAGTTAAAATATCAATATCAACTCAAAATATACTTTCACCAACTGTAGAACTGTTCTCTTATACTATGTCTATCCTACTCATACCTGCAAGTATCTCATGTTAGCTGTGAGTACTTATCCGTTCCAGTGGGTCGAAATTCTTGCCTTTCTTCTTATTTATCCCAGCTTCTTGAGATCTCTTGTGAAGAGACACGATGTCACATGTTCCAAAGTGGTGTAGGAAAATTGATGAAGTTACACAACAGTTAATAATTTACCGAGCAAGGTGGTGCAGTGGTTAGCACACTGGACTGGCATTCGGGAGGATGACGGTTCAATCACGCGACCGGCCATCCGGATTTAGGTTTTCCGTGATTTCCCTAAATTGCTCCAGGCAAATATAATCATAATCAAACTCAATAAGAAAAACAATAATTAATATAAACAAAGAAAGAACAATATACTCTAATCTCAGAAGAACCATCAATAAATGTTTACGTTTAGAAGAAAAAACATAAACAACAGCAAAATAAACCAACAAGGAAGTAAAAACAGAGAATATAAACATTAGTTTTAATAGTTTAAAAAAAACACCAGTCTTGTAAACCGGAAATAAGTCTAGCCCCACTTTTAAAACTTCAGAGGTGGAAAGGCTTCCATCATCGGTCCCCAAAACCGATGTTTTAAATAAACTAACCCCTGAAAGGATTGAAATAATAATTATATCACTATCAAATCACAATTATCTAAAATTAGATTATTTAACTATTATATATTTAAGTTAACTTAATATAAAGTTAATTTTATATTAATAACATATTACATTAATTTACATAATTGTATAAAATATATTTATTATATTATTTAATCTTTCATTATTATTAGTGAAAAGAAAGATTAAATAAGAAAGAATATAATACATTTATTGATATACATGTTCCATATTAATCTTTATTTATATATAATAGAGAAGTTGTTGTGGTCATACGGGGGTGTGTTTCTTTCTTTCTTTCTCTCTCTCTCTCTCTCTCTATTTTTTTTTTTTTTTTTTTTTTTTTTTGTTATTTTTTTCTTTAAATATTTGAATCTTTCATTTTTTCTTAATTTGACTAATTTTAAAATTTCTTATTTTTTGTTCTTAAAAGTTTTATTCTTGCTTGTTTATTCACTTTTTCTTTGTATTATATGTAAGTTCCTTTGAAAGGGCATGGCCGACTTCATTCCCCATTCTTCCCTAATCCAGGGAGACCAGTGACCTCAGTGTTTGGTCTCTTCCCCCAAACAACCCAACAAACCTCCTATCCCAATCAGTTGGGATATGGAAAAATACAAAAATAAGAAAAATAATTTAACTTTTGAAACTGCTGGTTTATTGTGATTTATGGAAAGAAAAACACTCTCTTGTGGTCAGCAAACTTCGTGTAACATTTTGTGTGTGTAATGGGCCTTACTAGGTTGCAAATCATTCTAATGAATTAATTAAGCTGCTTTAGAGTGTTGCCAGGCAATGTAATCAACAAGGTGATATGTGTCTCAATTAAAACTGGACCTCTATATTTTGAATAAACTTTTGGTTCTCTCTCTCTCTCTCTCTCTCTCTCTCTTTTTCAAAATCAGCACTTGTCTCAAAATTAATTTTCAACTTTGTGCATTAGGTCTAAACACATTTGTAACTATTGTATGCGATTTACTGGGCAGCCCGATCATGCACTGGCATGTAACATATTTCAAATCGAACGTGCAGGTTTCAGTTTTCCGTAATGGGCTAAATGACTCTTTTGTAATAACATGATGTTTCTATCTCACATAAAGTTTAAATGAAACTGGATTTACTCTCCATTCGGGTCGAGATCACAAAATAAAATTCACCACATAGGTCAGCAAACTGTACACATGCACTTTTAGCACTCTAAGTGATAACTCGTCTCAGAGTAAAAACTGCACATAAAGTCCAATTTTTTTTTATGCATACAAAATTCAAAACACCTTTATATTAAACAAATATATTATGGCATGTAATTACTAATTAAACATTTCTGATTTTGAATAAACTTCAAGAACTTGTATTTCATAATCAATAAAATTTTATCACCTGAGGGAAATTATTAGTTTGCTAAAACAGATTCAGATTACAGTCAACTCGTGTCTGGACAATGACGTCATGAATGAACACTTGCTTTGAATGAACGAAATACATGTACTGAAAAATACTTTCCATTGAGTAATATACTGACTTTTATAACAAATTTGGTACCCCTTGCATTGCCACATGCTAATGCCTCTTTTTCTGTTATGCCATGATTTATTTCAGTATGTGTGAACATAAGGCATTGCAAATGCTGTAGGTTTGTCTTCAACTATTAAACACAATCGTGTTTCTTGGTACAGATGGTCTCTGAGGCCATAATCCAAGGCATCTGCTGTGAGATGAAATGGGTGGCTGAGATCAAGATGCACCAATCAAAGTGCTCACATGAAACTGTGCCTGATAGCTAAGAACTTGGCTGTGCATTCTTGTGTCACTCACCATACTGAATATCATTAAATCCTAATCCCTAAATATGATCATAGTTGTTTTTTGTTTGATTGTTGCAGACATTTACTAATTGTGTCTAACTTATGCGACTCTGGCCTTATTCCTTCCGTATTTATCACATGTCCTAAAAATTTAACTTCGGTCCTATCAAATTGAGATTTAGATGGTTTCAGAGTATATCCCTGCAAATATAGTCAAGATATTAATTAGTCCAATGTGTATATGTGATCCTCCCAAGTTTTTGATATAATTACTATGTTGTCTTCGTATACCAAAATCTTGTGTTTCAGATCATCTGCAGTTGCCTTATCAATAGCTGTTATGAAGATTGACACTGAGACATTCAATCCAAACGATAGTACCTGAATTGATAAGCTTTACCCTCAAACAGAAATGCTGTATATTCGCATGATGTCTTATGTAATTTAATTTGCAAATATCCATATGTTAAATCCATAGTACAAATGTATTTCACCCCTGAAAAATCTTGTCAACAACTCATCCATTATGAGCGGTCAACCTCTCTCTCTGCTTCCGTTATCCTATTTAGCATTTTTGCATGAAGCAATGGCCTGACTGCTCCATCTGGTTTCTTAACAACAGCTGGTGGGTTATTATAACAACTATTATACAGGGTATATCAAAAAGAATCATTTGATTTGGCACATCTATATTTCTGAAACTGATAAACTTATATAGTGATTTTTCCATAAGTGTTCAATATGCCCCCCTTGAGATGCACAGCATATGTCAGTGCTGTATTCAAATTGTTCCCACACTGCAGTGAGCATGTCATGAGTTACAGATTCCACAGCTGCTGTTATGCGGTGTATCAGTTCATTAAGTGTTTTTGGTAATGGAGGCACATAAACAGAGTCTTTTATAAACCCCCACAAGAAATAATCACATACAGTCAGGTCCGATGACCTCAGAAGCCAATAAGGTAGGGCTGAATCATTTGGTCCAGTGCAACCGATTCATCATTCAGTATTTTGATTTAAAAATTCACGCACTTTCAGATGCCAGTGTGGCGGTGCCCCATCCTGGTGGTAAATGAAGTCATTTGAATCAGTCTTTGACTGTAGGAAAAGAATGTTCTCAAGCATATCAAGATATGGGATTCCTGTAACAGTGTTCTTAGTAAAGAAAAATGGACCATGCACCTTTTCCCGTGAAACAGCAGAAAAAACATTAAATTCTGGAGAGTCCCTCTCATGTTTTACAACTTCATGTAGTTGTTTCGTACCCCATACTCTCACATTATGATGGTCCACCATTCCATTTAAATGGTATGTTACCCCGTCTCTTAACATCTCTAAGTATGGAAGAAAACTGTCATCCTCCATCTTGCCAAGAACCAAATTACAGAACTCCACACATTGTTGTTTCTCACCTTCATGAAGAGCTTGCAGTAGCTGAATTTTGTTTGGTTTCATGTACAAACGTGGACATAACATTTGCCAAACAGACCTCAGGGGCAAGTTGAGCTGTTGAGCTGCACGGTGAATGGATTTCTGTGGACTTCTTGTGAAACTATGGCGTATGCATCTGGTGTCTGTATCAGACACTTGGGGATGGCCCAGCAATTTGCCTTTACACAAATGACCTGTTTCTAGGAATTGTTTATGCCATCGTCTAATGCTCTGTGCTGTAGGGGGATCCACATCATACCTAGTGTGAAAGTCACGCATAACTGACCCGCGCTGCACAAAACGTAGAACACAAAATGCTTCCTGTTTTCCCAACACTATTTTTACTAGAACTGAAGTGGCCTGGTGGCACACTGCTGCTGCCTAGTGGGAACCATTTAAAAACTGAGAGTTTGCTCTTTCCAATAGTACATTGTTCATGCACATATCTCACATAACATAATGGTTAAATTGGATGGCTCTTTTTGATACATGCTGTATATTCCTATTACATCCCAATCTATCAGCCTACTAATTTCATGCCTTACCATGTCCTTTAATGCTACTAATACCTTGTATGGCTTCACATAAAACAGGCCAGGAGGTTTTATCTTTAGTGTGCATGGGAAGTCTTTAATCATTCCTGGTTTCAGTGAAAGTACCTCTTTATGACTGGTAAACAACTGAATAATTCTATTTTCTCATTTGTATTATGTCCTAATGATTTATCAATATTAGCTACAATATCTTCCACTGATACTGTTTCCATATACTTATTGGCCATTTGTATCTCCATTTGATGTATTTCAGTTTATATTGTGAGTATTTCATTTGTGAGATTGAATGGCAATGATACTAGTTGCTGATTGTCACAATATGGAAAAGTTACATATCCCATACAACAATATAAAATAACTCTGAATCTAATAGACAGCTCGTTCCCAGAAGGACAGGCAAGTTCACATTAGACACAAGGGCAACAGGTAACTAAACTTAAATGTGTCCATAGAAAAATGAATTAATATTTCTGCCTGCACCAATTTACAGTTTTTTCCTGTAGTTCCCATCAGCTTCACTACAATGACCAGCAGCATTGGAAATACATGCATCAAATTGAAGGTCATTACAAAATTCTGGGACACAACACAAATTTCACAGTCCGAATCCATAATTATATATACTACTACCTCACCACGTGTCATGTAACTTTCGTTGGATGTAATTTTCAGTCATACATTGAGTTTCATCTAATAAACCAATCATCATCGTATTACTTTTATCGTACCTAATCATAAGAGATTCCAGTGATACTGGCTTGATTGGAACAGCTTCAGAAAATCAAGCCTCTCTTCCAAAGCTTATCAGTTTTCCCTCTGAGTGTTGTTATGAAATTCGTGAGTGTTCTGACTTCTGCAGGAGTAGTTTGATTATCATCTCTCCACCTACATATCGATCTACTGTTATGTTCGTTATTATATTCATTTTTTTGTTCTCTTTTTCCCATAAACTGACTGTTAGTTTGGACTTGTCTAGTGCTCCTAATCGTCTTTGTATTATTATTGTTTCGATGTTCTGACTGGCTTTCTATTGTATCCAGCTGTTCCAAATATTCTAAAAGGCTGTTAACTTTTCCCCAGCCTTTCCCTAATAACTTATCTCATACTCTCCAAAGTAAGTGCTGATAATAACTTCCAATAAGTGCCACTCATGAATCATATCATCAAAGTATTTGGCTATATTTAGTTGAGATTCAACAAAATCTCCATATCCTATCCATTTACTGCTGCTATATGGTTTTGATCCTAATAATTTCAAGTGAAGTTTCTTTTGTGCTCCCTCACATCACTGTTTAGCTGTGAATTCTCTTTCAGAATCAATAAAAGACTTGAAATCATCTACTATTGGCATGTCCAGTTGTGCTGCATTCCATTTTAAATGACTGACCATGAATCTAATTTTGTTGTTGCCTGACCATATACTAGGTAATATTTCTTGAAATGGATGTATATCTCCACCTGGAGTAAATTTAAAAAAATTGTGGTTGATTCGTGTACTGAGTATTGCTATAAAATCATATATATATATATATATATATATATATATATATATATATATATATATATATATATATATAGAGACACACACACACACACACACACACACACACACACACACACACACACACACATCAAAAAACAAAGATGATGTGATTTACCAAACGAAAGCGCTGGTACAGAAGCAAATAACCAGAGCCACTTCCTCATCCCCTCAAACCCAGAACCTCCCACAGAAGAACCACAAAAGTGCCCCACTTGTGACAGGATACTTTCCGGGACTGGACCAGACTCTGAATGTGGCTCTCCAGCAAGGATACGACTTCCTCAAATCCTGCCCTGAAATGAGATCCATCCTTCATGAAATCCTCCCCACTCCACCAAGAGTGTCTTTCCGCCGTCCACCTAACCTTCGTAACCTGTTAGTTCATCCCTATGAAATCCCCAAACCACCTTCCCTACCCTCTGGCTCCTATCCTTGTAACCGCCCCCGGTGTAAAACCTGTCCCATGCACCCTCCCACCACCACCTACTCCAGTCCTGTAACCCGGAAGGTGTACACGATCAAAGGCAGAGCCACGTGTGAAAGCACCCACGTGATTTACCAACTGACCTGCCTACACTGTGATGCATTCTATGTGGGAATGACCAGCAACAAACTGTCCATTCGCATGAATGGACACAGGCAGACAGTGTTTGTTGGTAATGAGGATCACCCTGTGGCTAAACATGCCTTGGTGCACGGCCAGCACATCTTGGCACAGTGTTACACCGTCCGGGTTATCTGGATACTTCCCACCAATACCAACCTATCCGAACTCCGGAGATGGGAACTTGCTCTTCAATATATCCTCTCTTCCCGTTACCCACCAGGCCTCAATCTCCGCTAATTTCAAGTTGCCGCCACTCATACCTCACCTGTCATTCAACAACATCTTTGCCTCTGCACTTCCGCCTCGACTGACATCTCTGCCCAAACTCTTTGTCTTTAAATATGTCTGCTTGTGTCTGTATATGTGTGGATGGATATGTGTGTGTGTGCGCGAGTGTATACCCGTCCTTTTTCCCCCTAAGGTAAGTCTTTCCACTCCCGGGATTGGAATGACTCCTTACCCTCTTCCTTAAAACCCACATCCTTTCGTCTTTCCCTCTCCTTCCCTCTTTCCTGATGAGGCAACAGTTTGTTGCGAAAGCTAGAATTTTGTGTGTATGTATGTGTTTGTTTGTGTTTCTATCGACCTGCCAGCGCGTTCATATGGTAAGTCACATCATCTTTGTTTTTAAATACAATTAAGTAATTATACAAACAAATTAACATATCTCATTTTTGACCTACCAAATATTTATGATGATGTACATGTATTCAGTGATTCATTGTAGCTTTAAATTGGTATGCTGGAAATGTATTGAAGTATTGCTTGATTCATATTTAGCAATGCACAAATGCAAACCAGTTACAACATGTGATATTATTGACAAATAAACTCATTACCAGTTGTTTACATGCATGGCAACACATTGTTGATTCTTGTTACTACAGCTAAATTGTTCTTAAACTCTGAACTCCATCCAAACAGGCCTTGGAAGGCCCATCGGTACTGACCAGCCGCTGTGTCTTCCTCAGCCCACAGGTATCACTGGATGCAGATATGGAAGGGCATGTGGTCAGCACACTACTCTCCCGGCCATATGTCAATTTACAAGACCAGAGCCACTAACTCTCAATCAAGTAGCTCCCCAGATTGCCTCATAAGAGCTGAGTGCATCCCACTTGCCAACAGCGCTTGGCAGACCAGGTGGTCACCCATCCAAGTGCTAGCCCAGCCCAACAGTGCTTAACTTGAGTGATCTGACGGAACTGGTGTTACCACTGTGGCAAGGCCGCTGGCCTAAATTGTTCTTGAATGATGAAAATTATACTTTTCACTTGTAATTATTGATATTCTGCTGTACAACAGAATAAAACACATTCATTTGCAACTTTAGAGGAATTCTTATTGTTTTGTGTCTCATAACTCCACAAACTGTTATCACCTTAACGATGTCCATTTTTATCACTACAATTATAATTAGACTTTGCAGATTAATAGCATGTAGTTATACCCATGCTTTTTTTCTTCTCATAAATTTTATACGTGGTTGTCAGCAGAAATTGTTTGATTGGTTATTTCGTCTTCTTTACTTCTGTGAAACATTGTACATTTATTTAATTTTTTTTCCATCAGAATTCATTTCAGAGGATAGGTTCACAAACAGGGATTATTACCCCAGTTACAAATTGGTTTAACTTCTGATGGACAAAAATTTCTTAGCAATAATAAGAACAGACTTTGAGTCAAATTCAGTTGTATGTTATATATAGGTCTCCTTAGTTACCAAGTCCCATGATTACAGAATTTCATCATAGAAAGGGCTCCATGGCACACCACACTGCTCTGCAAACTCTGAGCCCCTGCCTGCTCTGATGTTACAAGTATCTGCCTGGTGCCTCCGGAATATGTTCAACATAAAGCACCACACCAATCCAAACAGAACTTTTTACCTGTAACTTTTAGTACTTAAACCACTTAGTCTTTCACAATTCAGTTATAAGCCTTTTATATATTTCTACACATACAAACACACACGATCACATGATCTCAAATCAGCAATAAGGGTGCATATCACCAACTCTCATGGACCACCATGCACATTTACAGTGTCTTGCCTATAATACCACACTATGCTGTGGGTTCTGACAGCCGATCCCAGAAATAAGGGTTTTTTGCAAACAAACACACACACACACACACACACACACACACACACACACACACTCACTCACTCACTCTGCATGTGTTTCCATTGCAATATTGTTAATTGCTTTTTGGTGAATAAGACCTACTCCTCCACTGTCTTTTTCCTGCCACACAGCTGTTTTGTTATGCACATTGTAGTGTTTTATGGTAGTGTTAATTGACGGATTTGTATACAATCATCTTCCCTTTGATGAATTTCCTGCTCCACATAAAATGACACAGGATGTGAAGCGATTCTGAAATTACTTATGTATGTATGGAATCTTTGTGCTTTTTTAAGAGATAGGGATCAGTTTCGTGCCTTTCAAATCCCAGCTCAATTATGTAGTTCCTGAATGTTTTATTCCAACAATGAGGAACTTCTTTTAGACCATAAAGGCTTTACCTCATAAGACATGCCTGATTGCTGCTATCACTGTGTCCGACAGGTTGCTTCATATACATAGGATCCTACAAATCACTATATAAAAAAGCAATGACCACATGTGTTTGGATTTTCATTTTTCAGTTGCTGTTTGCACTCAATATTGTTCAAATAATGTATGTGTGGGCCAAAGAACTAAAAACCTACTCATAATCAACTCTTATTCATTGTGAAAAACTTTTAATTATCATTCTGGCTTTTAGTTTATTAACTGCACCATCAGCATTTATTTTTATTTTGTAAAATGATTTACAGGGAATAGCTCTTCTTCCTGGAGAAAGATCTTCTGAAGAGTAAACCCAGGTCTGATTGTCTTTTAGTGCTTTTATCCATTGCTTCCTTTCACTTATCTTGTTGATATGATTTTACAGTGTTGTGAAATGACTATGGTAGTTCACAGTTATCTTAAAGCAGAAGCTACATAGTCTTGTTGGATGTTTGAGTGTTAGCTGATCCCATAGCTCTGTTTGTCATACCCCCACATACATTGGTAAGTCCTGTACAAATCAAAATATATGTAGCAAAAACACTGCAGTTTACTGTGAGCGTCCACTATGACCCTAGGTGCACCCACTTTGCTGTGAAGTGTAGGGCATTATCTTATGTTGAATAGTGCCTTCTTATGAGTAGTTCCTCAAACTTCTTTGTTGTCAAATTGTACCCCAGTAAGGTTCATAGGAACTTTTACATGATGTCCAACAGTCTTTGCTTCAGCTACAAATTGCCTCAATTTAAGAACAACCTCTTATCTTACTTTGTTGAAATAAATGTGTGAAAGTCTTTTATAAACATCCGTAAACAGCACAAAATAACAATATTGAGTCACTGGATGTTGAAATGGACCAAAACATCTGCATGAATCAGCTCTTCTGCAGAAAGGATGTCTATGAGCTTTTTCATAAATGGAACATTCACATAATTCAGAATACAGATTGACATTGACGTTTTACTCCTTGCAAATTATTTCCTTTTACATAGTATGTAATCTAATGTCCAAATCTGTCACAATATAAGTGAAGTAAATTTTTATTGAGTGCATGTAGTAAAACAGAAAAGTGGGGTTCAAAACTTCTCATAGATAATCTGAATAAGTCTCCAAAGCAGTCAAACTTAAATAAAATGATATTGTTCCTCTGCTAATGCCGTATTTGAACCAATCATGTTACATTTTTCTACTGATGAAATAAATTCATTATTTGGATTTTTACCCTGTGTAACAAGAACAGAATAAAGTTCCTTTGAATTTGTAGTTATACTCTACATCTCGCAATGTCAGTTTCTACCAATTTCTATTTATTGCTACTTCAGTGGTGATAGTTTCCTTACCAATTCCTTCAACAGTACTTCCAACTTTATAAGTAATTGGCAACCTACCCGGCTTTGTATGGGTAGCACAAAATGTCTACAACTGAATGACTTGTCTGTTACAGCAGTAACAAATCATATAGACAAACCTTCCTGCTCAATCATTCTATCTATCAATGAAAACCACCAAAATCCCTACAGCAGTTCCTGATATTAGTGTTCATACACAGAGTAAAACAAGTGGTGGGAGACTTCAAATTGGTAATATGTACAGACAGTTCATGATGACAAAAATTGTTCAAATATCTTAAAATTCCTTCTGACATTAGTAATGTGGATTGTTGCTGTACAAACCAGCCTTCTTAATTAAACAGTCATATATACATATGAACAAACAATTTATACAACTCAATTCAAACTTTTCAAGCAAAAACAAATTGTATTACCTTTTTTTAAAGTTTCATCAGTCATATTTGTTGTCAAAACAAGTGATAGATTCCTATCAGTTTTGAGAGCAATATTATATGATAATTTTTCTGCTGGACTGCATCTTCTACAACCAGGTTTAGTTTTAGCAACTTTTCTTTGTCAACGTCAAATGGTCCTGAAATACCTCTGTTCCAGTTACCGAGTGAGGACAACAATGGTCCAAACCCGCATCCAACCATCCTGACTTAAGTTTTCCATGATTTCCCTGAATTGCTTCAGACAAATGCTGGGATGGTTCCTTTGAAAGGGCCAATTTCATTCCCCATCCTTCCTTCATCCAATGTGACTGATGACCTTACTGTTTGGTCTCCTCCCCCCCAAATCAACCAACAACTTTTTCCAGTTATTTTTCATACAAGATACCCAGTTTTTATAAGATTTTTTTCAATCACTTTGCTGTCACTGAAAATGTAATTTTATTACAAATTATTCAAAAAACCTTGATTTGACTCTCTAGAGCACACAAAGTAACTTAACCACCAATTGCACAGGCAGAATGGAAAAGAGGGAGGGGGGGGGGGGGAGGTGGTAAGCTACAGTTAGTGAGTGTGTAAATGATTGTATTAACAGGTTACATCAGTACAATCAATAATTCAACAAGTGTACTAGTTCAAAGGCAATAGTTTCCCTTGTAGAGTACTGAAAAAGGGATAATTACATTAAGAAAGAACAACAGAGGCAAAACCAGACTGACGATGCTCTGCCAGAGAGAAATCACATAAAATAAAGAAAGGGTAAAAAAATGGAGCATAACAAATGATGTTTCTTACTCTGATACTGACAGTGAAACAAAGAACATTTCTCACATGGAAATAGTTCACTGATAATGTTCTGGGTAATATTACATGAACACAAAATTTTCATCTCCTTCTTCTACCCTACCTGAAGTAGTGAAGCATTGGTAAGTACTTGTAGCTTTGTGCCCCCCTCCCCTTCCCCTTCCCATCCTTCTTTATTCTCTGTACTGAACAACAGGAATAGCTTGCAGTTCCTGAAACACTCTCAAGCACAGTTTTTAATTAGATTTGCTTCCTCATTTGCCTCATCTGACTAACATTTAGTGGCACTAGATATAATCACACTTGCTTGGGTGGTCGACAGTTAAACGAATGGAGCTCCAGGCCGGAATCACCCAGCACTCATGAACAGAATGGGTTCAACAATGATGTCACATTATTTTGTGCAAGATCTACAAACCGTGGACACTAAATACTTTTAAAACCTGTTGAGGGATTTTCATGGAGGACACAAGGTTTTTTTTTGTTATTTTTTACAATGAATACTAACTTTATATTGAAACATTCTTTTAGAAAGGTAAATGATACCATGAAAAACAAGGAAAAAATAGTAGCTGTGCATCATGAAGTAAACTACACACAGTGTGTCTGTGATCATACTAGAGTTATTAAATAAAGTGAATGCCAACATTGACAAGCTGTGTTGAGTGATTGCCATAATGTGGGGAGTGCAACAATGGTTTTTATAGCCAGAGTAATTCATTTCAGAAACACACATAGGAACTCTAAATATTAAATTCCACCCATCAACTAAGGATCTTTCTAAGACTGAGTGGCTCGCATGTCTCTATGGCACATCTAGCTGTACCATAGATACAAACGCATTGGAGGTGAGCTTACGGAGAGGCCAGAAAAATATGTAGTTCCTGAAGAGAGGATGAAACCCATTCAGTACTTGCAAGGACAATAGCATGTATGACAGACCGATCTGGTCTTTAAACATCAGCCAACATGGTCTTGCTATGTTGATATTGTGTACAACTAAGGGGAGACTACAGCTATTATTTTTCCCAGAGACGTGTACTTCTATTGCATGGCTTAATGGTGTTGGCATCCTCTTGCGTAAACCAGTCCACCATTCAGATACTTGGCCAGGGACTATTCAGGAAGGAGGATGTGATGAGGGAAAACAAAACTGGCGTTCTATGGGTCAGACTGTGGAGCGTTAAAAACCTTAATTGGGAGGGAAAGTAGCTTAAATAATTAATAAATAGATTGAAGTGAGATATAGTGGGAATTGGTGAATAACATTGCCCAGAAGAACAGGACTACTGGTCACATCTGTACAGGGTTATGAGCACAAAATAAAGTATGAGTAATGCAGTTGTAGGCCTAATAATGAATAAGAAAATAGGAATGTGAGTAAACGGCTATGAGCAGCATAGCGAATCCACTATCGTAGTCAAGTCACAATAGCACAAATTTATACACTTGCTAACTTCACAGGTGATGAAGAGATTAAAACAATGTTTGATGGGGCAAAAGAAATTATTCTAGTTGACTATTTTGTGAAAAGGGAAGTTGCTACTCACCATATATCAGAGATGCTGAGCCGCAGATAGGCACAACAAAAAGGCTGTCACATAAAAACAAAGATAATGTGACTTACCATACGAAAGCGCTGGCAGGTCGATAGAAACACAGACAGACACATACATACACACAAAATTCAAGCTTTCGCAACAGACTGTTGCCTCATCAGGAAAGAGGGAAGGAGAGGGAAAGACGAAAGGATGTGGGTTGTAAAGGAGAGGGTAAGGAGTCATTCCAATCCCGGGATATATATATATATGATGATGGGAGTGGCAACTGGGTTGGGGTTAGGAGAAGGCTGGGGCAGGGATAGGGAGGGATAGCAGGGTAGGGGTGGCGGACAGTGACTTGCTGTTGGGGAGCACAGAGGGACAACATGGAAAGAGGGTAGGGCAGCTGTGTGGAGTTGGGAGGTTAGGTGGTGGGCAGCGAAGAGGGGGGGACGGTAGTGCAAAAGGAGAGAAGTAAAAAGACTGAGTGTGATGGAGGAATGAGGGCTGTGTAGTGCTGGAATGGGAACAGAGAAGGGGGCTGAATGGAAGAGTTCAATGACTAACGAAGGTTGAGGCTAGGAGGATTATGGGAAGGTAGGATTTATTGCAGGGAAAGTTCCCACCCAAGTCAGAAAAGCTGGTGCTGGTGGAAAGGATCCATATGGCACAGGCTGTGAAGCAGTCATTGAAATGAAGGATGTCATGTTTGGCAGCGTGCTCAGCAACAGGGTCGTTCACTTGTTTCTTGACCACAGTTTGTCGGTGGCCATTTTGCGGACAGAGAGGTTGTTGGTTGTCATGCCCACATAGAATGCAGCACAGTGCTTGCAGGTTAGCTTGTAGATCATATGACTGATTTCACAGGTAGCCCTGCCTTTGATGAGATAGGTGATGTTTGTGACCAGACTGGAGTAAGTGGTGGTGGGAGGATGTATAGGATAGTTCTTCCATCTAAGTCTATTACAGGTATATGAGACAGGAGGTAAGGGGTTGGGAGCAGGGCTTGTGTAGGGATGGATGAGTGTATTGTGTAGGTTTGGTAGATGGTGGAATATCACTGTGGGAGGGGTGGGAAGGATAGTAGGCAGGACAATACTCATTTCAGGGCACAACGAGAGGTAGTCGAAACCCTGACAGAGAATGTAATCCAGTTTCTCTAGTCCTGGGTGGTACTGAGTTATGAGGGGACTGCTCCTCTGTGGCCGGATGGTAGGGCTTTGGGAGGTGGTGGGAGACTGGAAAGATAAGGCACAGGAGATTTGTTTTTGTGCAAGTTTGGGAGGATAATTATGGTTTGTGAATGCTTCAGTGAGACCCTTGGTATATTTCGAGTGGGACCACTCATCACCGCAGATGCGACAACCATGGGCGGCTATGATGTATGGAAGGGACTTCTTGGTATGGAACAGGTGGCAACTGTCAAAGTGGAGGTATTGCTGGTGGTTAGTAGGTCTGATATGGATGGAGGTACTGATGTAGCCATCTTTGAGGTAGAGGTCAACATCTAGGAAGGTGGCTTATTGGGTTGAGTAGGACCAGGTGAAGCAAATGGGGGAGAAGTTGTTGAGGTTCTGGAGGAATGTGAATAAGGTGTCCTCACCCTCGATCCGGATCGCAAAGATGTCATCTGTGAATCTGAAACTGGTGAGGGGTTTAGGATTTTGGGAGCTTAGGAAGGATTCCTCTAGATGCCATATAAATAGATTGGTGCCATTTGGGTGCCCATAGCTATACCCTGGATTTGTTTTTAGGATGCCTTCAAATGAGAACTAATTGTGGATGAAGATATAGTTGGTCATGGCGACTAGGAAGGAGGTTGTTGGTTTGGAATCTGTTAGGCATTGGGAAAGGTAGTGTTCAACAGCAGTAAGGACATGGGCATTAGGGATGTTAATGTAAAGGGAGGTGGTATCAATAGTGACCAGCAGGGCACCATGTGGTAAACGGACAGGAAATGTGGAGAGTCGTTGGAGGAAATGGTTGGTATTTTTCATATAGGAGGGTATGTTCCAGGTAACAGGTTGAGGGTGTTGATCTTTGAGAGCAGAGATTCTCTCAGTAAGGGCACAGTAACCAGTCACAATGGGGCATCCTGTGTGGTTGGGTTTACGGACTTTAGGAAGCATGTAGAAGGTAGGAGTGCAGAGAGCGGTAAGGGTGAGCAGAGAATTGGACTCTGGGGAGAGGTTCTGGGATGGGGCTAAGGATTTGAGGAGTGATGAGATCCTCCTGGATTTCTGGAATGGGGCCATGTGGATAGGTTTGTAGGTGGATGTATCTGACAGCTGTGGATTTCTTCTGCCAGATAATCGTTGTGGTTCGAAACAACAGTGGTGGAGCCTTTATCTGCAGGTCGGATTATAAGGTCGGGATCAGCTTTTAGAAGGTGGAATGCATTTCTTTCCATGGAACTAAGGTTAGTTTGCATGTTGAGGCATTTGGGGAATGATGATGAGGCAAGGTGCGAGGTTAAGAAACACTGTAAAGTTAACAGGGTTTGATTTGAGGCCAGTGGGGGTGGATCACAGTTGGATGGAGGAGTGAACCGAATTAGGCAGGGTTCAACATTGGTCTTTTGTTGAGTCTGGTTGGTACGGTTGGTGGTGAAAAACTGTTTCCACTGTAGGGACTGGGAGAACGAGAGAAGGTCTTCAACAAGTCCACATGACTGAATTTGGGAGTGGGGCAAAAGGTGAGGCCTTTGAAAGGGACTGATATTTCTGTGAGGCTAAGGCTTCTGGAGGACAGGTTCATTACTTTGTTTCAGTTCTGTTTGCATTCTGGATTCTGTGGATGGTGGAAGGGAGTTTTGGAGGGTGGAGTAAATGTAGTAGTTCTGTGAGACTGGGTTTGTCAGCTGTGAGGGGATGTGGAGGAGGTTTGCAGGTTGTTGTAGAGGGGGTGGAGAGTGGTACTCCAAGGCGGGAGTAGGAAGTGAGCAGGGTGGAGAGCTTTCTGAAGTGGCATTGTGCATGTTGCTCTAGTTCCTGGAGAGCAAGACTTTCAATGTGTGATATGGGTTCCAGGAATTAGGGATTGCATAGCAGGAGAATTTTTCAGATGGAGAGAAGGTACTGCAGGGAGCTTTGGGCTTGGTTGATATGCTTTTGCAGCTAAGGACTGGTGTAATCTGAAAAGTTGGCAGTTATTGTGGAAGGAGGGGGAGAGACGAAATTTTAATTGTGACAGGAGACTGGCATTCAGTAGTAGTACAAGGAAAAGCAGAAAAAATATAGGAGGGAAGAAGTCAAATGTGATGCCATTTGGAGAAATTTTGCACAGAGAAAATTTAACCTTTGTTGATACTTAGTTTAAGAATCATAAAAGAGTGTTGTATCTATGGAAGAGACCTGGAGACACCAGCAAAAGTTTTCAGGTAGATTATATAATAGTAAGACAGAGATTTAAAAACTATATTTTAAACTGAAAAATGTTTCCAGGGGCAGATGTGAATGCTGACAATAATTTATTCATTCTGAACTGTAGATTGCCAATGACTAAATTACAGAAAGGTTAAATTAAAGAGATGAGACCTGGATAAATCGAAAGAACCAGAGGAAGCTAATAGTTTCAAAAGGAACATTAGGCAATGATTAACAAAAACAGGCATAAAACAGAAGAGGAATTATGGGTACCTTTGAGAGATGAAATAGTGAAAGTAGTAGAGGATAAAATAGGTAAAATGACAAGACCCAATAGAAATCCTTGAATAGCACTTGGGATATTGAATTTAATTGATGAAAAATACATAAATGCAGACAATGCATCTAACAAATTAAATTGACAGAAACTGCAAAATGGCAAAGCAACTATGGCTAGATGACAAATGCAAGTCTCCAGAAGCATATACGACTAGGGGGAAGATAGACTTTGCCTATAGAAAAACTAGAAGGAAAAAGAATAAGCTGTTTGAATACCAGGAGCTCAGATGGCAAAGAAGGGCAAAGCTGAAAAGTGGAAAGAATATGTATAATGAGAATGCAAGATTAATTGAACTTGAAACTAAAATTATAGAAAGGAGAAAGGAATAAAATGAAGATGGCATGGGGGACATGAAACGGTGAGAAGAATTTGACAGAGCACTGAAAGACTTGGGAACAAAGCCCCTGCAGCAGATGAAATTCCTTTAGAATTATTGAGATCTTGGGAAAAGTGTGCCATGGTAAAACCATTTCAGATAGTATGCATGATATACAAGATAGGCAAAAATGCCCCCAGACTATGGGGCAATTTAGTAAGTCATGGTTGCAAAAAACTGAATTTTGTTGTTTACAGCTTGCTTTCAAGTCTGCTGATCACAATTCTACTTCAACTGTGAACATAGTAGCAGTATTTGTACGTGAACTGAAATTTTTTTATGAATGCAATTTGAAAGTGTTGTACTTTTTCAATTACACTTTTTATATCTTTAACAGCAACTTCTGAACAAATTCCCTAAACGTAAAGTCTATTGTAGCAAATAGGTTTTCCTCACAGCTGTGGTATTTACTTTGATTTTAAAATAATAAGATTCCATGCTCAGGAATTTTTGAGAGGTACTTTCAGCAACTGAGAATGCACATGTTAAAACTCTCATAAGAAGCTAAAAATATGAAAGCTTCAAAATGTTTGGCCTCTGCAGGAATCACCAATACGTTTTGTAGTGATAGTGGCCAGCATGAAAATAGGGCTTCAAGGTCATCTTGCTGTCTTATAGCATGGCCAGGTTTTTTTTTTTTTTTTTTTTTTTTTAGTGATAATTTTAAATGTTCATAAAATTTAAAAAAATATTGGGCAACTCTATTTTTAGTCTAGAATATGATGGAGTATTTTCCAAAAGAAAATTATTACTAACTGCTAGGGAAAAAAATGAAAACTAATGTTATGAGAAATTAGGGAGGAAAATAATTTTTTACCATTGGTAGTAGAAAAATCACTAATGTAATTGGACTGAAAAAAAAAAAAAACGAACATCCTCAAAGTTTACAAATGCATACGCTGCTTCTTTTATTTTGGGAACATAAAAGTATAGAGATAAAAAATAAAATATTATAAAAGGTGTGAAACTGTGCCGACTGAGCAGCAAAAAATGTTGTTGTTGAAGAATTTTCATTCTTTAGGACTGTGAAGAAACTTCCCGTGAGAAAGTTGTTCAGAAAATTACAAAACTATTTTTGGTAAGATATCAGACATCATTATTGTGTCGTATCACATACAGAGGCAAATTACTTCCGCGATATTCCGTGCGTAGCAGCGTGCGAGTCATTGTAGGCCATTGCCAAGAGTTTTGTTCGGATGGCTCACTTTACTATGACCGAGAATATTCCCTACTTCCCGAAAATATTTTACTGGCAGCTAATACATGCATCCATCAATCAAAACGACAATATGTACTATACAAAAGTAACTGTAGTTATTTTAAAAGCCAATATTTTCACTGAAGTTGAGCAAAACATTTGTTTGAAAGGTTTTGTGAAACGCAAATTTTATCTAAATTTGCTGTAAGCCTATTACTCTCAGCATGCAAAACGTGCTTAGTACACAAAAACCTCGTTCTTACTACTGCAATGTTCCTGTCTTGTGTTACAAATTTTGTCCATCATTACAGTTTCTGAAATAAAAACCAAGTGGGCAGAGAAGACAGTACATTGAAGTGACTGGCCAGAATAATCAATTTTATCTCGGACATTACCCTCTATTTCTCTAGCCATCGGATACTATCCTCTGTCTTACTAAAGTAATACAATTCTATGTTCTAGCTTTTTGTAAAAGTCATCAAATATTATAGATTTCTATGCATTTCTCAGAGAATCAGAATAGGTGCTGGGATTGTTCTGATGTTACTGCACTTTTTATATATACAGTCGATACAGAAGGGCCACAATGTTTTGTCATTTTATGAACTGCATTATCCTTAATACAAAACAGCCAGTAAATCCTATGAAAAGAAGGAGTTAAATTTCGAATGTACAAGTAAACCGAATGCAGCAAGATTATACCTGAATGTAAAGACATTCAATACAGGTTTTTGCAAAAAACTGTTGTTAATTAATGCAGAGTTGACAATCTTATTTTAATTGACAGTTACTGTCGAGTAAACTAATTGCCACTACCTGTGATAAATTTATCAGACATCTACTGTAAGGGAAAAAAATTCGCAGTATGTCCTCTATAACTGAAATGAATAGCCAAACATTTAATCAAGTCAGGTTTTGACATAGACAGCACTTACCTAAACTGAAGGATTTTCTGGCTCCGTGTCTTCAGATTCACTGTCGTTTGTTTCAGCCACGTGTATCATCACAGATTCCATTATGGTGTCTCTTAAACCCTGGTTCAAAAAAATCAGTTTCTTGCAATACTTCTGTGTGTTTTATGCACCTCTCCCAGTCCTGCTGAGTAACAATGTCATGAGCTTCATGTGTTAGCTTCTCGACATCAGCAAGTCTGAAAGTAGTATTTCTTTTCGCTACTTCTCACTTTACTTGGGCCCATATCAATCCAATGGGATTATACTGGCAGTGATATGGTGGTAGACGTACCACTTGGTGTCCCATTTCATATGCCAGTTGATCTAATTCGCAGCCTTCATTTCACACTGAAAATGAAACATTCGTTCTCTTTAACCACTCCATAATATCTGCCTTGCGCCAATTTGAATGTGGCAGCTTTTCTATCTGAATGGAGTGGTAGCTGGCGTTTTCAATCACGATAATTGACCCTTCTTCCAGCGCAGACAACAGTAGAATAAACCAATTCTTAAAAACTTCTCCATTGATTTCTGAATGGTAATCGGATTGGCAAGTACTTTTCCCACCACGAAAATCAAGTTTGGCCTCTGGTATGAAGCCTGTGGTTAATGAACCAGCGTGGGCAGTGATTAATCAGCAGGCAGTAGGCACTTTCAAGGCGCCGTTTCCTTGGGAGCCATGCCATATATATTTATGGGTGTGGTTCTGTGAAATCCAAGTTTCATCCAAGTACATGCAAGAAGTGGATTGTACGCCAAAACTTCGCTCTTGCTGCTGCAATGTCTCTGCGTTCCATTAAGAATTTCTGTCCATCATTACACTTCTTGAATCAGAAACCAAGGGAGCAGAGAAGATGAAGAACGGAGATCTCTGAGCCCGAGTAATTAATTTTTTCACAGAGGTCAGCATGTATTTTTTTAGCTGTTGGATACTCGCCTCTGTCGTAATATCCAAGTACAGTTCTACGCACGAGCTCTTTGTAAAAATCGTCAAAGGTGGTTGATTTCCATTCATGTTCATATCCCTTTATTGGAGAATCGAAACACTAATTCATGTCTAGAGATTCTGCCAATGACGCGGATTTGCTAATATGGCCTACAGTTGACTTGGAGACACCACATGCTTTAGCAGTAAATTTATGAATTTGCACAAAATTTAAGTTATTCTTGGCTTCTTCATTGTCGGCCAGATCAGTAAAAAACTTGAGTACATTCAATATGATAATTTTAGATTGTTTATGAATGTCTTTCCGCCCTTTATGCACAACGACCGGAGGAGTACTACAAGTAGGCCGCTGCTCCTGCATTGTTGTTCAACACCGAACACACATAGAACCTTTCCAAAGACAGTAAGACACTGAGATCAGACGTGAACACTCGATATGGCAGGGTAACACCACAGTCTAACATAAACTGTGGTAACACTGAGCTTTCAGCTGATCTGAATTACCGCACCACTAATGGTACCTTCATGGCAACAAAGCCGAGAGACAGACCGAATCACAGCCCGCAGCCCTTGCTGACGGCAGGCAGTGGCCGTGACCTCGAAGACTCTACTTTCATGCTGGCCACTCAAGTGACCTCCTTCATGCAACTTTGACCACAAATATTGTCTTACATCATTGATTGAAAATGCAAACGAGAACATCAACTGGCAGAATTTGAATTACTCAGAGCATCTCTTGCAGTTGCCTTAGGATCTTCTAATTTCTTGTGCCTTTGTCCCATTTGGGTGCATGGTTGGCATGGTTATTAACAGATTTGGCAAGGTTAATTTAAGGGGTGGGTGGATGCCCTTCCTATTGCCACACTGTTATCACCCAGGATGAAATATGTGCACCCCAACTGTCTGTGTGTAGTGTTATTCATTTGAAAGTGAGCAAAAGCTTTTTAAATCTGCCTAAAAATCATTCTCAATGATTAATGGAAAATCTCATATAAAGATGTGAAACAAATACTAACAAAGAGATAGAGGGGCTGGCCAGTACTTACCTCAGCTCGGTACAGCCGATAGATAACACAAAACAGAACAGAAAATTTACATTCCTTGTCAAACCCTACAATATTCCCAGACCACCTTCTCTACCCAGCGGTTCCTACCCCTGTAACCGAACCCCGCTGCAAAACCTCCCCCATGCATCCCCCCACAACCAGCTACTCCAGCCCCGCTACTGGTAAAACATACACAATTCAAGGCAGGGCCACATGTGAAACAACACATGTCATTTATCAGCTGACATGCCTGCACTGCACGGCCTTTTACATCGGTATAATGACAACTAATCTGGCTGAGCGCATGAACGGCCACAGACGAACTGTCCGCCTAGGAGATGTCCAATACCCAGTAGCAGAGCAGTCCGTATAGCATAATTCTAGGGACCTAGGAACCTGCTACAACGTGCATGCCGTTTGGCTTCTCCCACCCAACACCAGTCTCTTGGAACTGCGGAGATGGGAACTTGCACTCCAACACATCCTCTCATCCCGCCATCCCCCTGGACTGAACCTACGTTAACCAACCTCACTCCCATTTACTCTTCAGTCTTCTTCTTTTTCCCTCTCCTCTTTTGCCATTCATGCATATTTTCATCCTACGTAGTTGTGTTTATCTTTATACTATATACCTCATTACTTCTGTATGCATCCTCTTTGGTTTGAAGCTGGCACAGTACTTAACAGTAGAATATCTTTGGCTTCCCTCTGACAACCATGCCTCCACCCTTGCTACCCTCCCTGTTTATCTTTCCCTGTTGCTTCATAATCTGGGTTGAGAGTAACTGAATCCACTTTCCCTTCTTCCCTTTTTTCCGCTCTCCCCTCCCTGATGAAGGAACAAAGTCCCAAAAGCTAGGAATGTAAATTTTCTCTTCTGTTTTGTGTTATCTATCGGTTGAACTGAGGTAAGTACTGGCCAGCCCCTCTATCTCTTTGTTAGTAAAAATCATTCTCAGGCTGACAGCACACTGACCCTTATTGTTAATCTACTGGGCAGATTCAATCTGGAGTCTGTCCTAGAAGTGGTACTTTAACACACATGGGTATCTGAGTTTTGCCTTAGGGTGAAATCTGATAATTCCAAAATAAATTGCAATGTAATTTTAAATAGAAAAAAATGGCACAGCAGAGAGGAAGATATATTTGCCGTAATAAATAAACTGACAACTGACAGTGTCAGTTGTGTTTTACTTGGTCTTGTAGTATTATATAATACTTGTTATAAACAACAATGCAAGAATTCAAAACATTCAGTATTGTAAATTTATTGAACAGCAACACTTTTGAATAGGCTTTCTAATGCTGATGAAAATACAGAATGCTATTCAGAGATTTAATTTATTAGATTATCAATAAATAATATTTCATTTTCACTAGATAGTCCTTGATCTTCTTTGGAAAGTTACTGACATATACATGATTCTGCCATAGATGAAATTTTAAAAAAATGAAGGAAAAGTGACCATGAAATGGGCAACACAGTTGTTTCTCCAAGATGCAATTTTGAACAAAGAAAAATAGTTCTTCCATTTCTTCTTTCACATTTTGTGGCCAAGCATGGATTTTTTTTTTTTTTTTTTTTTTTTTTTGTATAAATATCATACATTTATCAAGGATATTTATACAAGTTTACTTAACTTTTTATACAAATTGTAATACTGTCCAATACAATATTACACTCCAAAATTTATAGTTTATTGTACAAGGGAAGAGAGTACATGCAACAGTGCTAAGAGGCTGAGCAACAAGAAATAATATGAATCCACTGGTGTTTGGATCAATAATTTCTAAACTGTGAGATCATTATTTGTACCTTGTTTACTGTTGTTTATGCTTGTATTATGTTTGAAGAAAAAGAAATTTGTTTTGCTGTATATAATTTAACAGCTGTATTTATTGGCTGCATTTATAGGCTGACATTTTTTGTTTCTACTTGCAGGCACAGAATCAAGAATGTGTTCAACGAACAATTTGGCAGTGTTTTTCGAACTTATCACAACCCTACATATTTCTCAAGGCGCTTGTTTCGCTTTGCAGACATATATACTTCCAACATTACAAACTTGCTCAATTATTCTGTGAAGCACACCTTCTATCCACGTAGAGGTGTTATGCCTCATGAATATACCTCATATTTTGTTTGAGAGAAAAAGTATTTTACTTTTATTTGCAAGCAGCTGAAAGATATTGACAAAAGTAATGAATTGCTTTAATTGTAGATTGTGTAAAGATGTAATTTTGGAGGAAGATATATGTGATTGACAATAATTAAAAATGAAATATAATTAGCACATCACAAAGAATTAAGTAACTCTCCTTTGGGTGATGTATTTCATGTTTGGAATTTGGAGAAAGTTCTCATAAATCATTGGCTTTATTTTTTATCAGTATGTTATAGCTCTGACTTTTATAAGCAGGCATTCTGACAAGACTTCTTTTTTGTCATCTTCAAAGGAATGTTGGAGCTGTTAAATGAAACTGTTTGCAGGACACAAATATTTCTCTTGTTCCTAGCAGACTAGTTTTTAATTAGGTAGTCCTAATGGTACCAGTATTGAATTAGCATATGTACTTTTTAAATTTTGACACTTTTGCATTATAGTTTTATATCTTTTGAATTTACTTTGCAACTTTAATTTAAAAAAAAAAGGTCATCAAGCTTGTGACAGTATTGAAAAGATGATCATGAGACTTCTTGTATTATCAGTTGTGGAAAAATTGCTTGCATTGCAAATTAAATGAAACAATCACTGTTGGTATATACAGCGTGTATTTGTAAAGTTTCGTCTATCCTGTCAAAGAAGTGGTCACCAGTTATGTGAATGTATTCTATAAGTGTAAGGGATATAGAAAATTGCACTCAGTGGCACAGGGAAAAAGTGCAGACTGTGAATAAAACCATGCTCATTAGGCATACAGGTCAGATATTAACCATAATTTGTTTGTCATTATGACAATTAAAACTAGATCCTGATGGATGGAAGACATTTACCGTAACCTGTCAAAACTCCAAAGAACATGGCGCTTATTTTTTCCTAAACTTAACTCTCCTATGGGAGCTTAAAACAAACTAGGAGAAAATAGAAAACAAACAGAACACAGAGTTATGATTGATGCTAATAGCAGTCTATTGACCAAACAGAAGTCACAATTGAGAAGCAAAATTGAGGAAGAAATGAAAACAAATTATAAAAAATGATGATTCACTAAAATGAGAAAACAGGTAGAACAGAAGTGACACAAATTAAACTGGAAAAGATAGAAACAAAATGGAATTACAATTCATTAAATTTCAGGAGTGCAGCTTCATAAACTCTTATTTCTTCTTCTTCTTCTTCTTCTAATATTTAAGCTGTATAGCTTCCAGCCATTTTCAGAGTAAGCCAATGGACTGAAGCTGCACGATTCATTCTATTCTTTTAAGCAAAAACATCTTTGAGTGTTTATTAAAGAAATGACCTGATTCATGATTTTTCCAGGTTGTAACTCCCATATCTTTTAATTAAATTCTTCACAAAGATGTTCTTACAGTGCAGCATTGATAACCCAGAATGGTACAAACATTTAGGCACAGATTCAGTTTATGTGTTCTCTTTGCTGCTCATCAGTGTCTCTGGTGCTTATGTGTTTGCGGTTTACAACAATGAAATGAGTTATTGTAATCTCAATCAGTCAGCTCACTCTGAAAATGGCCAAGAGGTTTCTGGCCAAAATATTAGAAGAAGAAACAGAGTTTATGCAGCTGCACTCCCAAAATTTAATGGATCAGTTATTGCACTGCGAAAACATCAAGACACACAAATATGAATCCTGTCAACAGAGAAGAGTAGACAGGCACAAAGATAAAGAGCAAAGAAGAGCAAAGCAGAAGAAAGCATGAGATAGGGACCAAGAAAGAGCATTGCATATGATAAAATAAGTCAGAAGGGGATAATACCAAAGCCATTTTATCTCTACATCGTGTCCGACTGTACTTCATCCCTGATGTCAACAAACATTTAAACTCTAATTTTCCCATTAAAAAAATCATAAAATGTATTCTTTTTACCATTACCTTGGCCTTCCTTTCCTGCTAACTTGGCCTCAGTTTCTGGCAAATGAATCTTAGAGTCAAAAAAATTGTGACTTGTGTTTAAATGGGTTTTCTTGTGTGAACTTTTTGGGTTTTACAACTTTCAAAACAACCAAGAATTGCTTATGTTCATACAGTTTGTATTATCTTTTCACTTTTTTACTCATATTATATTATATGCACTCACTTTCATTTTTAACATTACTTGAAATCCAGTCCATTTAGAAGATTTATTGTTATTAATAAAATAAGGTGGAGTTTATTGCTATAGATTTTTATATATTTGTATGTCACTGTTGAAATTGTCAGTAATGTTGTTATTCTTTTAACTGGCATCTCTCTAGAAACAGTAATGTTTGTTGAACTTATTGAAAAAGTTTAAGAGCAGTAGGAAAATTAGCTTTGAAAAATAGTAATCCAATTGCCAGTTGCTGAATTTAATTCATACATCTTGTTATCATTTTGTTTATGGATTTGTATTGATTCAAGTAGTTAATGGACACAAAGACTGTCACTCCAGCTGTTAAAATAAATATATTTACTAAAAAAATTTGTATGTCATATTTGACATTTTGACTACTGTCTGTCTCTTTATATGTGAGAGAAGTACATTTTTTAAACAGAACTTTCTTTCTACTAAGATGTATTTGAATGAATACAACAAAGATTCTGTGAAGAACATGATTAAACTAAGCAAAAAATGATGTGTAAGGCATCAGTCTTACAGGAAAGCTCTAAATTTTTCAACTGAATATGAATGAGAATTGTATGACCGGTAGTTAATCTCTCATGTGGTTAATTTGTGATTTTTACTGTTCCTTGTTTCGTAATATATGAACACAGGCAGCTTCATTACAAATACATTTATTTCATTGAAGATTTGCAGCTATTGTATGATGAATACTTTGAATGATAAGAGGAAATTAAGCACAGATATGTATTTACTGCATTACTGTTGTTACGATATTGTCCTGAACAGTTCATCATGTTTTGGGAAAGGACAAATGATTCATTTTTGTATTTTTTTATGTATTACCTTTAAGTGAATTTTTATTTATTTATATTTTTGTAATTTTAGCTTTTTGTCAAATTCTTAAGTGCCATACCATGTCAGAAAGATACGAATTGACCAAATACAATTGATAAGCTGAACAGGCAACAGATTACATTCTTACGAAGAAGTTTAACTAGTCATTTTTAACTATTACTAGTACAAATCAGCCATGCTGCAGACTTATTAGAACTTCCACAAATTATTTGTGTAGAATACTATTGGAATATTTACTGTAGATGCAAGAAATAAATGCTTGATGATTTAGAAATGAGATATGTAAATGGAAATGTCATTATTTTCACTTTTAAAGTATTAGTAGGAGAGGAATTTCTGTGAAGTCTAGTTTCTTTATGTTATACATATAGAGATCCACACTGAAACTTTATTTGATTTCATGTCATCCACGACATTGCTGTATTCCAGTAAATGGATGTGACAAAATTTACACCATGACTTCAGAAGTATTATTGTACCCTGTAACTATATATTGTTGTTTTGTTATAAAAATATTTAATAAATAAATGATAATTTGAGATGAATGTTTCTTAAATTTGGAGAAGGTGAATACTGTTATGAAGCATTTGATTGCTTCTGAGAAATATTTTTTAATTCATCTTGATAAATACATTGACACAGAAATCTTGAGATTCGCAATTAGGTGTCTCGGATTATTTTTTGTATAAAAATACTTCTTTCTCTTAATTGATTAGAAAATACTCATTTAGATCATGAGTTATTGTAACACACAGGAATTTATATGTATTATGAAATATAACAGTATTTTAAATGTGTTTTCTTCCTTCTTTAAAGTTGTGCAATTTAATGTAACTTATGTTGTTATTGCACCTTACAGTATAAATCAAATTAACAGACACATGTTCAGTCATTTATGCCATCCATTATTTACTTATGCTGAGTACCACTTACAAGTCACTCCTGCACAGCATTGTTTTTGTGCATTGTAAACTTGGGCATTAAATGGTCCCTTGTTCTTAAGTTAACCATACCAAATAAAACACAGATGTTTGTCTCATGGCATTTAACTAGATAAACCAAATAAAACACAAATAAAGTAATGTAACTTTAATGTTACATATATGTGTTGTACAGTGCTCAGAGACAGTCATTAACTGTTCATCAGTTACTCACAAGTATTAGTAATTCACTTGAATTGACAATAACATCAGTGTTTTGTGTCTCATAACCAATTAAAATTTTGAGTTGCAACTTTGGACTACCCTTATTTATAAATTACAACTGTCTCCACGGCTGGAAACAGCTTTTAATGAAAATCATAATGTGCCCTTCCTATACAGGAAGTCATATCAAAATATTGTGTGTTGTCATTAGTATTTTGTATCAACAAATGGAATTCTTATTCTGATATGTGGATTATACTAGAAGACTTGTCTACAATTGCAGTGGCAGGCTGGACCTAACATACACACATTCATAGAACAGATGGATGAACAATCATGATCTATAATGTGCATTTTTAACTTGCAGTATAATGAATAATCCATTAAATTTTGGGCATGCAGCCATGCAAATACTATTACTTCAACTGATATTTTGGCACTATTATCAAGCCATCTACAGAGTGAGTTGAGACTGACAACAAGGTGCCAAGCCAAGCTTCATATACTTCACTGTGGCAACCAAAATATCAGCTGAAGAAATGGTATTTGCACTGCTTCACGGCCAAAATTTAATGGAGGATCTGTAGTATATAGCCAGTTCTGAAATTAGCTTTTCAGACAATGACACCACAATTAGTTAATACTGTAGACTGGTTCTGCTTCTACCTTTAAAGTTTGTTGAATTAAAAGCATAGGTGTGAGATGGAATGCAAAAAGGGACCTCTTGTTGAAAATTTTGGATTTTGTTCCATTGTAATTTTTATGTTCAGCAGATTTATATGTCTAAATTTCAGTGAGTTATGACAGGTTGAATATTGGTGATGGAAAATAGATGTTTTTGGCACAACTTGACCAGAAGAAGGGATCGGTTGGTAGGACTTGTTCTGAGGCATCAAGGGATCACCAATTTAGTATTGGAGGGCAGCGTGGAGGGTAAAAATCGTAGAGGGAGACCAAGAGATGAATACACTAAGCAGATTCAGAAGGATGTAGGTTGCAGTAGGTACTGGGAGATGAAAAAGCTTGCACAGGATAGAGTAGCATGGAGAGCTGCATCAAACCAGTCTCAGGACTGAAGACCACAACAACAGATAATGTGCTTTAAAGTTTCACTTTACTACCATTGTGTATTTTGTCATATTTAAGAAACAAATTGTGCATATATATTATCTTTAAAATGCCCTCTGTCAAATGGTACAGACTTTACTAAGTTAACATTACACATTAAGTGGTTAACTCCTTCAGGCCTATTAGCATTTTATAATGCACAAAAATTTAAAACCAAATAAATTGGTCCCGAATTGAGAAAAATTAGCATACCCTGCACAGCTTTCTTCTAAAAATATGCATTTCTTACTCTGTGCTATGTAATTTTTAGAGAAAATTTTGGTTTTGATGTCATTAATGGGTCCAAAACTACCTACAATTTTGAAATCATGAAACAACCAAAAATAGATTACGTAGATCCAATGTTTTATAGTGGCCAAAGGATTTGGTTTTCTGCTTCTAAAGTACTTTTCTGAAGAGGCTCAAGGTCATTCACAAATAGCATTTTCACTTCCTCTTCTTCTTCTTCTTTGGTTCTGGAATATCTGGCTGGTGAGATTCTGCCTCAGAATCCTCATTGTCACTGACTTGAGGCTTTGGTTCTGCTTCAGAACACAGAATCAGGATTTCCACAGGTTCAGGAAAACAGGGAATTTCAAACATGTCAGGGAAATCAGGGAAATTTGAAAAAACACTGGAAAAATCTTGTTTTTAACTCAGTAGATGAAATGGTTTGTTTACTGAGGTGTCATGCATCGCTGTTGGCTGGGTGCAGCTGACTACGTTCATTGCTTCCCTACTCCCTCATTACAACTTCCTACCACTCCCCTCAGTTTGCAGTCCAGAAGCAGTGAGGCATGAGTGTTTTGTTTGGATCTGATTCGGAGAGACTGTAGATGCAGCAGCCAGAGATGGCAATCATGAGTGCACGAGTTGTGTCTGAGTGATTGTGTGAATGTGTGTGCACTCTCATTTTCTGACAAAAGCTATGGCTGAAAATTTAGGTGTGAGAGTATGATTGTCTTTTCTATGTGGCTGTCTGCAGCTCAGAAATCATATTTACAGTGCATTGCTACCTATCCTCATTATTATTGATTCTCAGAGTATTTGTACAAGTTATCTGTTGCACGGATTGATCCCCGTGGTCTCATTTCATCTACATGCTGTCTGTGGCTTGTGAATAGCTGGCCACACGAGTGGATTTCCACGATGAGCCAAAACCACAGGCTGTTTCTGCAGATCTCTATAATGGATCGGGCCTGCCAATTTGAAGCCATTCGATTCCCACTAATGTGCAGGCCCTGCCTGTCAGAACTAGTCTCACCGATCTGCCCGCAGGCCGGGTCTGTTAGTGTGTGGCATAATGCAGCGGTTTTTCAAGGTTTATCCATGGATCCAGGACTGTGGTGCTCCTCAGCAAAGCAGAGACCATAGACGATGAATTTCAGGAATTGCGACTGTCTCACTGCAAGCATGTCGTACAGTGTGGCGTTTCATAGACATTCTATTTTTTCTCTTACATTTTGGCACTTCAAAAGTCATTTATATGTTAGAAAGTATAGACGATAAGAAGAATAAAATGTGTCATTCATTGGCGGTTTGTACGCTATGTATTCATATATTTCTTGAAAGAAAAATCACACAATGCCTGTAAAATAATATATATAACACAGTGGGTAATAACCAACAATAACTAACATAGTAGAACCAACATGTTATTGACAGTCACCTACACTTTTGGTTTACACAATTCTTCCCTGCCTGATACACTTCTTTCAAGAGGCTTATATTTTCAGAGGTTATTTCTGAAATGAGTGTAGGTATTTTAAATCCGTCTTGTGACTCCAAGGAAATACATATTTTTGTCACCAAATGTGTTTCATTTTATTGAAATAAAAAAACATTGGGGATCTTAATGAAGCACAGTGTCAGTTTACATCTTAACTTACAATGGAGATCTCAAAATTTGTTAGGGAAAAATGCTAAATGTCTGGAAACAAGGAAATATCAGGGAATATCACCTGGGGAAACTTGTGGCAACCCTGAGAATGTTTTATCCCTCTTTGTAATAGGGAAAGATGCGGTACACAAATTCATTTTCATCAGTGTTCATTTTGCAGTGTTCACTCCATTTGTAGCTAACAATATTTAGTTACATGAGGCACTTTGTCAGCATTACTGTGCTTCAAGAAATTTAGCTAGTCATATGTATTCACAGCGCTTCACCTTTTTGATTTGTGGCAGCAGCAGTGGGGTAAACATGTTGTAGGTGTAGGGTTTTGTTGCTGGCATTTTAGAGCTGTCAACTGCAAATTGGTAACATTTGTAGGCATTTATAACTTTCACATAAGACGGGACCACTTGTTTGGCATTATTGTATTCAGAAAATATTCTTACACAAAGCTAGTCTGAAACCCATAAAATGCCTTTCAAATTTAGGAGATACTAGTTTGAGAAGCACTGCATACATAACTGCAAGATTTAGAAAAGGGGCCTCTTGTTGGGCTGATGTTAGTTCCCCATAACAACAAGAAGTCCTCTTCCAGAAGACAGATAGCAATTGCTTTTAATGATATTGTTAACTCCAGTTTGGTTGAAACAACTTTCAAATCAGTATGAGCATGTACAGAATGAAGTATATTACTGCAATATACAAAAGGAAAAAAGTCGATATTTTGATGTTATCG
Organism: Schistocerca piceifrons; assembly: GCF_021461385.2. Taxonomy (NCBI): domain Eukaryota; kingdom Metazoa; phylum Arthropoda; class Insecta; order Orthoptera; family Acrididae; genus Schistocerca; species Schistocerca piceifrons. The sequence goes on from NC_060138.1 coordinate 509,187,114, forward strand.
AACATTTTTGTTTCTAATGAAAATTTTACTTCTTTGATAAGTGGTTCCTTTTCACTTTCTGTTACACGTGCACACTTATATACAGTAGATAGGCAAAACAATGTGAACACCTGTACTTACTGGAGAATGGTTTATTAATGAGGGTTGGGCCCCCTTTTGCCCATAATATAGCTGCCATTCTTCTTGGAATACTGGCATATAATGATTGAATAGTCTCGAGTGGAATGTTGTGCCACTCTTCCGTCAGAACCTCTTCTAAATCCTCTAGTGATAAGGGAGGGAAATCTGCTTCAGAGTCTGCACTCCACTACTGCCCACAAGGGTTTGATAATGATCAAGTCTGGGAAACATGCAGGCCGGGGAAGATGCTGCAGTTCAGCTGCCTGCTCCTCAGAACAAGATTGTACTGTCCTGGGTGTGAATAAGTGCATTATTGTCCAGAAATATACACTCCTGGAAATTGAAATAAGAACACCGTGAATTCATTGTCCCAGGAAGGGGAAACTTTATTGACACATTCCTGGAGTCAGATACATCACATGATCACACTGACAGAACCACAGGCACATAGACAAAGGCAACAGAGCATGCACAATGTCGGCACTAGTACAGTGTATATCCACCTTTCGCAGCAATGCAGGCTGCTATTCTCCCATGGAGACGATCGTAGAGATGCTGGATGTAGTCCTGTGGAACGGCTTGCCATGCCATTTCCACCTGGCGCCTCAGTTGGACCAGCGTTCGTGCTGGACGTGCAGACCGCGTGAGACGACGCTTCATCCAGTCCCCAACATGCTCAATGGGGGACAGATCCGGAGATCTTGCTGGCCAGGGTAGTTGACTTACACCTTCTAGAGCACGTTGGGTGGCACGGGATACATGCGGACGTGCATTGTCCTGTTGGAACAGCAAGTTCCCTTGCCGGTCTAGGAGTGGTAGAACGATGGGTTCGATGACGGTTTGGATGTACCGTGCACTATTCAGTGTCCCCTCGACGATCACCAGTGGTGTACGGCCAGTGTAGGAGATCGCTCCCCACACCATGATGCCGGGTGTTGGCCCTGTGTGCCTTGGTCGTATGCAGTCCTGATTGTGGCGCTCACCTGCACGGCGCCAAACACGCATACGACCATCATTGGCACCAAGGCAGAAGCGACTCTCATCGCTGAAGACGACACGTCTCCATTCGTCCCTCCATTCACGCCTGTCGCGACACCACTGGAGGCGGGCTGCACGATGTTGGGGCGTGAGCGGAAGACGGCCTAACGGTGTGCGGGACCGTAGCCCAGCTTCATGGAGATGGTTGCGAATGGTCCTCGCCGATACCCCAGGAGCAACAGTGGCCCTAATTTGCTGGGAGGTGGCGGTGCGGTCCCCTACGGCACTGCGTAGGATCCTACGGTCTTGGCGTGCATCCGTGCGTCGCTACAGTCCGGTCCCAGGTCGACGGGCACGTGCACCTTCCGCCGACCACTGGCGACAACATCGATGTACTGTGGAGACTTCACGCCCCACGTGTTGAGCAATTCGGCGGTACGTCCACCCGGCCTCCCGCATGCCCACTATACGCCCTCGCTCAAAGTCCGTCAACTGCACATACGGTACACGTCCACGCTGTCGCGGCATGCTACCAGTGTTAAAGACTGCGATGGAGCTCCGTATGCCACAGCAAACTGGCTGACACTGACGGCGGCGGTGCACAAATGCTGCGCAGCTAGCGCCATTCGATGGCCAACACCGCGGTTCCTGGTGTGTCCGCTGTGCCGTGCGTGTGATCATTGCTTGTACAGCCCTCTCGCAGTGTCCGGAGCAAGTATGGTGGGTCTGACACACCGGTGTCAATGTGTTCTTTTTTCCATTTCCAGGAGTGTAGCATCATTGTTGGGGAACAACATTTGAACCTGATCACCTAAAATGTTCACATAATCATTGGTTGTAACATGGTCTTTAAGAGTAATGATGGGACCAGCAAAATACCATAATATGCCTGCCCACACCATCACATTTCCAACCAAGCAATCAGGATTGTAGGTTTCTTTTGGCGTTCTCCAGATGTTAATCTGGCCCAATGTTGGAAATAATGAAAATATTGATTCGAAGGATCATATGACATGTTTCCACTGATCAGCCATCCAGGATTTATGCTCCTGACACCATGTTTTGTGCTTCTTTGCATTGATTGTCCTCACTAATGGATTTGGTATAGCAGCTCATCCATGAATATTTGCTTTATAGATTTCTTGGCAGACAGTGTCGATATATACGGGGTCTCGAAGATGGCTATTGAGCTCTGCAGTCACTTCAGCCACTGCAATTTTGTGTTTTTTTGACACAATTTGTGTTAGCATACGATGACCTCCGTCATTTAGTTTTGATTTGTGCCCACTATTACATTTATAGGTAATGTCTTTACATGTTTTGTGTAGACATTTCAGACCAGAAGAAAGTAGATGCTTTTGAAATGAGCTGCTATAGAAGAATGCTGAAGTTTAGACAGGTAGACCCGGTAACTGATGAATAAGTACTGAATCAAATTGGGGGAAACTAAATTTTTGGCACAACTTGACTTCGAGGTGTGGATTACTCATCAATTTGATAATGGAGAAATGTGTGTGTGTGTGTGTGTGTGTGTGTGTGTGTGTGGGTGTGTGTGTAGGGGGGGGGGGGGGGGGGTTAGAGGATGGAGAAGGTGACCAAGGCTTCACTATACTAAGCATGCCCAAATGGATGTGATTTTAGCAGTTATTTAGAGATGATGAGGCTTTTACAGTGTAGACTAACATGGAGAGCTGCATCTCCACAACAACAACACAAATATTAATGAAAACAATATGACAATTGTCCTTTTAAGTGACATAGCTCTGTCACATAATGTAACATCATAAGAAAATGAGGTCAAAATGCAGAAAAAAACTACAAATCACAAAAGAATACATCTGAAATTTATATTATTAATAATATTTTCATATACAATGTTTATGTCAAGTTTACTGGCTATCTATACAGGGTGATTATAATTAAAGTTAAACTTTCAAACCACTGTAGAAATAAAACCACTGGTCAGAATGACATCAAATTGCAACAGAATATTATTGGAGAAGGGGGAAAATGTATGGCAGAAGAAAAATAAATAGTTACAAAATGTAGCTATTGATGGTGCTGTAAGCATCATAATTTATTAGTGGTCAACTACAAATGACAAATGAATCATACAACAATGACTAAGGTGTAAATTTAACACTAAACAAACTGTACTACTCATTGTGCATAGGTGTACAGGTGTGATACTGTTAGTTACGTAAGCCCAACCACCACAGCAAGGTCATATCACATTGGATGGGAAAAAACTCACATTAAAGCATCAATCACATTGGTTTTTAATTGTCCTGAGGCCAAAAACTGCATAAAAAAGCCTCAGTCACATCAGTTTTTAATTCTCCTGAGGCCAAAAACTGCATAAAAAGCATCAATCAAAATCAAATCAGATTATTAATTTCCATCTGACTGGCACAAAACATGTTCAATATGCTGTCCATCATTTTCTGCAACAAGTTGAAATCGAGATACAGCATGTTCCACAACTGATCGAAATGTTTCCGGGGTCACATTCAGAATGTTGCATAATGCGTGCCTTCAATGCATCTAAGTTTGCAATCAGGACACTGAACACATCTTTCAGATAGCCCCATAGCCGGAAGTCACACAGATGAAGATCAGATGACCTGGATGGTCAGGCTGTAGGAAAATGTTGGCTGATAATTCTAGCATTTCCGAAATGGCACTTCGCAGCTGCTTAACTGGATTTGCAATGTGCGGAGGTGTGCCAACTTGCATAAAAATGATTCCATTCACACATCCACGTTGTTGGAGAGCTAGAATGACGTGGTTGCACAAAAGACACTCACAGCGCTTACCAGTAACATTATAGGTAACAGGACCGGAAGCACCTTTCTCTTTGAAAAAATATGGCCCTATGACAAATGATGCCGTAAACCTGCACCAAACAGTGACCTTTTTAGGATGAAGTGGTACTGATTGATTTGTGTGTGGATTTTCCATTGCCCATTTTCGACAGTTCTGTGTATTGACACATCCTGTCAGATGGAAGTGGGCTTTGTCTGTCCACAGCCAATCATTGTCCACTTCCGTACGAGCAAAGAATTCTAAAGCAAAGGTCTCTCTTGCTGTCAGGTCAACAGGAAGCAACACATGCACATGTGTAATTTTGAATGGATAGCAACGAAGGATGTTTTGTAGGATTTTATGCACTTCCTTACGGGTATGTCCAATGTTCGGGCAATTCTCCGTGCACTACATGTTTGCACACCACCACTCGTCTCCTCCTGCAATGCTGTGGCCACTGCTTCCACTGATGTCGAATCAATTCATTTCCTCCCTCTACCAGATTGCACACCAAAAGGACCTGTTTTTTCGATTTTACAAATAATTTTCTCCAGATCCACAGCAGTCATCGGACCAATGTTTTTTTTCAAACCCTTCAGTGTCCGGAACTTCTGCAGAATGACTTTTTCACAGTCATCATTCTTGTAATACAGCTTTACAAGCAGAGCACAATCCTGCATTGAGAGCATACTGGCAAATGTCACAGATGTGAAAGGAGGAAAAGCCGTGTACCTGGTGCGTTTTTACCAACTTCTGTGGATTGTGCACATGATGGGTGTTTTCATTTCCGTATTCTGACATATCTATTGTTCAATGTTCACTCTATTTTTTTTCTTTTGCCATACGTTTTCCCTCCTCTCTGATAATATTCCATTGCAATTTGATGTCATTCTGACCAGTGGTGTTATTTATACAGTGTTTTGAAAGCTTAACTTTAATTATAATCACCCTGTATGTTAAAACCAAAACTAATGCCAACACCACAGCATGTCATAGGAGGCAATAATTAATACACATGTAGACATTTGCTAGTCTTTCATCTACCACTGGCAAGTAATCTATCTTGTTACCATTTTGGAATTTGAGAAACAAACATTTTTTTATTTTCATTTATACAAAATCATGTGCACTGTAATTTTTCTTTTAAAAAATAAAGGCTTCTGCTAACCCTGTACAGTCTTGATGCTTTGGACATGAGATAAGATGTAGAAAGTGGAACTCCTCACTCATTCAGTCCTGTTGCATTTTGTTTTGTTAATATTTATGAAATTCCTGGAAAGTCAGATGTACTGATCAGTTTTCAAGGTGACACTCCAAAAGTGTTGAATAAAGAAATAACAATACAAATAACGTTAGTTGATTAATATTGGTGACTAACAGGTAAATGCAGTATAATGTTTGTCGGCTCAATATATCAACTTGGAATTTATTCAGTAGCTCATCAGGATTGATAGAGAAGAGAAATTCTTCCAATCCATATGTGGCATACGGCAAACCAGTGCTTAACAGTATTGGTTCATAACAGTCTTAGTTGCAAATTTAGTTTTTTATTTTTCAACGACACGTTTCGCCTTATTTAGGCATCTTGAGGTTATCTACATAGAAAACAGAGAACAAATACATCTATTTAAGAATCGTGATCGCGTTGTGCAGACTTGGATAACCTGTAAGCATGTATAAACAGATCACCTATTGAAAGAGCAAATACCTTAATTTGGTATTTCTTAGAAGAATCCTTTAGTCAGTGTAGCCAAAGGGCATTGTCAAATATATCAGGCCAACATCGTCTTCGTTACACTCAGTAAAAACTAGAAATATAAAATAGTAAAATCATTACCTTTTCTAGATGGATGCGAGAGGAACCAAGCTCTGCATAACGCGTTCCCGTTCATAGGAGCGAGTAACAGAGTAAGATGGGGGCTCAGATAGTAAGCATAATGCGCCACAGCGTCGTGTGCTAGTACTGAAGCCTAATACAGAATCACCTCAAGAGATGGCGCTGCGACGTAGCAGTAAAAAAATGAGAGATCGTAAACTGGATATACATACACACTTAAACATTATAAATGTAATGCACATAAAACATTGATAAGATGGAATTACTAGGGGCAACACCTGTGCATAACTTATCCCAAAATTTTATATTTTACTTCGTCAAAATCTTGGGACAAACCAGAACAAGGGAGCTTATTTTTACATTCTTCAGTTAAATCAGGACAAGGAAACATTGTTCATTTCTTCCAAATAGGAGTCAATTAAGTATTATGATAAAAAATGGTTCAAATGGCTCTGAACACTATGGGACTAAGGACATCACACGCATCCATGCCCAAGGCAGGATTCGAACCCGAGACCGTAGCGGTCGTGTGGTTCCTGACTGTAGCACCTAGAACCGCTCAGCAAGTATTATGACTTCATATCTGCACCTACATATACATCTACATGGATATTATGCAAATCACCCTTAAGTGCCTGGCAGAGGGTTCACTGAACCGCTTTCACAGTAATTCTCTGTTATCCCACTCTTAAACAGCACACAGAAAAAACAAACACCTATATCTTCTGTGCAAGCTCTGATTTCTCTTGTTTTATTATGTTGATTGTTTAGCCCTATGTAGGTTGGCATCAACAAAATATTTTTGAACTTGGAGGAGAAAGCTGGTGATTGAAATTTCATGAGAAGATCCCACCGCAACGAGAAATGCCTTTGTTTTAATGATGTCCACCCCAATGTCCTGTACAATGTCTGTGACATTCTCTCCCCTATTTCTCAATAATACAAAATGTGCTGCTCTTCTTTGACCTTTCTTGATGTACTCTGTTAATCCCATCTGGTAAGGCCCCCATGCCAAGTAAAAGTACTCCAATAGGGGACAGACAAACATAGTATAGGCAGTCTCTTTAGTAGATCTGTTAAATCTTCTAAGCATGCTGCCAATTAACCTCAATCTTTGGTTCACCTTCCCCACAACATTTCCTATGTATTCTTTCCAATTTGAGTTGTTTGTAATTGTAATTCCTAGGTATTTAGTTGAATTTACAGTCTTTAGATTTGATTGATCTACTGTGTAAGCAGAGTTTCACAGATTCCTTTTAGCACTCATGTGGATATCCTCACATTTTTCATTATTTATGATCAATCACTAATTTTCATCCCATACAGATATCTCTTCTAAATCATTTTGCAATTTGTTTTGATCTTCTGATGACTCTACTATCCAATAAATGACAGCATTATCTGCAAACAACCTAAGATGGCTGTTCAGATTGTTTCCTAAATAATTTATACAGTAAGAAGCAGCAGAGGACCTTGGGAATCTCCAGAATTCACTTATGACTCGATGACTTTCCATCAATTACTAAAAACTGTGAATCCAGTCACATGACTGAGTTGATATTCCATAAGCACACAATTTTATTACAAGCTACTTCTGAGGTCCTCCCCACCATGAACATGGACCTTGTCATTGGTGGGGAGGCTTGCGTGCCTCAGCAATACAATTGGCCGTACCGTAGGGGCAACCACAATGGAGGGGTATCTGTTGAGAGCCCAGACAAATGTATGGTCCATGAAGAGGGGCAGCAGCCTTTTCAGTAGTTGCAGGGACAACAGTCTGGATGACTGACTGATCTGGCCTTGTAACACTAACCAAAACGGCCTTGCTGTGCTGGTACTGCGAATGGCTGAAAGCAAGGGGAAACTATAGCTGTAATTTTTTCCGAGGGCATGCAGCTTTACTGTATGGTTAAACGATGATAGCGTCCTCTTGGGTAAAATATTCCGGAGGTAAAATAGTCCCCATTCGGATCTCTGGGCGGGGAGGACGTCGTTATCAGGAGAAAGAAAATTGGTGTTCTATGGATCGGAGCATGGAAAGTCTGATCCCTTAATCGAGCAGGTAGGTTAGAAAATTTTAAAAGGGAAATGGATAGGTTAAAGTTAGATATAGTGGGAATTAGTGAAGTTCGGTGGCAGGAGGAACACAACTTTTGGTCAGGTGAATACAGGGTTATAAATACAAAATCAAATAAGGGTAATGCAGGAGTAGGTTTAATAATGAATTAAAAAAAAATAGGAGTGTGGGTAAGCTACTACAAACAACATAGTAAACGCATTATTGTGGCCAAGATAGACACAAAGCCAATGCCTACTACAGTAGTACAAGTTTATATGCCAACTAGCTCTGCAGATGACGAAGAAATTGTTGAAATGTATGATGAAATAAAAGAAAATATTCAGGTAGTGAAGGGACATGAAAATTTAATGGTCATGGGTGATTGGAATTCGAGAGTAGGAAAAGGGAGAGAAGGAAACATAGTAGGTGAATGCGGATTGGGGGTAAGAAACGAAAGAGGAAGCCGCCTGGTACAATTTTGCACAGAGCATAACTTAATCATAGCTAACACTTGGTTCAAGAATCATAAAAGAAGATTATATACATGGAAGAATCCTGGAGATACTAGATGGTATCAGATATATTATATAATGGTGAGACAGAGATTTAGGAACCAGGTTTTAAACTGTAAGACATTTCCAGGGGCAGATGTGGACAATCTATTGGTTATGAACTGTAGATTAAAACTGAATAAACTGCAAAAAGGTGGGAATTTAAGGAGATGGGACCTGGATAAACTGACTAAACCAGAGGTTGTACAGAGTTTCAGGGAGAGCATAAGGGAACAATTGACAGGAATGGGGAAAGAAATACAGCAGAAGAAGAATGGGTAGCTTTGAGGGATGAAGTAGTGAAGGCAGCAGAGGATCAAGTAGGTAAAAAGACGAGGGCTAGTAGAAATCCTTGGGTAACAGAAGAAATATTGAATTTAATTGATGAAAGGAGAAAATATAAAAATGCAGTAAATGAGGTAGGCAAAAAGGAATACAAATGTCTCAAAAATGAGATCGACAGGAAGTGCAAAATGGCTAAGCAGGGATGGCTAGAGGACAAATGTAAGGATGTAGAGGCTTATCTCACTAGGGGTAAGATAGATACTGCCTATAGGAAAATTAAAGAAACCTTTGGAGAAAAGAGAGCCACTTGTATGAATGTCAAGAGCTCAGGTGGAAACCCAGTTCTAAGCAAAGAAGGGAAAGCAGAAAGGTGGAAGGAGTATATAGAGGGTCTATACAAGGGTGATCTACTTGAGGACAATATTATGGAAATGGAAGAGGATGTAGATGAAGATGAAATGGGAAATATGATACTGTGTGAAGAGATTGACAGAACACTGAAAGACCTAAGTCGAAACAAGGCCCCAGGAGTAGACAACATTCCATTAGATCTACTGAGGGCCTTGGGAGAGCCAGTCCTGACAAAACTCTACCATCTGGTGAGCAAGATGTATGAGACAGGCGAAATACCCTCAGACTTCAAGAAGAATATAATAATTCCAATCCCAAAGAAAGCAGGTGTTGACAGATGTGAAAAAAAATGGAACTATCAGTTTAATAAGTCACAGCTGCAAAATACTAACGACAATTCTTTACAGACGAATGGAAAAACTGGTAGAAGCTGACCTCGGGGAAGATCAGTTTGGATTCCGTAGAAATGTTGGAACACGTGAGGCAATACTGACCTTACGACTTATCTTAGAAGAAAGATTAAGGAAAGGCAAACCTACGTTTCTAGCATTTGTAGACTTAGAGAAAGCTTTTGACAATGTTGACTGGAATATTCTCTTTCAAATTCTGAAGGTGTCAGGGGTAAAATACAGGGAGCAAAAGGCTATTTCCATTTTTACTGAAACCAGATGGCAGTTATAAGAGTAGAGGGGCATGAAAGGGAAGCAGTGGTTGGGAAGGGAGTGAGACAGGGTTGTAGTGTGTCCCCGATGTTATTCAATCTGTATATTGAGCAAGCAGTAAAGGAAACAAAAGAAAAATTTGGAGTAGGTATTAAAATCCATGGAGAAGAAATAAAAACTTTGAGGTTTGCCGATGACATTGTAATTCTGTCAGAGACAGCAAAGGACTTGGAAGAGCAGCTGAACGGAATGAACAGTGTCTTGAAAGGAGTGTATAAGATGAACATCAACAAAAGCAAAACGAGAATAATGGAATGTAGTCGAATTAAGTCGGGTGATGCTGAGGGAATTAGATTAGGAAATGAGTAAAGGAGTTTTGCTATTTGGGGAGCAAAATAACTGATGATGGTCGAAATAGAGAGGATATAAAATGTAGCAGTGGTTGGGAAGGGAGTGAGACAGGGTTGTAGCCTCTCCCCGATGTTATTCAATCTGTATATTGAGCAAGCAGTAAAGGAAACAAAAGAAAAATTTGGAGTAGGTATTAAAATCCATGGAGAAGAAATAAAAACTTTGAGGTTTGCCGATGACATTGTAATTCTGTCAGAGACAGCAAAGGACTTGGAAGAGCAGTTGAACGGAATGGACAGTGTCTTGAAAGGAGTATATAAGATGAACATCAACAAAAGCAAAACGAGGATAATGGAATGTAGTCGAATTAAGTCGGGTGATGCTGAGGGAATTAGATTAGGAAATGAGTAAAGGAGTTTTGCTATTTGGGGAACAAAATAACTGATGATGGTCGAAATAGAGAGGATATAAAATGTAGACTGGCAATGGCAAGGAAAGCGCTTCTGAAGAAGAGAAATTTGTTAAGATCGAGTGTAGATATAAGTGTCTGGAAGTCATTTCTGAAAGTATTTGTATGGAGTGTAGCCATGTATGGAAGTGAAACATGGATGATAAATGGTTTGGACAAGAAGAGAATAGAAGCTGTCGAAATATGGTGCTACAGAAGAATGCTGAAGATTAGATGGGTAGGAGGTACTGAATAGAATAGGGGAAAAGAGGAGTTTGTGGCACAACTTGACAAGAAGAAGGGACCGGTTGGTAGGACATGTTCTGAGGCATCAAGGGATCACAAATTTAGCATTGGAGGGCAGCGTGGAGGGTAAAAATCGTAGAGGGAGACCAAGAGATGAATACACTAAGCAGATTCAGAAGGATGTAGGGGAGATGAAGAAGCTTGCACAGGATAGAGTAGCATGGAGAGCTGTATCAAACCAGTGCCAGGACTGAAGACCACAACAACAACAACACTTCTGAGGTTCAGTGTCAAAGGCCTTCTGAAAGTCCAGAAATATGGAATCAATTGGAAATCACTTGTCAATAACACTCAACACTTTATGTGAGTAAAGAGTTAGTCATGTTTCACAAGAACAATAGTTTCTAAATCTGTGTTGAATGTGTGTCAATAGACCGTTCTCTTTGAGGTAATTCATAATGTTCGAACACAATAAATGTTCCAAAATCGTGCTGCATATCGACATTAATGATGTGGACCAGGAATTTTGTGGAATTCTCCTGATGCCGTTCTTCGATATTTCATAGTATGAATTTAATGTTACCTACAATAAAAAGAGAAATTATTGTCATTTTATTTAGTACTAACTTTTTCAGGCACCTATCACGCTGAAATATGAGTTAAAATACTTGGTACTAATCTCCTTTATCAAAAGGTATGCACTCAACCATATCATTGTGACAAAGGAAGTCGGGATGAGGGGTACACTTAGCATGGAAGATCAATGCCCTATAATGTCACTCCTCAAACACAACAACTACCAAGTCAATAAATTAACACTTTATTCAAGACAATATTTATAAAACATCTAAGAGACAATCAACTAGTGGCCATCTTTAAGACAATACCAAAACTGGCTTAAAGAAATGATCCACAAAGATTTCAATTCTTAAGGAACAATAAATTACAATCTGGAGGTGATTTAAAGAAGTGTGACACAGATAATTTCTTTTTTTTAAAGAGCAATAATTTGCAATATGAAAGTGATTAATGGAACGGACACCAGTTCATAAGAACCCAACTAACACAAGCAGCGGAACGAGTTACAAATTAATACAATTCATTCCCAAACAAATCTAAAAAAACCTTCTTTTTTTTTTTTTTTTTTTTTTTTTTTTAATATACAAGAAACTCATTAAATGTTTACCAAATGGGCAGTGACACCAGGCTACCCTGGGCAAAAGGTGACTTAATTTAAAATGCCAGAAGCAGCAGACCAGCCATCCAAAACAACACCTAAATGCCGGGGCCCAACTGGGAGTCACTTCCCATTAGATGTCACAACACGGCACCTGTGCATTGAAGCGAAACATGGTGCCACTCCCAAACATCCCAACCTGCAGAAAACTGGAACACAAACAGACCACAGAAGACACAGCAAACACCAACCAAACATCAATTAATATAAGTTAAGAAATCAATAAATAACAATATAAATGAAGGAGCAATTGCTCTTTTACTAATACTGAGTGAGTGCATTTAAATAAATGCATGTACACTCCTGGAAATTGAAATAAGAACACCGTGAATTCATTGTCCCAAGAAGGGGAAACTTTATTGACACATTCCTGGGGTCAGATACATCACATGATCACACTGACAGAACCACAGGCACATAGACACAGGCAACAGAGCATGCACAATGTCGGCACTAGTACAGTGTATATCCACCTTTCGCAGCAATGCAGGCTGCTATTCTCCCATGGAGACGATCGTAGAGATGCTGGATGTAGTCCTGTGGAACGGCTTGCCATGCCATTTCCACCTGGCGCCTCAGTTGGACCAGCGTTCGTGCTGGACGTGCAGACCGCGTGAGACGACGCTTCATCCAGTCCCAAACATGCTCAATGGGGGACAGATCCGGAGATCTTGCTGGCCACGGTAGTTGACTTACACCTTCTAGAGCACGTTGGGTGGCACGGGATACATGCGGACGTGCATTGTCCTGTTGGAACAGCAAGTTCCCTTGCCGGTCTAGGAATGGTAGAACGATGGGTTCGATGACGGTTTGGATGTACCGTGCACTATTCAGTGTCCCCTCGACGATCACCAGTGGTGTACGGCCAGTGTAGGAGATCGCTCCCCACACCATGATGCCGGGTGTTGGCCCTGTGTGCCTCGGTCGTATGCAGTCCTGATTGTGGCGCTCACCTGCACGGCGCCAAACACGCATACGACCATCATTGGCACCAAGGCAGAAGCGACTCTCATCGCTGAAGACGACACGTCTCCATTCGTCCCTCCATTCATGCCTGTCGCGACACCACTGGAGGCGGGCTGCACGATGTTGGGGCGTGAGCGGAAGACGGCCTAACGGTGTGCGGGACCGTAGCCCAGCTTCATGGAGACGGTTGCGAATGGTCCTCGCCGATACCCCAGGAGCAACAGTGTCCCTAATTTGCTGGGAGGTGGCGGTGCGGTCCCCTACGGCACTGCGTAGGATCCTACGGTCTTGGCGTGCATCCGTGCGTCGCTGCGGTACGGTCCCAGGTCGACGGGCACGTGCACCTTCCGCCGACCACTGGCGACAACATCGATGTACTGTGGAGACCTCACGCCCCACGTGTTGAGCAATTCGGCGGTACGTCCACCCGGCCTCCCGCATGCCCACTATACGCCCTCGCTCAAAGTCCGTCAACTGCACATACGGTTCACGTCCACACTGTCGCGGCATGCTACCAGTGTTAAAGACTGCGATGGAGCTCCGTATGCCACGGCAAACTGGCCCACACTGACGGCGGCGGTGCACAAATGCTGCGCAGCTAGCGCCATTCGACGGCCAACACCGCGGTTCCTGGTGTGTCCGCTGTGCCGTGCGTGTGATCATTGCTTGTACAGCCCTCTCGCAGTGTCCGGAGCAAGTATGGTGGGTCTGACACACCGGTGTCAATGTGTTCTTTTTTCCATTTCCAGGAGTGTATATAAAGGAACTACATATAAATGACTAGTTTTACAGAATACGAGTCTTTACAAATGAGAGAGTGAGTGTGATTCTTCAGTTTCTCCCAGCGTATTTCTTGCTTGAACAGTCCACGGGTGTACTGCCGGTCCATAGGGTCCAACAGGCACAATATTTCGGTGATCAGACATGTTGCCATCGTCAGGTGAGCTGACAAACTGTTCGTCAGTGCACCTGATGATAGAGACATGTCTGATCGCCAAAATATTGTGCCTGTTGGACGCTATGGACCGACAGTACACCCATGGACAGTTCGAGACTGAGTGAGTGTTTTCAAATAAATGGATGTTTATAAGCGACCCAAATTTTACAGCAATATACAAGGGACGTCGATTTGATGGCAATAAAAATACACTGAAAATCTCATACAGACAATACATAAACTTCTGAATACTGTCCCAAAAACCCAAAATATATCACACACACCTTCATGCTAATCAGCTTCCTAATAATAATCCAACCAGCTGATTTTTAAAAGGAAGTAGTAATTGCTGGTCTCCATGCGGTCACACACTTTGTTGGCTGCTCTTACTTCCATAACGCGTACATTAGGGCAACAAAGCAACACATACACTCACCGCAACGCAAATAGTTCAACGAAAAGAAGGCACCAAAATCACTTACACCTTTGGAGAGCACTGTTCGAGATGAATGAGATTTTCACTCTGTAGCGGAGTGTGTGCTGATATGAAACTTCCTGGCAGATTAAAACTGTGTGCCGGACCGAGACTCGAACTCGGGACCTTTACCTTTCGTCGGCAAGTGCTCTACCAACTGAGCTACCCAAGCACGACTCATGCCCCGTACTCATAGCTTTACTCCTGCCAGTACCTCGTCTCCTACCTTCCAAACTTCCAGGAGAGCTTCTGTAAAGTTTGGAAGGTAGGAGACGAGGTACTGGCAGAAGTAAAGCTGTGAGTACCGGGCGTGAGTCATGCTTGGGTAGCTCGGTTGGTAGAGCACTTGCCCACAAAAGGCAAAGGTCCCGAGTTCGAGTCTCGGTCCAGCACACAGTTTTAATCTGCCAGGAAGTTTCATGGATGGGTCTCTCTGAGAAAACAGGCACCAAGGCAATGTGATGAACAGCGCCTGGAGTTGACATCAGGCAGGTCCACCAGAAACTCACAACTGTCTTACAAGGTAGACCCACTGTGCCACTGTGGCCAAGCATGCGTGTTTTCCTCTTTTGTCCACGCATGCACGTCCTTGCACCCCCAAGCAAGTCCATCACCAACTGCCACAAGTGCGAAACACCCACGAGCTCACAAGGGGCAAAGAGCCTAGTACAGCTGGGTAATTGATAGTGCTGTGCCATAGAGCTGGTGTGCCAGAAAAGGTGCATCATGGCTCAGTCATTAGGTAGATTGCAAATTCAGGCAAACCTCCGTAAAACGGTTACCATTACAACAATAAACCCAAGTACAGAGATAATTTTATATGGACTCGGCTGATGTCCTAGATGCACACTATGTTAATTACTTCTCTTTATAACGATGAAGTAAATTTAGCAACACCCTGTTATAACAAAGACAAAATTTTGAAGAATTTACTATTTCCTATTTCTAAGAAGCTCACTATAGTGGTAGGTATTGTTTATTTAGTTGTTAGACTTTTGGCACTTAATTTCCAGTAGCTTTGCTACATATTACAGTACTGTATTGATTCTAGCGGTAAAGAGAATAGCGTACATCACAGGAGATCTGTGCTGAGGGGCAAACATCAAAGAGCTCCCTTGTTTGAATGAGTGTTTAGTTTGTCCATTGTTGAGCGTCAGTAGCAGACAGAAGTGTTTTGTTGGGCTCATACACAGCCAGGAAGTATGGACTTGCACAATCAACGTTAGCTACATTCCTTAAAATACGAAAAGAAATTGTAGAAAGTTTTTTAGGTGGCAAATTTAACCTTTCAAGAAAAAGAATTAAGATGGCTGCTGCTCACGATGTAGACAGTGCTACACTGTGATGGTTTAATGCGATACGTGTGCATAGTGTACCAATTAATGGTCCATTAATACGTCAAAAAGCCATAGATTTTGCTAAGTTGCTTGGTGATTTTAATTTTAAGGCAAGAAATGGATGGTTGCAAAGATTTAAGGACAGGCATGGTATAGTACTACTGATCAAACCTAGATATAACAAATTTTGTGGGACCATGAAAATTAAATAGTTGTACCAGGGTTACTGTTATAGTCTGGTTTAGTTATCATGCTCGGAGCAAGGAGTCATGTTTTCGTGGCTGAGAAGTACGTTACTGTAGTACTTTTCTATGAAAAATAACATTAAAAGACAACTAATGAAACAAATTTTGTTCACTTCATATATTAATACTGTACCTGTAGAATATCTTACTTTCGTGTACAGGAAAGCTCACTTATTTTCCTTTGTTTCTTTTGTTTTTTCAAGATTCTCTAGTGAACATTGTCTTTATCTCCTCTAACACAATCAATTGCTGCACTGAAACACTGGGGATTGAAGATGGTTCTTGCTGAATGTGAGAGGCTCCATGCCCTCTTGTGCATGTCGCCTCTCATTTTCATCAATTTGATTAATGTTTTATGTCACTGCACAGTAGTAACAGGCCGAATAAGGTTATTGTATTGAGAGTATTTGTACTGAGAGCTCAAAATACTTTTCACTTGATTCTTATGCATGTTGGGTTAGTTCCCTGGGTGGCTTGTGTTGCCACTGTGTTTCCGGTTGGGTGGCTTGTGTTGCCACTGTGTTTCCGGTTGGGTGGCTGCACTTCTGCGAATACCGAGAGGGTCATACATCAATGGGCTTCAGCGCCTGGTGGAACAACTGACGTTGGTCGAGTTTCGCCTATTGTACGCATGGCGAATCGATCTGCAAGGTGTCCGAGTGTCACTGCAGTTTATATGTTTACCATTCTGGCACGTCTGGAATAAAGACTGTTGGCGACAACTGACTGCACTGTCTGCATGATTCTGAGAATACTTGTGGACCGTGCCCTGCTGGGTGTGACTGTCTGGCGCCAGATGGCCAGTGGTCTAGGCATGTTGTTTTCGTAGCCGTCCAAACGGCAAGTTCAGTGCCCTCAGCTGAATAGCAGAGGCATGATTCGTCAACTTAAACTGAGGCTAATAGAGGTCATAAATCCCCGCTTGAAATAGGAGGGAATGGTCGGTATTAGTGCGAATGATGTTCTGGGACAGTGTGGAGGAATTTTGGAATCAGCACTGAATACTCATTCGCGGTTTTCAAGGATAGTAGGGAGTTGAGCAATGTTGGCTTTGCTCTTGCATTGCACGGGCGCAGTGGATTAGGGATCTGATCTTCGTCGGATGGTCTTGCAACTTAGTCACACTTTTTTGGCAGAACTTATAATTCTCAAACAGCCTTCGAAACCAGGGGCTGAAACAGAGTTGCTGCACAGCAGAAGTCGGCGCTTACATCATCAGAACGCTGCCTACCGACGATATGCTGCAGATTTCAGGACTGGTACAGTATTTTGTGGCTTTGGCATTGTTGTAGGATTTATCATTTTTATACTGCATCCCTCAGCAGCACCCGCACTCGCTACAAGTCCACCTTGCTTGTTTCTCCATGTGATCCCATTTGAGCTCTCACTACTAATCGCAATACTGCATTATATCTGGGGAGTAGTATTTGATTTATTAGGACCTCCAGTCATTATCGTCAATCTATTGCATCACAGAGAGTAGGAGCCCGTTGTTCTCAAGTGAACTCTTATTCTCATAACAGTTCTGTATAACCTACCCTATAGCCTACTGTTCGTATTGACAATCAAGTACCTTTGTGTTCTGATTTATAATAAATCACATTGTAATATTTTATCCGCATATCATTTCATAGATAGATGCAGAATCCCGTTTCCTGTCATTTATTATGACAAAATTTAGCTTTTCCTTTACTGAGTAGATAATGATTTTTATTAAATTATTGTGAGTGTGCACTCCTTATTTTACCAACTAGCTTGGTCCACCATCAATTCCTTTCATTATCATTACGCACATAATCAATTAGATGGTAGGTAAGGAGGGGGTTGAGTGCGTGTCCAGTTCTCATGTAAAATTTGCCAGAATTAAGGAGGTACAAACTCTTCTCCATCCCGGCACCTCGCAAATGGTTTCCAACTAACCTATTAGCTCCATCACAAGAAGGGATTCACACTTATCGCATCACTGTCATCATCAGAATCTTCAATCCTTTAACTCCTCGATGATAGATTCGGCGGTACACGCTTCAAACACCAACGACTCATCATCCATTAACAAGTATGCAACTACTGAAGCATCTATGGTTTTACCAGTAACTGCTGAATAAATCTCTAGATCACTTTGAATACCATGCTGCATTATTTCATCCACCACAACATTCTCACAAACATCTTCACTTTCAGAAATTCTTGCATTTTTCCAGCAGTTCACAATCACATTTGGCTGTACACTGTTCCAGGAACTAGCCTTCTTCACACTGAAACTGCAAGGATTGTACACCTTTCTTTCAATGTTTGCGATCACGTGTTTAACTAAATGTGAACAGTATTTATTTTGTCTTGAAGTTCTTAATTATCCCCACATCTAGTGGCTGAAGAATCGAAGTATAGTTCAGGGGGAAGCAGCAGTGTTCAATGTTCTATAATGCTAGCAAGTTATTATGTGCACTACAATTATCCACTAGTAATGCGATTTTCTTATTCTTCATTGACATCTCTTTATCAAGCGAAAGCAACCACTCACTAAAAAGAGTAGACATCATCCATGCTTTCCGATTTGCCTTGTAATTAACTGCAGTAAAAGAAATCACATTTACAATATGACTGTAGCAAATATAAATTAAAGAAAGGTAAAATGAAATATATGTACCCTGTTACCTGGTAAGCTTCATACATTTTTGAAGCCCTGTGGGTTTGCTGATTGATCACTGGTGGTGTCAATTTGTGTGTCCCTGACATATTGCTGCAGAGAACAGTCAGGCATACTTTATACTGCTTCCCTCCTTATACTTTTCTCCTGTAAAGGCCATCGTTTCCTTGGCATCAGTTGATAAAACAATCCCGTCTCATCTGTGTTGTACAAGTTTTCAGGACTGTATATTTCTAACAGTTTACACTTGGTGTTTTTCCTCCAAAATTCTGCATCACCTAAAGATTCTGATTTTTCTTCTCCTGGAATCAATTTAAAAATGATGCCATGCCTGTCCTTAAGACTTTGCAACCAACCGTAATTTGCCTTAAAATTAGAATCGCAAGCAACTTACGGAAATCTAAGGGTTTGTGTCATATCAATGGACCATTGATTGGTACATTCTGCACACACATCTCATTAAACCACTGCAGTGTAGCATTGTCCATATCAGCAGCAGCAGCCATCTTCATTCTTTTTCTTGAAAGGTTAAATTTGCCACCTACAAAACGTTCTTCAATTTATTTTCGTTTTTTAAGGAATATAACTAACACTGATTGTGCAAGTCCACACTTCCTCGCCGTGTCTACTTGTTTCATTCCATGATCATTGTCTTTGAAAACCTCCATTTTTGTCTGCAACCTTATTTATTTCCAGGTTCAGGACATTGTTGCCACCTACAAAACGTTCTTCAATTTATTTTCGTTTTTTAAGGAATATAACTAACACTGATTGTGCAAGTCCACACTTCCTCGCCGTGTCTACTTGTTTCATTCCATTATCATTGTCTTTGAAAACCTCCATTTTTGTCTGCAACCTTATTTATTTCCAGGTTCAGGACATTGTCCAAATTTTAGTGAAGTCCAAAGTATTTACATCAACTAAAAAGATTCACAGATTGCAAAAATCATGGAGATAAACTGCATATGAGCCCAACAAAACACTTGTCTGCAACTCATGCTCAACAATGGACAAACTAAACACTCGTTCAAATATAGGAGCTCTTTGACGTTTGCCTCTCAGCACAGCTCGCCCATGGCTGTATGCTATTCTCTTTACCGCTAGAATAAATACAGTTCTGTAGTATGTAACAAATCCTCTGGAAATAAAGCACCAAAAGTCTAATACCTACCGCTATAGTGAGTTTCTTAGAAAGTAGGAAATAGTTAATTCAGCGAAATTTTGTCTTTTTATAAAAGGGTGTTGCTAAATTTACTTTGTCGTTGTAATGAGGGGTGATTAACATAATGCATATAGCAAATCAGCCAGGCCCATATAAAATTATCGCTGTTTACAGGTTTATCGTTGTATTGGTAAGCATTATACGCAGTCTGACTGATTACATGCGCGCTCTTGTATAAAACACGTTTTTACAAAACTCATAGAAATTTTTGTTATTGCCACTCATGAGAAAATTGTACAAACCCTTATCAGATTTTTACCATTCCATAAATTAGATATACAAATTTCTTACGAATATACTAACACATGTTTGGACAGTGCACATTCCTGAAGTAAATCCCTGGATGGAAGCAATCATTATTATCTCCGGCTATATTTCACAATCATCATCCATTCTTTATAACAGAACATATTTTATGGTACTTTAATGACCTTTCTGCTACTGTTATCAGACAGGAGTAGTTACATCTTTAAAGCAACTTATAACCTACTATATTACTTTTTAATTATAACCTTCCTTGGGACAGGATACTAAAAGACACTTGTCTCATTTTAAATTAATTTCTACTTCAATATACCAAGCAAACCACTGCAGATAAGGTAGGTTTCTGTAATTTTCAACTTTGCAGTAACCCTCAAAATTTTAGTATTCTACCTCTGTAGAAACTACCAGTCTCACCTCCTTACTCAGGACATTTTACACATAACATAACCTTTCACACAATGTTGTTGTTCTTACGTATTTTCTCTTTTTCCTTGCTCAAGACATAGTTCCTCCTGTTTATAGTCACATACCTCACTTCCATCCCCTCTACTCTGGTAATTTAAGGTAAACTTACTCCTAATTTATTATGAATCCATACCCAATTGCCTTAGTTTCTTTTTCTCTCTCCTTTAAGAAATCCATTGAAGTGCCCAGTTCATGCCACTATAGATCTTAATGATCTTTTTAGGGCTCTGTTAGCACAGCATGCAATTTCATCTATGTTAGTACTTTTTATCCCTACTCTTCTGCCCCTCATCTATGTGACATTGCAAAAATCCACATCCCACAGTACTAGATTTTTATTTTGACTAACTTTTGAACTTTTGCAAAAGCTTGTATAAATAGTTGTTCTGTTGCATGTTTCTATGCGCCACACGCCAGTCAGTTATGTGTGAGTGGTTGTCTTTCCTTTATTTTACGTATTATTCCGTCCAGGAATTTCTGTTGTTCTTATAAGTTTCATTATTTGAGCATTTTAGTTAGGTTAGTGTACGAAAATACAACTTAAAGAAGTCATCATGGTACCGATAAAAGGTAGGTACATATTTATGAAAATATGAAGCACTATGGAGCAACCTCCACACCACATCACACCACAACCTCTATGTGCCTGTGGCATTGAGAAGTGTACCCTAATATGTATTTCCAGGTATGCCAGTCGATCCACATCTTTCACTTAGCTTAAGATAGACTTCACGGGGGTCTGCATTCTGATCACACCACCTTTTCTGTCTCTTTTTAATTTCCCCAAAATATTTAGTCGCTATCTGACAGCACATAAAAGTTAAGCAGTAAATGTATAATCAAAATCTCACATGTCCTCTTCATAAGTAATCACTCTGCTAAAAGTACACCTCACACCATTTGCAAAAACCTCACATAAACATCATGTAAATGAACACCAAAAGATAATAGATACTTGGAGTCTATGCAATCATTTCAGAATTTTTGGATAAAATCTGTCACATACATATTCTGCCAATTTTAACTGCAAGTGTGCATTAAAACGAATTTATCTTTCCCAAACCACCTGATTATGTACTACATCTGGCAAAGGAGGTGTGTTAATAATTAAATAAACTTGTAGCTGACACTTTGTTTCAAATGAAGCATACTACATTCTGCCGAAGTTGACAAAGTGGAAAGGAAAGCATCTACCTTACTTAAATATGTACCTGGTACTAAAATATTCAGACTGATACTTGTGTATCAAGTTTGGGTTAAATTGCTGTTTAATTCAATAGCACATGCATTTACTAGTCCTATAACACAATCAGTTTGCCCAGATACATCAAAATGTAACTCCTGACAATTTTTTTTATAATTTCTTTGTTTCCCTGACAGGATTCTTTTAATCCAGTAAACGGTTCTTTGCAGCTAGCACCACATTGTTTGTGTTTTCCAAATCCCTTCTAGAGTATCTAATGTCACATTTATCATATTTAATTTCCGCTCTGCCTCAGCATAGCTTTGTACTAATTGTCCCATATCATAGTTATAAATCCCAAAGGGCTTGCAAAGTTACTTGATAATTGCCTTGATGCATGTTTATGATTACTATTAGCATGCAGTTAAAAGAGTTACCAGTTTATTCTCGTCTCGGTTTCAGTAATTGGGTTATTTAAGAAGGGCGGGTGATTGGCCCACCGCTTCCAATTGGCTTTGTGGGGCTGCCACCTTATCGCCCAGGCACTGACGATTTGCCAGATGTTCGGCATATGGGCTTGGCATTTCCTCCGCACCCCTATACGTGGTCTAACCGCCAGCATTGGTTAAGTGGGGGAAAATGGGAAGGAAAAGAAAAAGATGGACTACAGATAGGAAAAGGATAGGAGACAGGTTTTCGATAGGTCGTCGTGGGAGACACTTGGTCTGACTACTCCCCTTCGGCCTGTCCAGCATGGGTGAGCCTGCTCATAGCTACGCCACTGCCAACACAGCCCTCCGGATCCAGAGCACGCAAACCTCCTCACCTTCACAGACAGTGATACGTTAATGTGGTGTCCCCTGAGGAGGAGTTAAAAGAGCAGTAAGTTAAAATTAAACTTTTCATCCTGCTAGTTGTTGCACTAAAGTAATTATATTTAGATAAAAAAGTGTTCTGAACAGAAAAACACTTTAACTATACACAAAATACACCAACACCACAATAAAAAAAAAATCAAATTGGTTTCTGCAAAGCTCACCAAGCTTAGTAAAGCAGCTTGCCACATCATGATGTCACTGGATACCTCTCACTGCAACTTGGTGAAACGGCACTACTGTTGGTAGTTGAGCAGTTAACCTTGATCCTGCTAGTTGTTACATCATATTTATGGGGCAGATGAAACAGTAGTAGCCTTTGAAGCTGTAGTCTATGACCATACACCATGTGTACTCATTAAATTCTTCTGTGAAGTAACTGTTGTTCATTTTTATTACTTATCACCAAGTTATTTCTTCTTAAACTTCTTCACTTATGGTGCTTGTAATTATTCATGTACTTCATCTTATCATTTTGATTTTGATTGCTTTGTGAATGTCAACAGTGACTATTTTGCAGTAGATCTTCAATTTAAAATCTCAAATCTTTTTTTTTTTTTTTTTTTTTTTTTTTTTTTTTTTTTTTTTTTTTTTTTTTAAATTTAATATGTTGGTTATTACATTGCACTGCAAAACTTTATTACAATCACACTGCCCTACAAAACTTAAGGACAGGTAGATAAAGTAATGTATGCACACAGTTGGGCTTCACATGTCAGTTGAAGGAATGGGAAAAAAAGACAGTGTGTGTTAATCAGTGAGCAGTTACGGGGTACTTTGGTGGTGGATTTCATTATAACATGGCCTTGGGGAAGATTAATCGGGAAACTGGAAGGAGGACCAGCTGTGATGAGTGTAGCCCAGGAGTTTGGTATTATTCACAGCCTTGTTTTACATACGTGAGGAGTGTCCCAAATACACAATGGCCCCAGGAACATTGTTGAACATGATCATTTTGGTGGTCCGAGTGTTATGGTGTAGGGATGCATAATCTTTCATGGGTGTACTGACTCCCAGATCTTTGAATACGGTAATCTCTTGGGTCAACATTATTGTGACACTGTACTCCTCCACCACATACATCTTTTCAGTGGCGCATTTGGCCATTTTTATGGATGACAATACATGACTGCATCAAACAGCACTGGCACACACTCTTGGAATGAGAGGATATTCAGCAAGTGGACTGGTCTACCTGGCCCCAACTTAAAACCCATCCAGCATGTGTGGGTCACAATGGAGAGACTTACTGAAGCATTTCTACACGCACCAACTACCATGCAGCAGTTTTCAATCGTGCTGGTAGAGCAACAGAATGCTCTACCACAAGGATTCCTTACCAACGTTAAGGAGAGCATGGGATCATGTTGCAGCGCATGTGCTACAGTCTGTGGTGATCACATACACTATTAAGAATCAAGTCCTGCCTTTTGTAACATCCAGGGGACCATCATAAATTATGGCGACTTCAGTGCAATTATTGTTTTTAAATAAAATTGTCATTTCTGTTCACCTCATGTGTATTTCTATCAGGTACCTTCTGTAGTACACTATAACAGCTCTTTATATGCTTGGTCCAAGTTCTGTCAAGCTATGTTCTTTTGGCAGTGATACATCATCATTATTGTCACAGCACTCTTATCTATGGCATGCCCAGCATCTCCAAGCCATGACACCGCAGCACAGAATAAGTGAATGCCCAACGTATACTACAAGTCGTCGTAAAGTTGCAACTGCTGTCACATCTTGAAGATGTACAGCACCCATTTATAACCTTGTACATGAACAAATAATGACAAAATCTTCTAAACAGTTTGAAATCCTAAATTACTTAACACTTTGGAGACAATGACTGAACACAGCTCGAGCCACAACCTTATGTTAAAAACATCATATCCCGAAAAACATCATATCCCAGGTAGCACTCAAAATGGCCTCGTTTCATATGAGAATAATGTACGGACATCTTGCTACCTGTCCCTTGATTGGTGCTGCCTTCTGTTGTTACAAAACAAACATTAGTGAACACAACAGCTGCTGTCATGAATGGCTGAGCCAATATGATTGCATTGACGTAACTTTCATGCATGTACTCATTAGGTTTCGCAGTTTGCTGTAATTTTGCTACAAATATGGCATGTTTGTTGAGTGACCAAGAAATCTGGGAGGTTCAAGAGGAAGAGATTGCTCAGAAACTTACCTCACATTTTTTTCTTGGGGGGGGGGGGGGATAATTATACTTTCTGCTCCATCAGTACTTTAAAACTTGTAATCCATCTAAGAACTGAAGTAAATGTGAAGAATAAACAACAAGTTATTGTTAACAGTGACTACTTATCTCCACATGTTTCAAAGATTTAAACCTCCATCATCAGGTAGATTTACATTTATTACTATGACGTGTGTGTGTGCTGTGTTATGATTTTTGGAGGAACTAGTGACATTGTCTCTGGTGGTCGCTCACCTCTGAAAATCGTAACACACCACACACATAAGTCATACTAACAAATGGAAACTCACCTGATGATGGATATTTAAACCTTTGAAATGGGCCATGGAGATAAATAAATAGTGACTGGTAACAGTAAACTTGTTGTTTCATTTGAGGTCAATAATAGTCACAGTAAAGCCTAACCTAAAATGTTCACAATTAAAATATGAAGAAAAAAATCTTGAGGCATGGTACTCATTTAATATGTGTTACTCTTGATGATACATCAGTTACCTATATGCCTGTAATGTTTTAAATGCGGCATAAATGACCGGCTTCCTAGGCCTGATATTCTTCAAGTGGCTGGTCTCCAAAGTGTTAACTAAAAAAATTGGTTTCAAATGTCGTGATTATCAGTCATTGTTTTGGCAGACACTGGGTAACACACAACTTTACCAAACTGGCATCTTACATCACACCATGTCTAGCCCTCATGATCTAATGTTGTGGACATGTAGGCTCTTCTGAAAACCTTGCTTTGGTCAAACCCAACTGCAACTGCAAAACTGTTTCTCCAGGGAGTGGCAGTGAAGATGTTAAAGAATGTGAATTCCTGCCATGTAAACACACTATCAATAACTGCTACGTTCCTTCTTAGCTTTCACACTTTATATAATCTGCATTGTCAAGTTTTTTACTGTAAAATGAAAAATGAAATTAAACCACATATAAAATATTTATTTGCTGTTAACCAGATGTGTTTAATGACACAATATAAAAAATATTTCTTAAAATTGTTGCTTTAAATTGTACAGTAGTTTAATATAAGATTCCATTATACAATTTTCAATGTATTTACATTTATTTATGCACTGTGATCTCAGCTGTAAATAAATAACAATGTGATTCTTATTTGCAGAAACTTAAGAATGTAACAGCTAAAAAACATTATTTTTGAACTGCATTAAAATAATCAGATATCTTTCTCTTTGGGGTGTTTGTTGATTTTGGAAGTTCTGTGTTTTCAAACTTATCCAGTTGATCTAACAGACTAGTTTTTGAACTTGAACTTCCTGGTTTTGCTGCGGAGGAGTCACACAATTTGTCTGGAACAGAGACCTCATTATCTACACTCTCAACTTCCATCATAACTGCTTCTAAGTTTTCCTCAGTCACTGTATCACTGTTCTTTTTATGATGCATGGCTGAACTTTCAGATGCTACTTTTGTAGAGTTCTGTCCAATGTCTTTAACGGAGCTTGAAACTGAAGATTCTCTGTTTCCATCTCTTCTTTCTAAGCTTTTTTGTAATTTACTTCTACTACTGCCAGTTGAGATACTCCATTCTTCAACTTTATTATTCCAGGTGGAGTTATTTTTGGAAGCAAAGTTGCCTGGCTCCACAGACCGAACATTTCCTGCAAATAAAAACAATGTGTAAAAACCAAAGCAGAACGACAAAAGACTGTAAATTAATTACATGTTGTGTTCCTCAAGGTTCCATCTTGGGTCCATTGGTTTTTCTTGTGTACATTAATGACCTCTCATCTCTTACATTGCCAGATACTAAGTTCGTTTTGTATGCAGATGATACAAACATTGCAATAAGTAGCAATAATATATGAAGACACGCAGATCGAAGAGGTTGACAGTGTTAAATTTCTGGGATTACAACTCGATAATAAATTCAATTTGGAAAGGCATACAAGTGAATTGCGTAAGTGCCTAAACAAGTCTGTATTTGCCGTGGGAATGATGTCAGATGTAGGAGATATAAATATAAAGAACTTGCATACTATGCTTACTTTCATTCTATTATGTCATACGGGACCATATTCTGGGGCAACTCATCAAACTAAGCAAAAGTTTATAGGGTGCAAACGAATGTGATAAGAATCATTTGTAGTGTAAATTCAAGATCATCATGTAGAAACCTGTTCAAGGAACTTTGTATTCTAACCCCTGCTTCTCAATATATTTATTCGTTAATGAAATTTGTTGCTAGTAATACAACTCTATTTCCAACCAATAGCTCAATACATAGTATCAATACTAGGAATAAGAACAATGTACATAAAGACCTACAATCACTTACCTTGGTCCAAAAAGGGGCCCAATATTCAGGACTACACATTTTCAATAAATTTCCAGCGACCATTAAAACCTTGGTTTCAGATAAAGCACAGTTTAAACAGTTTGAAAGACTTTCTGATAGACAACTCCTTCTACTCCATAAATGAATATCTTAACAGAGACTGTTAAGCCAGCTTACGTAAAAATATCTGTTAGATTTCACTTTTGACAGCACTTGATCACAACAGTCAAGATTAGGTATTTTGAGTATGATAAATTTATTAATGAAGCATAACAGTGTTTCATTCTGACAGCGTGTTAATTCTGCAAATATTAGCTGTTCCAGTTTACCACATTGCATTCACCTATTTCAACTATCTCCTATTCAAATGTTTTTATGTCATACTTTCTGACATGTTCCACACTCACAAGAATCATCTCATTTTTGGGTCTAAGGAACGAAAACTGAATCTAATCTAATCTATATAGTTTTAAAAAATCATATTCATAAAACATGGAAGTTAGTGTTGACTGCTACTGTAAGACAAATGCATTAAATATATTAACATCTGAAGTATATAACAGAACTTCTTTTTTAAATTAGCACACAGAGTGCATGGTTTTATTTGAGGTAAATTAGTAGGGTAAACATGTGAAATAAAAGATGATAAATGATGCTGCAGGGCATTCTTTATGACTCAAGGTAAAGAAGAATAATTAAAAATAAAACATAACAACATATGAGGGCAGTCTGAAAAGTTCTCGGCCAGGTGGTGAAAATGATGATTTATGCTTTCAAAGAAGTTTTATTTTCCACATAATCTCCTCTAAGATCAACAAATTGCACCCAGTGATGCTCCAATGCCATTAACCACTCTCTGTAGTGTTCCTCTGGAAATGCTGCTAAGTACCCATCTACAGCCGCAATGGCTCCTTGACTGAATGAAAAGCACTGATCAGTGAGGAATTTCTTCAGTTTTAAGACAAGATGGAAATCTGAGAGAGCCAAATCTGGGTAATAGGGTGAATGTTCAAGCACTTCATAGTGCAAATACCTCAGTTTACCCATTACCAAGACATTTTTGTGGGAAAGTGGATTGTTCCGATGGAAGGTGATTTTTCTTGTTCTTTAAGCTAGGTCTATTTTCACAAATGATTGTGTCCAGTTTTGTTAGAAGTTGAGAGTAGTATTCTCCAATTATGGTTTTATCTTTGTACAAGGTAGTCAATCAACAAAATTTCTTTACCATCCTGAAACACCGACACTATGCTCTTTCTCACTGATGGCACAATATTTGCCTTCTTTGGGGCTAACGTATCTGTTTCTACGCACTTCATGAAGTACCTGCTACCTGCTTCTATCCACTACATAGACTGCTGTTGGATTCATGTGCATAGTGGTGAATTCACATTTCATCCACTGTTACATATTGATGCAAAAATTCACTTCTGTTTTTCTTAAAATGCACCAAGCACCTTTCAGAAAGTGGTGTGCAAATGCTTTTGTAACCCACAATGGGCACCCACGGTTCCCATCTTGCACAAAGCTTCCTCATGTTCAATTCCTGGTGCAAGATGTGATCAGTACATTCCTTTGATATCCCTAGAGCATTACTAATTTCACGCATCTTTATATGCCGACCTTCCAAAATTACATCATGCACTTTGTCGATCTCCACAATACTCGATTTTTTCCCACTTTCAACAGCATACGCACCGCAACT
This sequence comes from Schistocerca piceifrons, assembly GCF_021461385.2. Taxonomy (NCBI): domain Eukaryota; kingdom Metazoa; phylum Arthropoda; class Insecta; order Orthoptera; family Acrididae; genus Schistocerca; species Schistocerca piceifrons. The sequence goes on from NC_060138.1 coordinate 509,215,888, forward strand.
GCTTTAAATGACTGCCTACACTCAACTGCTACCTGGAATGACTTGCAATTTTATGTGACAACTACTAACGTAAGAGGGAAACAACACAAGTAGTGCTGCGATCCTGGGCGAGGCCGAGACCTTTTCAAACAGCTCTTGTATATACATTTCTATTAAAAAAGCACACACAAATGTCAAAGTCAAAGATATTTAAGAAACAATTAATTTGCCTTTAAATTGCCTAAATGCTGTTAGAAATAATAGTGAATGAAATATACTTTAAAATCTTGTAACTGTTAGTGAGATTGTTGCAAGGACTAGACAGATGATCAATACTGGATTATTAAATCTCACTTACTGAAGCTCTTACAGTTTCTGTCAGTCTAATTGCAGTGCTAATAAAATTTTACAACTTTATTCTTATGCTCACAATTAATATTAGTGTTCCATTCTGTAGATTTGAATCATAGAATGTGGAAGACTTGATGCCACAAATGCTTTGAGTCTGGTTGCTGCCAACCACAGCTAATAAATAACATTTGGTAATTATCTGTATGTTCCATGGATCATAAGGCAACCTCTTGTTATGATATGGAACTGGTCAGTTTTACAATATATGTAGAGACTGTTACATATTTAGCTTTTGGTCTTGTGACCAAAGACTTCTTCTTTCTTATTTTTTATATGCATACAGTGATTTATACTTAACTATTTTCAACCTCTCTCTCTTTCCTCCCCTTTCTTAAACTTACATACAAAATCATGTAACTACACTAGAAATTCTTTAGGGATGACACATGACAAGGAGGAGATTAGTGTTTAGCGTCCCGTCGACAACAAGGTCATTAGAGATGGAGCACAAGCTCGGATTAGGAAAGGATGGGGAAGGAAATCGGCTGTGCCCTTTCAAAGGAACCATCCCGGCATTTGCCTTAAACGATTTAAGGAAATCACAGAAAACTAAATCAGGATGGCCGGAGACTGTCGTTCTCCCGAATGCGAGTCCAGTGTGCTAACCAATGTGCCACCTCACTGTGTCACACATGACAAACACAAACTAAGATAGACAATGGCATAATATTCCTTGTGCTCTATGAGGTTTTGAATCACATTGTATAGTGATGACCCCTAAAGCAAAAGAAAAACACACAAACGTGGCCACCAATTTTTCTAATGGCAATATATACAATCCCCTCCAAAATCAAAAAATGCAAATTCTCAGTTATGGAGAAGTGACACTGTTCTGGGAGAGGATGTGATACTTCTTAGCAAGTTTAGTGCCAAGAGGAGATATTAACTTGGAGGCCTATCATCAGACTCTTCAAGACCAACTACTGCTATACATAATATAAAAATATGCTCATTGTCAGTTTCAGATATTCTAGTTCAAGACTATGTTAGTTATTTGCATGTTCTATGACTCATAACTGTAATCTCTTGCTGTGATACGAAAAAAAATCAGTTACAGCACATCACTCTGGAGAAAATATGACCACTGGGTAGTTGGTCAAAATACAATACTTATGGCTGAATATCTCACTCCTTTCAGTGCCACACTAAAGCTGAGTGATAGATAGTGTATATCATTCTTCTTTTAGTATTATATTTATGAATGTTACTGCTTTCAAACTGTGACTGATCACTGGAAACAAAACTTAATAAAAGAGTGAATGCACTGCAAGGCTATTTTCAGTATGTCTAACTGTTTTAACAGCGGTCTACAAGATGTTCTAGAGTGATCAACACACATAATCCTCATTACATGCTACTAAGCAACAAAAACTTTTCTTTTAAATATGAATTATCCCAAAATATGATTCCATATGACATTAGTGAATAACTGTAGGACTTGTGGTTACTCCATTAGGCTTGGTTACAAACTTGCCTTCTCAACAGAGAGAACTATTTCTGTCTCTGGGTACATGACTGAAGATTATCAGATGTAATGAGAACAAGAGCGGACCTAATATCAATTCCTGTGATACTCCTGTAGTGGTTATTCCCCATTCTGAAGATGTTTCATTGTGTACACTCTCACAGTTTCTTGTTTCTGTTAGATAACATGAAAACCAGGTACAAGTAAGATCTCTGATACCATTATACTTGTTTTTATCAAGAAGAATACTGTGCCTTGGACAACCAAATGTTTTTGATAAGTCACAGAAAATACCAGCTGGCAACATTTTATAATTAAAATTTTATATTATCTGTTTTGTGAATTAAAAAACAGCATTACTGTGGAGAGGCACTTTTTAAATCTAAACTGATACCGAGTACCTTATTTTGATAGAGATGTGTTTCGATTCTTGCATAGAGAATTTCTCTCTGTGGCTTTGAGAAGTAAGTACACTATTGTTGTTGTTGTTATGGTCTTCAGTCCAAAGACTAGTTTACAGCAGCTCTCCTTTCTAATCTGTCCAGTGCAAGTCTCTTCATCTCTGGATAACTACTGCAACCAACATCCTTCTTAATCTGATTACTGTATTCATATCTTACTCTCCCTCTACAATTTTTACCACCAACCTTCCCTGCAGTATTAAACTGGTGATCTCTTGATGTATCAGAATGTGTCCTATCAAAATGATCCCTTCTTTTAGTCTAGTATTGCCACTAATTTCTTGTCTCCCCAATTCTCTTATGTACCTCTTCATTACTTGCATGATCTACACATCTAAGCTTCAGCATTCTTATGTAACACCAGATTTCAAAAGCTTCTGCTATTTTCTTCCTTAAACTGTTCATTGTCCATGTTTTGCTTCCATGTATGGCTACATTCTGGACAAACATCTTCAGAAAAGACATCCTAACACTATATTCAATGTTAATAAATTTCTCTTCTTGAGAAACGCTTTTCTTGCCATTGCCAGTCTACATTTTATATCCTCTCTACTTTGGCCATCATCAGTTATTTGCTGCCCAAATAGCAAAACTCATCTGCTACTTTAAGTGTATTGTGACAATAAACATAATAATTGATATCTAATGTCCTGTAGATACCACAGAATACCATGGCTTGGATTCCAAATTGCGAACCAATTTAGTGTGTCTATAGAGAGAGTGCAATACACTCTCCACTGCCAGAAGACAACAGGTGGCAATAAGGGCCTACGATGACCAGAACTACCTCGTAAAATGACAAATGATAACAACCTCATCAAGATTACTAGTAAGCTTCAAAACAACAGCACTGATGTGGTAGAAATGAACAAGTAAACTATATCTGATGCAACACTACAAAGGAGAGTGATTGATGCCAGCTTGAGAGGACTTATGGCAACAAGGAAACCTCTTCTGAGGCCCATAAATAAAAACAAGAGACTCGGAAACTTAGTAAGTGGACATATGAAGAGTGGAAGAAAGTGTTATTCACAGATCACAGATGAATCAAAATTTTAGATTTTTGGTACCAGGAGGAGGACACTTGTTCACCAATCTGAGGGAGAAAGTGCACTCTACCTACTGTTGAACATGGTAGGGATTCAATTATAGTTCGGGGTGTTTAGCGGGACACAGAGTTGGTAACACTGTGAAAATAAAGGGTGTAGGGACCAGAAACACTAGCATCATATGCTTCAGTATCACACAGTAACATGTAGATTGAGCTTAATAGAGAAAGGGTTAATATTACAACACGATAATGGTCAAAAAAAAATGGTTCAAATGGCTCTGAGCACTATGGGACTTAACATCTGTGGTCATTAGTCCCCTAGAACTTAGAACTAGTTAAACCTAACTAACCTAAGAACATCACACACATCCATGCCTAAGGCAGGATTCGAACCTGCGATCGTAGCAGTCCCGCGGTTCTGGACTGAGCGCCTAGAACCGCTAGACCACCGCGGCCGGCCACGATAATGGTCCAAAATATCGATCAGTGTTCTGTAAGTACACTGGATCAAATAAAAAAACAAATTGTAATATATGGTGTGGCCATCCCAAAGCCCCGATTGTAATCCTAGTGGAATGGTGTAGGATGAAGTCGACATACATTTCTGGATAGTTCACATAACAAGCAAGGAACATCTCTGGAATATTGTTAAGGACACGTGGAATCATACAGACTCGCAAACTTGCAAAAAGTTACTCATCACATGCCTCGAATTTGTGAGGCAGTCATTAAATCAAAGGCAGGATACTTTGATAAAAGTAAAATATATTTTTTGGTTGGTTGATTCGGGGGAGGGGACCAAACAGCGAGGTCATCGGATTAGGGAAGGATGAGGAAGGAAGTTGACCATGCCCTTTCAAAGAAGCGTCCTCGCATTTGCCTGTAATGACTTAGAGAAATCATGAAAAACGTAAATCAGGATGGCCGGATGCGGATTTGAACCGTCATTCTTCTGAATGCGAGTCCAGTGTGCTAACAACTGCGCCACCTCACTTGGTAAAATATAATTTTTCTGTTTGTATTATATATGTTTCAGAGTGTATAATAATATTTTTGCATGAATAAAGCTTTTTGTGTTAATACTCGAAGTTTGGCTGCTCGAGACCAGGCAGCTCCTTAGCTACTCTCAGTGTGGCTTTCGCAGATGTCGTTCACCTATAGACAACTTGACCCTGCTTGAGGCGGCCATCCAGCAGGCCTTCTTACGTAACCAGCATTGTCTAGGTGTATTCTTTGACATTAATAAGGCGTATGACACTACTTGGCGCCGCCTTATCCTCAATCAACTCCATCAGTGGGGCTTTCGTGGCCATCTCCCCATCTTCATTCGGTCCTTTCTTTCCCGCCGTCTCTTTCGATATCGGGTTGGTAATGTGCTATCTGATTTGTATGTGCAGGAGAATGGTGTTCCTCAGGGAAGCGTTTTAAGTGTCACCCTCTTTGCCATCGCCATTAACAGTATCACGTCCACTATCAGGAGTCCGGCCCAGTGCTCCTTGTTTGTGGACGATTTTGCTGTTTTCTGTTCTTCCTTCAGTCTTGCCACTGCTAGTCGGCAGCTGCAGCTTACGATAAAGCGATTAGAGGGATGGACTGCGAAGATGGGTTTTACCTTTTCTGCAGACAAATGTGTGCGTGTTCATTTTAATTGTTCTCGACATGCTTTTACCTCCCCTGAATTGCGTCTGAGGGGCACCATTCTTCCTTTTAGAGACAGTGTGAGGTTCCTGGGCCTCACTTTTTATTCCAAGTTGTCGTGGTTGCCACACCTTAAAGACCTCAAGGTGCGGGCCCTGGAGGCACCAAATATTTTGAAGTGTCTGAGCCATCGGTCCTGGGGAGCAGATCGGGCGCGTCTGCTGCAGTGTTACAGGGCTTTCGTCTGGTCGCGTGTTGACTATGGATGCACCGTGTATGGGTCAGCGAGGCCTTCGTATCTGAAGATTCTTGACGCAGTACACCATGAGGGTATCAGGCTGGCCACTGGGGCCTTCCGTACCAGTCCCATCCCCAGCCTGTGTGCTGAGGCAGGGGAACCGCCGCTCGCCATCCGGCGAAAACTCCTCATGGTGCGACGGGTGTGTCAATTCCTTGCCTGTCCTACCTCCCCTGCGTACCCAACTGTTGCCCGACCGCCTATGGAACATCTCTTTTCCAGTCGTCCAAGGGCAACGAGACCATTTGGGATTCGTGCCAAGCATTTGCTTGAGTCCCTTGGTGTGGAGCGTGTGGCACCCCAACTCCAGGGTTTTACCCGCCTGCCTCCCTGGTTGCTCCAGAGGCCCAGCGTCCTTTTAGACTTGTCAGAGTACCGGAGGAGCTGCACTCCTGCGTTTGTTTTTACCTCCTTATTTTACGATATTTTAAACCAGCATCCCAACCGTGTACCAGTATTTACGGATGGCTCTAAACAGGGGGACTCTGTTGGTTGTGCTGTTGTTTTCCCTGATCGAGTTGTCAAGTTACGGCTTCCTGCGGCGTTTACCATCTTTGATGCCGAATTGTTTGCGATCTTGCGGGCACTGGAGCAGATGAGATGTGTTCCCAGTCTTAAGTTTCTCATCTGTTCTGACTCCCTGAGTGCCCTTCAGACCATGCAACACTTGTACCCAGCAGATACGGTCGTCCAGAACATCCATGATGCCCTACGCTACCTGCAACGGCAGGGGAAGGAGGTTTCTTTCTGCTCGGTGCCGGGGCACATGGGTATTAGGGGAAACGAATTGGCGGATGTGGCTGCCAAAGATGCATGTTTCCTCCCTCACGTTGTTGAATGTGCCGCCCCCCTCCATGCTGTTACCTCCCTTTTGCGCTTTCGTGTTATGTGTCAATGAGAAGAGGAGTGGCTGGCAGTTGGTGAAAATAAGCTGCGTTTGGTCAAGGCCACCATGTGGCCATGGTGTACGTCCTACCAGTCATGCAGGCGGGATGAGGTTCTCCTCACTCACCTCCGCATCGGGCACAGTCCCTTAACGCATGGTTTTTTACTCCAGCGGGAGGACCCCCCAATCTGCAGTGCTTGTGGCGTCCAGATTACTGTCTGGCACATTTTACTTGACTGACCTTTATACTCTGACCAGAGGGCGGTGGTTTCCTTGCCACCGGATTTGCCCTCTATTTTGCAAGACGACACAACGACTGTGGTTAAGGTCTTACGGTTTTGTGTCCTGTCCAATTTGTTGCTTCGGATTTTAGGAAGAGGATTTTAATGTGCTGCTGGGCGACTGGCTCACCCAGGTTTTAGGTAAGAGGTCCACCAGTCACGATTACCTACTTGTTTCACTTCGATTTCTGTTCTCTTTTCCTTGTGTTTCCTTTCCTTTTTTAGTGCGTTTCTTTTCCTCTTGTTTTGCCTCTGTATGTGAGGATTTGGAACTGCGTCAGGCCTGTGTCTTTTAGCCGTTCTCCTTGTTCGCTGTCCGTCTTCGTCCCTTCACCGCATGTGTTCCTGTTTCTATGCATTTGGGCGCTGATGATCACGCTGTTTAGCGCCCGAAAACCTCAAACCACATACACACACACAATACTCAAACTACACTCCTGGAAATTGAAATAAGAACACCGTGAATTCATTGTCCCAGGAAGGGGAAACTTTACTGACACATTCCTGGGGTCAGATATATCACATGATCACACTGACAGAACCACAGGCACATAGACACAGGCAACAGAGCATGCACAATGTCGGCACTAGTACAGTGTATATCCACCTTTCGCAGCAATGCAGGCTGCTATTCTCCCATGGAGACGATCGTAGAGATGCTGGATGTAGTCCTGTGGAACGGCTTGCCATGCCATTTCCACCTGGCGCCTCAGTTGGACCAGCGTTCGTGCTGGACGTGCAGACCGCGTGAGACGACGCTTCATCCAGTCCCAAACATGCTCAATGGGGGACAGATCCGGAGATCTTGCTGGCCAGGGTAGTTAACTTACACCTTCTAGAGCACGTTGGGTGGCACGGGATACATGCGGACGTGCATTGTCCTGTTGGAACAGCAAGTTCCCTTGCCGGTCTAGGAATGGTAGAACGATGGGTTCGATGACGGTTTGGATGTACCGTGCACTATTCAGTGTCCCCTCGACGATCACCAGTGGTGTACGGCCAGTGTAGGAGATCGCGAATGGTCCTCGCCGATACCCCAGGAGCAACAGTGTCCCTAATTTGCTGGGAAGTGGCGGTGCGGTCCCCTACGGCACTGCGTAGGATCCTACGGTCTTGGCGTGCATCCGTGCGTTGCTGCGGTCCGGTCCCTGGTCGACGGGCACGTGCACCTTCCGCCGACCACTGGCGACAACATCGATGTACTGTGGAGACTTCACGCCCCACGTGTTGAGCAATTCGGCGGTACGTCCACCCGGCCTCCCGCATGCCCACTATACGCCCTCGCTCAAAGTCCGTCATCTGCACATACGGTTCACGTCTACGCTGTCGCGGCATGCTACCAGTATTAAAGACTGCGATGGAGCTCCGTATGCCACAGCAAACTGGCTGACACTGACGGCGGCGGTGCACAAATGCTGCGCAGCTAGCGCCATTCGACGGCCAACACCGCGGTTCCTGGTGTGTCCGCTGTGCCGTGCGTGTGATCATTGCTTGTACAGCCCTCTCGCAGTGTCCGGAGCAAGTATGGTGGGTCTGACACACCGGTGTCAATGTGTTCTTTTTTCCATTTCCAGGAGTGTATCAGATAACAGTTATGGTTTATTGAAATTACTCAGTGATACTGTGGCAATGTGACCAAAAAGACTGCATATATGTGAAGAGAAGAATTTTGGTACTTTACTTGAGACATTTTTAACTCCATGAGTATTTTTTGTTTTGAGGAACTTCATTACATTCTTAATTTCTTTGGCAGATCAGGTAGTATCTGTAATTTGTCTTTATGTATAAGGCATTCTTTCTTGCATATATTATGCTGATTTATCCATTGAACTATAGATGCCACTCTTCTCAGATACTTCAGAGATGTGTCTACCTGAAGTATCAAATATTCTTACTAAAATATGTGGCATAATTATGTCATCTAGCAGTCAAAAGGAGACAAACTATAGTCTGTATAGTACTGTACATAACATTTAATTTTATTATCTGAATTAATGATTTCAGACATACAGTGAGTTTTAATTATTTACCTTACGGCTGCATGTGATAAAATTAACAAGGGACACGTTACAAGTGTTAAGTAACATAACCAAATCATTAATTTTATTTGAATATTTCATACTATTAATATTAAAGTGTCCACAGACTATACTTTGTCTCCTTTTGACTGCTAGATGGCATAATTATGACACAAATTTTAGTAAGAATATTTGATACTTTCCATGAGGAAATCTATCTACTGTGACAATTAAACATGACCTTTCCAGTAGCAGCAATTCATAAGCAGACTTGGGATTGTTGATCTAAGCAGAAACTTCTGGTACATCGCCCACCCCACCCACCCCCCCTTTTTTTGACGTCATTGTGGAGTAACCACTCACAGATGGCAGGTGTCAGCACTAGCAGTGGAGGGTACATAAGTTGTGTTGGGGGCATGTGTAAAACAGTACTGTCATTCCCATAATGCTGAAACTGTGGTTTATCTGACATCCAAAAGGGTGTGATCATTGGTTTTGAGGCCAATGTGGAGGCATTTCCAAAACGGCTAAGTTTGTAAACTGCAATTGTATCCCACTGAGGTTAAAGTATACTACAGGCTGTAGCTGGCAAGGATGACTGACAGCTGCAGAGATGTGTACGGATGAATAGACGTGCAACTGTTTAGGAACTGACCACCCAGATGAACCATGGGTCTACCAAAAGTGTCTCCTCAATGGCCATTCAGTGAACACTGACGCATATGGGCCTCCACAGTAGGTGTCCGACTCATGCTTCCATGCCAACTGCTGTTCATCATCGAAAAAGGCTGGAATTTGCACTACAGTACTGCAACTGGGCGTCCACTGAGTGGCAACATATGGCCTTTTCAGATAAATCACGTTTTACGCTCCATAGCAAAGATGGCTGTTGGTGCGTACAGCGTGAAATGTCTTGCACCCTGCAACAATTGTCGAAAGGGTCCAGCCCGGAGGGAGGAATGTCAAGGACTGGGGAATGTTTTCGTGGCATACCCTGGGTGATCTCAACATTCTGGAAGACACAATGGATCAATCCAATAATGCATTTATCCTTGGGACGATGTCCACATCTACCTGCAGTTTGCTTTTCCTCGGTACAATGGTGTCTTTCAGCAGGAGAAGGCAATGTGCTAAGCAGCTCGAAAAGTACGTGCATGGTTTGAAGAGCACCAGGATGAGTATACCGTACTCCATTGGTCACCAACCTCCCCGGATTTAAACCCAACCAAGGTTCTGTGGGACCACCTCAACTGCGCTATTTGTGCCCTTGATCCTTAACCAAGAAACCTCCCGCAGCTGGCCATGGCAATGGATTTGCATGGCTCCACATCCCCGTGGATAACTTCGAGAACTTCACCGACACTCTTCCTGCACACCCCACATGGTGAAACGTGGTTATTCAGGCTTTTGACAGGTAGTCGCATTAATATGACTGGAACATGCATAAACAGACTTTAACTGGATTATATTTTTTCCCTACAGAAATGGGCTGCTAATTTGTATTCCTCTACATTCAGCATATGGATTCGCATAATACATTAATTTTTTTTTTTTTTGACGTTCTAGATAGTGGAAACAGATAACCTGTTTGTTAACTTTGCTTATTAGTCCTCTAGCTTTCTGATGTATAATGGTAAGGTTATCCACACTAGTTTGTGTGTGACCCTTCATTTATCTGGGCCTCTCTTAAAGCAGTCTGTCTGAATAAGGTATTTAACCTGTAATCACAGGAATTGTACCACTGGCAATGTTCTTGAGTCATCCTGTCCTCTCTCCCCCCTCCCGTATTTCTATATTTTTTTCAGATAATCTGTCTTTCCTCTGTCTATTACAGTATAGGCCCTGTCTTTTGTATCCCTAACTCCCAATAGCAGAAAGTGGCACAGCATCTATATGAGCCACACCTGTAGTCAGCAGCAGCTCAGTCAGTTCCAGGCCTACTCACTTGACGGCTTTGTTCATACAGGATTCATCAAGTTGCTGCAGACCTCACCAATGCCCAAATTTGTGTGTAATGTTACTGCACCAAACTTCTCCATCTTCTTCTTGGCTAGACCATTGCCCATTCTGCTACTATCAATACTTGGTCCTTTTCACTCAGATCCCTAGTTAGTGCCCCAATACTCTCCATTACTTGGTCAAGACTAGCAATTGGTTTTAAAATACTTGTGACCTGATAACCTGATAGCAGTTTCTCCTGCAAGTGTTTGTCTGTACCCACCTTTGACTGTTACCTAGAAGCAAAACCTTTCTTTCTTCACTCAACTTAGTTTATGACCTGTCTCTTAAACACTTATTACTAGTCTGCTGTATCCTCTTTACTTCTGCAGCTGAATGAAGGTCTTTCACTTCAATGGATAACAGGGTATATCTGTTCTTTAGATCAGTTGTCACAAGCTATCTAAACTATTACTTTTTGCATCTTTCCTGCTACCTTTTCCCACTTTCTTTCCCACCTCAACTATTCTAATTCGATTTTTGTTGCCTCAATCTGTGCTTGAGGGGCACAAATCTTCACCTCTTGTTCTGTGATTTCCTTATTTTTTGTAAATACCTTACATATCCACGGGAGAGCCTCACTAGCAATTCTTCGTGCTGAAGCAATCATCCAAATGTAACTGCAATTCATAATCCCCAGACATTAGACCCAAACTATCAATTAAACTGTGTCAATATGTGCATTTGTCACATGTGGTTGCACTATTGTAAGTAATTACATCAATACACATCCTGTCACAGGCAACCTGTGAAAGCAGCCATATCATATACCAGCTTTGCTGTAATCATTGCACAGCTTTTTATATTGGTATGACTACCAACCAGCTGTCCGGCATGATGAATAGCCACCACCAAACTGTTGCCATGAGCAAACTCGATTACCCTGTGGCACAACACGCACATGAACGTAAAATATTTGATTTTAATGGCTGTTTCACAACCCAGGCCACCTGGATCCTCGCCTCCACCACCACAAATGTGCAAACACGTGATATCCTTACAACATATTCTCCATTCCCAAAATCATCTCGGCTTCAACCTATAATAACCTGTTGCTCCCACACCTTCCACACAACAGTTTCTGCGCCCTCTGTCCTATAACCTTCTTCCAATTAATGTTCCCTCATCCTCACTGTGTTCACTCTCTGCCAATGTACCCACCACTCTTTTCTCTCTTCGTCCTGTCCTCAGTCATTTGTATGAGTGGGCCTGCTTATGTAAATGTGTCTTTGTGTTTTCCTTTTTTTTCTGAAGAAAGCTTTGTCCAAAAGCTTAGTATGTAACAGTCTTTTCACTGTGTATACCTGCAACTCAGTGTGTCATCTTTATGGTGAGTGGCAACCTATTGTTTTCATTATTGTTAATCTTCCCATTTTCATTTATAAATGATCTGTTACAGTTGTGTTTATACTCGTAAATAAGTGTAAACAAATGAGGCCCACTGGTTGTGGCTTCTAAGACTGAATTAACTTATATATACTTAACCAAAATCAAACCTGTATTAATTTCTGTTTATAAACACCATGTGCTTCAATGTTTAGCCTTTTACATGAAACAGAAACAAACAAAAAAATCAAAATGAAGTTTGTCTTGTGTTTACCATAAACAAATTTAAAACTGAGCATGTAATATCCCATTGTAAGAACTATTCACTTTTTAATTAATAACACAACTGCACATGTTAAATCCTTGCATTATGAACTGAAACAGACACTAATACACTTAATATGTTTGTTTGTGTGGCCATCTTCTGCAGTAGCTGTTAACATCTATTACTATAAGTTATCCGTCTTGAGCTGACTGCAATCTAATTAAAAAGAATTACACCAGACACGTTTCACTTTTATTTATAAAGCATCTTCTGTGGTTATTCTGTAAGTTGGATACTTATGCTTATACATTTTGCGTGTTTTAGGTTAAAAAAGTGTTTTCTTTATAAACTTGGTCTGCAACTTACTTACAGTGTTTCTTTACATATTATGCTACTTCCCTCCTTGCTAGCAGTGGTTGGTGTCGAAAGGCTTCATTTCACATCTGCACCTGGCAGTTTTTACAATTAACTTTCTTAAAAACTGCTTCTCATTCTACCCTGCCACAGTGCTTAAGTCTGGTCATTTGTTTTTGTTCATGATGTGAGTGTTGTCAATTTGTGAAACAATCTTTTTCTTTCTTTCGTGTGTGTCTGTGTATGTGGGAGGGAGTGGGAGGGGGGGGAGGGAGGGAGGGAGGGGGAGAGAGAGAGAGAGAGAAATTGTCTTGTATGCATAAAAAGCATCAATCACATTGGTTTTTAATTGTGCTGGGGCCAAAGGCCGAATAAAAAAGTATCAATCAAAATCAAATTGGATTACTAACTTCCGTGTGACTGGCACGAAACATGTTCAATATGCTGTCCACCGTTTTCTCCAACAAGTTGAAATTGTGAAACAGCACGTTCCACAAGTGTTTGGTATGTTTCTGAGGTCACGTTCAGAATGCGTTGTGCAGTGCGTGCCTTCAATGCAGCTAAGTTTGCAATCGGAACACTGAACACAACATCTTTCAGAAAGCTCAACAGGCAGAAGTCACACAGATTAAGATCAGATGATCTGAATGGCCGGCTGTAGGAAAATGGCAGCTGATAATTCCAACATTTCCAAAATGGCGCTTCACAGCTTCTTAACTGGATTTTCAATGTGTGGAGGTGTGCCAACTTGCATAAAAATGATCCCAGTCACACATCCACACTGCTGGAGAGCTGGAATGACGGACGTGGTTGAACAAAAGACACCACAGCGTTTACCAGTAATGGTACAGGTAACACGACCGGAAGCACCTTTCTCTTCGAAAAAATATGGTCCTATGATAAATGATGCCATAAACACGCACCAAACAGTGACCTTTTTAGGATGAAGTGGTACTGGTTGATTTGCGTGTGGATTGTCTGTTGCCCATATTCGACAATTCTGTGTATTGACATATTCTGTCAGATGCAAGTGGGCTTTGTCTGTCCACAATATTTTCCACAGCCAATCATTGTCCACTTCCATATGAGCAAGAAATTCTAAAGCAAAGGTCTCTCTTACTGGTGGGTCAACAGGAAGCAACTCATGCACATGGGTAATTTTGAATGGATAGCAAAGAAGGATGTTTCGTAGGATTTTACGCACCGTGCTCACAGGTATGTCCAATGTTTGGGCAATTCTCTGTGCACAGCACACTTGCACACCACCACTCATCTCCTCCTGCAATGATGTGGCCACCGCTTCCACTGACATCGAATCAATTTGTTTCCTCCCTCTACCAGTTTGCACACCAAAAGAACCCATTTTTTCGAATTTCTGAATCATTTTCTCCAGATCCACAGCAGTGCTTGGACCAACGCCTTTTTTTTTCAAACCCTTCAGTGTCCAGAACTTCTGCAGAGCGACGTTTGCACAGTCATCATTCTTGTAATATTGCTTAAGTGAAAGGAGGAAAACCCTTGCACCCATGGTGTTTATACCAGCTTCAATGGGTTGTGCACATGACAGGTGTTTTCAATTATGTATTCTGATACATACAGCACCATCTATTGATCAATTTTCACACTATTTATTTCTTCTGCCATAGTTTTCCCCCTTCTCCTATAATATTCCATTGCAATTTGACATCACTCTGAGCAGTGGTGTTATTTCTACAGTGTTTTGAAAGTTTAACTTTAATTATAATCACCCTGTACTTCTGAATTGAGTTGTTGGTTTGGTGTGCTATTTACATGCCTTGTTTTTTGAAAATATTGGATATTCTGTGTGTGTATTTTTGGTTGTATGTCATTGTGTACAATCTTTTACTTTTTGTTTCTTTCGCACTTTGTGTTGTTTCTATTCTTGTATTTTGTGTATTTGTTTGTGTGTGATTTCGTCCTTGTGTTGGTGACAGCTGGGTGTTTGTCCTTTTCTGTTTCTTGATTTTCTTGTTCAGCTTTGTTACTAAGTTCTTGTTCGTGGCTATTTGTATTATAGTATCCACTTCTTTTTTTGTAACTGGCTGTATCCAGTGGTACCGTGTTTAGACTGTGGAGCATTTATCTGTGCTGCCCGCTTTTGACAATAGGGTTGTTGTTATGCTTCGTGTACAACTGTGTCTGTTGTTGTTGGTTTTTGGTATATGTCAAATGTGTGTTGGTTCTTTTGAAAGTTTATGGTGATGTCCAAGAAATTTTACTGTGTATTTTGCTCTTCCTCTATTGTAAAATGTATCTTATCATGAACAGAATTTATGTCTGTGTGTAACTAGTCAATTTTATTGTTTGGTTCATCTATCAGGTATAAGATGTCATTCGTGTATCTAATCCAGTATAGGATGTTGTACCTATCTGGCACTATTTTGTTAAATATAATCTATTCTACATGGTTCACAAATATGTTTGCTACAGTTCCAGACGCTGAGGATCCCATTGGTAATCCTTCACTTTGTAAATAGAATTCATTATTGAACTGAAAATAGTTCTGTTCTGTTATTAGCTCTAGAAGCCCGACTGTTACTTTGATGTATTCATGTGGAAGTGTACTGTGTATTTTCATTCTGTTTTATTTTGTTTCAATAACCTCTTGTCATGCCCTGAAATAAGAAATGTCCTAGCCACTATCCTTCCCACCCCTCCTAGCGCAGCATTCTGCCGTCCACCAAACCTACACAATATACTCGTCCATCCTTACACAACCCCTGCTCCCAATCCCTTACCTCATGGCTCATATACCCCTGTAATAGACCTAGATGCAAGACCTGTCCCATACATCCTTCTACCACCACCTACTCCAGTCCGGTCACTAACATTACCTATCACATCAAAGGCAGGGCTACCTGTGAAACCAGTTATGTGATCTGTAAGCTAAGCTGCAACCAATGTGCTGCATTCTATGTAGGCAGGGCAACCAACAAGCTGTTGGTCTGCATGAACAGCCACCGACAAACTGTGGCCAAAAAACAAGTGGACCACCCTGTAGCTGAACACACTGCCAAACATGATACCCCTCATCTCAATGACTGCTTCACAGCCTGTGCCATATGGATCCTTCCCACCAACACCAGCTTTTCTGAACTGCACAGGTGGGAACTTTCCCTGCAATACATCCTAGGATCCCGTAACATTCCTGGCCTCAACCTTCGTTAGTCTCTGTCCTCACCCATACAGCCCCCTCCCTGTTCCCATTCCAGCACTACACAGCCGCCATTTCACCGCCACACCCAGTCTTTTGATTTCTTTTATTTTTATTTCTCTCCTTTCCGCTACTTACCTCATCCCCCCTCTGCACCTTCTCTCCTACCCTCTGTCTAAACTGCAACACTTCACTGTCCACCACTCCCACC
Source organism: Schistocerca piceifrons (assembly GCF_021461385.2). Classification (NCBI taxonomy): domain Eukaryota; kingdom Metazoa; phylum Arthropoda; class Insecta; order Orthoptera; family Acrididae; genus Schistocerca; species Schistocerca piceifrons. The sequence continues at coordinate 509,231,705 of NC_060138.1, forward strand.
ATACTATCCCTTCTCCTCCCACTCCCCGCCCCAGCCTACTCCTTATCCCCATCCAGTCGCCACTCCCATCATGCACTGGTGCTGCTGCTCGCAGTGTAGTTCCAGCTCTCTGAGACTGCAGATGTGTGTGCAAGTTGCGCTTGCGTGAGTGTGTGTGTGCATGTGTGACTACTGCTGACAAAGGCCTAATGGCCAAAAGCTATGATTGTGTGACTCTTTTTACTGTGCCTATCACAGCCCAGCACCTCCGCTATATGGTGAGTAGTAACTTTCCTTCTCTCATATTGTTACATTCCATCCTAGATTTTCCATTGTTTGATTTTTGCCTGACAGCTTTTCTTCGATCCTAACCCTGTGCTGTTTTTCTTTGCAACTACTTTCTTTTGTGTCGCTATACTCAATGTCCGTCCTTCTTTCTTTTCTTTCCTGTGTTTCTCTTGTTGCCTTACGAACTGCACTGCACGCACTACTTATGAGCCACACTGTATCAACGGACTCGGCTGCGCGCTACAGACGGCGTCAAGAACACGTTAATTGTTGGTCCAGCATCATATGTCGCACATTACTCCCGGCGATATAATCAAGCCTATACCTTCAAACTGATCATGCTCCCTGTGTCAGTTCCTGTATTTTTGCATGTTATCTCTCGCACTTTTTCGGTGCCACACGATCTTACATCTCTAACTACGAATCCCTCCCCACCCCTCACACTTTCTCCGTTGTATCCCTGTTCGCACCCACTAAATCCACCTCATTCAGTCACATCTGCCGTCCCTGTTCTCTACGCTTATCAAACCTGCTACCCACAGTAATATACTTACATTTATTAATGATTAGTTATTCTCTACTTTGACCTTTGTGACTTCACACTAATTTTAGTGTGTTTTTGCCTTCCACTATCGTCATCTTCCTCAGATTTCATCTCTTTTTTCCCCCCTTTACATACATTTCATACTTTTCACACATATTTGGGTGTATTTTTGCATAATTTTTCGGACGTGATTCTACTTTCTTACGTATTTTTTCACAATTTTCCACCACCATGGATCCTTGCTTCTCCCATCTGCGTCAATACAAAAAAGTTTCCTTATCCCTAGCCAGATCTCAGTCCCACATACTGTTCCTGCGTTGTTGCTTGGCTGATGAAATCCCCCTAATGGCCTTACCATCAAATTACCTATCTCTGGTTGCCACCCCTCCTTCCACAATGACTTCCACCTGTTCAGATTCCGCCAATCCCTAGCCCTCACCAACATAGTCCTGCAAAACCATATCAACCATGCCCAATCCTCCTTGCAGTACCTTCTTTCCATCCACAAAATTCTCCTGCTATGTAATCCCAGATTTCTGGAACCCATAACACACATTGAAACTTGCCCTGCAGGTACTTGAGCAACATGCAAAACATCACCTCAAAAAGCTCTCCATCCTGCTCACTTCCTACTCCCACCTCGGAGTACCACTGTCCACCACTTCTACAACAACTTCCAAACCACCCCCACACCCCCTCATAGCTGACAAACCTTGTCTCACAGACCTACTACACTCACCCCACCCTCCGAAACTCCCTCCCACCACCACACAGAACTCAAATCCTAAACGGACCCGCAACACAGTCATGAACCTTTCCTCCAGAAGTCTTAGTGCCACAGAAATATCAGTCCTTTCCAAAGGCCTCACCTTTTGCCCCACTCACAAATTCAACCATGCAGGACTAGTTAAAGACCTTCTCTCCTTCTCCCGGTCCCTATAGTGGAAACACTTTTTCGCTACCAACCCAACCAATCAGACTCAACCAAAGACCAACATTGAACCTTTCCTAACTTGGTTCACTCCTCCATCCAACCGTGATCCACCCCACTGCCTCCAAACCACCCCCTGTTAACTTTCCAGAATTTCTTATCCTTGAACCTTGCCTCACCATCATTCCCCAAATCCCTCAACATGCATACTAGCCTTGCATCTGCAGAAAGAACCACAGTCCACCACCTAAAAACTGATCCCCATCTTATAATCTTACCTGCAGAAAAAGTCTCTACCACCGTAGTTTTGAACCGCAAGGATTACGTGGCAGAAGGACTCCGTCAGCTGTCAGATACTTCCACCTACAAACCGTGCCACAGTGATCCCATTCCAGCAATCCAGCAGGATCTCTAGTCACTACTCAAATCCTTTGGCCCATCCCAGAACCTCTCCCCAGAGACCATCTCACTACTTACCCCTACCACTACCTGCACTCCCACCTTCTACATGGTTCCTAAAGACCATAAACCCAACCAGGACGCCCCATTGTGGCTGGCTACCGTGCCCCCAATGAGAGAATGTGCCCCCACTGAGAGAATCTCTGCTCTCGTAGACCAACACCTTCAACCTATTACCCAGAACCTATCCTCCTATATAAAAGATACCAACCATTTCCTTGACCGACTCTCCACAGTTCCTCTCCCTTTACCACATGGTGCCCTGCTCGTCTGTATTAATGCCACCTCCCTGTACACTAACATTCCTAATGCCCATGGCCTTACTGCTATCAAAAACTACCTTTCCAGACACCCTATGGATTCCAAACCAACAACCTCCTCCCTAGTCTCCATGACCAACTATATCCTCACTCACAATTACTTCTCCTTTGAAGGCATTACCTACAAACAAATCCACGGTACGGCTATGGGCACCCGCATGGCACCATCCTATGCTAACCTATTCATGGGCCATCTAGAGGAATCCTTCCTAAAAACCAAGAATATTAAACCCCTCATCTGGTTCAGATTCATTGATGACATCTTTGCTATCTGGATTGAAGGTGAGGACACCTTATTCACATTCCTCCAGAACCTCAACAACTTCTCCCCCATTTGCTTCACCTGGTCCTACTCAACCCAACAAGCCACCTTCCTAGATGTTGACTTCTGCCTCAGATACGGCTACATCAGTACCTCCGTCCATATTAAACCTACTAACCACCAGCAATACCTCCACTTCTCGACAGCTGCCACCAATTTCATACCAAGAAGTCCCTTCCGTATCGCCTAGCCACCCGTGGTCGTTGCATCTGCAGTGACGAGCAGTCCCTGTCTAAATATAGCAAGGGTCTCACTGAAGCCTTCACTGACCAGATTTATCTTCCCATCCTTGTACAAAAACAATTCTCCCGTGCCTTATCTTTCCAGTCTACCACCACCTCCCAAAGTCCCACAGTCTGGCCAGAGAGGAGCATTCACCTTGTAACTCAGTACCATCCGGGACTGGAGCAACTGAATTACAATCTCCGCCAGGGTTTTGGTTATCCCTCATCATCCCCTGAAATGAGAAATGTCCTACCCACTATCCTTCCCACCCCTCCTACCATGGTATTCTGCAGTCCACCGAACCTACACAATACACTCATCCATCCTTACACAACCCCTGCTCCCAATCCCTTACCTCATGGCTCATACCCCTGTAATAGACCTAGATGCAAGACCTGTCCCATAAATCCTCCTACCACCATCTACTCCAGTCCGGTCACTAACATTACCTATCACATCAAAGGCAGGGCTACCTGTGAAACTAGTTATGTGATCTGTAAGCTAAGCTGCAACCAATGTGCTGCATTCTATGTAGGCAGGGCAACCAACAAGCTGTTGGTCCGCATGAACAGCCACCGACAAACTGTGGCCAAAAAACAAGTGGGCCACCCTGTAGCTGAACACACTGCCAAACACGATACCCCTCATCTCAATGACTGCTTCACAGCCTGTGCCATATGGATCCTTCCCACCAACACCAGCTTTTCTGAACTGCGCAGGTGGGAACTTTCTCTGCAATACATCCCACGATCCCATAACCCTCCTGGCCTCAACCTTTGTTAGTCGCTGTCCTCACCCATACAGCCCCCTCCCTGTTCCCATTCCAGCACTACACAGCCATCATTTCACCGCCACACCCAGTCTTTTGATTTCTTTTATTTTTATTTCTCTCCTTTCCGCTACTTACCCCCTCCCCCCTCTGCACCTTCTCTCCTACCCTCTGTCTAAACTGCAACACTTCACTGTCCACCACTCCCACCGTACTATCCCTTCCCCTCCCCCTCCCCGCCCCAGCCTACTCCTTACCCCCACCCAGTCGCTACTCCCATCATGCACTGGTGCTGCAGCTCGCAGTGTAGTTTGAGCTCTCTGAGACTGCAGATGTGTGTGCAAGTTGTGCTTGTGTGTGTGTGTGTGTGTGTGTGTGTGTGTGTGTGTGTGTGTGTGTGTGTGTCTACTGATGACAAAGGCCTTGATGGTGGAAAGCTATGATTGTGTGAATCTTTTCATTGTGCCTATCGCAGCTCAGCATCTCCGCTATATGGTGAGTAGCAACTTTCCTTCTCTCGTATCAAAATATATGTTTTGGGTAATTTAAGTAATCTGTATGCCTATAGTAACAGTTCTGTGACTTTTTCTACTTGATTACATGTGAGGCAACATATGATCACTTAATCTGTATTGGGTGCAATTTCACATTTTGAAGAAAGAAGAACTGTTATGTCCATACTAACTACTTGAGTGTCAACATTATTAGAGACTGTAGAGACCTGGTCGGCACCAGTAGATCTTAAGGATGTGATTAAAGATTGGTGAACATCCAAATTTTAAACTTAAAAAGAGCTGGCTGTTCATTTTAAGGACATATCTTAAATCAGCATTTTCAGGTGGTGATCCAGCAACAATGAGCAGCTACATAAGGGTTATGGTTTACATGTATATGACAGTATAAGCTAATCATTAGAGACATTAAATAGCCATGTAAAGGGATTAATGTACAATGTGAAAGCGAAAGGAAGAGATACCTGTTTGCAAGAACCAGTGAAGATCCTGCAGTAGTTGAACACGACAAAAGCTACTAGCAATTACTAAGAAAAGTAATTTAAAAAATCAAGGATCACGCTAATTATGTCACACATCGGTGATTCTGACAACGGACTTAAGTCTACACGGAATGTTGTGGGATGGGAAAACAGGCCACAGAAAATATCACTACTGAAAAATGGAAGGTCTATAAATGGTCAGTCACAGGTGGCAGATATGTTTAACAGTCATTTCTTAAATGTAGTAGTAAATATAGGGACAAACAATTCAAGAGAAAAATCACAGCAGTATGCTGAGAAAACAAAAATAATTCTCATAAAATTCTATCATATGAATGTATCACCAACTTCTTCTTCTTCTGAAATTAAGGAAATTATATTTTCTCTCAAAAGTAAAGACTCATCTGGATTTGATGGTGTTTCCAACTGAGTACTAAAGATTTTTTCCCATGTAAATAAGCCCTTTCTTATCTGAAGTATGTAATGCATCATTAACTCAAGGTACTTTTCCAGAGAGACTGAAATATGCCACTGGTAAAGCCTCTAAAACGAAATCAAAGTTTGGATTTCAGAAGAGCTGTACAACTGAGGATGCTATTTACATGTTCACTCACCAAATTTTACAAGCATTAAATAACAAAACAGCACTGTCTTGTATTTCCTGCAACCTAGCTAAGGCATATGACCATGTGAATTACAATATTCTCCTACATAAACTCAGCTTTTATAGAACTGATGATATAGCCAATCAGCGGATAATATCATATCTAACCAAAAGAATGCAGAAAGCTGTACTTAGCAATTCAACCAATGTAATCGGAAGATTCTTCTGACTGGTGAGAAGTTATCTATGAGGTTCCTGAAGACTCAATCTTAGATGCACTAGTGTTCCTCATATTTGTAAACAATCTTCTGTCTAATATGCAACAAGCAGAGTTAGTTTTTTTTATGGATGACACTAGTATTGTAATCAGTCCAAGCATACAGCAACAGAAGAAATGGTACACAATGTTCTTAAAAGTATCATTGATAGATTTTATGCAAATAGTCTCACTCTCAATTTAAACAAAACATAAATATTCAGTTCCGCACATCTAGAAGTACTAATCTAATGATAAGTGTAACATGTGGTGTTGAAATAAATTAACAGAATGTAAACTTAAAAACTTTCAGGTGTCCATAATTACGAGAATTTAAACTGGAAAAAAACGCATTTTGGAACTCCTAAAACATCTCGGTTAAGCCACATTTACACTCAAAATAATTAAAAATCTTGGGAACTTGCCCTTCCTGTCAATGTCATTTTTTAGACAATTGTATTCCTTTTTGCCTGCTTTGTTTACTGCATTTTTATATGTTCTCTTTTCACAAATGAAATTCAGTGTCTCCTGTGTTATCCAAGGATTTCTATTTGGCCTTGTCTTTTTAAATATTTGACCCTGCTACCCTCACTATTTCCACTCTCAAAGCTAACCATTTGTCTTCTACTGTATTCTTTTCCCCTGTTCCTCGGGCACTGATGACCACTGTAGTTGTGCACCCAAATAAATAAATAAATAAATAAATAAAATAAATAAAAATAAAACAAAAAATAAAAAAAATTCCCATTCTTGTCAACTGTTGCCCATTCCTCTCTCTGCAACTCTCAATAACCTCTGGTTCTTTCAACTTACCTAGGTCTCATCTCCTTAATTTCCTATATTTTTCCAATTTCTTCAGTTTTAATCTACAGTTCACAGCCAATAAATTGTGGTTAGAGTCCACATCTGCCCCTGGAAAAGTCTTGCAATTTAAAATCTGGCTCCTAAAAATGTCTTACCACCGTATAATCAATCTGAAACCTTCCAGTGTCTCCAAGTCTCTTCCATGTACACAACGTTCTTTCATGATTCTTAAACCGGATGTTAGCGAAAAGTAAATTGTACTCTGCACAAAATTCTACCAGGCAGCTTCCTCTTTCATTCCTTTCACCTAGTCCATATTCACCAACAATTTTTCCTTCTCTTCCTATTCCTACTATCGAATTCCAGTCACCCATCACTATCAAACTTTCGTCTCCCTTAACTACCTGAATAATTTCTTCTATATGATCATACATCTGTGGAGCCAATTGGAAAGTAAACTTGTACATTGACACTAATAAACTAAAAGTAGGGTAAATTACAATGTCAGTGGTGTTTGTTGCAGGATTCTAGTATGAGTTGTTTATGAGATCTCATATTTTGAAAAGTATCCCCCTCCCCTCCCAAATATTGTACAGTAGCTGTGGTAGCACACACTAAAGAACAACACTACTGCAATCATTAGTTATGTGCATTCTAACAACTGACCATCACAGACTGTGTACAAAATGACCACCGACAGCGGCAAAATACACTTCCAGTCTGATATGGAACAACTGCTGCAAACGTCCTAACATTTCAATGGGGATGTCTGAGCAGGCTGCAGTAATACATCATTGTATATCATTGGGTGTAGTTGGTATGTCCATGTAGAAATTGTCAGTTAGCTTTCCCCACAGAAAAAAGTCTTTAAGCATCAAAGCTGGCAAACAGGTTAGCCAAGGTATAGGGCCTCTGCATCCATCCAATGATTTGGAAACAATTCATGAAGACATGCTGCAGTATATCATGCACTATGGATGGGACAACCATCATGGTGGTGCCACAGGTTCCTCCTAGTCTGTGGAGGAATGTTTTCTGACATCTGTGGAAGATGGTCTGTTAGGAGGCTGTGATACTTCTGTGTGTTCAGTCTGTGTTCTGTCTATGAAACACAGGCTTATGAGCTGACAGTTCACTATCCCATAGCATACATTTACACTCCATGGATGCTGACATGGTGGTTTACCTGGCCATGATTGGTAAATGTTGCTTCATCACTAAAGAAGATACATGAAACATATCGAGTATCCTGTCTTAATGTCCATGTACAGAAGTTAACACAATTTTCATAATCATTTCCATGCAGCTCTTAACAGAGAGAGATGTGTGAGAGATTGAACATATGTCTATGGAGAATGCATATGACACTTTCCTGACTCATGCCACTTCCTTGGGTGATTGCGCAGGAGCTAATGTGCAGATCAAATACGGAACAAGCATGATTATTAATTTCCCCCCCCCCCCCCCCCTCTTCTGTTGCCATGTGTTTCTTCCTGTTATGTTGTCTAGGTGTTATGCTATCACTTTTACATAACTGTTTGAAGAGGTTGACAAATAACTGCTCAGATGCTTGATGTCTGTTGGTATATATTACTGCACACACAAATAGCAAAAAAAACAAACTGTATTTTCTTACACTCTCCATACACCATAAGCATGGAGATCTTGTAAACTGACATTCGGCCAGGAGAGTGGTGTGCTGACCACATGCCCCTCCATATCTGCATCCAGTGATAAATGTGGGCTGAGAATGACATGGCGGTCAGTCAGTACCGTTGGGCCTTCAAGACCTGTTCGGGCAGAGTTTAGTTTTTATTGTTTAAATCCCATCATCCATTCACAGCCTACTGCTTGGACTGACATGCACTTAGCTTGCTAGCAAGTTGCAGTGCACTCAAGAAATACAAAAGCACACTGTACGCAAACATAACATCATCATATCCAGCAATTACAAAGGTTGAGTGGCACAAACAATTGTCAGTGTGAAAACTTTTCAAAATACAATATCATGTAAATGATTCACACTAGAAAGGTACAACAAACACCACTGACATTCTAATTCATCCTCCTTTTAGTTTGTTAATGTCAAATAAGAATTGTTCCATTTAAATAAGTGTATTTTTCCACAAAAAACACACTTTCAACGTGTAACTACAATCTGTTTATTGGTTAACAACAAGAGCCCCTGACTACCAATCCATTCTGTGAGAACTGCACACCAACAGCACTTTCCATTTCTGCAATATCTGTGATGCAAGTTTTAGGTGGTTCACCCTGTATATTGTGGACAGTAATGGACCTATAACACTCGATTGTGGCAATCAATGATTTTTAATAAACCAAAAAAAATTAAAATGTCTTCATTATCTTATATTAAGATTACAGTAAACAACTTACCTGCTGGGTGTACAGATGTCTCTGAATCAGAAATTCGTTTGTATAGGTATGCATACAAGTCCAGAGTTACCTTTCCATCTCTCACACAATAGTCATAATACTGCTGCAGATACTGCCAGAGTTTCCCTGAATGAAGAACACAATCATGTAAAATGAACTAAAATAAAACACTTCTCACTAAACTTAAAGCATAAAAAAGCAAAAGAGTTAATAAGCAGTGCAATTACACACTGGTTTTCCAGCCAAAATACAAAAATGTAGCCAGTATAATTCGACATATGCATCTGTAATAATACATAGTAATATTTTAGATAACACAAAAAAATTCAAAATTAGGCTTTGCTGTCTGTTGATTTTTTTTAAATGCTAGTCAGTGAGTTTACATTTTTCAATAGATGGTACTCTGGCGTTTTTTTTTTTTTTTTTTTTTTTTTTTTTTTTTTTTTTTTTTTTTTTTTTAAAAAAAAAAAAAAATCCAATCATATACAATCTGATACACTTTATCAAAGGGGGAAAAACAGAAGATGAATGAAGAGACATCTTTATTTTTGAGAAATGTAGTTATGGAAAATCACACTAAGTTACACCTGATTGAAAGATCAATAATCAAACTTCATACAGGGTGTTTTTCTGTCTATTTTTGCTTTCTTTTTTCATTCCTTTCTTGGTAAACATTGTTTTTTTTCAAATTTAAAAAATAATAGAAATATTTAGTTTGTATTAAATTTATAAATATTAATTACAAGATGACAGAGAAGTTCAAATCACACCAAACTAAATGAGAAAATAATCATCAGACCAGAATATTACATATTCTCATTACTGTGATGCAAATAAGAGTGTTTCCCTTCTGCTCTAGATATATGATAAAAATCCTTGATTTGACTGATTTAAGAAGTGTTCAGAAGGCACTACCATCGGAATCACAATTTTTGGTGTTCTGTGTAAACAGAAAATATACATCCAAATAATGTAATAATACTACCTAAAATTGAATTTTTAAGTGTTCCCCTTTTGTAATGTTGGTCTGTTCCCTGATGATAGGTACTTGTGAAATTTGTCCATGCACCATCACATTACCAAATAATGCCAGCACATTACATCCAAAATTGCCTTAAACATTTCACTTACAAGATAATTTTCATCTTCTTGCTTTAATGAGACAACCGCAAAAATACCTGCAAGAGAGTGGATAGGCAGAGGCACAGAGTATAGACTGATTATGCAATGACAGCCATTCCAGAATAAGCCCTGCAGCAGAAACCCGACTGACTGCTACCCTGCACAAGCTAAGATGCCTGTTCAAAATGTAAACCAAAGAATTATAGTTTTAATCAATTTACAGATGTTAAATCCTTTTTTTTTTTTTTTTCAAAAGTATTAAACTCCTATAATCAATCACTTATCCCAACTGTGTTTCCCATCCTCTAAGCAGCCCTGAAAGGCTTCTTTAGGAATAGGCCCATATAGATTCTCCATAATGTCATTAAGTGTGTCACAAAGCAATGACTTTAATTTTGAAAACAAAATTCACATGGTGAGCAATCTGAAGAGTAGGGTGGCTGGGGTAGGGCAGCCATACAATGTTTGGTGCAAAACTAATGCTTTGTCATACCTGAGTGATCAGATTCATTGGGTTGCAGACTTCCTTATGCAACCATTTCAGAACCCCTCACAGCACTGACCATTCAGTGTTTGGCTTTTAGGCAAAAATTTAAGCTGTAAAATTCTACTGATTGTGATCAGTACTTTGACATTGGATTAAGACTGGAAAGCAATATTTTTTTGGAAGTGGGATGGATGAGGGGATTAGTGGGAGGAGAGAACCTTCAGCAACCCACTGTGATGATCGGACTTCGTCTAAAGGACTTTGCCAATGTTTCGTCACTGTTAGTTAGTTCAAGGAGTGTCTTGTAAAATATACACTCAGTGTTCCAGCTGCTTCTCAGTCTTGGCAAAAATAAGAAAAAGTTTGCAGTAAAATGACAAGTTCTTGAATATTGAATATTTAGATGATGGGCGACATGTACAAGATACCTGATTTTATGGATGTGAGTGCAACCAGTGGAGGTTAAAGATTTTTCTGATTGAGGATCATCTTCAACTGATCAACAATCGCTTTGGAATTGGGAAATCATTTGTAAGCTTCCTTCAAATCTTTACATGTTTCTGTATCTTTTTTCCTAAATTTATCATTGCATAGTTGCTCACATAAATCAGAGACGCAGCAAAAATTGTCACAATCAATGTAACACAATCTACTTCAATAATAGTAGCTTGGAAGCTAAACATAAAATCAATGGAACACTGTGATGGACACATTGCTACAGTCCTGCCAACAGCACATCATTCGAATGTTTCATAACTGCATAAGGGAGGAAAAACTTTTCTTTTGTTTTCCCCTTCCTTTTGTTTTGCAACCCCCACCCAACCACTGACCCAAATTACTGGGATCCAAAAATCTCCAAAATAAAATGACTAAAAACACAGTTTTCTTTTCCTTGACTATCTTTGTCATCTCACTGGCTAACCAATATGTAAACAGTTTTCTTTTAGGCATTGCTACATTGGCTTCTTCAGACTCTCAAATTTCATATGCTGCTGCACAATCTTCAATTTTCCTTTCCATCCATCTGCAACAACTACATTAACCCACATATGGTAGAGAGTGCTCCTTATCTGTTACAACTTTTACACCTTGATCTTCCCTATGTTTTTCCTATTTTTTCACTCTTGATGAAAGTCAAGTCCAAAACAAAAAGCTACCATTCACTTTTTAACACCAAGGAGAATAAAGGTGTGTAAAAAGTAGTTTATGACTCCTTGATTAGGATTTTGTGCTCTTCACTGATGCATGGCACAGCTATAGCAGAATAATAACTGTACTTTTAAATTTCCTGTAAAGTATATTTAAATTCCCAGTGATGAATATGAATTCTAAAACCAGAAGCAGACAGTCACCAATTGGTTTCAGTGCGACTCCTCATACTGTTTAAAGACAAATGATCATCAGTTATATTCAACCACGTAAAAATATCTTCACAGCAGACAGTGAATAATTATGGGGAGAAGACATTTAAAATTACCGATTGTAATGAACTTTTCATAAGTACCATCTAATAAGTAGTAAATTTTTGAGGTTCTTTTATTCTATATGTGCTGCTACATAATTCCAAAAAAATAAATAAAAGGCAAGCATTATAGAATACCATTTTCAAAGCAATTCTAATTTCACAAAATAAATTGTCTCTGTTCATACAAAACAAAGACAGGAAAATGTAATTACCAACTGTAACACGATTCTCCATCAAAAAAGTGTACATCTGGAAAACATCGTCTCGTAAAGTTTCATTTCCAAATGTGAAGTATGCAAGATGACGACCAGCTTCAGTAGCTGCCATGAGCTGCAGCAGTGACTTTAGCTTAGCATTGCCACGGTATACTCCACATCCCCAGTTTCCTGTTGCCACAGGTGTACGCTGATCTTCTGGAATTTCGGGACTGAAGAATCCAACGTAAGCCTATGAAAATTATTATTTTAGATTTCATCTAGAAAGATATGTAAATTAATTATTATGGAAAGTTTGCCATTAGGATTTAAAAGGCACAATTTTTCAGTGTTAATATGAAATACTGCGAGATTTTGAAACAGTAGGAAATAATCGCTTTTGTAGCAACATCCAAAAACGTTATAAGAATATGTGTAAAAGACACAAATTTGTCCTCTAGATTTTGCAGTATCCAAATGAAAGATTGGCAGTATCCGAAATGTCATAGTGGTTGACTAGCAATAAATATTTTTGTGGCTTAAAGTAACATTTGTTGTTAGTTTCTTTTTTCTGTATGTAATACTTTGTAAGTTACTTCAAGGATAATGACTGAAGTTCCCCTACACATTTTTGCAAAGCGTAAATAACATTACCATGCGTATAACTTTTTTTGTCAGTCTGGAGTAACAGTAATACAGGTTCAAAACATTTCAAAGAAAAGAAATTCCACAAAACATGAGCCACGTAATAAAGAAACAGGAAACCAGTTAAGATTTGAACATTGCACATATTAAGCCTGTTTCACAATTTCAAGATTTTTTTTTTTTTTTAATATTTCATAGTCCTTCCAAAACTGTAAACCTGATAATTTAGTGCTAAGAACACAATGGCTAATTTGATCTAATGTAAAAGTATTAAAGTATGAGACAGGTCTGCTACTAACTAGTAATTATCTACAGGAGGCAAAATATTTAATACTGCTGATGTACATGTATAAAGGCACATGGGACTATCCTAGCTTTCCAAACTATTTTGAGAGGAGCCCTACCCTGTTGTGAGGACGAGAAGAGAGACATATTAAATGGGTGATGTCACAGACGATAGGAGGTCAAAGATCATACATTGATAAGTATAGTGTCAGCTTTGGGCAACAGATAATGAGAAGTAAAGATGGATTAAAAGGTAGAAAAAGATATGGAAAAAAATTTTGAGAGAGAGAGGAAGGAGGAAAAGATGAAAAAGTAAATGAGATACCCTCCTAGACTTCCTATCACAAAACAAAAGTGAAACCAGAAACATAACTTTTGCCTAGCTGTCCTCAATCTGAAGATTGGTTTTACCACTATAATGCTTCAGCAGATGTTGGAGGTGGTAAGCCTTTGTCTTCCTCTGATCTTTGAACTGATTTACCCACTCATTTATAAGGGAACCTACAGTTAATTGTGGACTCCAAACCATGGCACAATTCAGCATTTCTTACATTAATAAACATTGCCAGATGTGAGAGAAGTGAAATACAAAAATCCTAGGACTGACAGGGGATTGAAACCTCCACCTTTGATCCATAGTTTATTACCTAAATACTGAACCACTGAAATACGCACTATCTGAAGTTTAATACTTCTTCCTGTTCTTTTTCCTCGCCATTATCCCATATTTTTAGGGGGATGCCATGTTAAATACTGAATTTGGTAATGTTGGTAGTAGAGAGTGGCCAGATGCCCTTCTCACGCCCAGCCCCCCCCCCCCCCCCCCCTCCAAGTGGCTATTTGTGTACCCCAATCTTTTGGATCTAGTGTTATTTCAAGCGAAAGTGTGCAAACATTTTCTAAATGTTTGCACACCTTGTGAGAAGGTGGGACACTGGAATCAGCCCAGTATTTACCTAGTCAGATACGGGAAACTGCCTAAAACCAATATCCAGGTTGACCGGCACAATGACCCTCATCATTAATCCACCAGGTGGTTTCAACCTGGGCCCTGTATACTTCCCTGGATCCCACAAGGGGTTTGCTAATGCATGCAAATATCCAAGTAGATCTGTCTGGAGGCTAATTAATGAACAGAAAAGTGGGTTAATTGCACATTGGGTTAATTGATACACATGCCAAAGGTTGTTGTTGTTGTTGTTGTTGTTGTTGTGGTGGTGGTATTCAGGACAGAGACTGGTTTGATGCAGCTCTCCCTGCTACTCTATCCTGTAAAAGACTCTTCATCTCTGAGTAACTACTGCAACCTACATCCTTCTGAACCTATTAAGGGTATTCGTGCCTTCATGTTCCTCTATGATTTTTACCCTCTGCACTTCCATCCAATACTAAATTGATGATCTCTTGATGCCTCAGAAAGTGTCCAACCAACTGATCCCTTCTTCTAGTCAAGTTGTGCCACAAATTACTCTTCGACACAATTCCATTCAGTAACTCCTCATTAGTTACGTGATCTACTCATCTAATCTTCAGCATTCTTCTGTAGCACCACATTTTGAAAGTTTCTATTCTTTTCTTGTCTAAACTATTTATCGTCCATATATCACTTCCATACATGGTTACATTCCATACAAGTACGTTCAGAAAAGACTTCCTGACACTTAAATATATACTCGACATTAACAAATTTCTCTTCTTCAGAAACACTTTCATTGTCATTGCCAGGCTACATTTTATATCTTCCCTACTTCAACCATCATCAGTTATTTTGCTCCTCAAATAGCAAAACTCATCTACCACTTTAAGTGTCTCATTTCCTAATCTAAGTCCCTCAGCATGTTGATTCGACTACATTCCATTATCCTCATTTTGCTTTTGTTGATGTTCATCTTATATCCTCCTTTCAAGACACTGTCCATTCTGTTCAACCACTCTCCCAGGTCCTTTCCTGTCGCTGACAGAATTACAATGTCATCAGCGAACCTCAAAGTTTTTATTTATTCTACATGGATTTTAATTCCTATTCTGAATTTTTCTCTTGTTTCCTTTACTACTTGCTCAATATACAGATTGAATAACATTGGAGATAGGCTACAACCCTGTCTCACTCCCTTCTCAACAACTGCTTCCCTTTCATGCCCCTCGAATCTTATGACTGCTGACTGGTTTCTGTACAAATTGTATATAGCCTTTTGCTCCCTGTATTTTACCCCTGCCACTTTCAGAATTTAAAAGAGAGAATTCCAGTCAACATTGTCAAAAGATTTCTCTAAGTCTATAAATGCTAGAAGTGTAGGTTTGCCTTTCCTTAATCTATCTTCTACGATAAGCTGCAGGGTCAGTATTGCCTCACGTGTTCCAACATTTTTACGGATTCCAAACTGATCTTCCCAGAGGTTGGTTTCTGTCAGTTTTTCCATTTGCCTGTAAAGAATTTGTCTTAGTATTTTGCAGCCGTGCCTTATTACACTGATAGTTCGGTAATTTTCACACCTGTCAACACTTGCTTTCTTTGGGATTGGAATTATTATATTCTTCTTGAATTCTGAGGGTATTTCACTTGTCTCATACATCTTGCTCGACAGATTGTAGAGTTTTGTCAGGTCTGGCTCTCCCAAGGCTATCAGTAGTTCTAATAGAATGTTGTCTACTCCAGGGGCCTTGTTTCAACTTAGGTCTTTCAGTGCTCTTCACACAGTATCATATCTCCCTTTTCATCTTCATCTATGTCCTCTTTCATTTCCATAATATTGTCCTGAAGTCCATCGCCCTCTATATACTCCTTCCACCTTTCTGCCTTCCCTTCTTTGCTTAGGACTGGTTTTCCATCAGAGCTCTTGATATTCATACAAGTAGTTCTCTTTTCTGCAAAGGTCTCTTTAATTTTCCTGTAGGCAGTATCTATCTTACCCCTAGTGAGATAAGCCTCTACATCCTTACATCTGTCCTGTAGCCATCCCTGCTTAGTCATTTTGTACTTCCTGTCAATCTCAGTTTTGAGACTTTAGTATTCCTTTTTGCCTGCTTCATTTACCGCATTTTTATATTTTCTTCTTTCATCAATTAAATTCAGTATATCTTCTGTTATCCCAGGATTTCTACTAGCCCTTGTCTTTTTACCTACTTGATCCTCTGCTGCCTTCACTATTTCATCTCTCGAAGTTACCCATTCTTCTCATATCGTATTTCTTTCCCCCATTCTTGTCAATTGTTTCCTAATCCTACCTCTGAAACTCTCTACAACCTCTGGTTTAGTCAGTTTATCCAGGTCCCATCTCCTTAAATTCCCACTTTTTTGCAGTTTCTTCAGTTTTAATCTACAGTTCATAACCAATAGATTGTGGTCACAGTCCACATCTGAACCTGGAAACGTTTTACAATTTAAAGCCTGGTTCTGAAATCTCTGCCTTACCATAATACAATCTATCTGAAACCTTCCAGTGTCTCCAGGCCTCTTCCACGTATACAATCTTCTTTCATGATTCTTAAACTAAGTGTTATCTATGATTAAGTTATGCTCTGTGCAAAATTCTACCAGGCAGTTTCCTCTTTCATTCCTTACCCCCATTCCACATTCACCTACTACTTTTCCTACTATCGAATTCCAGTACCCCATGACTATTAAATTTTCGTCTCCCTTCACTATGTGAATAATTTCTTTTATCTCACCATAAATTTCTTCTATCTCTTCATCATCTGTGGAGCAAGTTGGCATATAAACTTGTACTACTGTAGTAGGCGTGGGCTTCGTGTCTATGGCAATGGTATACAATACTTATTAGTAGATCTCCTGCCAAGGATTATAACTTTGACCCAAGTTGAAGTGTATAGTAATCAGGATAACATAGAGAACACCTTTATTGTTGTAAAGCTATTTCGTATCATAGTATTTACCTTCTGAGGATACACAGGGATAACATTTGCCTAGCCACAACAGAAGGTGCCACTACTGCAGGAATCCTAAAAGTCAACATGGTGAAATCAGAAACCTTAGAATTCTCCAATTTAAGGTAGAGATGACTCTAAAAAAATTGTCAACGAATAAATTCTTGGACAGAATGCTGTAATTGGCTGGCAGAAAAAACTGAATTCATGTACGTCCCTAGATACTGTGATGTTTCCACTACAGTATCATCAAAAAACTATGTCTGCAGGATGATGCAGTACATCTTCAAGCACACAAGTATCCACATCATAGCTTGTATTGATGAAAGTTTGTCTATACAGGGTTTCTATACTAAAATTTGTCACAAGTATTTTCTCTGGTGCTTTGGCATACATTCACAATTTTGTCTTTGCAATGTGTAAACAGTGTCAGCCACAAATATTGCTTATCACTCGTTTCATGAGACACCCATCGACAACAGGGAGTGTCGGTTTGTTTTGCTTTATGTTACAAACAAAATTATTTTTAAAGTGGAATTTTACATGCTCATTCAATAAAGTTGTCCCTAAATAGTCTAATGCAATATTGGTTTTATCAACGTATATTAACAGGGACAGTAACACATGAAGAATAACCAATATTCAAGCAGAGACCTAGCAGTCAGCACGAGCCAGGGCAGCATGTGAGTTGCTGCCTGTGTGCTGGTTATTCTTCATGTTTTACTGTCCCTCTTATACATATCAATTAAATGAATATTGCACAAGGCTAATATGGGACTACTCTACTGAAATGGCGTGTAAAATTCCACTTCCTGAGAAAATGCACCTGACAGCTGTTGGGAGACACATCTGGTTTTATACTGAAATCAGTCACAATGTTTATGACTTGGTAATTATATACAAGAATTATAATTAATAATTCTGAGACAGTGACAAGTTGCAGTACATACACATAACCTACATTATGATCAATTCACTTAAACCAGTACTATCAACATCACAGATGATTAGGCTGTATTAAATCTTTGATTGGTGTCTGTGCCTCGGGTGCTACGGTGTCATGCCTTGCATTATACATGGAATCCCAAAAAATTCCAACTCTTACGACTTTGGACTTGAAGTACTTATTTGGAATGTTTGCACTATTTAGTGCAGTCTACTACAACAACACAGACTCACACCAATGCACCAAGATCCAGAACTGAAGGGAAACTCGGCCTGTACTTTGAAATGTGAACTGTTGGATTTACAAAAATATGCACAATGTAGTGAAACTCCACCAAACTGCTAACTTACAAGAAAGTCACATACAGTATACTGCATCAGCATCTGTTGGGTTCACTACAAACATGAAGTTTAACTTAAGTTTGTTGAAAGTGCTGACATCAAATTGGCTATAAAGCCATCCAGTGCTGACTGAAATACCACATGTTGAGTTTAGGGCAAATGATAATGTGTGTTGAAAGACTGCCAGTAGTACTGCAATTCAATAAAGAATAGTGAAATCCATGTAGTTAACAAAATCATTGTTCTTCACACAGTTAGTTTAAAACATTTAAAACTAATATACTTGTAAAACCACATTTACACACAAGTGAATGGAAAAGAGTCACAGAACAAATCATTGGTGTTCACTAATACTCACCTGCACTTATTAAGAAGTGTTTACACTGGACTGAATAGAGTAGCACAAGCTTTAACGCATATGAAAACTACAAATGCTATGTTACTGTTTCTATGGTGATACAGTTTTATTAGATACAACACTCGTTACAGCTACAACGCAAAACTTTGCTATTTAGACAGAATTATTTTGTGTGGCATATGCATTGCTGATGAGAAGCAAACAAGGTGGCACGGGAAAAGAAAAATTTAAATTCTGATCTTTCATGCAATATAGATAATAGTGTATTTATCACTGAATTGCAGCTCAGGCATTCCTTTACCTTGTTTGAAAACTTTACATGTATGTCAGAAGACAATTTCTACTGGCTACTCACTTCACCTGAGGGAAAAATCCCAAAACAGAACACAAACTACCGAGTAGCTATTTCATCTGACTAAACGCCAACAACTGGGGGCAGTTAGTACTTGTTTCGCATATCATCCAATCCTGAGCTTGTTCCTCTCTACTCTATTTCTGTCAGAAGGAAGGAAGTAATGAAATTACATTCTTCCTCAGCTGGAATTTTGAATACTTCCGCAGCTTCCTACCAAGCATAATCACTTTTATACATTTTGTGGTGTAGATCTCATGAATACTGACTTCTCCATCTGTCACACAACTCATATTTAACAACAAGGCAATTCTTTTTTAGAAAGAAAGAAAAGAAAAGAAAAGAAGAGTTTTGAAAACAAATACTTTCTGCACTATTCACTCTCTGTACTGTTAACAATGAGTGTGCACAAAAGTGGAAAAGCACATGAACTTCCTTTGATGATTTGCTGATAAGCTTGACAACCAGTAGCCCAAGCATGTACACACATGAATTCTTTTCAGTTGCACTCACCTGCTGGTTGTGTGGCAGCAAATTCTTGTCCACTGATGCCCATTCACTTTTGTTCATGCCAATGAACATACACGTACAGTAACATTTATTTACAAAACTGTTGCTTTTTTTTCCCTTAAGGAAATACAAAATTAGCATTGCTTTGAGTTATGCACCATGCAAACTATCTTCTTCCTGATACTACCACATAAAGGTTACACAGCAAAGACATAGTAACTGATAGTCACTCTTGAGCCCTAATTGGAACTGGCTGTCAAGGGGCTGAGTGGCCATCTAAGTACCCATCAGTGGAGGAATACAGGTGTGGTGTTTCATGGAAATGTGACTGTTTGGACACAAACAGGTGCCAGGGACTGCAGCACTGATTACTGCAACCTGCACTTCACATATCAGCATGCCTTTCACACCCAGACATTGTAGCAGCTGCAAGAGGTTTGGCAGTAAAAAGCCCAGAAAGTCTTCTGTTGACAAACAACTGTCCTACATAAAGCAGGGGCCGTACCTGGCCCATGAAGTACATCTGTGGGGATGGTGGCTGAAGATGAAGGGGCCCAGCCCTGTATATAGTACACTCCCCCCCCCACCCCCCCTTTCCATCCCAGAGAAGCAGACCCAAGGGAGGAGGCACTGAGCAGCCACCAAAGCAGACTAGAACAAAATAACAGGACAATCAGTTAATGAACACAAAGAAACTGAGCTCAGTGGAAGAAGCATGCTATGTTCATGTGGCAGAACGGTAACTGGCTGCTGTAGGTGGTAATGGGAAAGGCTGGGGAGAGGTAAGGCTGGTGGCGGTGTTTCCAAGAAGTCACAACACATGGTCTGGAAGAACACACAAAAAGATTGGTGGTGCCAGCAGAGATGGCCGAGCTGCCCTCAGAGGAGGCAGTAGCAGTGGAGGCTGGGAATGGCTTTGAGAGGATCAGCCACAAGGAGGCCGGTGCTGGCTGTGGAAGCAGTATCATGGGTGGGTGTGGTGCTGGCACCAGAGACAGTTTGCTTCAGCTGCCAGGATGGCTGCGGAGATGCCACTGGCAGTGACGAGCTGGAAAAGTGTCGCAAGGGCTAGCCACAGTTAAGACTGGCAATGACTAGAGGGCCAGCTACGAGTGGGGCCAGTGAGAGAACGGGCATCAGCGTAGACAGGCCAGTGAGAACAGAAGGACTGGCAGAGACAGGGCCAACGATAAGAGAATTGGTGTCCAATGTTGTCACGTGCAAGGGCTGGGCCCATATAAGAGGGACTTGTGTTAGAGAACTTCCTGAACAACAACTGAGTGTTGCATGGCACGACAACATTGCAAACAAATATGACAGGAGGTGGTCCAGCTTGCCAAACACAAACTCCCAAACAACCCATCTGACTGCCGTTCCTGATCACGGCCACTTGAACGCTGTAGGAAAGAATTCAGAGCCTCAGTGAGCATAGATATGCTATGTAGGAGGCCTGGAATTGCCTGACCCCATAATGGAAGGACTTGAGACAACAATGGATCTGGTGAGTGATCAGACAGGGTATACAGATAGGTGAGAAATACACCAAGGAACTACTGAAAACCACACAGACCAACAATGTCAATGAAGAGAATGTATACTGGAACAACACATGAACGGACCGCCTAAACTAAGGTGAGAAGAGAAAACTGCCAAGGGCTTGCATCTGCTGAGAAAACAGGAATACTAATTGCAAACAACTGCCTAGTGAAATCCAGACAATCACACCAGCCGAAGAGTTACGAAAACCAAAAATGCCATCCTCAGGCAGAGGGCCAGCCAAGCTGCATCTTGTGGGTGAAATGTGACACAGCACTGCAGTGTCAGGCTCAGTGAGAAGGAGCGCAGCAGCTAGATGACGGACAAGACCATGAGCTGACAATGAAGCCAGTGAACCTTGAGCAGGTGCTGGAAAGGACAAATCTGGAGCAGGCACTGTTGTGAGAATCCATACAAACTAGAAGTGTTACACATGACAGAATCAGCCTAGATGTCACTGTAGAGAAGAGGCCTGTATCCTGAAACCATTATCTTCATTGCCACTGTTATATCCTTAACTGAGTGGTGTGGTTAGTAGTGACTGAGTTCACACATTGCTATAGCAACTCTTTGTTTATTAACCTTGAACTGAACTTAGTATATATTCAGAGGACAGAAGTCTATAGTTGAGTACAACTGAATCGTCCATCTTGATGAAGTGTAACGGATGCCCACAATGATGAAGTCCACGATAGTCAGTAGTTGTGATGGGCCGTGAGGTTCCCTAGATTAGCAGCGGCACTGTACAAAGAGACTGAGTTCATGGGCTGCCAAGATGCAGGTCCAAACACAAGGGCAGCTGACAATCCTGTCAAATACATGAGATTGCACTGTCTGATGGGTAGCAGTCAAGGCAATGGTCAGCCTGATGCCCACATATTGGCATGGCTTGTGCACTCAGATGCTGTGGCAGCTACGGGTGCCTTGGTGACTAACAGCCCAGTGAATCTTCTGTTGACAAACAATCTCCCAAAGTAAAGCAGGACCCATACATGGCCTGTGAAGCACATCCGTGAATGTGATGGCCAAATATGCAGGAGCGCTGTCCTGCATATACTACAGAAGTCAATTCTACATGGCTAGAAACTAGTGTCTACTAATAAATGTAAAGAAGATTCAAAATGTCAACGTGCAGTGTCTGTATGGATTACAGATTGAGGGCTGTTGATGTTGACTTTCATAGCTTCTCTGACAAATGAGAAAGATAATTTGGGCTTGACACCTTCCCTGTAGCAAAATTAAAATAAAATTAAAATGTTTTGTGTACAGTGGGGAAAAAAAAGAATTAAGGGTTGACATGCCACTGATGGCAAAGTCATTAGGGATGGTGTGTCAATGAGTTGTTCTTGTTCTTATCATGAGACAAGACTTTTCAAAGATATTCCATCAATGTGCTCTCCTGCATTTTAAACTCTTCTCAGCCGTCAATCTCATGCACTTTCACTTCACAGAAAGAAGGGCGTAACTTAGCAACTCTGAGCATTGAAGACACTATAAACAGAGCAGTATTTCAATTGAACAAAGACGGGGGGTGGAGGGGGGGGGGGGTGGGACTATGCCAAGATTGGCTTTAATTTTTTTCAAAAAAAAAAAAAAAAAGCCCCTCAAGAAATAAAAGTCGGTATGGTTGGAAAGTGTCTCTGTCATAAAGCATCAAATTAAAAATCTGAAGGCCTCAGGTTCAATTGCTGGTCAGCCCTATGATTCCAATCTGTCATTTATCACTTCTTTCACCTCTGGCAATGTTCCTTGATATGAAAAGTGACAAGTTGCACCATGGTTCAGAACCCACATTAAACTGCAGTTGGCCCTGTAATGGCTGGGTGAGTCAGTTGAAAGGTCAGAGGCAGGCAACAGCAGCCACTTCCAACAGGACCATGCCTAATAAACCAACGCAGTTGTCAAAACAATCTTTAGATTGATGTCTGCTTCACCTATTTCATAGCTGGAAAAGGATTTGAACCTACTTGGGGTTGTATCAGATACATACATGTCTCTACAGTAAAAACAATCACAGAATTTTAAGAGTTCCAAGTGAACATAAGAATCATCGAACATACATGGGTTAAATCTGAGCTATACAATTTACCTTGTTTAATTCTCTTGTAATGTTACTTGGAGTATACTGCATGTTTGGATTTCGAAATGCCAGTGCATCTATTGCGGTAATGGAGCAAAGTCGCCGCCCACTTGAATCTCGTGGTGTAGTATCACAATGATCGCCAGACCATTCAAAATTATCACCATAGCCTTTATAATTGCTAAATCGTTCACAGCCTAAGAACAGATATTTTTAAAGAATAGTGATTTCAACTAATGCTACTTTTTACAATCACAAATTTACAATAAAATATAAAATCAGTAACTGTAAGTTTCTTGAACTACAAACTATTAAAAGTAAATAGGAACACAAATAATATGCAGTGAATCAGCAAACGGAAAGAGAAATCATCTATAATGGAAGAAGTGGTACCAATACATTTTCTTCTTGGCAACAACTGTACTTAAGAACAGTAATTATCAACTATTCATTTATTCATACAAATGCACATAAAGAAGGGAATAATGAGTACGCTGAAACTGTGTGTTGAACTGGAACTCAGGTTCTTGTATTTAATGGAAATTGCTCTTACTAACTGGTTTAATCAGACACAACAAACAGCTCGCTTCAAGTCTTAAATCTGCCAGTACTTCTCCTCTACTTTCCAGACACTAAATAAGTACTCCTGCATATCTTGCAGTACAAGCACCCCTTAGAAATAGGGTGAAGTGGAGAGTGTGATAGCTACAGCTTAAGGATTTCTTCTAGAATGAATCTTTACTTTACAGCAGATTATATGCTGTTATGAAGCTTCCTGACAGAGCTTGAATATAAGTGCCTAACATGCACATGAGCCTGGAGAAAGGAAATGGCAGGTTGAACTTTTAAACCAAGCTGCAGATAGCTCAGGTGATAAAGGGTACATCTTTGGGTCATGATCACATTTACAGTCTCAATGTCAGTTAGTTTCATTTTTATACAATGCTATTGCAAAGTAAAGTTTCTCTGTAAATGAGGTTTTGCTCACAAAAACGCACAATTCAAATTCATGTGTTTGCAGAAATGAAATTTCTGTCATAATTCACAGATAATGAAAGCCAAAATGAGTACATCAATGTTGAATGGTTTATGACTGTTCTAATTTTCATACTTTTATTACCAACACATTTTAAAAATTTAGTTAATTGTTTAAGATCCTTAGAATTTAAAATATCAAAATTAGTACATATGTCAAAAGATGATAAATAGTTAACTACTTAAATATACTCACAGATCATAAAATAAAATCGAATGGGGCAGTTATCAATATGAATGAATCATTATTATGAGAAAGAAAGTTGTTACCATATTGCATAGATGCTGAGTAGCAACTTTCCTTCTCATAATATTGTTACATTCCATCCTGGATATTCCATTGTTTGATTTTTGAGTAAACCAATAGCTTCTTATAGTCCTCTAAGTTGTTTCTTCACTTTTTTAAGAGAGGGTACAATAATTAAGAAAGGGTAAGATGATCAGATTATGGAGGAAAGGGAGGCCACTCCAAATCCGGATATGGTGAGAGTCATGATGCTTGGTAGGCACCGGATATACCAATGTGATTTTGCACTTTAACTCTCAGATTTGTTTTCATTGTTAGTGATTACTCACTTCCTACATCTCATGGCTCCAACACCTAGATTTTGGAGCAACTTTTTCTTTCCCTGATCAACAGTTAATTATATTTGCATTTTACATTTAGAGAGGACTTGGCTACTCCCTTCATGAAAAGCAATTGCTATACTTATAGTTGGTATTAGATCCCAAATCATTTCAAGAGGATCTGGTCTGTGACCTTATAAGTACTTTAATATATTGCAGCTATCTATAACTAAGTTTGCCTACTAGTACTGCTGCGGTCTTTAGTTGAAAACACTCATAAGAGGATGGTGCCACATGATATGCTTGCTGCAGCTGCTGCACCTTACGTGGGCACAAGCCGCAGCTGTTGTCTGGAGCCTGGGTACCTCTGATGTGTTCTCCCTACTGATGCTCGGGCTAGGTGGGAAATCCAAATAGTCCCCAGTTCATGGCCATGCGGTAGCGTTCTCGTTTCCTGCGCCCAGGTTCAATTCCAGGCAGGGTCAGGGATTTTCTCTAACTCGTGATGACTGGGTGTTGTGTGATGTCCTTAGGTTAGTTAGGTTTAAGTAGTTCTAAGTTCTAGGGGACTGATGACCATAGACGTTAAGTCCCATAGTGCTCAGAGCCATTTGAACCATGAAATCCAAATAACAGTTGGGTATTAAAGTATTGTACATTACAAAATGAGTATGGGCACAGTTGACTGTTGTGACATGCTACTGAACTCCATAGGATCATAGCGTAAGACTGTGAAATGGGATTTTCTTTCTTTTTTTTCACATTCTGGACTTGTGCATCATAAATGCTCATGCTCTCCACAGAATGGTTAAAGGGTGAAAAATGGCAGTTGGTGAGTTTTACCTGTCTCTTGTCAGGGAAACCTTAGAAAAATATGCAACAGAACAGACAAAATTTGGCAGAGAAGGCACTATGACGATGAGAATCCTCTAGGATTTACAGGGAGGCATTTTACAGGTGTTACTGTGAGTGACATTCATATAAATAATTCTGGAAATACAATCTGGGGAGTGGTTTTCAAGAATTTCCAAATTTGTTGGAGTCACAATAAGTTCACGACTAACACAGAACAAAATGAAACACTCAAAACATTAACCCTAAAGTCAGTAATGTATGTGAGAGCATATTTCTGTGCAAAATTCAATAATAATCATAATCATCATCACTTATGAAACTATCAAAGATATTCATGTATGTAAATGACTTTTGATAAAATATTGGAAACACAGCTATCTATATTGAAATTAACATGAAATAATCAGTCTTGATCACCTTTTTTTTTAATATTCTATTTTACTGGTAACCGGTTTCAATCTTCATGATCATCATCAGACTGTTTAAATCTCCTTACATGGCATGCAGAGAAGCCAAGCAGAACATGAACATATGTCACGAGAGACAGTCATTGAATATGTGTATATGTAGATGGAGAGAGTTTTCATGACAGCTTTTCTTCTGAAACAAGTTGTTCTTCCACTTCATTTCATGAACACCTTGTACTCTAAATACTGCAGCTTGTGAACAATGGACTAAATGAATGGGGGTGTGCTTATGGCACCAAATTTGGATTTGGATAAAGCAATGTTCAAATTCCTTTCCAGGCATTCTTATTCAAAGTTCTGAGGTTTTCCTGGAGTATGTGTTGGGACAGTATGCTTTGTACAATCCCAGTTGTCAGTTGGACTGTGCACCCTCAAGAAATTAATCATTTTTATTATCTTTCTATCTCATTAAGATTTTACATTCAGTACCTGGTTGTCTCAGCCACAACACATGTTGCTACTTGTATTGTTGTTGTTGTGGTCTTCAGTCCTGAGACTGGTTTGATGCAGCTCTCCATGCTACTTTATCCTGTGCAAGCTTTTTCATCTCCCAGTACCTACTGCAACCTACATCCTTCTGAATCTGCTTAGCGTATTCATCTCGTGGTCTCCCTCTACGATTTTTACCCTCCACGCTGCCCTCCAGTACTAAATTGGTGATCCCTTGATGCCTCAGAACATGTCCTACCAACCGATCCCTTCTTCTGGTCAAGTTGTGCCACAAACTTCTCTTCTCCCCAATCCTATTCAATACTTCCTCATTAGTTATGTGATCTACCCACCTAATCTTCAGCATTCTTCTGTAGCACCACATTTCGAAAGCTTCTATTCTCTTCTTGTCCAAACTATTTATCGTCCATGTTTCACTTCCATACATGGCTACACTCCATACGAATACTTTCAGAAATGACTTCCTGACACTTAAATCAATACTGGATGTTAACAAATTTCTCTTCTTCAGAAACGCTTTCCTTGCCATTGCCAGCCTACATTTTATATCCTCTCTACTTCGACCATCATCAGTTATTTTGCTCCCCAAATAGCAAAACTCCTTTACTACTTTAAGTGCCTCATTTCCTAATCTAATTCCCTCAGCATCACCCGACTTAATTAGACTACATTCCATTATCCTTGTTTTGCTTTTGTTGATGTTCATCTTATACCCTCCTTTCAAGACACTGTCCATTCCATTCAACTGCTCTTGCAAGTCCTTTGCTGTCTCTGACAGAATTACAATGTCATCGGCGAACCTCAAAGTTTTTATTTCTTCTCCATGAATTTTAATACCTACTCCGAATTTTTCTTTTGTTTCCTCTACTGCTTGCTCAATATACAGATTGAACAACATCGGGGAGAGGCTACAACCCTGTCTTACTCCCTTCCCAACCACTGCTTCCCTTTCATGTCCCTCGACTCTTATAACTGCCATCTGGTTTCTGTACAAATTGTAAATAGCCTTTCGCTCCCTGTATTTTACCCCTGCCACCTTTAGAATTTGAAAGAGAGTATTCCAGTCAACACTGTCAAAAGCTTTCTCTAAGTCTACAAATGCTAGAAACTTAGGTTTGCCTTTCCTTAATCTTTCTTCTAAGATAAGTCGTAAGGTCAGGATTGCCTCACGTGTTCCAGTGTTTCTACGGAATCCAAACTGATCTTCCCCGAGGTTGGCTTCTACTAGTTTTTCCATTCGTCTGTAAAGAATTCGTGTTAGTATTTTGCAGCTGTGACTTATTAAGCTGATAGTTCGGTAATTTTCACATCTGTCAACACCTGCTTTCTTTGTGATTGGAATTATTATATTCTTCTTGAAGTCTGAGGGTATTTCGCCTGTTTCATACATCTTGCTCACCAGATGGTAGAGTTTTGTCAGGACTGGCTCTCCCACGGCCGTCAGTAGTTCCAATGGAATATTGTCTACTCCGGGGGCCTTGTTTCGACTCAGGTCTTTCAGTGCTCTGTCAAACTCTTCACGCAGTATCATATCTCCCATTTCATCTTCATCTACATCCTCTTCCATTTCCATAATATTGTCCTCAAGTACATCGCCCTTGTATAGACCCTCTATATACTCCTTCCACCTTTCTGCTTTCCCTTCTTTGCTTAGAACTGGGTTTCCATCTGAGCTCTTGATATTCATACAAGTCGTTCTCTTATCTCCAAAGATCTCTTTAATTTTCCTGTAGGCGGTATCTATCTTACCCCTAGTGAGATAGGCCTCTACATCCTTACATTTGTCCTCTAGCCATGCCTGCTTAGCCATTTTGCACTTCCTGTCGATCTCATTTTTGAGACGTTTGTATTCCTTTTTGCCTGTTTCACTTACTGCATTTTTATATTTTCTCCTTTCATCAATTAAATTCAATATTTCTTCTGTTACCCAAGGATTTCTATTAGCCCTCGTCTTTTTACCTACTTGATCCTCTGCTGCCTTCACTACTTCATCCCTCAAAGCTACCCATTCTTCTTCTACTGTATTTATTTCCCCCATTCCTGTCAATTGCTCTCTTATGCTCTCCCTGAATCTCTGTACTACCTCTGGTTCTTTTAGTTTATCCAGGTCCCATCTCCTTAAATTCCCACCTTTTTGCAGTTTCTTCAGTTTTAATCTACAGGTCATAACCAATAGATTGTGGTCAGAGTCCACATCTGCCCCTGGAAATGTCTTACAGTTTAAAACCTGGTTCCTAAATCTGTGTCTTACCATTATATAATCTATTTGATACCTTTTAGTATCTCCAGGGTTCTTCCATGTATACAACCTTCTTTCATGATTCTTAAACCAAGAGTTAGTTATGATTATGTTGTGCTCTGTGCAAAATTCGACCAGGCGGCTTCCTCTTTCATTTCTGTCCCCCAATCCATATTCACCTACTATGTTCCCTTCTCTCCCTTTTCCTACACTCGAATTCCAGTCACCCATGACTATTAAATTTTCGTCTCCCTTCACAATCTGAATAATTTCTTTTATTTCATCATACATTTCTTCAATTTCTTCGTCATCTGCAGAGCTAGTTGGCATATAAACTTGTACTACTGTAGTAGGTGTGGGCTTCGTATCTATCTTGGCCACAATAATGCGTTCACTATGCTGTTTGTAGTAGCTTACCCGCATTCCTATTTTCCTATTCATTATTAAACCTACTCCTGCATTACCCCTATTTGATTTTGTGTTTATAACCCTGTAGTCACCTGACCAGAAGTCTTGTTCCTCCTGCCACCGAACTTCACTAATTCCCACTATATCTAACTTCAACCTATCCATTTCCCTTTTTAAATTTTCTAACCTACCTGCCCGATTAAGGGATCTGACATTCCACGCTCCGATCCGTAGAACGCCAGTTTTCTTTCTCCTGATAACGACATCCTCTTGAGTAGTCCCCGCCCGGAGATCCGAATGGGGGACTATTTTACCTCCGGAATATTTTACCCAAGAGGACGCCATCATCATGTAATCATACAGTAAAGCTGCATGCCCTCGGGAAAAATTACGGCTGTAGTTTCCCCTTGCTTTCAGCCGTTCGCAGTACCAGCACAGCAAGGCCGTTTTGGTTATTGTTACAAGGCCAGATCAGTCAATCATCCAGACTGTTGCCCTTGCAACTACTGAAAAGGCTGCTGCCCCTCTTCAGGAACCACACGTTTGTCTGGCCTCTCAACAGATACCCCTCCGTTGTGGTTGCACCTACGGTACGGCTATCTGTATCGCTGAGGCACGCAAGCCTCCCCACCAACGGCAAGGTCCATGGTTCATGGTTCATGTATATGCATGCTGAATCGATAGATCAAAAGTCCAAGGGCAGCACCGAGCCCATACCAAGATGCTGCATTGTCCAGCATTCTTTGAATAAACAATCAGTAAATGTGGAAGAACAGCCATGTGACTGTATGCTGTGTCTGGCTGCAGAGGGATGCTTCTGAATCCCCCCCCTCTCTCTCTTGTGTCTGAGGTGTCCTACAGGGTACAGGGCAGACAGCTCTATGCTTTACTCTACTATTTAAATTTAATCCTATCACTACTTCTTTCAAATTATCTAAATGTCTGCCCACCCAACCTTGTCACCCATGTGATTGGCACATGGAATAAATGATATCCTCCCTGGAGAGTCCCATATAGCCCAAATCTGACATAAATAAAAATATTTTCTGGGATTTTATGACTTTAATTCACCCTTAACAGTCCACTTCTACTCTGCCAGTGTCTCATTCGAGTAGGCCTATACAGTTTTCCAGTGTCCATTCAGGTTAACAATTTGCATTCTGTCAACACTATTTCCATGCTATTTCAACAAGTGACCTACTCATGATATCATTAGACAATCATTCACATAATTATATGACAACTAGGTCATTTTTGGAAATATTGTACACAAAAATGGAGTCAACATGCTATGTGGACACCCAAAAACATTGGAAAAGATACATGCTGAAACAGACTTTTTGTGTTTATGTAACATTTAACAATAATAAAGTCTGAATATGAACCTTTCATCCTTGACATTTAAGTATTTTTTCTTAAATTTCCTTGTGCCTCGCTGTATGCCATAGAAACTAGTGCAAACTCAGTTTGCTAAAACACACAAGAAAATGGAAGAGGCAATTTGCAAGAAATAAGATGACCATACCACAACAAAATTCATCGGGATAATACTAAACAAAAATCAAAATACCGTGCAAACAACCACAGAATAGCATTATATGACAAAAATGCACTTCATGTTGGGTTATTGCTTGCCATCGGCCTTCCTAGAAACCTCACAGTCCTTCCTTCTACAAAATTAAAAGGCCATCTTAAAAGAATTTTAACAGAACATCAATTTTATTTTCTAGATGAGAGTTTTGTCTTCATGAAAAATAAAGTACAAACAATGGAAACTCCAGGTAGGAATATCAACAACGTAGGTAAAGATAGATTGCTACTTACCATAAAGAAAAGATGGCAAGTTGCAGACAGGCGCAATTGAAAGATGCTTACACTAAGCTTTTGACCAAAGCCTTCATCAGTGAAAGAGAAACATGCACGTAATTCACACACACAAAAGCAAGCACACCTCATGCACACATGACCACCCATTTCAGCATCTCGGCCAGAATGCAACATCATGTGGAATGCAAGCAGCAATCTGGAGGGGTCAGCGAAGTTGAAGCGATGGTAGTGTACGAGCGGGGAGAGAGACGAATGCTGTCTGAGTGGGAGATGAGAACGGGGAGGAGACAATAGGTCAGTGGGGGTGGAAACTGTTGGTCAGAGGGTGTGGGGACACTAGTTTACTGTAAGCTGAGGCTGGGATAATTACGGGAGTGGAGAATGTGTTGTAAGGGTAAAACCCATCTGCGCAGTTCAGAAAAGTTGTTAGTGGAGGGGAGGGTCAAGATGGCTCGGGTAGTGAACAGCCAGGTGTGTGATGCTCAGCTGCATGTTGTGCCACAGGATGGTCTACTTTGCTCTTGGCCATAGTTTGGCAGTGGCTGTTCATCCTGATAGACAGCTGGTTGGTAGTCATGCCAATATAAAAAGCTGTGTAATGATTGCAACAGAGCTGGTAAATGACAGAGCTGTTTTCACAGGTGGCCCGGCCCGATGGGGTAGGATAAACCTGTGGCACGACTGGCCTATGAAAGCAGCCTCCTTTACCAGCTCTGTTACAATCATTGCACAGCTTTTTATATTGGTATGACTACCAACCAGCTGTCTACCAGAATGAACAGCCATCGCCAAACTGTGGCCAAGAGCACAGTATACCATCCTGTGGCACAACAAGCAGCCTGAACATGAACACACTTGATTTCAATAGCTGCTTCACTACCTGAGCCATCTGGATCCCTCCCACCACCACCAACTATTCTGAATTGTGCACATGTGAGTTACAATACATTCTCCACTCCCATAATTATCCTGGCCTCAACCTAAGGCAACACAGTGTCCCCACATCCTTCACCCAACAGTTTCCACCCCATCTGCACAATCATCCCTCCCCATTCTCATCTCTCACCTGTTTATTTGGAGCCCTCTTTCCCTGCTGTTCTCCTTTCGCTCTTTTCCCCACCGCTGCCTCACAATCTTGTGACGCTGTGCCTGTTGGCAATCTAGCCCTTCACACTCCTCCAGAGAGCGTTCGCCTCTCTCCCACCCTTACGCTACCATCCCTTGAACTTCCCCGCCCCTCATCCGATCCGAGATGCTGGAGTTGGTGGTCATGTGTGCTTTTGTGTGTGTGTGTGCGCGCGCGCGTTTGTGTGTCTGTGTGTCACTGCTGAAGGCTGAAGCTTTGTGTGTCGTTTAATTGTGCCTGTCTGCGACTTGACATACCTTCTTTACAGTAAGTAGCAGTCTGTCTTTTCTTACATTATAAATAAAAGTAATTTGGGCTCGCAGAATTAGGTAATTCACAAGCAATTTAAAGATGATAAAAACTGTAATATTGTTTCTTAAATATTAACAAATGTACTAGCGTTGTTTGTTTTCTTATGCCTTCATGGTTGATAAGCTTGATTTTTCCCAGGATTGTATAAAGAATTTCAACAACGTACAATGTACAGTTCTTTGTTGACAACTATCTGAATTGGTCAATGTGTCAACTGTGAATGAAAATTGAGAAACTTGAGTTTCATGCTGTTACCAAACTTTTTCATTGGATGTGTTGGATTGCCACACACATCAAAATAGAATTCAACGTAGTTCACGTGGACTCTGCACCATTACTGAAGACCATTTACTTTTGAGTTAATGAATTTAAATGTGGTTTGTGAAGAACGGTCGTCTAACTGAGGTCACCACAAACAAAACCACTGACACAATCCATGACATGGTAATGCAAGATGGCTGAATAAAATTCGTGAAATTGCGTAGACTGTAGGCATCTCAACTGAGCAAGTGCATAATATCCTACACAGAGACTTGCCTACAGAAAAGTTACGTGGGAGATGAGTATTGCGAGTGCTCACAATCAACCAAAAGCAGATCCAGTACAACATTTCAACACAATGTTTGTCAATGTTTAATCACAATCCACAAGACATTCAGTGCCAACTGATACTGTTGATGAGACATGGATCCACCCTTACACAACAGTGTCAAAAAGGCAAACAAAACAATGGACAAAGGCTGGTGAAAATGCACTGAAGAAGATAAAAGACCATTTTGTCAGCTGGTAAGGTGATGGCCATTGATTTTTAGGTTTCCCAGTCAGTAATCCTCATAGATTAACTGGAAAAAGGTGGAAACATATCTCGACCCTATTATGCTTCTTTGCTAAATCATTTGAAATTTGGGTTCGCTGAAAAATGACCAACATTGGCACACATACCACGATAATGCAGCATCCCATACATCAGTGATAACAATGGCAAAAGTGCATGAACTGGATTTTGAATCAGTTTCCCATCCACCCTATTCACCAGACTTACCCTCAAGTAACTTCTTCCTGTTCCATAACTTGAAACTTTAGCTTGCTGGGAAGAAATTTTCGTCAAATGAGGAAGTGATAGTTCTGTCAATGAGTATTTTGCAGAGTTTGACAGCTTCTATTTTTCCAACGTGATGAAAAAGCTGGAGGATCACTGAACCAAGTATATATCCTTCAAAGGAGACTAAGCTGAGAAGTAAGGAGAGTTGTTTATGAAACAAACATTTTTATTAGTATTTTTACCAGACTTATCAAATAAATCTCGTAAAATGCATCTGAATGTAGAATTTATTGTTAAACCCAAAACTCTATTTCATAAATTGTAAACTTTAATGTTCTTACCTCACATATTCAGACAAATAATCAGTACAACATCCTGAAACTCCGCCACACACCATCCGGTAGCTTGCGGAGTATGGATGTAGATGTAGAAACTGTATTATTGTAGGAACTGTACTGATTATTCAATGCTGAATAAATTGTATAACTATTATAACAAATATGTTTGCATTATTCAATAACAGGTGTAACTAACTTATAGACTATTACTTTCAATTCACTGAACTCATCATCAGAGTCAAAATATATTTCTCCCTTCTCATGCAATATAAAAAGGCAACCGCTGCACAACAGCTCATTAACCTTCTGACTGCTGTCGACGAGTTACCTTGTCACGTGCTGTGCTCTGAATGAGTTTAATCATAGCCTGTGTGTTTTCCTTCAATGCTATTGAAGTGTTTAGATGACCAGTTCTGCTGACTTTCTCACTGCTGTAGACAAATTTAAGCATGCTGAGACACAGGTATCTGCTTGTTCCAGATGGGTTAACAGGCAAAGTAAATTTCCACATCGTTCTTCCAGTAAGTGTTTAGAGTTCCAGCTGCATAATTCAAGTGTGCATCTACATTCATTGCTGTGATCGCTTCTTGCAGATTTTTACTTCACATTTGGTGCTTATACCACGATTAACTTTGTGTTCTTCTGTACTACAAGAAAAATGTCACACCATCATGACTCCACAGATAAAAAACCTGGAGATACTCAGTTGGTGCGAGAATGAGTGGGAAGCTGACTTGCAGTTGACTGCTGTGACGTGCTACTGAACTCTGTAGGATCGGCACCCAAGACTGTGAAATGGTATAAAAAATGTTTTTTTCATGGTCTGCATTTGTATATTTTCACTGCTCAAGGTCTCCGTAGATTGGTTACAGAGAGAAAAATGTCACTTGCAGTGTTTCACCTATATGTTGTTAGGGAAAGTGTAGAAAAATATTAAACAGAACAGAAAAAATCGGGCATAGGAATGTGCTCTGATGAAAAGGATCCTCAACAGTCTAAAGGGAGGCATTTTCTGGATCTTATTGTGAGTGACATTAAAAAAAAAGTACACTGGAAGTGCTACAATATCTACTTGGTGTATTACAAACACATGAAATTCATTCTGTCAGTTAAACAAAAACTATACATATTATCACTTTACAAGATGATTACATTCCAATGTGCCATAAATAATTCAATTCTGGTACCCTCATTTTTTGGCCACGAAAGTTGCCAAATGGTGTAAACAAGAATTGAAAATCCACATTGAGTATAGTAAAAAGCAATCACACAGTTAAATTTACTCTCTTTAGAGTGTTTCTCCAAATAAAGAGGTCTACTGCAAGAAACAGACTTGCTCTTTTGTACATTACGTAATTATGCAGCATACATAGCACCAGTAAAACAGAAGTGTACATATTCACCCGTTTAGTGTATGCTACAATTATTCCCATGTAATGCAGACAATTATACTTGGGTATTGGGATTTTTGTCTTGGAAGTTGCCTAGGGATGTAAAAAAGGATTGAAAATACATACAGCATGTAGTAAAACACTTCTCTCTGCATGAGGTAGTATGCTGGAAACAGACTGATCTGATTCGTCATATCCAGGAATGTCAATTCTATGCATGAAGTAAACACACTGCATAAGTAGTATCAGTTAATAAAAATTTATGCAGATTCGTATTCTTATGATATGATCAAATTATTTTGATGTAAGGCAAGGGCTACTACCACCGAAGTTCGCCTGAGAACAATTAATTTTATTTATGCACTCCAAATGTATTTCGATACATCAAAAGTGGGTTCCAGCAAACACTTCATTTCCATTGCAAATTAATTACTGTGCTAGCATGCACCAAGACACAGGTAAACTGGAGAAATTGGATCTACAGATTGTACCGTTTATCTCACAATCTACCTTCAAATTATTCAGTACAACACTAGGAGGCCAGTGCAAGCAATTCAACAGAAAGGAAGCGTTGGCTTGGGAAGGGTTCAGGCTCAGGTAGTCAGCTCAAGTGATAACAACACAGAGCTCCACGGCCTATGACAACACACCTGTTATAGTGAAAGGGTTAAAAATTATCACTTACCAATTATGTGCACTGCTTCCAGTGGCTCCATGGATTCAGTAAATAATCTTGACACAATTAGCTCTGGGCAAATTACAAAACGAATTTCCTCTTGTACACAGCCCCAGCGAAGAACACCACCACCTAATCGCCTAGAAATAACAAGGATAACTTTAGGAGTTAAATGCCAGGTGGAAAAGAAGAAGAAGAAGAATGGTGAAAATGACTCTAGCTCTATCTACAATCAGAAAAAAGAACATATTAACAGCACTCATACTTAAAACATCCACTTAACATTCTTTTAATGGGAGAAGTAATGGTAGTCAGTCACTCATACTACAGGCGAGGCATTCAGGAGCTGAGATACACATTCTTTGCTGAATTGCTGGATATGTTTTACACACAATTTCCAGCAATTTATGGAATGCAGGAAAGCTGGTATGCAGGGAAAGAGGTGTGGGTTGGGGGTGTTGACATGGCACTGTTTGTGACGCAGCCATTGAAACTCAGCATGTCATGTTACGCATCATGTTCTGCCATTGTGTGATTATCTTCACTCTTGGCCATAATTTGGCAATGGCCATTCATTTGGGTACACAGGTGGTCGATGGTCATGTCCACATAAAGGGCTTTGGAGAAGTTGTTCTGACATGAATGTTTACAGAAATGGCTCTGCTTCTAACACGATTGGATGTGTCTTTGACGGGTCTGGAATAAGATGTGTTGGTGGGTGCATACATCTTGGAACTGTGTCTACCACAGATACATGAGCCATGCGGAAAAGGAGTGACTGTAAGAATGTCATGAGGACTGACTAGGGCATTTCACAGATTGTAAGGACACAGGAATACCAATTTGGAGAGATGAAAGAGATTTTGGGAATGATGTTTCTCATTTCAGGAAATGATGAAAGGTAGTCAAAGACCTGACAAAGGTTGTGGTTAAAATGTTCCAGCCAAGAATGTACAGAGCAATGAAGGGAGTGCCAATTTTCAGCTAGTTCTGGATGTGGAGATGGCATGGGATATTTATTCGAGGACTAGGTGTGGCATGTAATGCCTGTCTGTGAAGGCCTTAGCAGAGCTTCACAATCCTAAGCAAGGACTGCTCACCACTGCACTGAGTGAACTGGCAGTCACCAATAAGTTCCTACTTTTGCTGGACTCTGTTCATAAGAGGTGTTGCAAAATCACCTTCACTTGAACCAGCAGTTTCGGCTATTTGCAAACTTTCAGCAACAGAAATTCAAGAAGACTTAGTGGAGTTGCCTCCGTGAAATATTATGAAATCAACACAATGTGATTCAGTGGAAGACCTAAGAACCCTATATTGAAGTACATACTTTGTCCGCCTTTAATGTTTATTTTTACTTAGAATATAAATAAACGACTGCAATGTGGAAGGCCTTGTCTCCATTCTGTATGTTACTACTAACTGTATCTTCAAGGTAAAGTGGAAATTTCAAGAATTTAATTTCATTTGTCATAAAATAATAAGGTAGGAAAACAAACAAATAGCATACATACATACTTGTTAGCAAAATCAACTTGAAGCATTCCTCTGCCTTCATCTTCTATGGTTCCACAGCTTGTTATATGTAGTTTATTCAATAACTTTGACGATGTCTCCCAGAGAGGTAAGTTTTCTGGAGCTACGCATCTTCGGGTGAATGTTACTACACCCTCTGGAGCTGTTGAGAAACACTCCAGTTATTCTTCCCATACTTAAACAGTCACAAAAAAAACCTGTAAACTAATGCAACAGCAGTCTTGAACAGCAATTCTCTGTTTGACTTGTTAAGTACCATATTAAAAAACTTCATTCTTAACAGATTGAGAGAAAATATGTAATTTTCTTTCTTTTTTCTTTTAAGTAAAACAGTTAATTTAGGTACATACTAAAACCACAAAGGAAATGACTGTCCCGTCCACGATTTTTTGTTTTTAGATTCCATAATAAATGCACCAAACCCATGCAAAAATTATATTTTGTAAGAATGAGAATAAATTCTTTGTTTTTTTCAGAATACACACTGAAGAGCCAAAGAAACTGGTACACGTTCATAATATGGTGTACGGGCCCACGAGCATGCAGAGGTGCCACAACATGATGTGGCATGGACTTGACTAATGTCTGAAGTAGTGCTGGAGGGAACTGACACCATGAATCCTGCAGGGTCGTCCATATATCTGTAAGAGTATGAGGGGTGGAGACCTCCTCTGAACAGTATGTTGCAAGGGATCCCAGATATGTACAATTATGTTCATGTTGGGGAGTTTGGTGGCAAGCAGAAGTGTTTAAACTCAGAACAGGGTTCCTGGAGTCACTCTGTAGTAATTCTGGACATTTGGGGTGTCTCATTGTCCTGCTGGAATTGCCCAAGTCCATCAGAATGCACAATGGACATGAATGGATGCAGGTGATCAGACAGGATGCTTACATACGTGTCACCTGTCAAGAGTTATATCTAGACATATGAGGGGACTATATCACTCCAACTGCACATGCCCCACACTATTACATAGCCTCCACCAGCTTGAACAGTCCCCTGCTGACATGCAGGGTCCATGGATTCATAAGGCTGTCTCCATACCTGTACAGTCCATCCACTCGAAACAATGTGAAACAAGACTCGTCCAACCAGGCAATGTGTTTCCAGTCATCAACAGTCCAATGTCAGTGTTGACAGGCCCAGGCGATGCGCAAAGTTTTTGTCGTGCAGTTATCAAGGGTACACGAGAGGCCTTTGGCTCCGAAAGCCCATATTGATGATGTTTTGTTGAATGGTTCGCATGCTGACACCTGTTGATGGACCAGCATTGAAATCTGTGGAAGGGTAGCACTTCTGTCATGTTCAATGATTCTCTTCAGTCGTGGTCCTATTCTTGCAGGATCTTTTTCCAGCCGCAGCAATGTCAGAGATTTGATGTTTTACCGTAATCCTGATATTCATGGTACACTCATGAAACAGTTGTACAGGAAAATCTCCACTTTATCGCTACCTTGGAGATGCTGTGTCCCATCGCTCGTGCACTGACTATAACATCACGTTCAAACTCACTTAAATCTTGCTAATCTGCCATCGTAGCAGCAGTAACCAATGTAACAACTGCACCAACTGTTGTCTTATATAAGCATTGCCAACCACAGTGCCGTATTCTGCCTGTTTACATATATCTGTATTTGAATATCCATGCCTATACCAGTTTCTTTGGTGCTTCAGTGCATATAATGAAGCAACACAATTATCTTTGAAAGCTTACCCTTATGACATACTCTTCTAAAATAGTGAAGGATACATTTAAGTTTTTCCACTGCTCTCTGAGATGCCTTTTTCTTGTTTGCCTGAAATAACCTGTTGTAAAAAAAAAAAAAAATCATTTCTCAATATCTGAAAATAAAATTCCAGAGAACATAGTAACAAAGGAAAATAAATTTTTAATACCAATAAAGATGGCTCTCGTTTTATACCCTGTAATTATCTTATAAATGGTCAATGTACACTTAACATCTTCCAACAGAACATTCAATAACAAAAATAGTTCTTATCACATCTATTTAAAGAAACATAACATCCTGAGAACATTAATGAAGTGAAAAAATTAGTAAAATAAATTTTGAAAAATCAACTGACTGTTGTTGGGAAGCCTGTACAAATTGCATTAGGGTGACCCACTATTTCAGACTAGTATAAGCTATTTACATCATGTTGTAACTCAAATAAAAATCAATGTCTTTTTTTTCTCCACACCCTTATATTCAATCTTTTCCTCACACCTCTGGTGCTCAATCAAAAACCATAATCAAGTCACGCAGTAGTGTATCACTAGAAGAAAATACTTAATAAATGCAAATTTTTACGAATATTCAAAGCACATATTTAGCTCAAAGCAATCTGATTTATTGCTCACCAAGCAGATCCAACAAAAAGCCAGGCAGTCCAGCACATGGGGATGTTTATTTTCAGGGTTTGGATGGGTTTGCTTCATATAAACCTCTAGCTTCTGATGATGATTCCACATGTGCATTCAGATAGTATTGTTGCTTCTTTAAAACTACAGGGATAACTACAATGTAAAAACAGTAATTTGACATACAGAAACCAGCCACATAAAATTAAATTACTGACTGAGCAATCAGAGCAACATAAAGGAGCTGTGGGTAAATTCATAGTTTTTGGAATCTGCCCGTTTCAACATCAGAGGTAAATGGAATTTCTGATATGGTATTTTTTATTTTTTTTCTGTCCCCCATGCCCGAGTTTTGAATAATGCATTTTGCCCTCTCATAGACCTACCATCAGTCTATACTTGCATGCTTTTTTATGCAGATTACAGTACAACCCCACTTTTATGTTCCCAGAATTAACATTTTCCTACCGTTTACAACATTTTTTACATCTCCTGTCCAATTTCCTATGCCCACAATGGTAATTTGCACCTGGCTTTGCATCAACATAGTCATAATTTTCCCACTACTTACACTTTATGAAAAAATGTTTGTGGAGAAGAAACTGACATAAAAATGACACTTACATGACATTGGCTACTGAGTAGTGTTTACAAACATTACGTAGTGAAGTTTCTTGACACCAGGGCACTCTACTTAACGGATTTGAACCAGTAAAACACGTGAAAGTTGAAACAATTCTCCTGCCACTGCCAAGCTCAAAAGGGGGTGGTGGCTGATGGGAGTAACTAGATTTGTTCAAATAAAGATATCATGACCAATCACAAACATTTCCAAACTATCTCTAATGTGCATGCACAGTTTCAAGATTGCATTATGACATCTCTGTCAAACCATGTTTAGCGTGTTTCTTTATTTGGCCACTTGTAGCGCTAGTTGACACCTTCACTCACTGTGTGTTGCTCAAAAGTCTTCAGTTTAAACACAGCTTCAATTACGTATTTTGTCATATTGAGAAAACCTTGTTCGCGAACCTATCCTTGTTGTCAAGTGCAGTATTTATATATAATTTTTTGTGATGTTACACAAACAAAAATAGCTGATAATTTGCATGTGTGTGGTTTTTTACATAACTGAGGAGGCACAGTACCTGATAATCTCAAAAAGACGACTTCAGTGCAACACATGTGGAAACACCACACAAAATTACTTTACTTTACTTTATGCGATCAGGCCCAGATGATTGCGCACTGCTACAAGTTTCCTCCTCCACTGGGTTCTGTTTTGTGCCTTCTGGCACCAATCATTCTCTATTTCAATCTGCAGCAAGTCCACATGTATTTCATCCCTCCATCTCTTCTTTGGTCGTCCTAGTGGGCGTCTTCCACAAGGAGTATAATCCTTACCTTTCAAAGGCCATCAGCATTAAGCCATCTGACTGACATGTCCTGCCCATACAAGGCACTTGGTTCTCATCAGTCCTACAATGTCTGGTCTATTGTACATTTCATCTAGTTCGTAATTATGTCTGATCCTCTATTCTTCAGTGATCTCATCTTGCACCGGACCAAAGATCTTCAGTAAACACAAAATACTTATGTAAATATTTGCACTTGACAATGAGAAAAATTCTTGAAACGCATGGTGCTAAACATGAAAAAATATGTAATTGGTGCAGGGTTTCATTATTTAAATAATGAATGACAGCAGCAGGCTTTCCTAAAACACTGATTGTGATGTGCGAAGTTGAGTCAGACATTTCTACTTTCCATGAAGTTATAAGTTTCAGTTACATCAGCAGTATTTATTAGATAATAAACACGTCCTGACAAGTATTTCGATGCCTATAATGTACATATGTCACACATAAAGTGAAAAAATGCAAAGGGGTATCCTATATGTAACTTTTACAGATCAAGTAACTTACAGCTCAAAATGTTATTTTACACCATTTTTGAAGCCCTTTGAAAAGTGTAAAAGCGGGATTTCACTGTATATCTTAACATTAAAATTTAAAAGTATGTACCTTGTAAAATAAAAT
Source organism: Schistocerca piceifrons (assembly GCF_021461385.2). NCBI lineage: Eukaryota > Metazoa > Arthropoda > Insecta > Orthoptera > Acrididae > Schistocerca > Schistocerca piceifrons. The sequence goes on from NC_060138.1 coordinate 509,273,474, forward strand.
AAAAAAGTGTCAAGCAATTTGTAGACTTGACATTCATCAAACTTTAAAAATAATAAAACAAAAAAAACTAGCAATAAATCGTTTCTGGATGCCCGCATAAATAAGCTACCAAAACAGCACTCAAGGGTAGGTTTCAGACTCGTGAGTGGTACATTCAGTCACTATGCTGTGCTAAAATTTGCTGATTGCATACAGCATTAAATTACTATTGCTTAAAAGTGTGATTGGATTATATGTATCACACAGAGTCACTGATACTAGAAATACACCACCCAGGTGAAAATTGCTTCTTTAAGAATACCTGTGATCAAAGTGTACTTTACACAAACCCATAACTTACAAATAGTATACAATAACTTACAAATAGTTATGATTGCTGAACTGTGGATGATCACCAACTTAGATAATCTCAGTATGATGAAAAGTCTTCCATGTGCTGCTACAAGAGTCTGTAAATGTCATGGCACAAAACAAAAGAGGGTCTGAATGTGTACCTGGGAACTTTGTCTCCTTGTATGAGGTCTATCCACAAAGCAATAGAAGTTTTGGTGTACTGCAGTGCTGAACAGGGCTACAGAAGCCATCTGGTACCATAATGTTCCTACACGCAGTACGCATCCAGCGATGGTAATACGTGATTTGTATCTCTGCTATTTTGCTTCCTGTGACATGTTAAATGTATGCAGCAATAGAAAATCCCACCACTTGTGAGGTGCGTTCTATGATAACGTTTTCATTGGGGGGGATTGTAAACCAACTGAAATTTATCATGACCTTTGTGATGCGTATGTAAAAGGAATAATGACTGAAAGCCGAGTGAGCAATGGTGAGCCGTAACAGTATTCACAATGAGAACTGCTGTGGTAGGCCTAGCCTTGTGACTGACAAATTGCTCACGAAAAACAATGACAAAATTCGTGAAAATAATCTTTTCATGATTACAGAACTTTCAGAGTATTTTTCCCATATTTCTCTGAGTCTGATGCCTGAAATTTTGGTGGAGAAGCTTGGTTACCACAAATTTTGTGCTAGGTGGGTTTCCAAAATCCTAATAGAACACCACGGAAAACAGAGACCAGCTGCAGCACTGATTTTTCTCAAAGATTATGAGAAAAGTGGTAAAAAAGTTAGCAATCATTGTCACTGGTAATGAAGGATGTCAATTGTGAAACAAAAAGACAGTCAATGGAGTGCGGGCATACAACTTCTCGCAAGACACCAAGGAAGTGTTTGCAAACACTGTCAGCAAGACAGAGCAGGGCTACTGTGTTTTGAGACTCTACAGGAGTGATTCTCTTTGATATCCACAAACATTGCACAACAATTAACTCAGAGAAGTATTTTCAGACACTGACAAAGTTAATGCGGGGAATACAAGAGAAGCATTTGGGGGGGGGGGGGGGGGGCCTTAGCGCAACAGTTTTGTTTTTCTGCGAAAGTGCCCATCCATACATGACCAATGATACCTAAGAGCTCCAACAGCGTTTTGGATGAGAGGTGTTACATCATTCACCATACAACCTGGATTTGGCACCAAGCGACTACCATCACTCGCAATGCTTTGATACTGACGCTGAATTGTGTTCTGGTTTAAACCAATGACTGCAACTGAATGTGGCAAATTTTCAAAAAGACTGTATTGAAAAACTTGTGCCACATTGTGATAAGTACCTCGATTCAGCTAGCAATTAAGTAGAAAAATAACTTAAGGGTGCATCTTCTCAAATATATATAACAAAATTTGGTTTCTCCATATTGTTATTTTTTTTATTTCAGAATGTGTGTTACTTTATGGATAGCCCTCACAGTTTGAATGAGAGTCTGAAAATCATCAACAATGGACAACAGGGGACTATAATAAACAAGATGCTGATGAATTAGTAGAAAATACTTTACTGGCCTATCCCAAAAGTTATAACATGCCTATTGCCTGTTATGGTACCATAAGTCAGGTGATGACTATGAACTTTGTTTGTTTGTAATTAGAGGCAGAAGCTATCCAGAATATCAACAATATAAGTCAAAGGACAGATTGCAACTCACCGTAAAGATGATGTGTAGAGTTGCAGGCAGGCACAACAAAAGACTATTACAATTTGGCTTTCGGCCAAAGCCTTCTTCAGAAAAGAAAACACAAGATACAAACAAGCACATCTCGTGCACACATGACCACCATCTCCAGCAACTCTGATACGAATAGCAGACACACAAACAACAGGTTCAGAGAGATGCATATGTCTTAAGATGAGGGCATAGGAAAGTGAAGATAATAATGATAATGATGATGATGATGATGATGAGAATGATTATGAAGAAGAAGAAGAAGAAGATGATGATGATGATGATGAAGATGAAGAGAGAGAAATAATATGTTGGCATACATTTTGTCAGTGTTAGTTCAGACTTGGTAGCAGAGTTAAAATTGAAGATGGAGCAAGAAACAAAAAGTGGAATGAAAAATGGCAATGAAGAAATTGGAATGGGCGATGAAAAATAGGATGTCGGGAGGAGAGACGAAATTAAAAATTAATGAGTAACTGAGTATACAATGAAAATCTGTCATTGGGAAAAGAAGACGGGGGATGTTGTTAATAGCTGAGAAAGGTTAGGTCCAGGTGAGCAGCAGAAAACAAAAGGTATCCGGGAGAGGAAGTTCCCATCTCTGGATGGGAGGATCAAAATGGTCAATGAGCTATAGCAGGTATTCAGGTCTCTTGGGTCATGCTGTAGAGTGTGCTCAGCAACTGAGTACGGGGTGTCCCCAATGTGGACAGTTCTTTGTACATCTGTGCATTCAACAAGTTTAGTGGTGGAAGGTCAGAGGAGGAGGCTGCCTGTGAGAATTGTTTATGGACAAGACCTGTTGAGTAGCTGCATGAGAGATAAATTAGGGAAAAAGTTTCTGGTATAGTTGTTTAGGGATTCAGTATTGGATTAAATGTTCTCCATGGATGTATAAGAACATTTCATGTGAAAGAGGTGGCAACTGTCGAAGTGTTGATATTGTTACTTATTGGCTGTTTTTCTTATGGACTGAAGTTTGAATGTGAGCCTCAATGTGATGATGATGATGATTGGTTTGTGGGACACTCAACTGCATGGTCATCAGTGCCCATACAAAGTCCCAATTTCTTACACAGCCCAATTTTTACACAGGCCAATCTATCCATTGTCACAAATGATGATGATGATGATGATGATGATGATGATGATGATGAACACCCAGTCCCTGGGCAGAGAAAATCCCCAACCCAGCCAGGAATCGAATCAAGGACCCCTTGATCCAGAGACAGCAACACTAGCCACTAGACAACAAGCTGCGGACGGCCTCAGTGTGATGGAGGTCAACACCAAATAGGGTAATTTTGCATCTGGAGAAGAACTATGGGAATTTTAGCTGGGAAAAGGAATTATGCTTTTGCTGGAAGTGGAGTTTTCTTCACCATGAATCCAAATCACAAAGATATCACCAATCAAACTATATCAAGCCAAGGGACGTAGATCTTGTTGGGAATAATGTCTCTTCCATGCAGTCCACTGAAATGTTGACAAAGAAGAGGGGCACCTTGCATCTCATAGCCACCTCTCTGACTCATTGATAGGTCTGGCACCTGACAGCGCTATACCAGGTGGTTATAATTAAACTTTCCCTATTTAACATGTTATAACATGGAAACTAATTACCGTACAAGTACCAGACTTCGTAGCATTAACGTCAAGGACATGGGGAAGAGCAATAATACGGAATCAGTTAACTGAAACACTTTTAATGTGCTGCTACAGTACATCATACTGTTACATACCAGTACCATTACTGCTACAAAAAGGGCTCAATATGGTGCCCATTATTGACCAGAAGAGTCTGAAAGAGCAGGATTGCATTCTGCACAGCAGAACAAAGTATGTCTATGGGTACACTGGCTACCTCTCGATATGCTCCGCTTCAGATTATCACATGCATTAATGTTCCCCTGGTAAATCCTGTCCTTCAGGTAGCCTCACAAACAGGACTGATAAGGTGATCACACCAACCAAGCAACCAGAAACAATCAGCTGATAATTTGATCATTTCCAAATTTGTTTCAGAGAAGCAGGTAAACTTCATGGGCAATGTGCAGTGGGCTCCCATCTTGCATAAAAACTGTTGAGTTCAATGCATCTCTCTCCTGTAGGGCATGGATGACATACAGGTGAAGCATACTGCATTAATGCTGGCCAGGCCCACTGCACGTCTTTGGTCCTTGAGCGCCAACCTGTTCAAAAAAGAATGGGCCAATGATGAATATAGCCTTGAAACCACACCATACAGTGACATGTTCACCATCCAGAGGAGTTTCATGCACAGTGACTGGAAGTGAAGATCCTCACACTTGGCAATTATGTGTGTTCACTTCACCCATCACGGACAAATGAGCTTCGTCTGTCCATAGGATGGTCCATGGACAGCCCTCGTCAACTTCAACCCTTGTGAAAATGTGGAGAGCGGAGTCAATACGTCGTTGTACATCCTGTGGAGCAGGCTGCCGTATGATATGGATCTTGTACAGATACCACTTGAGAACGGTTCAAAGCACATTCCGTACAGTGGAGCACGGGATGTTCAATTGTCATGACACAGCATGCACACAGCCTGATGATCGATAATTGCACGCAGAGTTGTTTGTCATAGTAACAGTGATTTCTTCAACCACCTGTGGTGCAACTGATCATCAGCCTCTTCCCAGAGCGATACCCACTTCTCCAGTTGACTTGAGCTTCATCATGCTCTGCACAGCAGGTGAATAAAGAGGACACTTCCATAATCCTTACAGGTGGCTGTATTCTCAAAGTGCAGCTGCAGCATTACTGTTGTTCTGATAATAGAATTCCACCAGTGATGCCCTGCTCCTTTTGTCCAAGCTCTTGTTGACATACCAACAAGTCACTGCGACTGGTCAGGTGTGTGAGAGCATGAATCACGATGACTGATCACGGCACCTGGTGGCCTTAGTTGGAACCGGAGCTAGTGCTGTGATGCATGGAAATCATGCATCCCATACTCTGCACACTAATGCTACCAAGTCTGGTACTCATAAGGTAATTAGTTTCCATGTTATAACATTTTAAATAGGGAAAGTTTAATTATAACCACCCAGTAGTTATGAATAAGGGTTGTTGGTTAGTGGGACAATAAATTATGTTTTTTCCCATCTTAAAGATTCTTACATTACACATAAAAGTATTTTTAATTTTCTAAAATGAACTGTATGTTTATGTAGTGAGATAATTGATGTATAATTACCAGTAGAAACGTAGTTGTTGTGCAGAATCAACTGGTATCTCTTAACTTTCTGCAATGATATAGATCTTTGAAAATTGAGAGAACATTGTGTACAAAGATAATGCAGTACTGGAAGGACAGTTGAAGAAAGAGGAAAGAGCACTCATGTCACATCTGATGAGCATTCAAGCAATTCAGCAGTTGCACAGAATAACATGGACCATTGGTGTGAAAGGAAATGATACAAGCTGACCAGAATTTTGGAGCTCATGTTAATATTTAGCTAAAAATTAGATCTAATTGACAAACTGAACAACAAGTGAATGAACATCATATGAAACAATGATGCCTGCTGAGAATCAAATATGTCTACAGAGTCCCACATGAACCGGCCATCACACAATCTGATATGAAGTCCAGTGGTTACAGAATAGGATCAAAGAGATGCTAAATTGTGTATTCTCATAAAAAAAAGGATATATACCTCACAGAATGCAAGTGCTAAACATTTGTTTACAATGGTGATAAGGAGAACATAATAAGTTCAAGAAGCTGACGCAATGAGTTCATGGATGAAGATTAACAACATTCTGCTTGGCAACCTAGAGGTAAATCAGCTACAGTTCTTAATGACTTATGGTTCTAATCTGCCATTTAAGTACTGAGAAGTTACAACCCTTGCTTACAAGTAAAATATATTTAATATTCTCTCTATGTTGGTAATGATGCCTCCATCAGTTTACATTTTTTTTTCCATCAGGATTTTTAATTGCATGAAAATGTACATGTGCTTTTATCACTATATTATACTGTATAACTCTCAAATAACCTCTTTGTGTTACTCACAGAAGTCCACATAACATTAGGAATATGTATGAAGAGTTCCATGTGAGCTTATGAGTTAATATAGACAGTAACAATGCCACAAAGCTATCTATAACTGCAATTTCATGGTTATGTAATACACTGAATATTACTGATGAAAACATGGCAACTACTCCATTAGGCATATGGGTGCCAATAAATTACAAACATTTCAAAACTAAGAATTTAAAAATGTTTCAGAGCTCAATATTCTTTGCCTGCCTGTCAAAATGAAACCAAAGTGAGCAGGAGTAAATATCATAATTCAGAAATATATAATTTTCACTGCAGCTTTTAAGGATTATAGTAGCGAACAATGTCCCACCTGAGATAGTGTGCACCAAAACACAGCAGGGTCTACTAAAAGATTATGTAAAAAAACTGCTTATACTTTACTTAATTTTCATAACACAAGTAAACATACCAGTCCATTGTTAATTTCCACTATTACATCATCTACTACATCAATGCAAGATATAAAGATCTTATAAAATTCAATAAGGGACTGATGGGCTAACCAGTACTACAAATGAAAAAGGAAAAAAATCATAACAGTACTGAAAATTGATTAAATGGCTTTGCTTACTGATACAACTGTGTGGCAGCAAATAATATTAAAATTCTGACAGACATACAATGTTTTTGAATTCAGTTTTCAATGACAGGAAACAAATAGGCATTTGAAAAAAGAAGAAAAGTGGGCTATTGGAGAAAATCAGTAACTGAAAGGATTAGCTCCATGTAATTTCAGATAACTGGAGGTGAGCAAAGTATAACACATCACAACGGAAGCTTAACATACTGTTTTCGATCATTTAACATCTACCACACATACAGTAAAACTTGCTCAAAACAGAATCGCCTAGAACTAAAATAATTTTCCAAATTGGACAAGTTCTCAGATTACACACAATTCAGAGGGCTACGTAGAATTTGTAAGGTATCATGCACAGAAGTACAGTAAAAATTTTTAATTGTGCATATACTGTATTTACGTACCAGTAGATGTTCATTTACTGTATATTGGACAATAGAACACTGGACTATTATACTAACTGATAAATAACACGGCATTTCTATATTTTTACTCGAATTTTAAATTCATTTATTACTGTGTGTACATACATATTATTCCCACATTTATTTGCTTTACATTTCACTTTTTTGCCGCTTATCATGGGGGGGGGGGGGGGGAACTTGTTTTAATTTTCTGCTCAAAATAGTTCCAACAATTTGGGAGAAACTGTGTGTGCTGTAAATTGCATAACATCATTTATGCATGTAATGGCTTCTTCACACGTATTAATTTTTCTAGGTACATCATTTTGCTCCTCTTCTTCTTCCTTTGTTTCTCCATCATCATCCTCTGCATTGTGGATTTCTATTAAATCTGATGCTGAAGTGAAAGTGGAGTGAGTTGACAAAGTCATCACTTCGAATGTAATCATCTGCACTACACGAAATGTTCGCATTTTCATTAATTCAACAATTGCTGCTGCATTTTCTTGAACTTCGATGGCCACAGAAGCGTCTTGTTCTTGACCCCCAAACCCCACTTTGTTGAAGTACTTGGTGACAGTCTTGTTCTTGACCCCCAAACCTCGCTTTGTTGAAGTACTTGGTGACAGTTTCCGGCTTCATTTCCTTTACTGCCAAGCCAATCCAATTTACTGCATATAGGACAGAAACTGACTGTGTAAGAGCAAATGCACTTTCGGCTTCTTCAACATTAAGAATAAGAGATTATATCAATATATCTAAAAATAAAGATGATGTGACTTACCAAACGAAAGCGCTGGCACGTCGATAGACACACAAACAAACACAAACATACACACAAAATTCAAGTGTGTGCGAGTGTATACCCGTCCTTTTTTCCCCCCAAGGTAAGTCTTTCCGCTTCCGGGATTGGAATGACTCCTTACCCTCTTCCTTAAAACCCAAATCCTTTCGTCTTTCCCTCTCCTTCCCTCTTTCCTTACGAGGCAACCGTTGGTTGCGAAAGCTAGAATTTTGTGTGTATGTTTGTGTTTGTTTGTGTGTCTATTGACGTGCCAGCGCTTTCGTTTGGTAAGTCACATCATCTTTGTTTTTAGATATATTTTTTCCCATGTGGAATGTTTCCTTCTATTATATTCAGATTATATCAATAATCACTTATAATGACAGTTGAATGTGTAAATAACCCTTCCTGGTCCAGGGGTTGTGTGAGGCTGGTTGAAACTGGAGGGAACCAAGTCAATTTCACATTTGATAACGTTATTTTTGGGTGGCAGGTTGCTTTGTCTAGGAAAAGGAGAACCTGGCGATTTCCTTTTTTCATTTTGGTATTGAAAGAGCCCAGCCATTCTTCTGTAAGACCACTCACCATCCACGCCTTTTTATTGCTTCGCCTTGTGACTGGAAGCTTACTGACGTCTATGTTTTCGAAACAATGGGGTTTTGTCACCTTTCTGATCACCAGTGGCTTCTCCATTTCACCTAACATGTTTCCACGTAGCAGTGCAGCGAGTCTTTCCTTGGACATTTTTCACCGGTCCGCTTTCCACCTTGAATTGCTAGCAGGTTTGAAGGCAGCGCACGATAAAGCTGTCCCGTTTCATTGGCAGTGAACAAGTCTTTTGGGTCATAATTCACAATTAAGTTGAACAGTATTGTCTTCCATTCTGTTGCTACACTTTCCTGCACATCCTTAACTTCCCTACACACTTCATTCCTCACAATGTTGTGCCTAGCTTTGAAACTGTCCAGCCAGCCTGTGGATGCCTTAAACTCCGTAATTCCAAGCCTTTTTGTGACTTTCTGAGGCTCACTCTGCAACATGGATCCAGATAAAGGTAAGCTTTTTCCCACACACTTACGAAACATTCCCACATTATTTCGCTAATTTCTTCATTTTCGGTCTTCTTCGCCTTTTTTTCCTCAGTTTTGCACCGCTTAACTGAAGTGTTAAAAGTAACATCTTTGTAGGGTCATGAATAAGTAATGAAGTGTAATAAAGTAATATTCTATAGGCTCTTTTCCGCATTATACAACAAATCATTAAGCATGTTCTAAGTTTTGCTTTCCATTTTCACATCAGGCACGTTCCGCTTTATACAAAAAATCAGCATATAAAAGTGCACTGACTGTGTCGGGACTGAAATACTTGTACAGTTTGGGCAGATTTCCAAATTATACATGTACCAATTTGAGCAAGTTTTACTGTATTAAGGTTTTATTTATGGCATGGCCTTCTGTCCTCAGAACAGGATGATATTAACTTGTTAAGCTTCTTCAGGTTTCTGCCTGAAGATTATTATTGTAAGCAAAGCCATTTTACCAATCTTTAAGGAAAGTTACCTGTTAAAGTTAATATCTGGAAATGTAGCATATTCTGAATTACGCTGTAGCATATTTCGTCTTGGAAATGTACAGAAGAAAGCATTACTTAAAAGACTTGCAATCTGGAGCTGACTCAGACTAACAGAGCTGTTCCTGAACTGCTTCAACAAGGGAACTGGACTTCTGATTAGAGAAGGTAGCTGCAAAGCTAGCTGAACCATGTTAGGCAACAGCTGAGAGAAGAAACAGTCCACTTCTGTCTCATCTAGTACCTAAAAAAAGGACAATAAAACAACATTAACAAAATTGGATGTCTGAGGTAAAGTACATAACTCTGCTACATGGGTGAACTGTCTATAATCGTACACACCAAAACATTAGAAAAACTGTGATATAATTAAAAGCAATAACAGCTCAATCGCACTGAACCTTCAACTTTTCAGGTGTATGAGACTAAGTGTTTTCTTTCAGATGTTACTGTTAGTGAAACTGTATTCCTCCAAGCTGCAGTATATATGGTCATACTGTCACTAGGAATTAAAAAGAATAAAATAATTAGTCCTATTGTTACACATTGTTACATCACATTCTTATTTATTTCCTACATTATAACATAAAATATATTACTTACAGTCCATAAAGAATCATGAGTATCATGGTAGTCGACTAACTTATCCATATTAAAAGTGAGTTTCACGATAGTGAACTATTTTATCTGTATTAAAAATATCTGTACCAGTATCATAAAGCCTAAAGCAACACAGTCAGATACAAACGGATTTGCTTCACAGTATCGAAGATGAAAAATTGCTCATAGCTCTTAAGGTATGCATTTTCGACCCTATGTTTACTGAGACTTTTTTGCTTCTAGTATCATGTACTTTCAACTGTATGCATCTACGCTATTAATTATGATACACCCTGTATATTTGACACCGACTGCTGGATAAAGCCTTTCTCTACACTTTTCCATGCATAATCATTTTCAGTTGTGCTGCTCCTGTCTCTTTCCTTATGTCATCCACTCATCTTCTTTTAGACTGCTGTCTCAGTGTTTTCTTGTCCCGTGGAATCCAGGACAAAAACTTCTATGATCTGTCCATCGTCCTGGTTATGTCTACAGCTCGGAACCATTTCATTTTCATTGTAGCCGTAATGATGTGTTTCACTAAAGTATGTTCCTTCATTCATTTTTTTGTATCCCTGTCTGTATCTTGGGAATTCTCAACATGCACTCTCAACTCGACATTGAGTGATTCTCAGTTTTTTTTTAACAAAGAGAAGAATCAATTACTGATAATATAATGTAAATGGATTGACAAAAAAAAATCTACTCAGCAAGCAGCAGCAGGGAAACACATACAGAAATGACGTAACTTATGCAAGCTTTCAGAGCCACTGGCTCCTTCTTCTAGCATCTAGGACAACTAAACTTCATCTAGGGGATCTGAGAACAGTTTTACTGATACGAAATCTCCTTGTCTCTCTTATCTTTCAGTTCTGACTTCATGATTATCCTGAAAAAGCGTAATGGAAGCACAGCAGTCATATGGGTGACTTTCCTGAAATCTACCCCTTTTCCAGACCTCTCTAGTCCTTTTCCTTCACCCTTCTTCCTTCCCCTTCAACCCTTCTGCCTGAAGGAGACCTGGCTCCGAAAGCTTGCAAATTACAACAGTCTTTTTTGTGTGTGTTCTGCTGTTGCTTGGTGAGTAGAATTTTTATCTATCCAATTAAATTATATATAATCTTGAGTATGTTGTGATACATTGAAACAATAACTAGTTGCTAAAGTCATGTCAGTACAGATCTCATTGAAATAAAGTCAAAAGCTTTAAAAAAATCTGTAACTCCCTGACAAAAAGGTAAATATATTTTGTGATATTGGAAATTCCAGAAAAAAAAGGGGGGGGGAGGGATTACTTTATAAGTTAGAAAGGACCCATAACTCACCCTAAAGTTACTGGAATTTTCTGATCTGTTATGTATGTCCACTGTCCACACATCAATTGCTGCAATGGACAATAATTTGATTGATTTGTCACTGTTTTACTGTTGTAATATTTCCTCAAACATAAGAAATGCAATAAGTTACAGGATGGTGATTTTCTGGAATGATGTATGTGGCGTTCAGACCACACAATGTTTAGGAAGAATTGCAACAGATTTACACCTACTGGATGGAACACAATCATGAAGGGCTTACATACCAACCATATTATCACAATACAACAGATTTGTAGCAAACTCCTTTTGATGACATTAGAGATTAGATACACTGTATGTTCCATAGGCTCATATTGAAGAGGTCCTTGAAGACATGGAACATGTTAGAAAAACAAAAACACATAATATATATTTACAACAGAACTGATATGCTGATGTTCCTTCTGCAAATTCTAAGTGACGTAGTACTCTAGGATATGAGAAATGTCAAAACATTTTTACAACTTACTCAGTGCATAAGACAATACCCAATACTACTGTGGCCACATTTCATCATCAACAAAAATAGTTTTCAAGTCATACACACACCGATCACATAACTGCACTGAAACTATGACAAGTTGATTTGAAAGACAGATACATTACTTATGACTAATTTCATTAAGGAATAAATATGCTGACAAGCAACAGTTAATATACCTGGTTCTGTGAGCAGGCTTTTGAAAGACTTCCCTGAATTTACACCACAAATAATTCATGTTACACACTTTTAGTCCCACAAAACTTAAGCTTGACTTGAAGAGTTACTCAAACTTATTATACCATTTGACGTTACAGTGCGAACATATGCAAAGTATGCTAGCTTTTATTTTTTATATCACCCATATTTAATAACCTTCACACCGCAAACAAATACTTATTTATGCATTACAGTAGTTGTGTTGTATCTTCTTGCAAATTGAATTTACAACAAAGTTTTTAACCCCAAGAATCTCTTCTATCTGCATGTCCTCGAATTTTACATGTTGGTTGGGTGGAGACTACTTGCAAGTTCTGAACTGTAATTATCAAGTTTTTCAGAGTTTAATGTCAGCAAACTGGATAGAAACCATTTGTAAATGTCCATGAAAAAATCATTAGCAGCTCTTTCTAGAATGATTCCCCTTTTCCTCTATTCTCCTGACATCAACTGTCTACCAACACTACAGGATGTGGTTACGACCAGTTATTACACAAAACTTCAGCCCCCATTCCCAAAAGGTCTAAACTTGTGCTGAAACACCTGACTACTATTGGTGACACACGTGGGATACAAACTTGCAGTTTTTGGGATGGCTGCTTTGAAAAGGGCTTGGCTGTGTTTCTTCCCTGTCCTTTCCTACTCTAAGTGTTTGCTCCTTCTCTTATGACCTCATCACCAATTGCACATTAAACTTTAATCTTCATTTCTTCTTGTATTCTATTACGAGTTTTAATTTCATCCATTAACATCTACGTAAGCGATTGTAGGACAAAAATATGATATTTGTACTTCAATTCTAGGCCATCATAACATCACTGTTATCAAAGTTGCTTAACTTGACAGATTTTCCCATGATGACATCACTATATTTCTTTTTTTAGAACTTTCATACTTGCATACTGCATCACTTGCCCTCTATATCAACAAGGCCTGCTCAGTGCTTCAACAGAGCAGTGCTGTACCCACCGAATACTCACTCCCTCTGCAAACCATGTGCTGTTGCCAAAACCACAACAAATCATTGTTGCACTTTTAATTCTCGAGCAGTGTGTTGTACCAGCATAAACTGTTATCGGGGCTGCCCAGTAGCCCAATTTAACGGTCTCTGGAGCTCATTGGCAGCCTCCTACCTGTTGTGCAAGTCTAAACTGATGCATAACTGACAACCAATGTGATAACATTAAAGCACCAGGTGACAAGTGTCAAAAGCAAGAAGTTTTAACCGAGAGTGTAAAGCAAGTTACAAACATTAATGTATCATGCAACTGTAATAGATAATAGTGAAAGATAACATTATTACATCAGACAGAAAATAGTGCAGAGTCGTAAAGTCCCAGATTCGACCATATCCACTACAATATGACAGTATGGCTGCTTCCAGCTGTTGGGATGATACTATATTCCTAAGCAAAGCCTCTTCTACAAGCTCCCAGACAGGGCGTGGTGAATTTTTTGAACTTCCATCATTCTGAAAAACAAACAAAAGCACTGTGTATAAGACAAAATATTGCAATAAAATATATAATTAATTCATAAAATAAGCTCTGGGTGTGAATCATGCCCAAAACCGAGATTAAACTACCATTCCATATTTTCCTGTGAAGGTGACTGTGTTGACATGGATTATGAATAATTTGAAGTGTCATTTTACAAGTGATGACAGGCATTGGTGAAGATGAACTGAATACAAACAGTCAGTGCATTTGAGATTTAGGCAGCAATTCATTCAGGATATGAGAATAGCCATGTTAAAAGTTACAAACAGTTTCATTTTAAAGGAGAAGTACAAAAGTCTGTACCAGCACTGCTTTGAGATTGACAGTAGGCTGATGTCAAGCTATATGCACATAGTAATCACCCACAAATTTGAATTTTACAGAGTCTACAAGTGTCAATAAATAGGATCGTATTTCAGGAACTAATTATGCAATCTCAGTGAATCAAGCATCGTTTTGAAGAGGATTATGTGTAGTACAATTTATTCTGAGTTCCAAGTGTGCATCTGGAATAGAGATATCACAAAGCTGTGAAATTTTAAAAAGCTGGAAAATATTCTGGTTTTCTTAAGACATCATAAAGCGTGAAGACAAAGAATGGACATAATTACAAAAGTTGGGCACAAATGCAGAGCTTAACATTCCAAAGAAAATGACAATCAAAAATACTAGGTCCATGCCCAAATTCTACAAGTAATACTGTGGCAAACTTAAGCAACATAAGTGCCCATGTACATCACAATCAATCCTGGGCCAAGTAAGTGGATTTCATTCCCAATATAAAGAAGATTGCAATGAAGGTGAACATAGAACCACTGGATCCACTTGGAATTTCGCATATTGCAGTGGGATATGGAACTGCTTTAATTACACAAAATTTACAATTTCACAAAATAACTTCAGCACTGTCAAATACCGCCTACACTTTTTGGTTTACATTATCCTTTATGCAGTAGGTTACAAGATTAACTTAATTTATAAAAATGTAAATGAGAAATCAATTTTGTGTAATACTATCCACTACATTTTCTATCAAGCAACTGATCAGTTACACTGGTAAAAAATGAATTCTTATCCAGTAATTAATCTACTCGGTAAAAGAATTTATACACAATCTTTTCCTCCAGACTTCATGATTTATTAGGCTGTCAAGGAAATCGCATACTACATAATTCAATGTTTCGGTTAGTGAATAAGAGACATTCACCTGTTTGTAAACTTCTCTGGGATAAAGGATTTGACAGAACTTAACATCTGGTGAAAATATTTAGAGAAAAAGCACAATGTCAGTTGCAGTAAGGTGAAGAGGAAGAACCAACTGTCGATCATTAAGAACTGTCCAGGCTTTATTACCTAAACTCACTTTGGGGAAATTATAGAGGACTAAAATGAGTATGATAACGTGTAGATTTTAACTCAACTCCTTCAGATTTAACCACTGTGTTACTTTGCTCAATGAGTCCTTTGGGAAAATGTTATTATCTTTAACTGTTGGGTACAGGAAGTCAAATTCTATGAAAAATACATGGTGATTCAAAAAGAAAGAACAATTTTCAAATGTTTATTATAGACAAACTATGAAAGATAGACACAAATTGTACATCACCAGAGAGATGAAGATTTAAGGTTTTTTGTTCGTACAGACACTACACCATATACTCAACATGAGCAGCATGCGTTGCTCGAGAAACATCTAAATGG
Organism: Schistocerca piceifrons; assembly: GCF_021461385.2. Lineage (NCBI taxonomy): Eukaryota > Metazoa > Arthropoda > Insecta > Orthoptera > Acrididae > Schistocerca > Schistocerca piceifrons. The sequence goes on from NC_060138.1 coordinate 509,288,808, forward strand.
TAGTTAATTTCATTCCACACACAAATCAATAGGCCCCTCTTTCTTGAATCAACAGCTTCACCAATTCGATTTCTCAGCTGTCGAAGAGCAGTTGCCATATGTGGCACAAGACTGTCTTTCATGTATCCTACACAGAAAAAAATCACAAGGTGTGAGGTTTGGTGCCGCAGGAGGCCAAACACAATGAACAAGATACTGTGGTCCATCTCTTCAAATCCAATGGTGTAGGATTGTGCTGTACAGACAATGCCACATCTCAAAGTGAAAGTGAAGCGAGGTGCAGTTATGCGTAGCAATGAAATCACTGGAATCTTACTGAAGTTGAGGAAACAACCAATTTTGCAGAGTGTCCAGGTGTAACATTCCTGTCATAGTTTCCTCCACAAAAAAGAATGGCCCATCAACTTTGTGAACAGAAACGGCACATAACACATTCAGTTTCAGTGATTCTCTTTCATGTTTGATGATGACACCAGGATTTTGTGAACCCCAAATTCTTACGTCATGGCAGTGTCATTTTATCGATAGATGAAATGTCAGTTTGACTTTGTCCTGGAGAATATAAATGCAAAACCTCTGGTTAAGGCCACCTGGATGTAATTGCTGCATTAACTTCAACTTGTAAGGCTTCATATGCAGGCATCTTTTTAGAACAAGCCATATTGTTGTTTGTGGAAGAGAAAGTAGAAGTTTCTGGCCTGCCAGTTTTGTGGACTTCAGAGGGCTCCATGTGATCCTATCTCAGGTAAACTTCACATTTTCATCATCAGAAATGCATGGCCGACAACTGCTCTTACCATTGCATTTGCAACCAACTTCCAAGAAGTTTGTATGCCATTCATAAATCTGCTTATGCAGGGGTGGATTTTTGCAGAATCGATAGTGGAATGCACACTGCACTTCAACAATGAGTTGACTTCGCACAAATTCCAATGCACGAAATGATTTCTCTTGTGATACAGTCGCATGTTGCTACAAATAAACAACAATGCAGCTCTGTCAGAACTCTGAACCTTCCTCTAGCCACTGACATGCACAATGTGTTTCCATCTTCTATAGTTTGTCTGCAATAAACAACTGAAATCTGTTCTTTCTTTTTGAAGCACCCAGTCTATAGATGCACAAACTAATAAATCAATAAATTCGTGATAAGAAATAGAGGGAGAATCACATCAAAATCCAAGATACATGATAGATGAAAGAGGGCAGAGAGAATGTCTGGGGCAACACAGAAGTAAAACCAGACAGCAAAAGCCTATTTAAATGACAATGGCATAGATTTAACAGTTGTGAGTGTTGGACTTCACCATGAATCATAAATTAAGATACCATAAGACATTAAGAAGATGGTACTGTTCATGACATCATCACTCATGAGATAGCATTAAGGTCATTCACAGAAAATAAGATACATAATGTACATTTTCAACTTCTCATGGCGTAATGAACAGTCCATTAAATTTCAGGCATGCAGCCGTGCAAATAAAATTTCCTCCACTGATATTTCGGCCACGTATCGTCCAGCAATCCTCAGAGTGAGTCACAAGACTGACGACAAGATGCCAAGTGCGGCCTTATATGCTCCACCATGGCGGTACAGTGCATGCAGGTCACAGATGCTAATCGGCAGCAAAGAAATACGCTTACACATGCGCCACCTGTGACGGAAGTGAACAAACATTCGATTCGCTTATTGATGTATGATTGGTGGCGGTGACACCATGATGACTTCTCTGCAGTTTAATTATCCCAAGAGCCGGATTCCATGTTTTGTCCAAATTAAAACCATTATCTATATTTCTTAAATTATTAGCTAATCTAATCTCTATAGCTCCCTTGAAGACAGAGTCCCAAAAGGAAGAGGTAGATAATAAAATTTTCACATCACTGTAATTCATGGAATGCCCTGTATAAATACAATGCTCAGCCACAGATGACTTGTCTGGCTGTAATAAGCATGTGTATCTTCAATGCTCCACACAGCTCTCATGAACGGTGCGTGTTGTTTGACCTATGTACAACTTCTCACAATTTCCGCAAGGAATCTGATACACACCCGCTTTACTAAGCTGTAAATCGTCCTTCACAGAGCCGAGTAAAGCTGCAATCTCCATGGGGGGCCAGAAGATCACCTTAACACAGTGTTTCTCAATAATACAGCCTATCCTCGAGGAAAGAGCACCCACACAGGGCAAAAACACACTAGATCTGAAGGAATTACTATCTTCTTCCCCATCACATACCTGCATTCTAAGTTTTTCGTTGAATGCTCTTCGAATTTGATGTGGAGAAAATCCATTCAATTTAAAAATGCTCTTGAGATATGTGAGCTCAAGACTGCACCTGGCATCTTGTCGTCAGTCTTGTGACTCACTCTGAGGATGGCCGGACAATACACAGCCGAAATATTAGTGGAGGAAATTTTATTTCCACGGCTGCATGCCCGAAATTTAATGGACTAATAAGATACACAGCATGAAAAAATTGGACGCAATGATTCTCAAAGACATTAAATTCTAAAAAAAGCTATTACATAGATCAAGTGAAGGTAATAAAGAAGGAAACTGTGAACAGAGTGTGAGAAGATACACTGAGAGATACTAACAATTAGCAGAGTGAAAGAAGATAAATAACCAGTGAAAATGGACTACAGTGAGTGTTATCGTTCAAAACTCAGGTATGTAACTAATATAGTTATCTACATACTATCACAACAGGAATGAACCTGTGGCCAATAACATGAATTGCTGCCAACCATCAACAGAGCTCAACAGAGATACCAGGCAAATCATGGCTTGGCGATCACAAGATTGTTTCTTTGCCTCTCTATTCTTTGTAAAAGGTGTAAATACACAATTTGCTTCTGCCATACACACACTGAATGTCTAAACAGCTATAAAAGTTCTGCGATACTGTGCTTATCCAGTATATTATGAGTCCTCTCCCATTGTGTCACAATTCATTTGCTACACATATAAAACAAATACATTAGGTTTAACTGTTCATGAGATATTACCACTAGTCTTAGTACTGAATATTATCACTGTTTCTAGTGCAACATAATTTCCTTACTGAAAGGAAATCTCCATTTCTTTTATTTTCTAACCAACAAAAACTATGAAATTTAAATTACATTTGCAACATCGAAAAGCACTATTACTTACCTTATTAACAGCACAAAGATTCTGTGGTGAAAAAGGCATTCTAACATATTCACTATCCCATTTATCAATGTAATGCTGCTTCAAAGGTGCTGGTTTTTCTCCTCTACCCACAGGAAGCTTTACAAAGAAGACAACACAAAATACTTAGATAGCTTTCTAATTAGATCACAGAAATTATGATTGCCAATGAAGGTTAAACACAAAAACTTCAAAACTTCATGAAAAATCTTGAAAAATGAATGGATAAATATTTTAGTCATTTATGAAAAAGTAATAGAAAAATATTAAAATCTAAAAGCAAAATTATTTTACTCTATTTTTATTCACAATTTTATTTTTTGCTCAAAAAGAAATACAACAACTATAGTTTTATAGTAATGTAATAAAAATGCATATGAAAGAATTTACTGGAATATGTGAATCTTTGTACTTAACAAACCAAGTGAAACTAATGGCAACATCGTCAGAAGTGCCAACAGCGAACTTTATTTTTTCCAGCTTCTTCTGGTATGTCAATGAATGATAGAATATCTTACACAATCTTTTGGTTTTGACCAACACAGAAGAGTCTATGAATGATGTAAATGAATTCAAGTGTCCTAAACAGCCATGCAAAGAGTATCCAAGATGTCTGAGTCAACAATGTACTGTCCTTCCCATGAACAGCATTCACACTGGGTCATGTGATCATGTAGTGTATCATGGTGGTGCCATTCAGTACCTAACTGCAGTTGCCTTTCGGACAAATTCCACTATTTTATGAAGCCATACATCACATGCCACTCACTATGTCGAAACCAATCGAGCTACAGACAGGGTGTGTTGAGAATGTAATGCATTGCAATTTTTTATGACACAACTATATGCTGCGGAGGAGTCGTTGGTTGGGGAGGGTGGAAGGAAACCTCAACTTTCCATTGGTAGGTCACTCAATTGCTTCCATGTTCTTGGAGGATTAGTACAACTTCTTCTGTTAACCTCTAAGTAGTGGTTGCATCGACCTTAATGAGTGAGAAACCTTTAGAGGACTGCTACGTAATAAAGTTTTGCACGTAGCTCAAGGTGCCGCTCGAACTTTTGGAATGCTAAAGGAAGCCTCTGGGGTTGATTGCCTTTCAGATCGCAGCCAAACAGATGGCACAAAATGTTTAGAGGTCAGGAGTAGGTCGCTGATGGGGCCCGCATGAACAGACGACCATGCAACTCATGTGCGCCAGTTACTGAATTCAACGGTTGAATGAGTGTTTGCTTGACATCAGGAATATTGGACTTACAGAAAACGGTTGTTCATGAAATTGTATCTGCAGAGTTCGGCATGTGGCAGATTTGTGCAAAAATTGAGCCTGACTTTTGTCCAACGTGCAAAAGCAACATTGTCTGGAAGTGTGTGAAGATCTCAAGCAAATCTGACAGAGTGCAGAATGACACACATGGTCACCGTGCCCACTTTTACACAGCAGTGCTCCAAAGACTGAATCACAGGATCGCCTGCATCCGAAAGAAGTCCCGGGCATTGTGGGAACTGTACCACGACAATGCACTGGCTCACACCACCTTTGTTGTCATAGCCTACCTGACCTGTATCAATGTGACAGGGTTGCCACAGCTGCCATACAGTCCTGACCTGGTCACATTGGATTCTTTTTGTTTTCTCAGTTGAAAAGGGACTTCAAAGGAAAGCATCTCAAGTCATGGACAATGTGTAAGCTACTTTGATGGCTTCCCCATCCCAACTGAGAAGTTCCAGAAAGTTTATGGTGCTTGGAAACTGCACTGGCAAAAATATATTGATGCAGAAGGGTCATACTTTGAAGAATTTTTAGTTGTTGAATCTACAAGAGCAATTAAAAAAAACAGTGATGCATTACTTTCTGGACAGACCATGTATCACTGTCTTGGTTTGGACTTGCTCTCTGAACATATGTTCGGCTGACAATGACTAGTTCTTAGCACTGGTTTCAAATTAAAATGTTATTGCCTTTCACTAAACAACACACCGTGCTGGTTGCAGGCTCACAAGTAGCCACACTGCTCTGAACATTACTGTTTACAGTTCTGCTCCCACCTCTAGTTGCCCATCTGCTCGCAGCCACTACTCTGCTTTTTCTGACCACTTGCATGTGGTACTAGATACTATATTTGTGGAAAAAAAAAAAGACTTACTCAACCATGTATGAACAGTGACGATGTCGACCCCTATTTCTGAAGTTATGGAAGCAACAAATGGAGATGAAGGCTACACAGCTGTAGCAGCACAAACAGCAAGATGAGAAACAGGTGCAGCTACTACACCAAGCAACAGTGACATCTCCATAGCCACCACTTTTCACTGCTTTCAAGGCGTCTGAAGAAACTTGGGACATTTATCCATCTTATTTTGTGTTATAATGCAATACAAGTAACATTTCCAATTCATATTAGCAAAGTGCTTTGCTCAATTTCAATAGCAAATTGTATAAGGTTGTCCCTCCCCCCATGAACCATGGACCTTGCCGTTGGTGGGGAGGCTTGCGTGCCTCAGCGATACAGATAGCCGTACCGTAGGTGCAACCACAACCGAGGGGTATCTGTTGAGAGGCCAGACAAACATGTGGTTCCTGAAGAGGGGCAGCAGCCTTTTCAGTAGTTGCAGGGGCAACAGTCTGGATGATTGACTGATCTGGCCTTGTAACATTAACCAAAACGGCCTTGCTGTGCTGGTACTGCGAACAGCTGAAAGCAAGGGGAAACTACAGCCGTAATTTTTCCCGAGGACATGCAGCTTTACTGTATGATTAAATGATGATGGCGTCCTCTTGGGTAAAATATTCCGGAGGTAAAATAGTCCCCCATTCGGATCTCCGGGCGGGGACTACTCAAGAGGAGGTCGTTAACAGGAGAAAGAAAACTGGCATTCTACGGATTGGAGCGTGGAATGTCAGATCCCTTAATCGGGCAGGTAGGTTAGAAAATTTAAAAAGGGAAATGGATAGGTTAAAGTTAGATATAGTGGGAATTAGTGAAGTTCGGTGGCAGGAGGAACAAGACTTTTGGTCAGGTGATTACAGGGTTATAAATACAAAATCAAATAGGGGTAATGCAGGAGTAGGTTTAATAATGAATAAAAAAATAGGAGTGCGGGTTAGCTAACACAAACAGCATATTGAACGCATTTTTGTGGCCAAGATAGACACAAAGCCCATGCCTACTACAGTAGTACAAGTTTATATGCCAACTAGCTCTGCAGATGATGAAGAAATTGATGAAATGTATGACGAGATAAAAGAAATTATTCAGGTAGTGAAGGGAGACGAAAATTTAATAGTCATGGGTGACTGGAATTCGTCAGTAGGAAAATGAAGAGAAGGAAACATAGTAGGTGAATATGGATTGGGGCTAAGAAATGGAAGAGGAAGCCGCCTTGTAGAATTTTGCACAGAGCATAACTTAATCATAGCTAACACTTGGTTCAAGAATCATGAAAGAAGGTTGTATACCTGGAAGAATCCTGGAGATACTAAAAGGTATCAGATAGATTATATAATGGTAAGACAGAGATTTAGGAACCAGGTTTTAAATTGTAAGACATTTCCAGGGGCAGATGTGGATTCTGACCACAATCTATTGGTTATGAACTGCAGATTGAAACTGAAGAAACTGCAAAAAGGTGGGAATTTAAGGAGATGGGACCTGGATAAACTAAAAGAACCAGAGGTTGTACAGAGTTTCAGGGAGAGCATAAGGGAACAATTGACAGGAATGGGGGAAAGAAATACAGTAGAAGAAGAATGGGTAGCTCTGAGGGATGAAGTAGTGAAGGCAGCAGAGGATCAAGTAGGTAAAAAGACGAGGGCTAATAGAAATCCTTGGGTAACAGAAGAAATATTGAATTTAATTGATGAAAGGAGAAAATATAAAAATGCAGTAAATGAAGCAGGCAAAAAGGAATACAAACGTCTCAAAAATGAGATCGACAGGAAGTGCAAAATGGCTAAGCAGGGATGGCTGGAGGACAAATGTAAGGATGTAGAGGCTTGTCTCACTAGGGGTAAGATAGATACTGCCGACGGGAAAATTAAAGAGACCTTTGGAGAGAAGAGAACCACTTGTATGAATATCAAGAGCTCAGATGGCAACCCAGTTCTAAGCAAAGAAGGGAAGGCAGAAAGGTGGAAGGAGTATATAGAGGGTTTATACAAGGGCGATGTACTTGAGGACAATATTATGGAAATGGAAGAGGATGTAGATGAAGATGAAATGGGAGATAAGATACTGCATGAAGAGTTTGACAGAGCACTGAAAGACCTGAGTCGAAACAAGGCCCCGGGAGTAGACAACATTCCATTAGAACTACTGATGGCCTTGGGAGAGCCAGTCCTGACAAAACTCTACCATCTGGTGAGCAAGATGTATGAGACAGGCGAAATACCCACAGACTTCAAGAAGAGTATAATAATTCCAATCCCAAAGAAAGCAGGTGTTGACAGATGTGAAAATTACCGAACTATCAGTTTAATAAGTCACAGCTGCAAAATACTAACGCAAATTCTCTACAGACGAATGGAAAAACTGGTAGAAGTGGACCTCGGGGAAGATCAGTTTGGATTCCGTAGAAATGTTGGAACACATGAGGCAATACTAACCTTATGACTTATCTTAGAAGAGAGATTAAGAAAAGGCAAACCTACGTTTCTAGCATTTGTAGACTTAGAGAAAGCTTTTGACAACGTTAACTGGAATACTCTCTTTCAAATTCTGAAGGTGGCAGGGGTAAAATACAGGGAGTGAAAGGCTATTTACAATTTGTACAGAAACCAGATGGCAGTTATAAGAGTCGAGGGGCATGAAAGGGAAGCAGTGGTTGGGAAAGGAGTGAGACAGGGTTGTAGCCTCTCCCCGATGTTATTCAATCTGTATATTGAGCAAGCAGTAAAGGAAACAAAAGAAAAATTCGGAGTAGGTATTAAAATTCATGGAGAAGAAGTAAAAACTTTGAGGTTCACCGATGACATTGTAATTCTGTCAGAGACAGCAAAGGACTTGGAAGAGCAGTTGAACGGAATGGACAGTGTCTTGAAAGGAGGATATAAGATGAACATCAACAAAAGCAAAACGAGGATAATGGAATGTAGTCAAATTAAATCGGGTGATGCTGAGGGGATTAGATTAGGAAATGAGACACTTAAAAGTAGTAAAGGAGTTTTGCTATTTAGGGAGTAAAATAACTGATGATGGTCGAAGTAGAGAGGATATAAAATGTAGACTGGCAATGGGAAGGAAAGCGTTTCTGAAGAAGAGAAATTTGTTAACATCGAGTATAGATTTAAGTGTCAGGAAGTCGTTTCTGAAAGTATTTGTATGGAGTGTAGCCATGTATGGAAGTGAAACATGGACGATAACCAGTTTGGACAAGAAGAGAATAGAAGCTTTCGAAATGTGGTGCTACAGAAGAATGCTGAAGATAAGGTGGGTAGATCACGTAACTAATGAGGAGGTATTGAATAGGATTGGGGAGAAGAGCAGTTTGTGGCACAACTTGACTAGAAGAAGGGATCGGTTGGTAGGACATGTTTTGAGGCATCAAGGGATCACAAATTTAGCATTGGAGGGCAGCGTGGAGGGTAAAAATCGTAGAGGGAGACCAAGAGATCAATACACTAAGCAGATTCAGAAGGATGTAGGTTGCAATAGGTACTGGGAGATGAAGAAGCTTGCACAGGATGGAGTAGCATGGAGAGCTGCATCAAACCAGTCTCAGGACTGAAGACCACAACAACAACAACAACAACATAAGGTTGTCATAAACTGAAGCATGGGAATGATCCTAGGAAATTATCTTTTTCTGTAGTTTGTGACTTTTTGCCTAAACACTGGGACAAGAAACTCACATTATATCCACACTCAAGTTTAACTAATGCATAAAACAACCAGGGCCACTCACATGCAGCCGTGACAACAGAATATGTAGGTTTAGCTAGACAGTGTAACTTTGCATGTACAGCCATGTTTTAGCTATATACGTGGCTCGAGAGGTACACAGCAATACCACCAGTTCTGAGCAGCCACCTCCAGATGACACTTAATAATCGGGACTACCTTCTGCTTCCACACTACATCCACTGGCACATCAAATTGACCCACCAATAGTGTTGTCAGCCGCCAGAGAGAGCCCTGTCAACCTCGGACTATTCTGCTTCCAGCTAGTGCTGGTGCAGATGGTGATCTTTCTGCCAACACGCAAAAAGACAACAAGCCAGTGACACACACTGTTCTGCAACACCAGCAGTTCCTGCAGTTACACAGTTCATTTAGATGACTACAGTTCCAATAGAGCAGTCGCTATTTACAAAGAAACAGGAACAGTTAACTATGAGTGTCTGCACAACACTTTCAGTGATAGTGACAACTAAAACAAAGACTGCAAAAGACACAAAGTTATTTAGAATTTCACTGTATTAGGTATGGGACCTGAAGTGCCACACATTAAACTACTACCAAAGTTAAGTAAAACTGCCTATCCACACCATTAATAAATGTTAATGATTATTTCTTATTGTGTTATCACCTTTCTGTTTTAATCTACCCAGTCAAGCAAGTGTATAATTAGATATTACTAGTGTGCATAGTGTCGTCTTAATTAGAACTATAGTGGAAATAAGATTTCTGCTACCGTGGGTGTTTGGGCTCAACTGATAGCAACATTCAGTTACAACAGCTTAATGCTGGTGACAAGAAAAAATACATCTGTAACACCATGACTGGTGATGAAGCAAATGATTTAAGATCAGTATTCCAAATCTGGTGGTGAGATAAAGTGATAATTGTTAACAATTTTTTGCCAGTTATCAACACTGGTGACGAGGCAAAGGTTATAGATTTGCTGAAAAATTTCGACCCGTACCTAATATTGGCTATTGGACAACATCAAGATTAATGACATTTTCACAAGTTCCCCAACCCTGACAATAATGAGGCAGTGCAAATCAATAGAAGTTGCATTCTTATTTTCCATACTTCCTTTTGAGTACATGTTTTATTTCTTTGGTTTCTGCACCAACACTGTGGCTTAGCATTATCCTATGCATACTGGATTCTGGGACCACTAACCTGTTTTCTTTCCAGGAAGACTTTTGTGAATTTTGTAAACCATTCTATGCATAATTTTCAGACATGGACCGACCACTATTGACTCTCCTAAGTCCATGCTCCAATTGCTACAATTATTGTCAGCAAACCAAGTGTCACTGTAGTGTGCTTGGACAGATTTGAAGAAAGCAAAGGAGGCAAAAAACGACTTCTACAAACAAAGTGGCAATCAATTTTCAAACTGAAGCAGGGTCATCAATTTCAGTCGTTAACCTACAGGCAAAGCGAAAATTAGGGTTCCCAAAGCTAACAGACTTTCAAAAATTCATTGATCAGTTACTTACTGTAACTGTACTCCAGTAAAAGGAAAATTTTAACAATGTTAGATATGAACAATTAATGAAACACACTAAATTTGTAGTTGTAAATTCAAATAAACCAAGGAATTTACTACGATTAGATCTCTACAATACTCATGGCTTCACCATTCACGAAGCAGTAAATCATGTTCAAACTGGTGTTCTGAATGTAAAGTTAATCAACCATCAGAAAAATAGGATGATATTGTTTTTGAAGCAACAACCAGTATTAAAGGTTATGAGCACATGTCATAGTGAAGTCAAATATGGTGCCAAAATTATGCAAACCTTTTGCATTAAAAGCGAAAGTCAATGTCTTGCACAGAATGAGGTTAAAGATACCATAACCACCCACCTAGCCAATGAACTATGCCAATCACAATTGTACAGAAACTGAACAGCTCACTAAGCTTCTGCAGAGATTTCAAAGCAACGGTTAATAGTCAATAAATTACTGACTCATACCCAATCCCAAGCCAGAAGAACCGATGCAGAAATTAGCTGGTAGTGTTTACTTTACCGAACTGGATCTTGAAGAAGCAAATTTGCTGATCCCTTTGGATGAAGAGAGACAGAGATTTATGGTGATAAATAGTTCATCCAATCTCTACTTTTACAAATGGTCACTCTTCGGGATTGCCGGCGCACTGCACTTGTTCCAGCGGTATTTAGGACAATTAATTTGGAAAGCTCCATGGTGCTGTGTACTACTTTAATGACATGTATCTCAGGAACACTTCCGGCAGAATTCTTACAGAATTTGGAATCTATTTTCAAAATCCTACAAGCGGCAAATTTGAAATGCTACAAAGATAAGTGCCTCTTTCAACATGAAGTGCAATATTTAGGGCACATGCTGCTAGCAAACAGCATCAAACTGACACTGTAACACACTGACACCCTTAAAGACCTTCTAGCTCCCAAGGATGTAGAGCAATTACATGCAATATTAAGACAAATAAATTATTAAAGGAATTTTCTTCCTCAGGCAGCTTCTATCAGTGAACCACTGCACAAGTTGTTACATAAAGGAATCAGAGGGAATTGTAACAGTGAACGCCAATACGCATTTAACAAATTAAAACAGTGTTTGCTTGATGCCAAATGTTTACAACATATGATAACAACAAAATGCTCACAGCTGCTGCTGATGCTTTAGACTGCGGCAAGCTGCCATTCTGTCACATCGATATCATGGTTTTGAATGAGCAACTGTGTATGCTTCAGGGACTCTGACAGTGGCACAAAGAAATTACAATCAGATCAGGAAGAAAGTTTTTGCAATTTGCAGTCGTCACACTTTGACAGCTCAGCATTTGTGGTGCTGGGCACTATTTCTGTCGAAATATGACAATGTAATTATATTCAGGTCCACAGCACAAATGTGCATGCAGTTATGCTTTCATGTATGCCAACGGAGCAAAACAAAAAGTTTGTCTCATAAGCTGATATTTGTTTCTCAACAGATATCGGTAGTCAAGACACTGTGAAAAATTTCCCAGTAAACTGTAATTTAATTACCAAACTTGTGCAAAAGATACAGATGTTTCTAAGATTACACAGTATATTAAAATGGAAAGGATATAAGATTAACATCAACAAAGGCAAAACAAGGATGATGGAATGTATCTGAATTAAAGCAGATGACTCTGAGGGAATCAGATTAGCAAACGAGACACTTAAAGAAGTAGACGAGTTTTGTTATTTGGGCAGCAAAATAACTTATGATGGCCAAAGAAGAGAGGATATAAAATCTAGACTGGCAATGACAAGGAAAGCATTTCTGAAGAACAGAAATTTGTTAACATTGAATACAGATTTAAATTTAGGAAGTGTCTTCTGAAAGCATTTGAATGAAGTGTAGTCATGTACGGAAGTGAAGCATGGACGATAAACAGGTCAGACAAGAAGAGAATAGAAGCCTTTGAAATATAGTGCTACATAATAATGCTGAGATTTGATGTTTAGATCATGCAACTAATGAGGAGGTACTGAATAGAACTAAGGGGGAAAAGAAATCTGTGGTGCAACCTGACTAAAAGGAGGGACTGGTTGGTAGAACACATTCTGAGACATCAAGGAATCACCAGTTTAGTATAGGAGGGAATTGTGGGGGCAAAAATCATAGAGGGAGACCAAGAGATTAATACAATAAACAGATTCAAAAGGATGTAGGGTGCAGTAGTTATTTCGAGATGAAGAGGGTTGCACAGGCTAGAGTAGCACGGAGAGTTGCATCAAACCAGTCTTCAGACTGAAGACCTCAACAACAACAACATTCAAATGAAGTGACCTACTGATAAGACGTTCCTTAATCAGCCAAAGATTAAATCTTATTGGAATATAAGGCAGGCATTTACAGTGTGCAAAGGTGTCATTCTGTTACATTCAGAATCAGACAAGACACAGGTGATTATCCCTGTGGTGCTTAAAGAATCAGACAAGACACAAGTGATTATCCCTGTGGTGCTTAAATTCTAAGGTACTACAGATGACACAGCAATGCTGCTGGAGCATAGTTTCTACCAAACGCTTTGCTACTGCGCAATATTGACAAATACCTTGAAACGATGCTGGCAAAATGGCACTTATGTCAATCATACCAGCCAGCTTCGTCTCAACAATATTTTCTGTAGCCACAGGCATCAGAAACCTTGGTCACGTCTGTGTATTGATTTTACAGGACTATTTCTCGGAAGTTACTGGCTCATCCTCATCAATTTGTAATACAGACATCGTCAATATCTTCCACAAAAACTATTCAGGCTTTATTAAAGGTCCTTCCTATTGAAGAATTGCCAAAATCTATTGTGACTGACAACAGCACTTTTTTTTTCCTAAGAATTTAAATTATTTTGTAAAAGCAACAGCATTTCACACTTCAAGACTACCGTTTCATACTGAGGCCATTGGGCTCGCTGAAAGATTTGATCACACTTTCACATCGCTCATGATGCAGCTTGACTAGTAGTACAATAAAGAAACTGCTTTATTGATGTTCCTCTTTCAGTACAGAGCTACTCCACATCATGCACAATATCCAGCTCATAAACTACATGGAAGACTTCATTGCACATTAATGTCAATTTTAAAGTGACTCATGCATCCACAACCTGAGCTTCAGCAACAGTCAAAACACATTTTTTTTTAATTGACTTATACCATACTCATTATAATGTACAAGTATGGGAATAAGTCACAGGTACCTAGCACACTCACAGAGCAGCTTGGTAATGTAATGTTCAAAGTTCAGTGTTCACATGGAGTCACAAAACACCTTAAAAATCAAATCAGGCTGCACCCTACTCGCATGCATGTAGGCAGAACTCCTAGGCTGTTTTCTTTTATAGAATCTGAAGACTTCTATGCAGCCAGCCATCTGGGGAACCTTCTGACACAGTTGGCAACTGCACCCGCCAGCACCTCCAGCAGCAGGGTCCTACTGTAGCCAACCAGTGACGCACCAGCAGTAGCGAGCACTGCACATCACATTCGCCTATACATAACATAATGGCAAATGCTTGACCACACTACCACCTCAGTGTGGTTCTTCATCGGTTTCTCACAATACCATGGACAAATTCCAGGAGGAGCAACATGTATGCATCAACCAAATGCGCACACTACTAAGCAAGAAAGCAGGAAGTCAATGAAGCCACCCGGCTTCATCAGCTTTCCTGACGGGGGAGAGTTGCTGTATCCATGACTCAAAAGGGACACAGCAATACCAAAAGAGTCCACCTCCACACAGGGGCAATCACTCGCCAAGCACCCTTCCAAGCAGCTGCCTATAGATGGTACTTGCTAATTGGGACAACCTTCTGCTTCCATCACATATCAATGGTGAATCAAACACTTCCGCCAATAGTGTTACCTGCCACCAGAGGAAGTGCTGTCAACCATGGACTATTTTGCTTCCACCTAGTACTGGTGCAGATGGAGATCCTTGTTCCAACAAGCATAAAAATGACATGCCACAAACACTCACTCAGTTCCTGTAACACCAGCAGTTCTGCAGTTACTGAGTTCTATTTTCCATTCAGAAGACTACAATTCCAACATAGCAATTGCCGTTTACATAGAAATAGGAACAGTTAACCATGGGTGTCAGAATAATGTCTTCAGTCATGTGGCAAAATAATACATAGCCGAAAGACAGCAAAGTTATTTATAATTTCACTGTATTACATGTAAGAACCTAAATATCACATATCAAACACGCTATCAAAGTTAAGTAAAACTGTATATTCACAATATTAATAAATGTTACTGATTATTTTGTATTGTGTTGTCATATTTCTGTTCTCATGCCTCTGTGTCAAGCGCATGTCATAAAAATGTATGTACAGTTATGTATATACGCATGCATGAATGTACACACATTTTAAATCTCCTCCTAAACCACTGGACCAATTTCAACTAAACTTGGTTCACATATCACTTACAGTCTAGAAATCATCACTATGTCACATCAAACTCCAAGAAATGAAACAGGCATAATCCAATGAATTACAGACCCACATCACTAACGTCAATTTGCAAGATTTTGGAATATGTACTGTGCTCGGACATTATGAATCAACTCAAAGAAAATTATTTATTGGCAAATAGCCAACATGGATTCAGAAAATATTGTTCTTTATTTTCGTGAAGTAATCAGTGCTATCGACAGGGGACATAAAAATGATTCCATACTTTTAGATTTTCAGAAGGCTTTTGACACTGTTCCTCACAAATGATTTCGAATTAAATTGTATGTCCATGGAGTGTAATCTCAGCTGTGTCATTGGATTTGTGATTTCCTGTCAGAAAGTCACAGTTCATAATAACTGACAGAAAATCATTGAGTAAAACAGGAGTAATATCTTGTGTTCCCCAAGGAGGAGTTATAGGTCCTCTGTAGGTCCTAAGCTATGTAAGTGATACAGGAGAGAACCTGAGCAGTCCTCTTAGATTGTTTGAAGATGATGCTGCCATTTACCATCACGTAATGTCATCAGATGATAAAAATAAATTGCAAAATGGTTCACACAAAATATCTGCATGGTGCAAAATGTCGTAGTTGACTCTAAATCAAGGAAATTATGAAGCTGTCTGCATGAGCATTAAACAGAATCTGCTAAATTCCAGTTACCCTGATAAATCACACAAATCTAAAGGCTGTAAACTCAACTAAATACCTAGGGATTACAATTATGAATAACTTAAATTGGAACAATCGCATTGATAGTGTTGTATAGTAAGCAAACCAAAGACTGTGATTTATTGGCGAAACACTTGAAAAATGCAACAGATTTACTAAAGAGATAGTTAACAATACACTTGTCATCCCTCTTCCGGAATACTGCCGCGCGGTGTGGGATCTGCAGGTGACAGGATTGGTGAAGGACATTGGAAAAGCTCAAAGACGAGCAGTTTGTTTTGAGTTATCATAAAATAGGGGAGATAATGCCATGGATATGATACAACAACTGGGGAGGCAGTCATTCAAACTAAACACGTTTTTCAATGTTGCAGGATATTCTCGTTAAATTTCAATCACCAACTTTCTCCTCAGAGTGTGAAAATATTTTGTTGGCGCTCATCTTTAAAGGTAAAGAAATTATTATCATAATAAAATAAGAGATAGCTGAGCTCACACAGAAAGATTTAAAGTTTCATTTTTCCCGCATGCTGTTCGAGAGTGGAACGGCAGAGAAGTAGCTTAAAGGTGGTTCAATGAACCCTCTGCCAGGCATTTAATCAGGTAGATGTAGATGATGGTCAGTATCTCCTACCTATCAAAGGGGTGAGGGTGAGAGTGGGGGTGAAAAAGCAGTGTAGCCCACAATGCGTGAATACCCATACTTTAGTCATCCAGTATTTGAGAGTTAGCACTTAGAGACTTGCAACATACTTTCCACATAATTCAAACCTTCAAGAAACTCTTTCTTGCTAACAACACCCACAAAATGATGAAAGGAAGAAAGTTAACCACTTCAAACATTTTTTTTTTTTCAGTTCATGCAGTAAAACTGCTACATGGAGCATATGTTTTAATTCACTACTTCTTTACTACTGACTGTGTTTGCTACATGTTTTGCAGGTAGCATTCACATACATTACAGAATTTTCCAGAAAAAGTATATCACTGTACGAAACACAGTTCAGGAGATATGACATCAAAAAGAGTGAAATGTGTAAAAAAAACTGCCGCATCATGCACAAAGTTTTTTGCAGACAGTACCCTCATCTGTCACTGACAGTATCTACATAAATATATCACCGTGTGACACATAGTTCAGGAAAAATGACGACAAATACAGAGAAGCATGAAAAACTGCAACATTATGCATGACATTTCAATTTATTACTTCTTTACTATGAACTCAATTCGCAATGCATTTTGCAGATGGTATCCATATATGTCACTGAATGTACCTGCAAAAGTATATCATTGTACGTCACATACTTTAGGAGATATTAAATCAAATAGTGATGTGAGAAAAACTGCAGCATTGTGTATAACCTTTTCATTTAGTGCTTCTTGACTACTAACTCTATTTGTAACATATTTCACAGGAAATATCCACATACACTGCTGAATGTAAAATAAATAAATAAATAAATAAATAAATATCATTGTACGACACACAGTTCGGGAGATAAACATTGAGCTGCATGAAAATGAAACTGTACAGTGGAATTTGATATAGGTACAGAGGAAAAATATAATGACATGCATGCATGTGGGCAGAGCTATGGGTAATAGGTTCATCCTAAATCCCTGGAACAATTTCAACTAAATTTGGTACACACATTAGTTCCAATCTGGAGAGAAATACTGTGGAGATCAGAGTGCCAGCCTCCTATTGGTGTGAGCATGATAAAGTGGAAAGAGAAGAGGAGAGGAGGAGATGAACAGAAAGAAGAGAGCAGAAAAAGGACAGAGGGGAGGAGGTTGACAGAGATGTGGTGCAGGAGAGGGACAAAGGGGAGGAGAAGAGTAAAAGAGATGGGGGAGAAGGAGAGGGACACAGGGAGGAGGAGCACATTGACAGAGAGAGAGGGAAGATGGAGAGGGGGGAGGGGGAGAGAGGGTAGGTGGTGGGGAGGGAGAGGGAGAGAGGGGCAACAGGAGGTGATGGAAAGAGAGAGCAGAGTGAAGAAGATGGACAGAGAGAGGGTCTGGAAGAGATGGACTAATAGAATACGAGTCAGCATTTGAAATAGCTGCACCTGCACAGCAAACTATCAAAATCAATGTCGAGATGCATAACCTTTCACGTAGCTGATGTAGTTGCTTAAATGGTGAGAAACAAGAGTCGTCACTCCATAATTAGTCCAACAAAATGTGGTAAAATAGCATGTGTGTAAACTAATAGTCATCTGACACTACATCAGTAGAAATTCTGAAACAAGAGCATGTAGTTCACCATCAGACCTCAATGAATGTGGCATACCACAGCTGTCCTTCCTCAGCACTGACGGGCCACATACACCTGTTACAGATTACACAAATCATGCAACAGCTATATCATGCATGTCCACATTACAACATGGAGTGCACCACCTGTCACAAGCCAGATCATTTTTCCAGCGTCTGTATGATCAAGAGGACAGCAATGTCATCGCAGTGAAATAGACAACTCCATATCACAAAGCCTGTTATGCCAATTAAAGGGGCATCAACCAGGTTGATGATCCACTTGGAATTAATGGGCAAGCTATCAAGTGCCAATTGGAAACAGGAGAAGCAGTGTCATTAGTTAACTGGAACAAGAACCAACTCATTGGTGCCTCACAATCTCAAAGAGCTCAGAGGCAAATCATATCATACAGTGGCCAATGGATACTGCTACGGGGACAAATCAGAATTAAAGTACATTGCAAGCAAGTGTCACGGAGACTGACATGTTAGCAGATAAATAAACAAAGACTTCTGAGTACTGTTAAGTATAAAACATCATTGGTATATTAATATATTTGTTGGTAGCTGAATGCAAAGTGTAATATGATTGTAATTGTATAGTTGCTGGTTCAGATCTCATATTTCAATTCTGTATGCGTTAACAAATCAAAATTTTAATTAACAAATACCAAATCATATTTTTAATAAAAATAACATCTATTTATTTTTTTTTTTGGTCATAAGAAAATAAATCAGAATTTTACACACACACACACACACACACACACACACACACACACACACACACACACACACAGACCTAAATATTTTATGTTTCACATTTTTATACCAAATTTTAATTTACTGTGAATGCTCATATTTAATGCAAATGATAATTAAAAATAAAAAGACTATTTTATTTTAAAAATATGATACAATATATATTTACTAATATCTCCATTTGTTAATAAATATGCAATTTAAAAAACAAGTAAAAAAGGAAAATACTAGCGCGATTCAACTACCGACTTCATGAATACAATCCAGTTATGTCAGCTACCAGTATACATAACAGTGCTCTGAAACCTTCAAGGAATTTTTTTCTTTTAAGGACTGTGCCTTACTACTTTGGGAAACTGACGCCCAAGCTCTACCACCAAATCCTGTAAGTATGAAGAAAACCAGAGAGAGACACCCTGTAAGACCTACACCATAGCAAAACATTATGAATATAATCCATAGATTACGAACATAGCTCAACAGGAACACCACAGAGAATTTCTAAGGAAAACAACAGCTGATGGGAGAATATTTCTTTTCTCCCCCCCCCCCCCCAACTCTCTCTCTCTCTCTCTCTCTCTCTCTCTCTCTCTCTCTCTCTCAAGCAAACAGTGTTAAGATAAGTAAGATATGGCTTGGATAAAATAACTTTGTGATTGAAAGATAGTAGTTGCACGGGACACAACTTGCAGACAGCCATATTAGATAAGATGCTGCTTGTATTTAGAAACAAATGGAACAGCAAGCACTTGGCACCAGAGGAAGAATTACCATTGGCTGGCAGCTAGCCGTATCACTCAACTTATTGGAATGTCTATCACAATGTTAATTTTGTTGATCTATAGAGACACTGAAGACTTATTCATATCAACACTTTCAGATGAAGTTCAAATGGTTCAAATGGCTCTGAGCACTATGGGACTCAACATCTGAGGTCGTCAGTCCCCTAGAACCTAGAACTACTTAAACCTAACTAACCTAAGGACATCACACACATCCATGCTCGAGGCAGGATTTGAACCTGCGACCGTAGCGGCCGCGCGGTTCCAGACTGTAGCGCCTAGAACCGCAGGACTATACAATGTAATGAGCCGTGAGGAACCTTTGGCTGGAACTGAACACGTTTGCCAAGTGATCAAGGTATAGTTTCCACTCAGTATGTACGACCATTTGAACCTGCGACCGTAGCGGCCGCGCGGTTCCAGACTGTAGCGCCTAGAACCACTCAGCCACTCAGATGAAGTGCAGGACTATACAATGTAATGAGCCGTGAGGAACCTTTGGCTGGAACTGAACATGTTTGCCAAGTGATCAAGGTATAGTTTCCATTCAGTATGTACGACCATGACATGCTTACAACAGAAGTCTGTAACTTAACAAATCTTGGGAGAGTCATGAGGCTGCAGTGGAACAACCACAGTTACAGTGGGTTTTGATTCCGAGTAAATATGAACAGAAATCTAAGGGGTTAGAAATAGTTTCCACTGAGCAGGTACGGAGAGAGCCTACGGACACTGAGAACATTAGCACAAGCAAGAGAATGGGTTTTACTAGCAAGGCATTTACAGGTGGCCACAGGTCAGATATGCTGGACTGCAGGGAATTGATCTCCAAAGTAGTTAATATGGCTCGCTAATGACAGTAAAATCCAAAAGCACAGTAAATTCAAAAGCAAAGTCAAAAATCAACAGAATGCAATACATCATATAAAATATTACCAACCTGCAATCATAAACATTTTTATAATCAAATCATTAATTCCATCACAAATGTTTACACTTTCTGAATGATAAATAGTTCTGTCATACACAGGACACCACATGTCCAGTAACGACATTGCACAACAGCCACCATCGTAACAAACAATGAATATTACATTGTTGGTAAGTATTCCATAATTTAAGCTTATATGTCTACAGGTGTGTAACCAGACCATTCTCCACACTTACACTGATAAGATGAGGCAGTATGTAGTTATCAGCGCATCAGATTATTAATCTATTATCAATGCTGATTATAATATGAATGAAGGTGTGCTAAAAGCGCAGATATGTCAATGTCAATGAGATATGTAACTAAAAATGATAAGAGTTGGTGTCAGCAGATGCATCATGATATAATACATCAATTGGGAATACATATTTTAGTTATGGAATAATTAATGTAAGAGTTGTGGTCCACTTGCATATACGCAAAAGTGTTATACGTAATGTGAAACTTAATTGGGGCTGGCTGGCTGAAGTGTCATGATGATGGTGGTGGTGGAATGGATGCTCTTTTGAGCACGAGGGATGGAGAAAACAGAACAGTTCAGCAAATTGACAGAGAGAGAGAAACTGGTTTTCTGGCCTTGGAGAGTATGGCAGAGTGATGTGATTTTAATTATGTATAGATACTATGGATCACGTATTGGATCTTGGTTATGGGCATCTAACAATGCGGATGAAGGAAATTATTACTGAGTACACAAATTGCAGCTTGGTCTTAAGAGGAAATTTTGTCAGCTTCCACGTCACACTAGATAATTCACGGGCTGTTGATATATTTCAATAATTAACTTTGTTTAGAAATAAAACTCTTGTAGAACCTAAACTCAGTAGGAGTTTGGACCTTAATAAATAAATCACCTGTTCTTATGAGTTACATCTGCAATGTTGCCTATGTTTATTACAAATTTTCCGTGAGTGTTTATGATCATTAATTTATAAGTCACATAACTTGTCTACCCTCAATTACTCGATGACTGCAGGACCACCTTTCATAAATTATTTGCTAATACAGCAACAGAGCATTAAACAGGTGGAGTATGGCTCATCCCTAGGACTTTTACAACCAATCCTTAATCAGAGCCATACATATGCCCCTCTGTCACAATAAATGCAGAGCCGTGAAACTGCAATTTTATGAAGTTGCAATTGTAACACATAGTTAGAAAAACCAAAAAATTATATAATTTAACTATGGTACAACTCGTGTGAAAGCGACTTGTATACAGTCAGTAAGGTATCAGGAACTGGCCTTATTTCATTTTATTTTATTTTTGTGTTCACTAGAAAACCCACAAACTTTCTTGGTGGGGAGTTTATAAACTAAAATGTGAAGACTGTGAAAAAATACTTATTGGTCAAACAGGGAGAAATTATAAATCAAGATTCCATGAACATAAGAATAATTGCAAAAATAATTCACCAGCATTCCATACACATCTCAAAGAATAAAATCATGAAATGCAGATGCATCACAGTGCCTGTTAATTGTACACACAGCTGACAAAGGCAGATACCTCAACATACTCAAAGAGATAGATAGTTTTACGCACACAAAAAATGATCAAGCAAAATTCTAAATGAGCAAATAAACCTAAGAAAGAAGAATTTTATCAAAAATTTTATAACTATCCCCATCCAGAGATGATATAACTCTCTCAACACAACAGAATTTATACTAATTATATTTTATATATTCATTACTAATAAACAAAACATAGTAATTTACTGAAACATTATTAAATCACATAAAACAATACTCATGAACCAATATCTCTGACGACAAAATACACCGTTGATACTGTAAAGCACATTGCCTCTTGTATAACACTATGAGAACATGCTGACAATCAGCTAAAAATTAAAACCAAGTCTCCAAAAAGATCTACAGAAATTCTATAAAGGCAAAATAATAAATTACACATGAGTACTAGGCAATCTACTGCAAAACTATGAGTATGTCCCAAGTCCCACAGTATACACTGTAGTATTATGTATTATATTACTGTATACCTTCTGCAGGACCACTGTAGATGGGCATTTAGTCTGACAACATATACCGAAAATAAAAATAAACAAACAGTCTTTCTTTTGTTCAACTGGTTGCTGATAATTTCAACAAACTGAAACACAGTTGCTAAAGATGGACAAAGCACTAAATAATGTTATTTATCTTTTTTTATTTCAGAGAAACTGAAGGGAACCACTACATCCCATTGGGAGTTATTTGACAAAAAATTATGCAGTAAAAGGAAAGTAATTAAAAGGAAAACAGACATACTTAATTTCTTTTACATGAAGGATGTTAAATTTAAGAATCATTTCAAATTACATACTTGTTTGTACAAATGTAGCCACTTACAATGCTATTTGAGTGTTATGTTTATGTAAATAGTGGTATTTAATTTGTGATGGAAGGGAGTATCCAAATGGCCCCAGTAGAGAAGCAGCTGTTGAAGTCATTTGTATTGTGGTGTGCAACATGTTTGGAATTAGATAGTGAATTAGATGGTGAAGTCTGTGGTTTGCCACACTTTGGCGATGGCCATACATGTGAATAGAAAGTTGGTCACTTGTCCTGCCCACGTACAATACTGCACAGTATTTGCAGCATAACTGCTATATAACATGGGTAAGTACTTTTACTCATGCCCCTTCCTTTTATAGGGTATGAATTTAATTTTTAAGTGATATCCAAATTTAAGGCAGCCATATAAACAACATCCACCACGAAAACAGTCAATGTGTATTACCTGATATAGCACAGCATGGCTGTTTGATGACCGAACTGGAGGCAACTGTGGGTATCCCCACAGCCCATAACCACTTTTAATATCCTCAAGGCTAACACCTCGCCACGGACACGACTCTCCTTTTGTGTCTTGTTTTAAACTTTCATCAAGTTTCTTGTCCTTTTTATCAGCTGATGGTTTGTATTGCTTCCCTGTTCTTGCATCATCTAGAAAATGAAATCAGTCACTCTTACATATGCATATTTCCCTATGATTCTGAGGAAATATGACAATGTTCACTTAATCTGCATTGTTGATAATATAATATAAATGGATAGATACAAAATCTACTCACTAAGTGGTGGCACGGGAACACACACACAAGAGGATTTAACGTTTACAAGCTTTCAAAGCCAATGGCTCCTTCTTCTGACAGAAAAGTTGAAGGGGAAGGAAGAGGGGTGAAGGAAAATGACTGTTATTAACTCATGCAGAATGTTTTAGTAGTAATCTCTGTCTTCCACCTTTAAGCTCTCGGGTTTTCAAATCTCGTCCAGTGCAGTCCCCAACAATCAGTCTTTCCTTCTCATCCTGTCCAATAAGTCTCCCCTGAGGCGGGGTTCTGGGTGACTTTTCTGAACTTTACCACTTTCCTTAAACCCCTCCAGTTCTTTTCCTTTCGCCCCTCTTCCTTCCTCTTCAAGTCTTCTACCAGAAGAAGGAACCACTGGCTCCAAAAGCTTGTAGAAGTTAAATCCTTTAGAGTGTGTGTGTGTGTGTGTGTGTGTGTGTGTGTGTGTGTGTGTGTGTGTGTGTGTGTGTGTGTGTGTGTGTTTTCCCCTGCTGCCCTTGGTGAGTAGATTTCCTACACGCAGACAAGAAAAAAAATTCCCGGATTTCCACTTTCTCCCGGGTGAAAATACACTTTTTCCCTGTCAAGTGACAGTGTACTTTTCCTTGGAACTGTAAAACTTATCAATCCTTTAAATGGTTATAGTAAAAAACACGTTTTGGAAAGATCTTTGATGTGCAGCAACATGTATGCTGCATATTATGAAAGTGTAAATTTAAATTCCACCAAACACCGCATGTTACTTTCCGAAGCATTGAAATCAAGATTGCAATGCGCTTTTGTAGCCAGTCCTAGCTCATCATGTGATCTCGCCAGCCGATGACAGCGGATCTTCTAGCGTAGGATACGTGATGTAGTCAGCCAATAGAAATACCAGTGATAAGTAACGCGTACACACAAATAGGAAAAGTTAACATTCACAGCGTTACTACAAGAAAAGAAAAGCTTTCACATACAATATTGGTCTCTGAGATTAGTAAGCTGCAAGAGAAGCTAAGCTTTCACATATAATGTTGATTTTTTTGTGCGTGTTACAATTTAAGGTACAACACACAAATGCGGCAGTATCTACGATGATGCACGAAGCCCGTATGTTCGTAAGTGTAAAACATTACAAGATCTTACACTGTGTCATAAAAGAAACAAGACATCAGAGGATACTCCAAGAACATCGGAATTTCGTGAACCATACTACAATATGTAATTCGGCTTAAAGTGCACATTCGTATGTCCAGATTCGGACGTAAATTTTCTTGAGTACCGGTACTGTATTATCTCATGTTTGGTTCTTTATTATGGCATAATGCCGTATGTGCTAGAAGATGAAAACATGCACTTTTGAAATGCAGTGAACAGTTGAAACTAGCCCATAGTATGGATTTAAACACTTTGTTTCAAATAAATTGACTGCCCCAGCGGAAAAGATTAATAAAAGCCAAATTTCTTTAGCAAACCGACAAAAATAACTTCATTGTTCTGCAAGGCGATTAATGCCTGATCGTCAGAAAGGTGGAGATAAAACCTGAAACTAATAACATATTTTAGCCTTCCGTAATTATGAGAACGTATTTTAATTCATTTGATAGCTCATGGCCATAGATATCCGTTTTGTTTTCGTTTAATGTGAGAGCAATAAATGAAGAGGAAACAGCAAAATCACTAAACATAAACACGGGTCACGTGGAGACTCCCCACTAGAACTCAGACTGCTCTGTGAATCAGCCCCAGATCTCCAATATTTCTGAACCGGGGAAATATTAGATAGTAACGCCCAACCACACGTCTGTAGCGAGAAGCGGGGAAAGGTACTTCTCATACATGACTCGACTGCACACGCACAAGGGCCGGCCCGCAACTGCTCAAACAAATCTAAAGTAAACAGTTGTGACGTCACGCAAATCGGAGACAATTTGTTGTTAGAAAGCATTGCATAGTCTTCCCAAAGCCTTTGACACACTTTGCAGTTGGCAAATGCTTGTATGAGCACTGTGTTTTATTGTTGTATATGGCGTATTTCTTTTGCGACTTAAGTTTTATTTTCATTTTTTTTTCTCCTGTTCATGTTTTGTTGCTGCAGTACTATACTGCAGAAGCGGGATACAGTAATATCCTTTGTTAGAGTATGGTTCTTACCCGTCAAAATCACAAAAATTTAACTGAAAACTAAAACAATGAAAAATTCCCAGAATTCCGAAAAATTCCCAGGTTTATCGCGATTTTCTCCCAGATGAAAAAATTCCGGGTTTTTCCCGGATCTCCCGGTTGTCCCGGGTCATATACACCCTGCCCTTGACTCTTATAATTGCCATCTGGTTTCTGTACAAATTGTAAATAGCCTTTCGCTCCCTGTATTTTACCCCTGCCACCTTCAGAATTTGAAAGAGAATAACTCCAGTCAACGTTCAAAAGCTTTCTCTAAGTCTACAAATGCTACAAACGGGGGTTTGCCTTTCCTTAATCTATTTTCTAAGATAAGTCGTAGGGTCAGAATTGCCTCACGTGTTCCAACATTTCTACGGAATCCAAACTGATCTACCCCGAGGTTGGCTTCTACCAGTTTTTCCATTCGTCTGTAAAGAATTCGTGTTAGTATTTTGCAGCCGTGGCTTATTAAACTGATAGTTCAATAATTTTCACATCTGTCAACACCTGCTTTCTTTGGGATTGGAATTATTATATTCTTCTTGAAGTCTGAGGGTATTTTGCCTGTCCCATACATCTTGCTCACTAGATGGTACAGGTTTGCTAGGCCTGGCTCTCCCAAGGCTGTTAGTAGTTCTCATGGAATGTTGTGTACTCCCGGGCCTTGTTTCGACTCAGGTATTTCAGTGCTCTGTCAAACTCTTCACACAATATCATATTTCCTATTTCATCTTCATCTACATTCTCTTCCATTTCTGTAATATTGTCCACAAGAACATCGCCCTTGTATAGACCCTCTATATACTCCTTCCACCTTTCTGATTTCCTTTGCTTAGAACTGGGTTTCCATCTGAGCTCTTGATATTCATGCAAGTGGTTCTCTTTTCTGCAAAGGTCTCTTTAATCTTCCTGTAGGCAGTATCTATCTTACCCCTAGTAATATGCGCCACCACATCCTTACATTTGTCCTCTAGCCATCCCTGCTTAGCCATTTTGCACTTCCTGTCGACCTCATTCTTGAGACGTTTGTATTCCTTTTTACCTGCTTCACTTACTGCATTTTTAAATTTTCTCCTTTCACCAAATAAATTCAATATCTCTTCTGTTACCCAAGGATTTCTATTAGTCCTCGTCTTTTTACCTACTTGCTGCTCTGCTACCTTCACAATTTCATCTCTCAAAGCTACCCAATCTTCTTCTACTGTATTTCTTTCCCACATTCTTGTCAATCGTTCCCTAATGCTCTCCCTGAAGCTCACTGCAACCTCTGGTTCTTTCAGTTTATCCAGGTCCCATCTCCTCAAATTCCCACCTTTTTGCAGTTTCTTCAGTTTTAATCTACATTTCATAATCAATAGACTGTGGTCAGAGTCCACATCTGCCCCTGAAAATATCTTACAATTTAAAACCTGGTTCCTGAATCTCTGTCTTACCATTATATAATCTATCTGAGACCTTCCAGTATCTCCAGGCATCTTCCATGTATACAACCTTCTTTTATGATTCTTGAACCAAGTGTTAGTTGTGATTAAGTTATGCTCTGTGTTTAGTAGTCACAAATTTTTTTTTTCATTTACTGTTTATTATTATTTTGAAATGGCGGCAATATTTGTTCCAGGCTGCATGCATTTTTTCGTATTTGCATGCATCTACATTTTTAACAATTATTCAGTAGGGGATTGTCCTAAGCCTTTCAGATAAAATGCATTTAGTTTAACACTCTCTGGGCTACAAATTAACATCATTATCACTTAGATGAATGTATTATTTAACATATTTTAATAGTTCAAAGTTATCAGCCACAAATTTAAAAAAACAGTTTTTGAACACTAGTTTTCCAAAGAAAGATTAATTTCTCAGATTTAATATTTTTTCTGCTATTACACTGCATAGTATAGTTACTTTTTATAGAGTATCAATGGTGAGCAGCTTACACTTTAAAAAATACACTATTTTTAAAAAAATATATATTTTTTTAATATTTCCATTTTGTGACATGCAATATCTTTGTTGGGGGACCAGATAAAAACCTGAAAATTTCACAGTTAATAGACCTTTATGATATCAAACTTCAGTATAAATTTCAACTTTGGAAGTTATGGAAAAAAGATTATAAACACAAGTCAAAAATATGTTTTTTAACATCTGTGATATCTGGTAGGCTAACCAAATAAAGTATACCAACTGCATTATGTAACACACCACATTACATTAGCTAATGATTATTTGTTGAAACAATGCTGTGATAATTGTTTCAGCATACTAACAGTTGCATCTACAAGCCTATACAAGTCTGACTGTTGTCTTCCCCCTTACACCAACAACTGTCTACTCACACTTATTTAGCTATAATTTCTTGAAGTGTGCAGTTGGAAAATGGTGTCTCAGTGTTCTGTTGGTGTTATTATTAATGAAGCATGTCATAAAAGTGTGTATGGAGTGTATCCTAAAGACATTACTTTAATCGAAGATTACAGTGAAGAAGAAAAAGTGTTGTTTCACTTACAAGTCGACCCAGATGTCAAATCAACATGCAAGTACCATGAAATGAAACACTTTTAAAAAAAAAAAATATGATAATAATAATAATAATAATTCATCACCTTTTTGGTCAGTCTCACATGGACCCTTTTGAGAAACATAAAAAAACCCATAACAAAAGGTCTGCGAGAAATAACATTTGATCATTATTCTAAAAATAAAAGCCCTTTTGTCAATCTCCAACCAGGAAAAACATTGTGTCCAACATGTTCTAAGATATTTGTAATTCACAAGAGAAAGGATAGTGAAACCTCAGATACAGAATTTTGTGACTTACCAGCAACCATTAAAAAAGTAGAAACAGCTTGTGAAATCCTGGGTATATCGCCTGCTAGTAAAATTAGAAAACTAAGTCAAGATAAAAGACCAAATGTCTTGAATACAAAAATTGAGAAAGTGGCAGCTACAGTCAAAAAGAATTTAGAAGTTCCATTTCAAAATACAATTTGTACTAAAACAGATGGAAGTCCTAAAACTTCACCAACCGAATATGATGAGTTGATAGAAAAACTAAAAACTAAATGCAGTACTACAAACAAAGAGGATAAAATTAAGGTTATCAGTTTACTGCCGAATTCTTGGAGTCAAGCAAAAGTTAGCGATGACCTTAATGCGTCAGAACGTCTTGTTAAGTTAAGAAGGCAATTACTAAAAGAACAGGGAATTTTACCAGCATTACAAAAGAAAAGTGCATTTAATTTGGTAGATGAAAATGCAATCAATAAAGTTATTCAGTATTACGACAATGACAATAACAGCCGCCAATACTAAATTGGTGATCTCTTGATGCCTCAGAACATGTCCTACCAACTGATCCCTTCTTCTAGTCAAGTTGTGCCACAAACTCCTCTTCTCCCCAATTTTATTCAATACCTCCTCATTAGTTATGTGATCTACCCATCTAATCTTCAGCATTTTTCTGTAGCACCACGTTTCGAAAGCTTCTATTCTCTTCTTGTCCAAACTACTTATTGTCCATGTTTCACTTCCATACATGGCTACACTCCATACAAATACTTTCAGAAACAACTTCCTGGCACTTAAACCTATACTCGATGTTAACAAATTGCTTGATGATAGATCAGTTACAATTGTGTGATCATGGTAAAATGTGCAGATTGTCCAGGCAAACAAGCCTTACTTGACATGTTTGAAGAATCCGAAGAAGACGATTTGTTGCCTGACAATATAAAATACAAACAATGGATGACACAAGACAGAACGGAAATGGTGACAGTCATAAAATCACAAGAAGAGTTTTTTGAAGTGTTGGTGGCTACCCTTGAAAATCACAAAATGCGTCATTTTATTGCAAAAGTTCAAAGTAAATTTTTGAAAGACAAAAAGCAAATCTTGGCAGCTGATGAATGGTTAGTTCTTGCTGACTTTTCAGAAATTATTCCTTTGTTGTTCAAGATGAAGTACAAAGACACCACTGGGCACAAACAGGCCACAGTTCATCAATTTGTATTCTATTATAAAGATGAAGATAAACTAATGTGCCACAGCTTTTGTTTCATAAGTGACTACATTGAACACAACACTACAGCAGTGCACATTTTTCAACTAAAATTAAAAAACTACATTAAACAGCACAATCCTTCCATAAAAAAAATAAATAAAAATAAAAATAAAAAAAACTTGTACTTTTAGGATGTGGCAGTAAGTCGATATATATGAATGTCATTTTTTTTGCTTCATGCCGTGGAAGGAATGCTTGTAATGGTGTCAGGGATACAACAAAGCGAGCTGTCACAAAAGCAAGTCTGCCGCGGACCGATGACAATCATATCATAACACCTCAAGAAATGTTTGAATTCTGTAAAAAACATATCAAAGGAATTACCTATGTTTTTGTACAATGTGAGGAAATACAAGAAGTCTATGACAGTGTCTTGAAGGAAAGGTACAACACTTGTCAGAAGATTAAAGGCACTCGATCTTTTCATTGTTTTGTACACAACTTACTTAAATGTAAGATCACATCAACTTCACCTGATAGTGAACTTTCATCAGCGTGGGAAACTTGTACAACTGGTTCTTCAAAATAAAGACATAGTGGCTTGTGTTTACGATGAACAGTGGTGGATTGGCAAGGTGATAACATTGACTGTCAAAACTAAGATGTACATGTTGTATTTTATCACCCTCCAGGACCATGGGCGTCTTTTAAAAAGACTGAGTAGGATAAAGTTTGGATGCCACTTAAAAATGTACTAAGGAAGCTGTCTGCCATGGAATTTACAACAGTGACTGGGCGAACTTATAACCTAACACCCAAACTGAGTGAACAAATTTCTCAAATGTTCAATGAGCGATGAACTAAAAACAAATAACAAGAGAACAATATAATGTAATTAGTAGGCTTATTTTCAAAAAAATTAAGTAATCATAGATATGATTAAATTATACATTGTAAGATACATTTTATTCCATAAGCCTACATATCATGTGTTAAAAAATTTTTGACCCGTGTTTGTAATTTTTTTTCCATAGCTTCCAATTGAATCCGAAAGTTGAAATTTATACTGTGAAATTTTCAGATTTTTATCTGGTCCCCCAACAAAGATATCGCAGGCCACAAAATGGAAAAATTAAAAAAAAATCCATTTTTTAAAATAGTGGTTTTTTCTAGTGTAAGCTGCTCTCCACTGATACTCTATAAAAAGTAACTTTACTATACAGTGTAATAGCAGAAAAAATATTCAAGCTGGGAAATCAATCTTTCTGTGGAAAACTACTGTTCAAAAACTGAGTTTTTTTCAGTTGTGGCTGATAACTTTGAACTATTAAAATACATTAAAAAATACATTCAGCTAAGTGATAATGTTAATTTGTAGCCCAGAGTGTGTTGAACTAAATGCATTTTATCTGAAAGGCTTAGGACAATCCACTACTGAATAATTGTAAAAAATGTAGATGCCTGCAAATACAAAAAAAACGCATGTGACATGGAACAAATATGGCCACCATTTCAAAATAATAAACAATAATTTTTTAAATATTTTTGTGGTTACTAAACATTGGGGAATTCACCCAGTAAATATAAAATTTTTCTGAAAGGGTCAAGCAACCAATTATTTTTTTCTTGGACCACTTGGTATGGACTGACCCGTAACTGAGGTTTGATAGTATATGTTCCAGTTTGATACATAGCAGGAAAGGGAGTGTTATATGGAAACATGTTTCATCTACAACAGCACACACTTAATCAAATACTGGCACTTTTAAAGTTGGCCACACATAACACAAGTTTTTATGCACGAGAGCCTCTTAATGTCATTATAATCATGCAAGAACTATGCTTGGCTCTTATCCTGGACTGAGCCTTTTCTAAACTTGTTTACACATATCTTTCTTACTATTTCTAAATGGTCAATACATTTTTCTGTCCAGCTATATTTGAGTCTCTTTATAGCTATTTCTTTTTCCGTATATTCATTGGCTCCTTGTTTAATGCCTTTCCTCTATACATGGCCAAACCATCTTAATTTCAAGTTGAAAATAAAATAGGCTAT
Source organism: Schistocerca piceifrons (assembly GCF_021461385.2). Lineage (NCBI taxonomy): Eukaryota > Metazoa > Arthropoda > Insecta > Orthoptera > Acrididae > Schistocerca > Schistocerca piceifrons. The sequence goes on from NC_060138.1 coordinate 509,320,617, forward strand.
TATACATGAGCTATTAATCCTTTGACTGTTGCTGACAAGACAATTCATTGTGCTCCGTTGTTCCTACGTACTACTGATGAATTTAAGCACAGCCTCCTTCAGTGTTAGTGACAAGTTACCTTAGGTGTCCTAAACGACGCCTGATTGCTACGCATGATTATAGACATGCCTCCTCTAAGGCATGTGAGTGCAGTTGATGAGTTTAGGTATACAATAGAATTTCTCCCACATGTGTCAATAGCTTTTCACAATACTGGCCACAAAATTTTGTTTAGGTACTTTGTCTGTTGTAATCTCATTTTGCCACATCTGACTTTGCTTAACGTCTTACTGTTCATAAAGATTGGCATAACAGTGTTTTTCTTATTATCTTCTCCAAAGAAAATGACAAGATTTCATGGTTGTACTAAAGAAGAGATCATGGAGATACTCACTAAGAGTTTGAGCCTTGGTCTGGCACACAGTTTTAATCTGCCAGGAAGTTTCACATCAGCGCACACACTGTTGCAGAGTGAAAATTTCATTCTGGATACATGCCCCAGTCTGTGGCTAAGCCATGTCTCCGCAATATTCTTTCTTCCAGAAGTGCTAGTTCTGCAAGGTTCGCAGGAGTGCTTCTGTGAAGTTTGGAAGGTAGAAGATGAGATACTGGCAGAAGTAAAGCTGTGAGGATGGGTTGTGAGTTGTGCTTGGGCAGCTCTGTCGGTAGCGCACATGCCCGTGAAAAACAAAGGGCCCGAGTTCTAGTCTCAGTCCAGCTCACAGTTTTAATCTGCCAGGAAGTTTCACACCAGCACGCACTCCGCTGCAGTGTGAAAATTTCATTTGGAAATACCATGTATGTTGAATCATTTAGAAAAATATGGCAGATAGTGACATGACAGATTAAATTTTAAAACAATCTTCTCAAGAATTAATTTCACATATTTATTTGATTAAATATGTGCATATTTGAAGCCATGTTATAAAATTTTTGACGTGCTTATAAAAATGTAAATCAAAAGACTGAACTAAAGCTTTACATTTAGGAGGAAAAAAATTAACTGTACTTGTTGACAAATGATTATCATTTAAAAATTTCATGATACGTTTCTGGCTTGGTTTGTCTTTGCCAAGATTCAACAAGCAAGAGAAATTTTTTTCTCGCACTTATGGTCTTATGGATTTAATCAAACAATTTTTATATAAATTAGCTGTCAACTTCTCTGACTAAGAATGAATATCATTCTTGTATTTTTCGATGTGTTGCCTGCAAACACGTGCCACATCAGTGCTCTTGGAACAGAACTGTGGCGGTGACATGGCTCTGTTGTTGTTCCTGTGTAGTGACTTGCAAAGACGGAAAAAATCTAGATTTGAGCAGTGATTAAGTACTTCATAAAGAAAGGGCTTCTTCATATTCAACTGTTGCCAAGTGGACAAATGATTTTAAATTTGGTTGGGAGAGCTTAGATGTTGATCCGCACAGTGGTCTGCCAAGATGTGTCACTATTCCAGAAATCACTGCAAAAGTGCACAAAATGGTCATGGAGGATCGCCGATTGAAAGTGCGTGAAATTTCTCACTCTTGTCAGATGTCGTCTGAAAGGATATGTCACATTTTAACTGAATAATTAGAAATTAAAAAATTATCTTCAAGATGGGTGCCACAATTCTTGACACTGGATCAGAAACACATGAGAATGGACATATCGGATTAGATTAGATTAGTACTTGTTCCACAGATCATGAATACGACACTTCGTAATGATGTGGAACATGTCAGGTTAATAAAAGGTGTCTATACAAGATATTACATTACACAAAATATTACATGACACTTAATTTTTTTTGTTTTGGTTGGGGAAATTACCCACTTACTATATCCAAAAATTCATCTAATGAGTAGAAGGAGTTGCCATTAAGAAATTCTTCTAATTTCCTTTTAAATGCCATATGGCTATCTGTCAGACTTTTGATGCCATTAGGTAAGTGAGCAAAGACTTTTGTGGCAGCATAATTTACCCCCTTCTGAGCCAAAGTTAGATTTAATCTTGAGTAGTGAAGATCATCCTTTCTCCTCGTGTTGTAGCCATGTACACTGCTATTACTTTTGAATTCATTCGGATTGTTAATAACAAATTTCATAAGTGAATATATATATTATGAGGCTACAGTGAAAATCTCTGGCTATTAAGTGCATGCAGGATGATCTTGGATGAGCTCCAGCAATTATTCTGATTACATGCTTTTGTGCACTGAACACTCTTTTACTCAATGATGAGTTACCCCAGAATATGATGCCACACGAAAGCAGAGAATGAAAATAGGTGTGGTAAGCTAATTTACTGAGATGTATATCACCAAAATTTGCAATGACCCTAATAGCATAAGTGGCTGAACTCAAACTTTTCAGCATATCTTCAGTGTGTTTTTCCAGTTCAACCCCTCATCATTGCATACACCTAGAAATTTTGAATATTCTACCTTAGCTACCGATTTCTGATCGAAGTCTATATTTATTAATGGTGTCATTCCATTTACTGTGTTTTGTCAAAGTTTAATGGGAGTCCATTTGCAGAGAACCACTTAATGATTTTCTGAAAAACATCATTTACAATTTCACCAGTTAATTCTTGTCTGTTGGGTGTGATATTTATATTTGTATCATCGGCAAAAAGTACCAGCTTTGCATCTTCATGAATATAGAATGGCAAGTCATTAATATATATTAAGAACAGAAGAGGACACAAGACCAAACCTTGCAGCACCCCATTATTGATTGTTCCCCAATTTGAGAAATCGCCAGTTTTTTTGCATATTATGTGCTCTGCTTATTTCATCTTTCTGCACTCTTCCAGTTAGGTATGATTTTAACCATTTGAGTGCTGTCCCATTCATACCATAGTACTTGAGCTTATCTAGAAGTATTCCATGATTTACACAATCAAAAGCCTTTGAGAGATCACAAAAAATCCCAACGGGTGACTTCTGGTTACTCAGAGCATTTAATATTTCATTAGTGAAAGTATATTTAGCATTTTCCGTTGAAAAACCTTTCTGGAAACCAAACTGACATTTTGTTAAAACTTTATTTTTACAAAAGTGTGAAACAACTTTACAATACATTACTTTTTCAAGAATCTGGGATAAGGCAGTCAGAAGAGAGATTGGGCGGCAGTTGTTGACATCTGACATATCCCCTTTTTTATGCAGTGGTTTAACAATGTCATACTTCAGTCTCTCTGGGAAAATACACTGCTTCAGAGAGCTATTACATATGTGGCTAAGAATCCCACTTATCTCTTGGGAACAAGCTTTTATTATCCTGCTGGAAATGCCATCAATTCCATGTGAGCTTTTATTCTTAAGGGAGTTTATTATCTTCCTAATTTCAGAAGGAGAGGTGGGTGGAATTTCAATTGTATCAAATGGCGTGGATAATGCCTCTTCCATTAACTTCCTTGCTTCTTCTAATGAACATTTAGATCTTATTTTCTCTACAACATTTAAAAAATGATTATTCAAATTGTTTTCGACTTCCGGCTTGTTGTTTGGAACAATGTTTGGCCGGTTTTAGGAGAAACGAACAAGATTTTTCCACCGATCTGTGACCACAGATGAAACTTGGGTGCACTACTATACCCCAGAGACAAAACAACAGTCAAACCAGTGGAACCATGCTGATTCTCTGCCACCAACGAAAGCAAAGACAGTTCCTTCAGCGGGAAAGGTCATGGCATCAGTGTTCTGGGATGCGAAGAGGATTCTGTTTGTAGTTTATCTCCCTACTGGGCAAACAATTACTGGAGAATACTATGCTAACCTCCTGGACAAACTGTAACAAATGATAAATGAAAAAAGAACACATTTAGCAAGGTCATCTTCCATCAACACAATGGTTCAAATGGCTCTGAGCACTATGGACTTAACTGCGGAGGTCATCAGTCCCCTAGAACTTAGAACTACTTAAACCTAACTAACCGAAGGACATCACACACATCCATGCCCAAGGCAGGATTCGAACCTGTGACCGTAGCAGTCGCACGGTTCCAGACTGTAGCGCCTAGAACAGCTCGGCCACTCCGGCCAGCTGAACACAATGTGCACCTACACAGACTCTAGCACCTAGAACTGCTCAGCCACTCCGGCCGGCTGAACACAATGCGCACCTACACAAGTGCCATGGCCAAAGCAAAATTACATGAACTAAGTTGTAAATTTTCAGTTTTGGGAAGAGATTAAAGTCTATCAGAGCTATAACAAGTGTGATATAGGTCTGTCAGACTTCCATCTCTTCCCAAAACTGAAAATTTTTCTTGGTGGACGAAGATCCACTTCAAACGAAGAATTGATAGCTGGAGTTGACAACTATTTTGCAGGCCTAGAAGAAACTGATTTCTGAGATGGGATCAAGGTGCTGGAACATTATTGGACCAAGTGCATTAATCTACAAGTAGACTACATCAAAAAATAAAAAAAATGTTTCAGTGATGTAAGTACTTTTTTTCTATTCTGCTCTGAGAACTTTTCAAACCACCCTCGTATACTGAATGTAGATGGTATTGATATACTGAAAAAAGGAAAAGAAAGTTTCACACTGCTTAATATTCTATAATGAATATGGAAAACAATACTTAAACACAATACTAGTTAGATGTGAATTAATAACAAAAGTGGGATCAAAAATTGATATCAGATCACATGCCTACCAAAATTTTCTGCAGAACCCAAAATTTCCTGTGTTGTTTCCTTTTTCAGATACATATTTTGTTACTTTTGACTGGCACATTCAATGGTTATGTTTGAAGTTCTCAAACCATGAATCCAAAGATTTAAAATCAAAATTTTCAACCTGACTTAGAAAAACTAAGGTCCATATTTGCAAATTTCTTGTCATCACTTGTCGACCTTCTATAAAGCAGCTGTACATCCACAAGCCAATAACTGTGTATTTCCCAAGAGCAGCTCTAGCACTTTCAATACCTTTTAACTCTTTTCGTCAAATCCTTAATAGATTTTAAGTGGAAACACCTTTGTTTATGTAAAGTTTTCACTCCATTTTGGATGAGACTCTGAAATATTAACAACTTTTATTTCAGAATCACTTGAAATCCTATCCAGGTTTTTAACAATATTTTCCCTCTGGCTCGTAATCAGAATCCTCTTCAAAGGTGACATTGATTTCATCAATGATAAACAAGTCTTCATCTGTTGCAATTTTTTTTACCCATATTTTGTAACATACATTGATAAAGATTTTCCACCAGTCTTACCAATTCCTCAGTAATTGTGGAAGAAAATTCTTGTGCAAGAAGCTCCTTGTAATAAGCAATGGCATTTTTAGACACTAGTTTTGACTATTTTTGTTAAGACTTTCTTCAACTTCCCCTACAACCAAGAGACCTGGCTGGTCAAAGGATTTCACGTCAGACATGATCATTATTCTTATTTACTGCATTAATAAATTATAATACTTTCACTATTTAAACATTACACCATCCTGAAAGCTAGTGATAAAATGAGAATTTTGAAAAGAATCTGTTCTCTCAGAATTCACATTACCGCCACTGTTCCTTATCCTGTGTTCTGTTCATAATTACTATATGAAAGAGAACCACAATCAGCACTTAACAAACACAAACTTAGGAATTCCAACTAAAGAACTAAAAGTATAAGTGATAAAATAATTTAACAGTATCATTTATATACAGACAACATATTTCACTTCACAATAAGACATTTCCAACTTTTGCACTGAAGTTTAATTTATTTTGGAAACCTGCTTTTTCATACAATTATTAATTCAAAATAAATAGTTTATCATCAAAAACTACATAAGATATTTGTTAGTTAACATTTCAATTTGATAACAAATATTTAATTGAAATCAAAGTTTAAAAAAATCCACCCTGAATGAGAATTTTGCCAGAGACCTTGTTTTTGCTAAACTACAATATCATGCGGTAAGCTACCAGTGGTATTATTAAACACTGCAATTGCTTTGACTTAAATAATCTTTGAAAGCTTCATTTTTTTTCAGTGTTTTTGAGAACTGTGTTGTACTGCTTTAGCAAACTGATGTCCAGGCCCTAATATCTGAGTTCTAAAGTATGAAGAAAATCAAAGAAGGCCTTAAGGTTTCATTGTGAGACTGACCTGCCTGATCATGAAGACAGGTGGAAACATTCAGTTATTAATCTAGGTCTGGCAACCACTGCTCCCTACAATGGGTCTTTGATGTAATATAGAGAGTGCTGTAAATTATTAAGTTTGAGTTTTCGAGTACTGTACTTAAGACATTGGTTATAGAAATATTAAATTGGTTTCCTACAAAGTAGACCCCTCCACCTCCCCAGCGCCAGCGATGGGTAGTCCACTTGCAAGGCATGCTAAGTGGTAGTATGTACCTAACATAGCAAAATAATTGTAGCTGGATAGATAAAAAATCTACTCAACATGTGGTGGCAGAAGAACACACATATAAAAGATATAACAGTTTGCATGCTTTTGGAGCCAGTGGCTCCTTCTCCCCAGGAGGATTGAAGGGGAAGGAAGAGGGGTGAAAGAAAAGGACTGGCGAAGTTTCAGAAAAGGGCTAGAGTTTGGAAAAGTTGCTCAGAACCTTGGGGCAGGGGAGGCTTACCAGACAGGGTAGAAGGAAAGACTGATGCTAATGTAAAATAATAGTATTTATTTAGTGCATACTATACTTCCATTCAGACCCTAGAGGCACAGTTTATATGTATTAAAAAGGTAAAAAAAAGCATCTAAAACACCATTAACAAAAGTTATCCTTGTCCAAACGAGTTCACTACCAGATTCATTTTGGATCTTGCTGAGTCTAATCTCTCTGTTTGGTACTAAGAATACTCCACCTCATGGCAAGTGTAACTAGTGACATTCTGTCCACACATCTTTAGAACTAATGGCACTTTTTTTAAAAGTAAGAGTTGTTCTTAAATTTTAAATGAAGTATGAGACAGCACAGAAAAGACTGAACAGACAGCAGAAAACAAGAAAGACTTAACAAATAATCTAAACATAGAGTATCAGCCAACAAAAGTAACTTTAACCCTAATATTTACCTTCAGACAATGAAGTACTTAAATATTCCATTGAATCAGCAAACATATCTGGAGAACTGCTCCTCCTCCCAGATCCACAAAGGGATGAGGTCAGGTTGTCTTCTGAAAAAGGGCAGCACATCAAATTTAATTGTATCCTGGAATGTGTGCAATGAAAATGGGTATACAAACTTTTAAGTGAGGCACTGAACAGAGAGTGTCAAGTAATAGACACAATTAATATGTGATGTACACAATGTGAAATTACATTTTTTATTAACAGAATGAGGTTGAAACCGCAGTGAAAGTTCTACTGTGCTAGCCAACCACATGTAAACTGTAGGAGACAAAAATACTTCTACATGTGAGGTATAAGATCTACATCTGTATAGATCCCAATAAATGTCCCAGAATTTTATGTGATCTGTATCTTGCCAGTATCGTCTTCTCCAGTTTTCAAAAAGACTGCAGCTCAAACTCAGTCACACAACTAAGATTTCCATACCTTGATAATCATTCTTGATACCTCCATTCTTAATATCTTCAGTCTAACTTGCCTCTTGATCACTGTGACTGAAACCATATGACCCAGGCAAAAGGAGACAACACTTTACACTAGGTCGACTCATGCACTCCAAGAAGACACCCAGCACTGTAACGGATGGGAGTAGCAGACTCAACAAGAGTCACAGGACTGTGTGTGACTTTGAACCAACACTCACTTGATTCAGGTCACAATCGGCTTAGCCCAGTGTAAGCACTGCTATGCACTTTCTGGGTTTGTATAAAAACACTACATTTATGGGTAAGTCCCAAGATTACTTGTAAACAGTACAAACTGAGTGCACGACGGTCACGGCACCAGGTATCTATTTTGTTTACAGCCTTGACGACAAAAAGAACAAAAGGGTTCAATGAACCATCTTCAAGCTGTCTCTCTACCGTTCCACTTTCGAACGGCGTGCAGGAAAAACAAGCACTTAAAGTTTTCGGTGTTAGCCCTGATTAATCTCATTTAATGGTGAAGATCATTTCTCCCTATGTAGGTGGGTACCAACAGAATGTTTTTGCAATCAGGGGAGAAAACTGGTGATTGAAATTTCTTGAGAAGATCCCACTGCAACAAAACACAACTTTGTTTTAATGATTGCCACTTTAATTCACGTATCATGTCTGTGGCACTATCTCCTGAGTTTCACGATAATACAAAATGGGCTACACTTATTAGAACTTTTTCAATGTCATCCATCAGTCCCATCCGATGCAGATCCCACACCACACAGCAATACTACAGAACAGGGCGGACAAGTGTGGTGTAAGCAGTCTCTTTAGTAGGCCTGTCATACCTTCTAAGTGTTCTGCCAATGAATCACAGTCTTTGGTTTGCTCTACCCACAGCATTACCTATGTGATCGTTCCAATTTAGGTTATTTGTAATCGTAATCCCTAAGTATTTAGTTGAACTTACAGCCTTCAGATTTGTGTGAATATAGCGTAATCAAAATTTAGCAGATTTGTTTTAGTACTCATGTGAATAACTTCACACTTTTCTATATTCAGGGTCAATTGCCATTTTTCACACCATACAGGTATCTTATCTAAGTCATTTTGCAATTTGCTTTGGTCCTCTGATGACTTTACAAGACTGTAAATGACAGCATCATCTGCAAACAATCTAAGAGGGCTACTCAGATTATCTCATATGTCGTTAACATAGATCGGGAACAATAAAGGGCCTATATGACTTCCTCAGGGAATGCTGGATATTACTTTGTAATACTCGATGACTTTCTGTCTATTACTACGAATTGTGACCTTCTAACAGTAAATCACATATCCAGTCGCATAACTGAGGCGATATTCCATAGGCATGCAGTTTGGTTAAAAGATACTTGTGAGGAACAGTGTCGGAAGCCATCTGGAAATCTAAAAATATGGAATCAATTGGACATCCCCTGTTGATAGCACTCATTATTTCATGAGTATAAAGAGCTAGTTGTGCTTCGCAAGAATGGTATTTTCTGAATACATGCCGACTGTGTGTCAATAAATTGATTTTTTTCCCCCAAGGTAATTCATAATATTCCAACACAGTACATGTTCCAAAATCCTACTGCAAATCGACGTTAGTGATATGGGCCTGCAATTCAGCCGATTACTCCTATTTCCCTTTTTGGGTATTGGCGTGACTTGAACAATTTTCCAGTCATTAGGTAAGGATGTTTCTGTGAGCGAGTGGTTGTATATAATTGCTAAATATGGAGCTATTGTATCAGCATAGTCTAAAAGGAACCTGACTGGTATACAATCTGGAATGGAGGCCTTGCCTTTATTAAGTGATTTAAGCTGCTTTGTTACACAGGATATCTACTTCTATGTTTCTCATCTTCGCAGTTGTTCTTGATTGGAATTCAGGAATATACACTTCATCTTCTTTGATGAAGGATTTTTGAAAATCATGTTTAATAACTTCGCTTTAGTGGCATTGTCATCAGCGACTTCATCATTGTTATCACACAGTGAAGGTATTCACTGTGTCTCGCCACTGGCCACTGGTATGCTTTATGTATGACTAGAATCTCTTTGGGTTTTCTGCCAGATTCCGAGACAAGAGTTTCGTTGTGGAATTATTAAAATCATCTCAAATTGAAGTACATGCTATGTTTTGACCTTCCGTAAAACTTTGAAAATCTTGGGGATTTTGCATTCTTTTAAATTTGGCATGCTTTTTCCATTGCTTCTGCAACAGTGATCTGACCCGTTTTGTGTACTATGGGGGATCAGTATCATCACTTCTTAATTTGTGTGTTATATGTCGCTCAACTGCTGTCTATACTGTCTTTTTGAAATCATTCCACATCTTTTCTAGGCTTATGTGATCAGATCGGAAGGAGTGAAGACTGTCTCTTAAAAAGCTGTTAAAAGCATTTTTATCAGCTTTTTTAAATAGATGTACTTTGCGTTTCTTTTTTATGGTTGGGGTATTATGGCATTCAGCATAGCAGCAACTGCCTTGTGGTCGCCAATCCCTGTACTCATCATGATAATCCCTATTTGTCCAGGATTATTTGTTGCTAAGAGGTCAAGTACGCTTTTGCAACAATTTACCCTTCGAGTGGGCTCATGAACTAATTGTTCTAAATAATGTTTTGAGAAAGCATTCAGCACAATTTCGGATGACGTTTCAAGCCTGCTGCTGGCTTTAAACGTATAATTTTTCCAGCATATCGAGGGTAGATTGAAGTCGCCACCGACTATAATTGTATGAGTGGGGTACCTATTTGAAATGACGCTCAAGTTTTCTTTAAACTGTTCAGCAACTATATCTTCTGAGCCAAAAAATTGGAGGTGATAATATTTTTCTGTTTGACATCAAAACAACCATAAATTTAGTAGCAATTTTATACAACATATTTACATAATAATAACTTATAGAGTAATCACAAATAACTGCTGCAGTTCAGGAGAATTAGTAAGAAAAATTTCTGCATGGAATCTGATTCAGAATAATGCTGTAGTCGCAAAATGGTTGAAAATTTGTCACAAATGATTTTCCCCAGATTTGACCTCATACAGCACGATAATGGTGAATGACCAAACCTAAAAATTTTAACATTAATGATGGATGTGGATAATATGCCAGTTCGTTATCTAACTTAGACTGCTTGGCACTGAAAATATGTGTTTAACAAAAAAAGTGAAAGAAAAGGAGAATGTAGATCCTCAGAGATGTGCATTATCATTTGTTAATTGGCAATAAGTAATCAAAGTATGCACTCCAATCTGTATCTAATATTCTTTTGACCTTAGTTTTCCGGTATTTACTCACAAGCACCCAAGACATATGCCATGAGCAATTTGCAAAACAGACAAATCATACCCAAACAAATTACAGACTAAACTTGTAAACTGGTCAATGTGAAAAATGTTCCTGTCACGCTCAATAAATGATGGTCAATGTGAAAAATGTTCCTGTCATGCTCAATATATGATTTTAAGTTCAAACAGAGCCCAGGGTAAAGAAATTGCAAGAGAACGACTCTACAGAAAAGAAACTGGAGGCTAAAAAGATAACGTATAAATTACACTGAGAGTCTATATAATCCATGCAAGGTAGCCTGAGTTCTATTGAAAGAACAAAGGACACAGTCTCACAGCTACAGTAAATTTTTTGCTGTACTGGAAAATTTTCAGAGTATATTTTCAGAGTAGTGGATAATTGTACCATGAGTGAGTGGAAGAAAATCCAAGTTAATGAGGTCATAGGCAATGCAGAAGCTTCAGGGTCCTGATGCATAAGATATTTCAAGTGATGTCCTGAGTAATATTACTTTTTGAAATTTCAGAACCACTAACCACAGCAATAAACAAATGCTTTTTGTTTAGTGTTTACCCAAATTTCTTAAGCTGAAATAGACCCTGTCTACATAAAAGGTAATCCAACTGAAGTGTATCAACAGTTCAGTATCAATAACTCAGACACTCACAAAAGTAATGAAATTTGTAACAAAAAATCAGTTTTTCAACCACTTTGAAGATAACAATCTGTTTATCCAAAGCTGACAGTTTATTGCATTTGCCATGGAACATATTTGCAACAACTGCTTTGGTGTGGTACGTATCAGTAGATTTACAAACAAAATACACTTTCTCTGTACTAATATGGGTGATTGTTGTAATAGTCACCTTCAGTCTGCTCCAATACAGCTCTCCATTCTATCCTGTGCAAGCCTCTTCATCTCTGCACAACTACTGTAACCTACTTCCATTCAAACCTGTTTACTGTATTCAAATCTTGGTCTCCACATAATTTTTAAAATCTCCCCCTCCCCTCCGCCACTCACAAACTTTCCTCTGTTACCAAACTGACAATTCCTTGAAGCCTAAGGATGTTCGCTGTCAAAAAATCTCTTTTTACAGCTGAGAGGTGCAACAGATTTCATTTTTTCCTCAATTTGATCCAATATCTTCTCATTAGTTATTCGATCTGCCCCTCTAAACTTCAGCATTTTTCATGTAGGATCACATTTGTTTGGTTGGTTGCAGTATAAAGGACTAAACAGAGAGGTTACCTGACCCCCGGTCAAGATGGTTCATCTAAAAATTTTGTCGAATCATCACAGTAAGTAGGAGTGGAAGACCTTGAAAGCAACATTCATGCCAGAACTGAGAAATAATTTAAAGGGAAATAAAAGTATGTGGGTCAGGCCATTATGTAGACGAAGGGTCACCCAGGATTCATCAAAAGTGAGAGAAACCCCACCAATATCTGACGCCTCATTAACCCAGCTAAGGGCAAAGACAGTTACAGAGTAAAGAATGCCTTATAGCCAGGAGATTCATAATAATAGAAGTTTGAAGGCTACAAACATAATGGATATCAGTTGTACTGACAATGATAAAATAAGATGAGAAAAATAATCAGGTCAGTGGGGGCCAGGTGCAAGTTCCCTGGCATTCTGCATGTGAAAGAGGCTATCCTTCCCACAGCTGACCAACCTCTGATCTGATATATTCACATGTTAAAAGAGGGGAACAGCACCCACTGTTCGTTGAAATGTTAACACTAAAATGGAAACTATGATGCGTGACAACTAAGGGTCTAACTACATCCAAAAGCAATTAAAACAGGGTTGGTAGAGGGGAGGGGGGGGGGGGGGGGCAAATAAGGCAACTGGCAGAGGAGGTAGGGCTGATGATATCCCAGACACAGAGAGAGAGCATGCGGCAGGATATGCCTCAACTCCAATCACCCTGCCCCAAGAGTCATTGAAAAAATTATATCTGAGCACCACATTTCAAAAGCTTCTATTCTCTTTTCTGCTTGAACTATTTATTGTCTATGTTTCAGTTCCATACAACGCTATACTCTACCAGGGTTGCAACAAGTTTCCCCAAGTGAAATTCCGATATTTCCCCGATTTCCAGACAAGTTTTAGCATTTCTCCCAGACAAATTTTGAGATCTCAAGGGTGAGTAAAGACATAAGTTGACAAAAAAAAATGTAGGAACTTCTGTACTTCTAAATGTGTGAGCAATCTTAAGTACTAACATCAACATCTTTTGTAATGAACTGTTTTTAGATGGAGAAAGCAAGCCAAACGGTATGTGTGTTTCATTAAGATTACTGATGATATTTTAACTCAAAAAAAAAGAAAGACATTTGGTGACAAAAATACACATTTCCTTGCAGTTGCAAGACAGTTTTAAAATACCTTCACTGATTTCAGAAATAGCCTCAGAAAAAAGTAGGCCTCTTGGAACAAGCATGTAAGGCAGGGAATAGTTGTGTAAATCAACACTATAGGTGACTGCCAATAAAATGTTGGTTCTGCTATGTTCTTTATTGTCAGTTAATACCCACTGTGTTACGTCTATTATTTTAGAGGTATTGTGTGTCCACCTGCTTAGCTGAGTGGTAATGTGTTTGCCTACCATACAGGGGGCCTGGCTTCGATTCGTAACCAGGTTGGAGATTTTCTCCGCTCGTGGACAGGATGTTGTGTTGTCCTCATCATCATTTCTTCATCACTGACATACAAGTCGCCCAATGTGGTGACACCCGAACAAAGACTTGCAATCTGGCAGCCAAACTTACCCAGAAGGCGACTCCTGGCCATCAGTGCCAAAGATCATTTCATTTTTCAGGTTTGTGTGATTTTTCTTTTGAGAAATATATCATTACATAGCATACAAAAAGCGAGCAATGCCACAATTTACTTCCTCTTATCATCCATACTTTCTAATACATGAACTACTTTCAAAGTGCCAAAATGTACTAGGAACAAAAAGGCTATAAAACACTGCACTGTGCAATTTACTTGTAGGGAGACAATCGCAATTCCTGACATCCATCGCCTTTGGCCTCTCACCTGCCGAGGAGCACCACAGTCCTGGGTCCATGGATAAACCAAAAAAATTTGCCACATTATGCCACACACAAGCACACATGGTCTGCGGGAAAGTCAGTGAGTCTAGATCATACGGGCAGGGTCTGCACATTAGTGGGAAACTATGGGCTTCCGATCAGTAGGCCTGATCCGTTCGATGTACCTGCAGAAATCACCTGCAGTTTTGGCCCAACATGGAAGCCCATTCATGTGAGTAGCTATTCATGAGTCACAGACACGATGTTGATGAAATGAGATCATGGTGATCAATTCATGCAACAGATAACTTGCACGAATACTCTGATCACTGTGCCACAGACAGGCACATAGAAAAGACAATCACACTCTCACAACTAAATTTTTGACCATAGCCTTTCTCAGAAAATGAGAGCAAACACACTTTCACACAACTCATGCACATATGACTGCTGTCTCTGGCCGCTGAGTCAACAGTCTCTGAGAATCAGATCAAAACAAACCACTCCTCACATCTCCCTGCCTCTTGTCGGCAGCTGCTAGGCTAGCAACAAGAAGTGGTGGCAGCACTGTCTACAAGCTGAGGGGAACGGTAGGAAGGGGAGAAGCAGTAAGAATGAGGGAGTAGGGAAGCAGTGCACATACTCAGCTGAGCCCAGGCAGTGACGATGCATGACATCTCAGTAAACAAGCCATTTCATCTATAGAGACAAAAATGACACGTTTCCAGTGTCTCTTTCAAATTTCCCTGATTTTACTGACATTTTTGAAGTTCCCTGATTTCAAGAACTTATGGCAACCCTGTCTACATTAATACCAAAAGAAAAGGATTTTCTAACACTTCAAAGTTAACAATTCTTTCTTTTCTTCAGAAATGCTTTCCTTACTTTCATAAGTCTGCACTTTATATCCTATCTACTTCAGCCTTCACAAGTTCCTTTATTGCTCAAATAGCAAAACTCATCTACTACTTTTAAAGTCTCATTTTCTAATCTAATTACCCCAGCACAGCCTGTACCATTGTTTTACTTTTGATGATTATCATCTTATAACATCTTTTCAAGACACTACCAATTTTGTTCACATGCTCTTAAAAGTCTTTTGCCACCTCTCATAGTTTTTATTGCTTCTTCTTATTCAACTTTAACCTCACTCCCCACTCGACCATCTCAGATTCAGTTCAAAACTTGTTCTTGTATACATATGTATGTGTTATGTCAATGTGTAAAATTTTGGGTAAATTGTTATAGTGGTTCCAGAACTAGGGCCACCTTAGTAGACCCATACCAAGTCACAATGTGCACGGTGTGAAGAATTCGGCTAACTTTGTCATAACTTTGTGCATCTTCAGTGATATCTACCACTCTCAATTTTTGTATCCTAGTACAACTTTTGTTGCTGAATGCAGCTAAAGAATTCAAATTCCTTAGAAATGACTATCCATTATGCTGCTTGGTCTGAAAGTGCCTTGTAAAATTTATCACAAAAGATTCAAGCCCTACTTTAACCATCCTTTGCTACAAGGGGAAGGCAGCTGGAACTTTGACTTTTGGGCTGCTAGCCAACAACTAGGTTCTCACTATACTACACCAGTATTAGCATTTATGAGTAAATAGTTCTGATTTTAATGACCCATGTCTCGAGAGTCAAATTGAAAATTTCTAGCACTTTTCACAATCAGTTTTCTATATTGCCATCAACTCTGAACATTTGGGCTGTTAGCCAACAACTAACTGCTCACTATTCTACACCAGTATTAGCATTTATGAGTAAATAGTTCTGATTTTATTGACCCTTGTCTCAAGCGTTAAACTGAAAATTTCTAGCACTTTTCACAATCAGTTTTCTATATTTCTACAAGTGACTTGAAAAAGTAGAATGGTAATCTTCCATATAAGGCATTTAAAACAGATTTAAAGAATCCTAAGCTGTTATGCTTACTGCATGTATTACTGTGTTGGCAGTCATTATGCCAGAAAATGTCAAGGCACTTGTGATGTGATCTGTCAGACAATTATTTGCAGCATGATACTTTTGTTCCCCTGATGTGCAGATACAACTGTTTCATATACAGGGTGTTACAAAAGGTACGGCCAAACTTTCAGGAAACATTCCTCACACACAAATAAAGAAAAGATGTTATGTGGACATGTGCCCAGAAACGCTTAATTTCCATGTTAGAGCTAATTTTAGTTTCATCAGTATGTACTGTACTTCCTCGATTCACCGCCAGTTGGCCCAACTGAAGGAAGGTAATGTAGACTTTGGTGCTTGTGTTGACATGCGACTCATTGCTCTACAGTACTAGCATCAAGCACATCAGTACGTAGCATCAACAGGCTAGTGTTCACCACGAACGTGGTTTTGCAGTCAGTGCAATGTTTACAAATGCGGAGTTGGCAGATGCCCATTTGATGTATGGATTAGCACAGGGCAATAGCCGTGGCGCGGTACGTTTGTATTGAGACAGATTTCCAGAACGAAGACGTCCCAACAGGAAGACGTTTGAAGCAATTGATCGGCGTCTTAGGGAGCACGGAACATTCCAGCCTATGACTAGCGACTGGGGAAGACCTAGAATGACGAGGACACCTGCAATAGACGAGGCAATTCTTCGTGCAGTTGACGATAACCCTAATGTTAGCGTCAGAGAAGTTGCTGCTGTACAAGGTAACGTTGACCACGTCACTGTATGGAGAGTGCTACGGGAGAACCGGTTGTTTCCGTACCGTGTACAGCGTGTGCAGGCACTATCAGCAGCTGATAAGCCTCCACGGGTACACTTCTGCAAATGGTTCATCCAACAATGTGTCAATCCTCATTATGAGGCTTCATTCCAACGTGATCAAATTGTAAATTTTCACAATCAACATGTGTGGGCTGACGAGAATCCGCACGCAATTGTGCAATCACGTCATCAACACAGATTTTCTGTGAACGCTTGGGCAGGCATGTTGGTGATGTCTTGATTGGGCCCCATGTTCTTCCACCTACGCTCAATGGAGCACGTTATCATGATTTCATAGGGCATACTCTACCTGAGCTGCTAGAACATGTGCCTTTACAAGTACAACACAACACGTGGTTCATGCACGATGGAGCTCCTGCACATTTCGGTCGAAGTGTTCGTACGCATCTCAACAACAGATTCGGTGACCGATGGATGACCTCAACCCTCTTGACTTTCATTTATGGGGGCATTTGAAAGCTCTAGCCTAAGCAACCCCGGTACCAAATGTAGAGACTCTTCGTGCTCGTATTGTGGACGGCTGTGATACAATACACCATTCTCCAGGGCTGCATCAGGGATTCCATGCGACAGGGGGTGGATGCCTGTATTCTCGCTAACGGAGGACATTTTGAACATTTCCTGTAACAAAGTGTTTGAAGTCACGCTGGTATGTTCTGTTGCTGCGTGTTTCCATTCCATGATTAATGCGATTTGAAGAGAAGTAATAAAATGAGCTCTAACATGGAAAGTAAGCGTTTCCGGACACATGTCCACATAACATATTTTCTTTCTTTGTGTGAGAGGAATGTTTCCTGAAAGTTTGGCCATACCTTTTTGTAACACCCTGAATGGGTTCCAGAAACTTCTGGAAATTAGATATGCAGGTATGACTATTTTGTAACAGGGCATGGGTTTTGGAAATTTCTGGATATTTGTATGCAGTTATGACTGTTTTATAAAACAAGGCATGGATTCCAGAAAGTTATATTCATGTACAACAGTTTTATAACAAGGCACTAGAAACTTCCAGAATTTTCTGTAATATTCTCCAGTATTCTCATTTTATACATTCACACTATATAAGATGTAATTTGATTTGAGTATCATTCAAGTTTGTACGCAAAACTTGCAGCTTGGTTGATTCCTTCAATCCACTGCCGAATCATTAACGAAGTTACAACTTGTTATGGCTACAAATTGGAATTTGCTGATTCGATGAGTTGGATTTCATGCCAAAATATGTTTACATCATGAAACAGAACTGTTGACCAGGTTTCAATATCTGCA
This sequence comes from Schistocerca piceifrons, assembly GCF_021461385.2. Taxonomy (NCBI): domain Eukaryota; kingdom Metazoa; phylum Arthropoda; class Insecta; order Orthoptera; family Acrididae; genus Schistocerca; species Schistocerca piceifrons. The sequence continues at coordinate 509,338,547 of NC_060138.1, forward strand.
AAAACCATGCTGCAATCCATTACAAAAGAAGACTCATGTGTTCAACAAAGGTCTGCGTCCTATTGATGTTGCAACAGCCGACTTTCTGAAACAACTTACAACAGTTGACGTTAAGCCTGGACAGAAGCTTTACCCTGCTTGTAGAGTTGACATCAATGCAAAACAGGCCAAGCCATTGCCATCATCAGAGTCTGATGAAGATGATACTACAGTTGCTCCAGACAGCTTGAGCTCTACCTTGATCAACTTGTGTGTCACCACTGAAAAATTTCAGCACGTTTCAAACTGGGATTCTAGTGAATATGCAAAATGAGAAATAAGGCAAATTCAAATGGTTGTGGCTACCAAAATTGCTGAAATTGGCGGGCTTCAAGCAGATGATGTCACAGAACCGCCACCAGGTCAAAAATGCTATGATTGCTCTTTGTACAAAGTGCTCATCAATGAATTGAAAGCAAAACTGGCGGTGTCCTCAGCTTCTGAGAAAATTCAGATTTTAACTTTGGTCACTAGCACTTGGAGCATTAAAAAAATGATGGAAGAATTCAACATGTCTGAGCAAACAGTGAAAACTGACAGAAAGCTGAAGGAAGAGAAAGGCGTATTAGCAAAACCAGATCCAAAGTGAGAAAAGGCTTTGCAAGAAGATATTAAGGAATGTGTACCAAAATTCTATGACAGTGATGAAGTCAGCTGAATCTGCCCTGGAAAAGACTTTGTAACCATAAGGCCACCAGCTGGCCCAAAACTTCATATGCAGAAACATCTGATGCTTTATAACTTGAAAGAAGTCTATCAATATTGAAGACAAAATTTACCAAAAGCTGGCTTTTCTAAATACTATGAACTCCAGCAAAAGTGGTGCATCACAGCAGGAACACATTCAGTTTGTGTTTGTACAGCTCATCAAAATGTCAAGGTGATGCTAGCAGTGACTCCAATTAAGAATGATTACAAGAGTTTGTTAGCCAAAACAGTTTGCAATATGGATTCAAAAGCTTGCATGCTCCAACGATGTGACCAATGCCCTGGATTAGAAGTCTTGGAAAGATTTGTAGAAGCCGCATTTGAAGGAAAAAACATTGATGAAGCAATGGAATACAAGGAATGGATACACACTGATGAAGATACCCTGGAGACAAAGCAGTCAACGACTGACGAATTTATTCAAAACATTGTGGCCAAAATTGTGAATCCCTCATCCCATCAGTATGTAGCAAAGTATCAAAGCAACTACCTAAAAGAAACCAAAGAAAGTCTAGAATGTGGAAAGCTGGTTGTTTTGATGGATTTTGCAGAAAATTATTCATTTATTGTGTAGGTCGCTGTACAAGGCAGGCATTGGGAAAATAGTCAGGCCACATTACATCCCTTTGTTATTTATTACAAGGCTTTGACTGGAAAGATCGAGTCTCTTAGCTTTTGCATCATCAGTGATTGCTTGCAACATGATACAGTCACAGTCATAGTTTCTGCTCCAAGCTGATAGATCACCTGTGAACCCACTTTCCAGTGCTGAAGCACATCAGCTATTTCAGTAATGGAAAATTTCAAGAACTTCATAATCCATGCAATGACTTTAGTATCAGTGCAGAATGGAACTTCTTCGCCACTAGCCATGGACAGTCTCCATGTGATGGTACTGGGGGCACAACAAAGCGATTAGCAGCAAGAGCAAGTCTCCAATGGCCAACTCCAGATCAAATTCTAACACCAAGTGATCTATTCAGATTTTGTGATGAGCAAGTTCATGGAATCAAATTCCTTTTTATTAGAAAAGAAGAAATTTATGTTGCAAGACCTCTGGAAGAAAGGAGACTTGAAAAAGTTTGCATGGTTGCAGGGACCAGAGAAAATCATTGCTTCAGACTTATCAATAAAAAACGGTTACAAATTAGAAGAGTTTCATTTATTGCAAGTGTTGATCAATCAGCATACTTCTCGAGTGTTCCAATTGCCAGCATCTAATCTGTACAATACATGGCCTGCATTTACGAGAACAAATGGTGGACTGGAAACATCTGTGACACATCATTGGAAGAACGAGATGCCTTATTCAGTTTCATGCATCCACATGGTCCAACTAATTCATTCCATTGGCCCCTAAGGAGGAACATCTGCTGGAGCCCAGAACAACAGATAATAGGCATTTTGCCAACTCCAAGTGCCATTTCCATGGGTCAGAGATACAATTACCCGTCATAGGTGCTGAAGAGCATTGAAGAGAATTTTAGAGACATGAAAATGGTTTCATGAACTCTGGCAACAAATTTATGACACTTGGTTCATTTTATGAACTTATTGCTTTTTTATGTTCACAACAGTGTTGTTTATCTGCTCATTTTTGTATGCCATTCATTAAAGCTATTCTGTCAAGCACGCAGTATGCATAAAAGCAAAGGTATTTTTGAAGATAGTTTAAAAACCTTATATGGAAAATTACCATTCTACTTTTTAATGTTCCTTGTAGCAAAAAATGAGGTCTCTCCAATGGTATCAGTTAAGAAAAAATCAGATATGGTAGCCATATTAAAAACGGGTCCTGAAAAATGCTGCAAACATTCAATTTTCAATTTGACATTTGAGACTAGGGTCAATAAAATCATAACTATTTAAAGTGTGACTTAAATCTTTTGCGATAAATTTTGGCACTTTCAGACCAATTAGTGTAAGGGATGGTAATTTCCGAGCAACTAAAAGTTGTACTAGTGTAGGCCTACAAAAATTCAAGGTGATAGATGTCACAACAGACGCACAAAGCTATACCAAAGTTGTCCAAATTTTTTACCCCGTGCACTTTATGATTTGGTGTGGGTCCACTCAAATGGCCATTGATCTGGAACCGCTGAAAGAACTGAGCCAAAATTTTGTACAGTGACCTACCACATACACATGTACACACACACAAATTTTTAACAGAATCAGTGGGGACCTCTAGGAGACTTTGTGTGGAATGTCCCATGCAACTGATGAACTGAACTTCCACGTATATCTTTGATTAAGACCGCACGCACCCATTCACTTCTGACACACTACAACGAATGCTGCACGTGTTTTTCACATGTGAGTTTCAAACTTTCTTCAAGAGATAATTTCAAGATTACTTATAACGTTGAATGAGCATAGGGGAGACCTAGAAACAGGTCAGCAACAACCATTCTTAGAGCAGTATTACATCTTAAATGAACAGGAATCAAGAAAACATGTATTAGACCCGTACACATGATGTAATCCCCCTACAACACAAATAATTAAACTTGATTAAAAAATATCTTTCCCAGTTTATAACAGGAGGAACACAAACACCACACGTACAAATAGAGTCACATTATATACCTGACATTTCGTCGTCCTCGGAACACCCTCTTTTTCTCTTAACTGGCGTCTGGTTGTTTGAAAGTGACTCACGATGAAAACTCATCCCAGGTAAATCCTTTACCCTGTATTATCAAGTTTCCGATAACACCATCTGTTGACAACACGTCTCACGTAAGATAAACGAAATTCAAAGTTGCACAACAACATGCCACTGCTTCGCAAGTAACAACACAGTGTCGAATAATAAGCAAACTCACAACAAAAACACATCAACTAGCAATAGCTTTATGGTAGTTATGGTAATATCTTTGGATAGTTTCGATTCAATAACCCAGGCCTCCACTGCATCACGACACAATCGCCCCATTTACATAAGACACTCAAAACCAGATTTCGTGAACCGATTTCCCAATACCCCTTCTGGGTGGTCCAGTAAACCCCTCTGTTGCAATTGTGTGAACAATATATTTCGTGTGAAACGGCGGCTAAGTGCATCATGTGGAATTTAATAGACCTCTCTGGTGCTATTGTAAGCTCAGAGTTTTATGCTCGGTTTACACTAGCAAGTTATTGCAGCAATTTACTTGCGCGGAGGAACTCGCCGCGCGATTTGTGAGTGTAAACATATCGCCAAGTCGACTTGCGACCGTAGCAATTTATTGCAGAAGTGACTTGCTGTACGTTTTCCGCTTCCAGTGTGAACGCCACGCAAGAATTATCTGCAAGTAACTTGCAGCTTTTAGGATTTATTTCTATTTCCTGTAAGTAGGAAGCGCAAGTTAGAGTATGTATGTCGTCTGCATAACACTCATATTTAACATTTTACTTACTGTGGTGAATTAATTTTATGCAACCATCTTACGTATTATATGCAAACAAATTTCAGAAATGGAGGAGAAACGGGAATGGATGAAGCAGGATGCAGAACATTTTACGTGGAGAGCTTCCCCGAAATACAGAACGTGCATAACCGAGACTTTAAGGATAGAGTGAAGAAGATGAGCGCATTAAATGAAATCTCGTCGATATTCGACACATCCATAAAAGAAGTACATAGAAAGTAGCATAACTTGAAGACACAACCCCTTTGCCACCTGCATCCACTCGCTTGTTGTTTTAGGAGTCTAGAAAAAGATGATGTGTAATCATTATATGTTCTATTTACTTAGCTTGTCACTTTCCATTTTATGAGCATTAGAAAAAAAAAACAATTTTATAAGCATATCATTCTGTACAATTCAGTTTATTTCAATAAAAATTTAATTTCATTGTTGTGTTTTCACATACCTTCAAATAATTTTCCCTTTTCAAAACGTTAAAAATGGCTCTACATACATCGGGTACGATCAGAAAAATCATGCTGACTGGAATATGAAACAAGTACATTAGGGACTTGTATGAGTCTCCTACAAAGAAAGATTTCAAAATTCAAACTTTTTTTGGTTGTGTGTTTCACATAAATAAATGAAATGCCTATTTTATTCGTAGCTCCCCGGTGGCTATAAATCATAGAGTGAGTAGCAAACGTTCCTTTGCTGAAATAGCATTACCCAAGTTTGATATGACGGGCACTATTAACACCAACAAATACTCCAGATCATTTGAGGACATTCTGCAAAAGTTTTCAAAAGTATCCATGTTCTCGATACTCAGTTCTTGCAAAAGGTTATTACAGGCACCATTTTGCGATCTTCTCATTATCTACTCTCTAACCCAAATACTTCTCTTTTTCTTTTTCACGTTTTGCATTACAATTTCAAGAGCTGCATCATATCTCACACGCCTACTTGTCATTTTACACTTTGGCTGACACTCGTAGTGGTACTGAAAGCATATGTAAACAGTATCAGCAAGTTATTGACGCAAGTTTCTTGCCAAAGAACTTGCGGAAGAATCTTGCTTAATTCTTGAGCTGCTGTGTAAACACAGCTGCAAGCGGCTAGCAATAACTTGCAGCAATAACTTCTGCAAGCGACTTGCTAGTCTAAACCCACCTTTACGCATGTAATGAATGTTCCTTGGTCGTTGTGCTCTATGTATTTTACCTGGGAGTGCAAATATATTTACTGGCACTAAATGTGTTTTACTCACTATTACTTATTCACCTCTGTCGACTCTAATAGGTTATGGGCCCAGCGATGTATTTGAAATAAGTATATACATAATATAATAGTGAGAAAGTATTGGAAAAGTTCCAAGTAGTGCACTCGCGTGAAATACGAGTTATCCTTTTGTATTATTCTTTTCGTCAAGAAAGATCAGAGTTACCGTTAAAATGAGCGCAGTACAAATTCCGCAGATTGAAAGACTTATGGTTCACGAAAACTATGCAATGTGGAAATTTGCAGTAGAAGCGTATTTACGTTTAGACGACCGATGGTATGTGGTGGATGGAACAGTGAAATTAACAGATCACAATTATTGAAGTAAGGATAAGAAAGCAAAATCGAAGTTGATATTACTAGTCGATCCAGTGAACTATGTTCAACGTTGAAAAAGCTGCAACGTCGAAAGAAGTCTGGGACAAATTACGAAATGCATTTGAGGATGGAGGTCTTACAAGGAAAGTAGGATTATTACGTGAGTTAATTATCACTCAGCTGGACAAATGCAAGATTGAGACGACAGGTTAAAATACGCCAATGTCAGGCCTCTCTACAAAAAGAGGGACACCACAGATGTAATAATTATCTGCCAGTATCCTTACTTACTGCATTCTCAAAAAATTTCGAGAAAGTAATGTACCTAAGAGTGCTTAGCCATCTCAACAGTAATGGGACAATTAGTAAATCACAGTACGGATTTCAAAATGCTATTCCACTGAGACAGCAATATACAATTTCACTGTCAACATAATAGAAAATAGTAAAATGAAATTTTCTGTGAGTTGTCCAAAGAATTTGATTGTGTGAACCATGACATTATGTTATAGAAATTACAATTCTATGGTATAAATGGAATAGCATATGAGTCATTTAAGTCATACCTACAGAACAGGAAGCAAAAAGTTTCCTTATATGGGTCAAGCGATTTAAATAAGTATGCCACTTCATTTAACCCTAGGATGCATTTTGCGGAAAACGCACATGAATGCATATGCAGGGCCTCCAGGATCTGCCCTCATTTAACATTTTCCTCTTTTCATATAGTCATTCTTTGGAGTTAAATTTATTTCTGTCAAATATATTGTCATATTGAAATATTCCTAAGATACAGTAACAGGATCTGGTGGGCCTGATTAACATTTTATTAATTAAAAAAACCTCTAAGATTGATTTTTTGTTAGTTACATCCATTTACATACAACAGATACAAATAATTTTATTAATTCACTTATAAGTTGCAGTTTACATTTTATAACAGTTATTACAACCAATTTCTTCAACTAAAGCATACTTATTATTCACAATATTGTGTATATAGGCAATATTTTGACAAAAAGTTATTATTCATTGTTCACATAAAATTGCATTTTTCTTAGTTTTCAACATATGACAAACAAGAAGCACAAAGAACGCCACTAGGTTCCTTACAAATGTTGGTTTTACACTCAATGCATGTCATTGCACTTTTCCTGTGTTTATTATATGGACAATAATTGCATCTTCTTCTTTTTCCTGAAACAGGTAGTTGGTTCGGCAATATGACACCTTTTTGAACACCACATCTTTGCGTGGCATCAACGATTTTCTTTGGAAGATTAGGGATTTGAATATGAAGTTCCATTAGTGGTCTTACCATTTCCTCTGCTAAATCTCTTAGGATTAGACGCCTTTTATCACTTGTTCCACTATGGTATGTCAGATGTTGGGCAGAAAGTAAAATTTCACTGTTCATTGCTGCGACGTCCATCATATTAATCCACAATGCAAATGGCCATCTTCTTGTTTGTCTCTTGCAAGTGTAATAACGAATTTTCTGGTCCATTTGATCTACTCCACCCTTTGTAGAGTTATAGAACTTTATTATATCTGGTTTCTTTTTTGCATGAGTTTCATCAATGTTTCAGTCGTGATGCATTGTGCTAATGAGAACTATAGACTCTTTTCTTTGGGAACATAACTCACCATTGTAATGTCACCTCTAAATGCAAACAAAGAGGAATGAATCGCTCTTGAGGCAGATGGTTTCATCTCATTAGGAGTTTCTGGTTTATTTTGTTTGATTGTTTCCACCACTGTAAGCTGCTTCTGAAGCATCTCTTCTGCCAGCTCCACACTAGTAAAGAAGTTGTCAACTGTAATATTTTTTGATGATCCTACAATGCTTCTAGCAAGATCTTTCATCACATTGAATCCAAGATTTTTCTGAATAGGTTCATGGGGCCTCTTTCCCGTGTAAACAATTCCATCTAAGGCATATTCAGATGTAGCATCACATAACCAAAATATTTTTATGCCATACTTGGCTGGTTTAGAGGGCATATACTGGATGAAGCTGCTTCTTCCACGGAATGGGACTAGCTGTTCGTCAACTGTGAGCAAATCGTTGGGAGTCGTTCTATTTCTACACTTGTCAAGAAATAGTTCCCATACATAGTGAACAGCTGCAAGTTTGTCATCTGCAGATCGAGCATCACGGGTACACCTGTCATCAAATCTAATCATTCTCCTTATATCCTCGAATCTGTTTATTGATATGGTCGCCGTATATGTAGGATTTGCCTTTTCATCCAAGAATAATTCTCTAATAGGGACATCCCAACTCTTCTCAAACCAGAAAGCAGTAAAAGACCAACAAAACCCTCCATTTCAGCAAGCGAAACGTTTTTTCACGTTTTACCACGTAAAGCAGCCACTCTTCTGCCTTCAATATTTGTGCAGCTGGTGATTTCCTCTAGTATTTCCTTGGAGATGAAATAGTTCCAGGCATCCTTAGGTTTACAGGTTTTCAAACCACGGGCTGGACCGGGTGCCTCTTTGTGATATTATGGACAGATGTACGAAAAGTTTCAGCAGGATCTAATTTCCAAATTGCTCCATTCCGACTAATGTATGTGTGGTCTTCTGTACCTTTTTTTGGTGGTTCTTCATTTTCAGACTCTGATGAAGTAATATTATCAGAAGGACTGCCATCTGCCTCACTATTCACATCTGCAATTTCATTGGCTGATTCTTCACTACTTGCATCTCCAAAAATATTTCCTTCCTCGCAAGAATCAACTTCTTCAAACCTCTGAGCCTCAACACTTTCAAAATTAGCTGCATTTGCATGTACTGCCTCTCTTGCTTTTCATGTCGAAGCCATAGCAAAAGGCGTGTCTCTCGAACAGCAGCTTGTGGAGCACTAAACGATCATACTCGTAACAATATGGGCCTTGCAGCAACAAACAAACTACAGTAACAATGAGGCTGACAAGAGCAGCACAGGATAACAATGATATGAAATAATAAAACATTTGATAGCAAAAAGATCAATAATACACCGACGTCGCCAATATGTGAAAGTAGTGTGTATTATTTTTTAGTTATACTATTACTACTACAGCTAATGCTGCTGTTGGCACTCCTGTTGTTGGAAATACCATTACAGTTATTGTTGAATTAATAACTGCCCCCAAACAAATGTTGAAGACAATATATTCTAAACAACATTTATAAATTTGTGAGGGCTTCTGAAACCCTGCTTATGACTTCACAGTGTATGGGTAAACATATTGAATTATACAAAAAACTTAAGAAGGTATCTCGTTCAGACTTGATAGGAGGAATGTCACAGTGTTAGCGAAAGAGTACTGGAAATCAGTTTGAAATGAAACAAAAAATTACAGAATTTCTGTAAAAATGAAGACATACAAGGGCCTCAGAGGCCCTGTATATGCATCCTAGGATTAACTGTGGTGAAATAAAACTAGGTGTTCCACAGGGTTCAATCATCAGTCCCCTTCTGTTCTAAATATATGTGTATGACCTCCCTTCCTATCTGAAACAGGAAGCTGAAATGACACTGTTTGCTGATGATACAAGCATCATTATTAATCCAGTAAAAGAATCTCAAATTGAAAATGATTCAAATAAGGTCTTTGCAAAAGTCATTAATTGGTTTTCTGCAAATGGGCTTGCTCTAAACTTTGAAAAAACACGGTGCATCCAATTGTCTGTTGCAAAAGTACAGTTCCTTCAATAAATATAACACATCAACAGAAGTCAGTAGAGAGGGTAGAGCATACTAAGTTTTTGGGTGTACAAATAGATGAGAATCTTCATTGGAAAATTCATATTTCGGATCGTCTAAGGCAACTAGGTTCAGCAACATTTGCACTCAGGATAATTGCCAATTGTGAAGATATAGAAATTAGTTAGCTATCATACTTTGCATACTTTCACTCTCTGATGTCATACTGAATAATATTTTGGGGTAACTCAACATTTAGACAAAAAGTATTCACTGCTCAAAAGAATGTGGTCAGAATAATGAGTGGGGTTCATAGTCGCACATCTTGTAGGCATATTTTTAAGAGATTTGGAATACTTACAACCTCACAGTACATTTACTGACTAATGAAATTTATTCTCAACAACATAGACCAGTTTAAAAATAACAGTGACATTCATGGTTATAATACCAGAAAAAAGAAAGACTTACATTATACTTTACTCAACCTATCTTTGGCACAGAAAGGGGTAAAATATGCTGCTATAAAAATTTTCGACAGTAATAGCTTAAAAAATTAATTGAAATCATTTCTCCTTGACAATTCCTTCTATACCATAGATGAATTCTTGAATAGGAATAAATAAATCTATAAATATAGTATACGCAATTTATGCCATTTAAGGGAATGGGGTAAATAACAGAAATATTAATCTTTAACTCTGTATTGTAATATATATATATATATATATATATATATATATATATATATATAATTTATGAATGTTGCCAGCTATGGACCGCATACAACTTAAGACTTATGATGTTCCTTTTTCTTCTGTTCTTTCCAGTACTTCTTCATTTTCTCACCAATTGCTCGTCCCTGCTCATCTGTCCCCACTCTCTTGGATCGAGGTTCTGGCCCATCTTCTTCGTACTTCGGGTTTTCTGTTGGTAGCCTGAAGTGATTGCTGTCACGTATTATTTCCTCTGTAACGTCTATTTTGTTGGCATCTTTCTTAACAGCTTCTATCCATCCTACAGTTTATCAGCTTACTAACACAATTAAAAATTTTCTTTGTAATCCATGTTTCCTCTGTTGTTCTTAAATGTCTATAAAATTTTAGCTCTCTCTTCCTCATTATATATCTGTGATCTTTCCTGTAATTTTGTATCAGTCTTCATCTCTCCTTTTAATCCACCTATTTTCCTTGTTTTTCTCAGAACCTAGAATTTTCTTAGTATTTTTCTCTCTATTTTTTCTAGTTCTCGTAATTCACCTTTCTTATTCAGTGTTAGGCACTCTGATCCATACGTTGCTTGTGTCTTAATAACTGAACTATAATGTCTAAAATCTCCACTTGTATAGATATTGATTTCTTATTGTAGTAGTTTTGTGTTAATTTATATGCAAATTCTAAGTTTTATATTCTTTCTTTATTTGTTGTGTTATCCAGTCCATTGGCTTAGATCCACTCCCCCAGGTATTTGAATTTATCAACTCTTTTAATTTTTACATACTTTCTTTTCATAAACTTTTCTGTATTATGTTTGTGTTCTATATACTCGGTTTCTTCATAATATATTTTTAGCCCAGTCTTTTCAGCAGTCTTGAGTAACAGATCAAGCATAACTGTTGCGTCTGTTCAGTTTTCAATTAGCAATGCCATATCATCTGCAAAGACGAAACATTTAATTTCAACTTCGTTCTTTCTTTGGCCCATGCTTATACCCTTTGTGCCTCTGTTTTTTAATGTGCTTTCCCATGTTTTTACCATTTTATCTAAAATCAATTGGGGACAGTCCATCTCCTTGTAGAACTCCTGCTTTGATTTTCAATGGTTAAGAAATTTCGCATTGAAACTTAATTCTTGATGTTGTATTTGTGAGCGTTAGTTCAACAAGTCTTCTGGTGTTTTCGTCTATCATTGATCTGGAAAAGTGTCTGCCAACTGAGTCATAGGCCTTTTTGAAGCTTACGAAAGTAACTAGTGTATTTTTATTTTGTATAGCTCTCACTCTCAAAATTGTTTTTAAATTAAGGATCTGTTCTACACATGATCTACCTTTTCTAAATCCTGCTTGATAATCAACTATATTAGGTCCTGATTGTTCCTCTATTCTGTTTAAAAGTGCTTTAGAAAGTATTTTATATGTAACTTGTAACAAGGATACGCCCCTATAGTTGTTGATGTCTGTTTTATCTCAATTTTTATGGAGAGGATGGATCAATGCTTGTTTCCAGTCATTGGGTATGTTTCCTTTTGTCCAAATGTCTTTAATTACTTTGTGAATTTTCTACAATGCGGATAAGCTCCCTAGTTTCCCCATTTCTGCTACTATCCCATCTTCTCCTGGTGCTTTGTTATTCTTCAATACTTTGATAATCTTTACTATTTCTTTTACTGTAGGTGGTTCCAAGGGTGGACTTTCATGTTGTGGTTTTCGAAATTGTAATCTGTCATTAAGCTCTTCACAATTTAATAGAATTTCTAAGTATTCAGCTAAAATTTGGCATTTCTCTTTATTGCTCAAAACCATTTTTCCATTTTTATCTTTAAAATATAAACTTGGTGACTGGAATCCTGTTAAAACTTCGCTGAAAGTCTTATATAAGTCTCTAGTGTTGTTCCTTTTAAAGTCTGAATCCAGTTCTTCTAATCTGTCTTTGTCATATTTTCTTTTCACTGACCTGATGATTTTTGCTGTTTTTTTCCTTTCTTCTTTAAACTCATCCAAGTATTCATGTTTCTTATTACTGGTCCATTTTTCCACACCTTTAGTCGATTATCAATTGCTTCATCGCACAGTTCGTTCCACCATCTGTGTCTTGGCATGCTTTGTGGTTGTCCCATTTCTTTAACTGACTCTAGAATTGTTTCTTTAATTGCTTCCCAGTCATCCATTTTTCATGTGTTTAGTATATCACAGAATTTGTCATGATTTTGTATGAGAAATGTAGTGTTTGCTCTTGGAAATCTTCTTGATTTTGGTTTAGGTTTGTTCAGTTGGAACATGGTTTTCATTTCAGTCAGGGCCTTCCTCACTGACATCCAAGATTTCCTTGTAGTTGCGAGTTGTTATTGCCACATGGTCCAATTGATATTCACCTTGATTTGGATTAGGGGATACCCACGTTTTTTTCTTTCTTACATGTTTCCTGAAAAATGACGACATTAGTTTTAGATTAAATTGTTTACAAAAATCTATTAGTCTTTCCCTATTTCTGTTGGCTCTTGCATGTGCTGGATAATCTCCAACTACTGATTTAGATTTTATTTCTTTGCCAACTTGTGCATTAAAGTCGCCCACCAAAATTTTTATATGTTCTTTTGGTAATATGAATGTTTCGTATTCTAGCACTTCCCAAAAGTCTTCCACTTTGGCAGCATTTGTTCTGTTATGTTGGTTGATAGGTGCATGTGCATTTCTAATAGTGTAACGTTTATTGCCTGACTTGAACTTCAGAAATGAAATTCGTTCTGATGGAGAGCTAAGAGTAGTTATTGATTCTGTAAGTTGCTGTTGGACCATAAATGTTGTTCCTAGTATTGTTGTATTATTTGAATTTTTAATGGCTAGTTTTCTTTTTTAGATCCTGTATTCACCTGACTCAAATGCATTTTCATCCAGACACCTTGTTTCTTGAAGTGCTAATATAAGTATGTTGCATTGATTGAGAGTACCTGTTAGGTGTTTTAGTTTTCCAGCTTTCATTAGTGTGCTGATGTTCAGAGTCCCCAGTAGGGTCTTATCTTTGAAGGCAGTACTACGAAGCTAAAACTCTTCCTTACATGATGTTCTAGGATCTCCAGAATCCTAAGGCCTACTTGCACTGCCGTGAATTGCGATGGAAGATTGTTTACTTCCTGGAGTAGTTTTCCTTTTGAAATTTACCATCATGTCTTAGGTTAAAGTTTGGTTTGGGGAAAGGTAGTTTAACCTTTCCATGATAAAAATTCAAGCATTTAACTTAGAATTATTGTAATATATATATATATATATATATATATATATATATATATATATATATATATATATATTAAAAAATCTTGTTTCATATGTGCATTTCTTGTGCACTTGACAAATTCTACATCATAACAGCTACCATAGCGTGCGGTTGATCAATGGGACACACAACCAGCTAACTAACTACATCAACAAAATAATAGCCACGTCGAATCGGCTGAGAAACATTGTGTCTGAGATCGCTGACGAATGGATAGGGACACTTATGTTGGTAGGACTGCCCAAAAGATATGTGCCTATGATTATGGGGCTGCAAAGCTCAGGTATACCGATCACAGGTGACAGTGTTAAAGTGAAAATCCTACAGGATGTAGAGAGTACTTCAAGCTGTCATGTTTTGGAGAAAGAAACTGCATCTGCTCTTCATTCAAAAAACATAAAGAAGAAATCAGTGAGATGCTATAGATGCCAGAAGAAGGGGGATATTGCATCTCAGTGTAGAGAAAAAGTAAACCCAAGGTCAGACACGCAGCAAAAGAGGTATGTTGCTGATAGCCCAAAGAGAGGGACCAATAATAATGGTAAGGCATTCTCATGTTTTTATTCTTTTGGAGATGTGGGTAATCGATTATGGATTATAGACTCAGGTGCAGCTGTGCATATTGTTAAAGACAGATCTCTTCCTTATGATGTTAAAGATAGGACTCATATGGGAATATGTACTGTTGATGGCAGCAAGCTCCAATGTCATTTGGCTGGGAAACTAGACCTACATGTAGGTATAAATGGTGAATCCAATATGGTTACAGCACATGATGTTCGCTATGTAAAAAATGTTGCGACTAACCTACTGTCTGTAGGGAAACTGTCAAGAAGGGACATACATGCATGGAGCAAGAGTAATCAACGAAAAGGGCGAAGTTGTAACTACAGCAAGTTATGAAATGGGTATTTTTAAATTGGATACCATTGACAGTAAACATAGAAATGTTAGTCATTCAGATTTTTTGTGACACCACAGACTTGGACACCTAAATAGGTTGAGTATGTCTTTAATGAGGGATATGGTAAAGGGAATACATAATTATAGTGTGACCATGGACCCTTGTGAGATATGCATAAAAGGAAAACAAGCGAGGCTACCTTTTAAGACTAGTAAAAGTATTATGGACACACAACACCGTGATTGCAATACAACATTAATTTATTTCTCTCCAAGGAACGTACATCATGGAATATAAAACACTAATTCAAGGTTAATCAATATTTCAAGAGTGTCTATAAGTACAAATATCAACCCGCAACACCCTCCCCACCCTGGTCAACTTCTAGAGGTATGACCAGTTGAATGGGACGTGAGATTATGGATCCTTCTGAAGTTCATAAGACTACAGTTCGTATTTTCCCATCTCTTCCTTCACGAAGATCTTCTATCCGCACCTTCCTCCACATGTGTCGTGGATGAACATCCTCTTGCAGAAGAACGACATCACCCAGCTGGGGTCTCTTTGAACCTGGCCTTGGTTGATGAGTTTCATGGAAGTTTTTGAGTAGGATCAGATATTTTTTCTTCCACCTGTACCAGAAGTGTTCTACCATCTTCTGCAGCCATTGAAATTCCTTGGACAAGTCCTTTCTAACTGTTGATTCTGGACCAGTAGGCAGTGTTGTGAGTTGATCACCTACAAGGAAATGTGCGGGCTTCAGTGGCTCAGATTCCTCTGCCGCTTGCATAATTGGTCTAGAGTTTAGTGCTGCTTCTATGCTGCCCAGGATTGTGTTGAAACCTTCTTCGTCCAACTGTAACTGTCCTAAAACTTTTTTCAGGCAGCGTTTGACAGATCCCATCATCCGTTTGCAGAATCCTCTTCACCAAGGCGCGTGTGGGGCGATGAATTTCCAAGTGATGGCTTGCTGGGCGAGGTACTTGTGCGTCTTGCTTGCCATGAGAGCCTACCAGAGCTCCTTCAGCTCTAAGTGCGTGGCATGGAAGGTAGTAGCATTATCAGTGTAAATTGTGCTGGGCACTCCTCGTCTTCCGACAAACCTTTGTAAGGCTTGAAGAAATCTATCAGTTGACATATCTGAGAGTAGTTCCAGGTGTATGACTCGTGTTGTTGCGCATGTGAATAGAGCAACATACGCTTTCTTCGTAATATGTCCTTGTCTGACATATAATGGACCAGCAAAGTCAATAACTGTTACTGTTAAAGGTTTCAGTGGTGAGACTCGTTCAGCTGGTAATGGAGCCTCAGTTTGTTGAACAACGTGAGCTTTCACCATCTTACAAGGTAGGCAATGGTGTAGAACATGTTTAATTGCCTGTCGAGCTCAAAGGATCCAGAATTCTGTTCTCAGTTCAGATAACACTATGTTTACTCCAAGGTGGTGCAAACGAATGTGAGTGTGCTGGATCAGTAAATGGGTGAAATGATGATGTCCTTCAAGAAGAATTGGGTGGCGTTGACCTCTGGGTAGTTCTGCAAGCAGCAGCCGTCCACCGAGACGAATAAGACCATTATCCAAAAATGGGTTGTAGCGAGCTATCTGAGAATTACGTGGTAGAGGCATGTTGTTGTATAGTGCATGCAGTTCGAGCGCAAAATGTTGCTGTTGAACAACTTGAATTCAGTAAGTGCGTGCTTCACCCAAATCTGATGCTGTTAGTTCTCCAGATGTTCTGTTTTCTTTCAATAAGTACCGTTTAAAGCGAAGTACCCATCCTGTAACTCTTAACAGCTTGAAGTAGCTACTGTACCGTGTAGCTGTTAAAATAGGAATCATTGTTTGTACCATGAAGACTTGGTCTGTTAATTTCTTCTTTTCTGGCAAGGAGTGCTCTTCCGTCTGTAAAATTCGAGGCCACTGTGTTCTGTTCTTTGTTAACCAAGCAGGTCCATGGAACCATACAGAAGCATGGTGAAGTTTATCTGCTGTGGTAACTCTGGAGGTTCAGGAGTGGATTTAAAATACAAGGTGAAGGGATAACAATGATACGATTCGCTGATGACATTGCTATCCTGAGTGAAAGTGAAGAAGAATTAAATGATCTGCTGAACGGAATGAACAGTCTAATGAGTACACAGTATGATTTGAGAGTAAATCAGAGAAAGACGAAGGTAATGAGAAGTAGTAGAAATGAGAACAGTGAGAAACTTAACATCAGGATTGATGGTCATGAAGTCAATGAAGTTAAGGAATTCTGCTAACTAGGCAGTAAAATAGCCAATGATGGACGGAGCAAGGAGGACATCAAAAGCAGACTAGCTTTGGCAAAAAAGGCATTTCTGGCCAAGAGAAGTCTACTAATATCAAATACCGGCCTTAATTTGAGGAAGAAATTTCTGAGGATGTACGTCTGGAGTACAGCATTGTATGGTAGTGAAACATGGACTGTTGGAAAACCAGAACAGAAGAGAATCGAAGCATTTGAGATGTGGTGCTATAGACGAATGTTGAAAATTAGGTGGACTGATAAGGTAAGGAATGAGGAGGTTCTACGCAGAATCAGAGAGGAAAGGAATATGCGGAAAACACTGATAAGGAGAAGGGACAGGATGATAGGACATCTGCTAAGACATGAGGGAATGACTTCCATGGTACTAGAGGGAGCTGTAGAGGGCAAAAACTGTAGAGGAAGACAGAGATTGGAATACGTCAAGCAAATAATTGACGACGTAGGTTGCAAGTGCTACTCTGAGATGAAGAGGTTAGCACAGGAAAGGAATTCGTGGCGGGCTGCATTAAACCAGTCAGTAGACTGATGACCAAAAAAAAAAAACCTCTGGAGGTTAGATCAGCTGTATTTTCGTCACCAGGGCAGTGCCTCCACTGTGACGGATTCGTTAGTCGTTGTATTTCCGTAACACGGTTTGACAGAAAGGTTTTCCATCGATTAGGGTCATGTTGTATCCATCCTAAGGCTACAGCTGAGTCAGTCCACAATGTTGCACGACTTGCATTATAGCTCATGGCCTTACAGAAATAATGAAGTAGTCTTGATCCAAGAAGTGTCGCTAGATGTTCCAGCCATGGAAGAGTTATTATTTTGATGGGAGCTAGTCGGTCTTTACTGTAACTAAATGGACTGATACCATATTTGTTGTGGTGCACCGTACATAAAGGACTGCTCCGTAGGCCTTTCCTGATGCATCGCAAAAGACATGGATTTCTGGCTCAGTGTTTTCAGATACACCAACCCATCAGGGCATTTTTATGTGTGAACATGATGGCTATGTTGATACCCACATTCGCCAGCGTTTGTTAAGATCAAGGGGTAAAAGCTCATCCAATTCAATTCCTCTTGACCAAATTTCTTGAAAAATTATTTTTGCAGTGAGGGACACAGGCGACAACAAACCCAGTGGGTCTTAGAATTTAGCAGTGTTTCGTAGTACTTCTCGCTTAGTGGCAGGACGATTTATAACATTGTCAGTAACATTGTTGTGAACAACACTGAGCGTATCAGTCTGTGTGTTCCAGTGGACTCCCAGTACCTCCGTATCGGTAGTGTTTATGACACCTTCTGATTATCATATTCCAATCAGTTGGCTTGAACTTGTGGCCCACTTTGCCATTGGTAGACTGATCTGTCCCATGAGTGATGTAAGCTCATAACATAAGTTAATTACGGCATTGTCATCTTTAGCACCTGCTACAAAATCATCCATTTACATATTACCTTCAACAAGTAAAGCAGCTTGCGGAAAATTCGTTTTGTGCATTACAGCAAGTTCTTTCATCGAGGCTGCAAGAAGAAACGGACTGCAGGTTAAGTCCGAAAGGTAGCCGGGTGAAGCGGTATGTAATCTTTTCGTCAGTTGTAATATAGTTTCCTTGTTGATCTACGATTACATTGTACCAAGAAAAACATCGTGAGATCTCTATCTTTCCTGTGAAGAACTAACTGTAGACATGCTTGTTTGATATCGGCAATTAAGGCTACTTGATGTAGTCGATATCTCAATAATATTGAAAGAATGCCAGGAAGTAACTTAGGACCTATTTCTAAAGAGTCATTCAATGAACGTGCATTCTGGTCGTGCGACGAACCATCAAATACAATCCTCCATTTGATGACACCTAACTTTTCTTTCTTTACTGCATGATGCGGCAGATAAAATGTGTCACGCAATTTCTGTCCAGAAGGAGTGACTTCCACATGTTTCTTCTTGATGTGTTCTATCATTTGCGCCTTGTAAATTTGTTTCAGTTTCTTGTCCTTCGTAAATTTTTTCTCCAGTGAAGCAAATCTCTTCTCTGCTTGCTGAAGATTATTGGATAACATAACGTTGGGTTTTCTGGGGAAAGACACCACTCTTCTTTTGTCTTCGATGCAGCAGGATTTTGAGAAATCTTGCAGTAACGCCAATTCCTTCTGACTCAGAGTTTTTGTTTCATCTTCTGTGATTCCCATTGTTTCTAAATTCCAGAAACAACGTAAAATATCGTCTGTTGTCGCTGTCTCTAAACTGATGTAGTTTGCCGTGACAAGGTTAGCCGTGGTGCTTGATTTGCTTCCACTAAGAATCCCACCTAGAATGGAAGGTACCAGAAAACTGATGACGTTAGTCGAATCGGAGGGGAATCTTTAACAATTTTCCAATAGTAATCTGCTCCGATAAGAATCTCGAAGAGCGAGCTTCGCAAAATACGCAATATGGTTGTACTGGTACTTCTATTTTAGGCTTACGAGGATTTTTCGCTTGCTTTGAATTTATGTGAAGCGCTGCTGCATTGGGCGTGAAGCTAGGAGATGACTGATATTCTGTATGAATCTTTTGTGCAGTGAGAGAACCACGAACTTCTTTTTCCAAAAAGTTAAGTAGTTTCAGTACATCTCCTTCCGCTACTTCGGTTCTTCTAGCATGAATGACCCATTTGTGGCACATTTCAGCGGGAAATGCACGCAGAATTTTCGGAGTGAGAATTTTACCGTATGCCACGACGTCTTCTCCTAAGGCATGCAGTGCTTGAATACGACAGTTACATTCCAGGAATGTACTGTTCAGCGTTTCAGGTGTCGCTGACTGTACAGGCTTTAGCGCATCCAAATAATTGAGTTGCGCCTGTATAATGCGATTGCTATCTCCGTATCTATTCAATAAAATTTTTCTTTGTTTCTTCATATGTGTTAGCCGTTATAGGTATTCAATCTACTAGCAACTTCGGTTCGCCTGATAGATACCCTCGTAGGAAAACATGTTTGTTTGCTGTAGAAAGGGATGGGTCTTTATCAATGGTCGATTCAAATTGTTCTCAGAAGCGGGACCACATTTCGACATCTCAACAAAATGACTCAAGCTTAATTGCTGGTAGCTTGACAGAGTGGAATATAGTTGTTTGTGTGATCACTTGAGGTGATATGATATTCATCTGCGACGTTGTGGCTGAAAGCTTGTAATCAATTGCTTCTGTAGCCTTCTGTATAGCGCGTTTGACTTTGTCTATATATTCCTCACAGCTCAGCACGTCTGCATTGTATTCATCGTGAGAGACAAAAATATGAATAGCGTCATCTAATGAAACGAGCTTCTCTAGAGTTTCTTGAAGACGTTCCCTGTAATGTTCAAAATCATCAAATGGGCTTTCTGTGGTAAGAGCATCAACAGCCGCACAAAACCACGTAGCATTATTCCTCTCCCTAGTTCGCTTTCTTTTGAAGTTTGCTAACTGTATCTCTGATTCATCCTGTATTATGTCTTTCTAAAGACGGCTGTTGTAAGATTGTTTACGAGTGCGCTTGTGAATAGCTTAAACGTTTAACAAGCAGCGTATACGCAAACGTAAGTGAACGAAAACCTTTTAACTAAACTAGCTACCCTGAGTGCGAGTTTCAGGCTTGCAATACAAAGCCGCAAAAATTGTTTTGAAGCGTCCAGTTCATGCGATCATATTATATTGGAATGGACTTAGCTTGTGATGCGGTCCGACGCCGTCTCTTGTTTCCTACAGCGTGAAGTAAGCCGTTAATTGTTGAAACCACGCAGGAAAT
The DNA here is from genome assembly GCF_021461385.2 of Schistocerca piceifrons. Classification (NCBI taxonomy): domain Eukaryota; kingdom Metazoa; phylum Arthropoda; class Insecta; order Orthoptera; family Acrididae; genus Schistocerca; species Schistocerca piceifrons. The sequence continues at coordinate 509,358,921 of NC_060138.1, forward strand.
CGCAATTTCTTCCCGGGTTTCGGCACCAAAATATTACGGACACACAACACCGTGATTCCAATGCAACATTAATTTATTTCTCTCCAAGGAACGTACATCATGGAATATAGAACATTAATTCAAGGATAATCATTATTTCCAGAGTGTCTATAATTATAAATATCAACCAGCAACAAAAAGTAAATATACAGAGGTCTTACAGTTAATCCATAAAGATGTATGTGGCCCAATGGAGTGCAAATCCATACATGGGAGCCATACGTGGGAGCCACACATTTATTGATGACTATTCACGATATATTGACATTTATTTTCTTAGTGCCAAAGACCAAGTAAGTGACATTTTTGTGGAATATTTTAATATGGTCAAAACGTGGATGGGAAAGAAGATTAAGATCATCAAGTTTGATAATGGGAGAGAATATATTAACCAGAAATTGAAGACACTTCTGGCAAAAATGGGAATCAGGTATCAAACTACCATGAGGTACTGCCCATCTCAAAATGGGGTTTCTGAGAGGGCTAATAGGACCATTGTCGAAAAAGCAAGGAGCATGATAACTGATGCTGGATTATCAAAAGATTTTTGGTCAGAGGCAGTATCAACGGCCGTATATTTGAACAGTAGATCACCTACAAGATTATTGAGGAATGAAAACCCCTACGAGATATGAGTAGGAAGGAAACCTGACCTAAGCAATAAAAGGGGTTTTGGGTGTGATGCAATGGCGCACATTCCAATACAGCTAAGAGGAAAATTGGAGCCGAAAGCTGAAAAGTATAGTAGGCTATTGTTAGAATTCATAGGGCTACCGATTATTGGATACATTGAATAAAAGCATAGTTACAAGCAGAGATGTAGTATTCTTTGAAAACAGAAAAGATTCTGAAGAGGGCAAGACTATCAAGTTAACTGCACCTTGTTCAGAGAGTGAAACCTTATGTGAACAAAGAGAAAGTGAAGAACAGGAAGAGGACAGTCCAAGACAAATGGAGACTATTTGTCACGACAATGAGTTTGAGGACGAACAAAATGAAGAGGACAATATGAGGTGTTCTTCTCACATGCCAAAACAGAAAGAATATCTGGATTTTGAAATGTATGCAGCTCAGTCTTTAAATGATGAGCAAGCAACAGCAGAAGAAGCAATGAGTTGTCTGAGCTATCAAGAATGAAAAGAAGCGATGGAGAGAGAATTCGAATCTTTATTTCAGAAAGAAACCTTTGAATAGGTAAATATGACAGCAGATAAGAATCTTTTACAGGCAAGATGGGTATTCACTTTGCAGAGCTCCGAAATTTCATCACCAAGATATAAAGCAAGACTTGTAATAGATGGATCTTGACAAAAACAAGGGGTAGTTACATAGAAGCTTTTTCACTTGTAGTCAAGTATGCCTCATTGATATATCTTTTAGCCTTGGAAGCAAAACGAAATTTAACAATTCATCATATGGATGTAAAAACACCATATTTTAATGGGAAATTGGAGGAGGAGATATATGTCATTCCACCAAGAGAAGCTATGAAAACCAGATAGGAAAGGGAAACGATTTAGCGTTTGTGAAAAAGTATTTATGGACTTAAGCAGAGTAGACATTCCTGGAATCGATGTCTACATACAACTCTAATAAATATGAATATGAAGCAATCTAAGGCAGATACCAGTGTATACTATAAAATGGAAAAAGAAGGGATAATAATAATGGCAATATGGGTGGATAAGTTCTTTATCCTGGCTGAAAACGAGAGTTAAATGAGAATTTTTAAGAAACAGCTGCAAACCAAGTTTAAGGTGCACGATGTGGTAGAAGTAAAACGTTATTTAGGTATGCAGATCACTAAAGATGAAGAGAGATAAGAATTGAGAATAAATCAATCATCATATACAGAAAAAATCTTAAAGAAATTTGGCATAAGTGATTGCAAACCCATAAGCACTCCAATGAATGTAGGAGTGAAGTTAAATGTAAATGAGGCACGTGTGGAATGTCATAAGAATGTTCCATATTTAGAAGCAGTAGGGAATCTGTTATATTTGTCTCAAACATCGCGACCCAACATTGCTTTTGCCACTAATACAGTGAGCAGATATTGCAGAGACCCAAAGGAAAAGCACCGGAATGCTGTGAAAAGGATATTCCGATACCTAAGAGGAAGTTCCAACAAAGAATTAAGATACTATAGAGAAGGTAATGCGAAACTAGAAGGTTACAGCGATACAAACTGGGAGAGTGAATTGGGAGATTGGCACTCCACGGCTGGCTGCTGCTTTAAATTAATGGAGGGCCTCATTTCATGGTCCTGTCAAAAGCAAAAAACTGTTGCATTGAGTACCGTAGAGACCGAGTAAATGGCGCTATCTTACACTACACAGGAAGCATTGGGGCTAAGAACCCGATTTAATACTGGAATCCATAGAAGATAGATTAAGACATATGAAAAAACTGGTGGAAGCCAAACTTGGGAAAGATCGGTTTGGATTCCCTAGAAATATTGGAATCCATGAGGCAATACTGACCCTACGAATTATATTAGAAGGTGAATTAAAGAAAGGCAAACCTATGTACCTAGCATTTGTATACTAAGAGAAATCTTTTGACAATGTTGAATGGAATACTCTCTTTCAAAAAAAGGTGGCAGGGGTCAAATGCAGGGAGCGAAAGGCAATTTAAAATTCGTACAGAAACCAGATGGCAGTTATAAGAGTCAAGGAGCAATGAAGGGAAGCAGTGGTTAGGAAGGGAGTGAAACAGGGTTGTAGCCTATCCCTGACATTATTCAATCTGTATACTGACAAGGGAACCTCCCCATCGCACCCCCCTCAGATTTAGTTATAAGTTGGCACAGTGGATAGGCCTTGAAAAACTGAACACAGATCAATTGAGAAAACAGGAAGAAGTTGTGTGGAACTATGAAAAAATAAGCAAAATATACAAACTGAGTAGTTCAAGGGAGATAGGCAACATTCAGGACGATACGAACGCACGAGTGCCATGGTCTCGTGGTAACCTGAGCAGCTGCGGAACGATAGGTCCTTGGTTCAAATCTTCCATCGAGTGACAAGTTTAATTTTTTATTTTCAGTTTATGTGACAAACTCTTATGTTTTCATCACTTTTTTGGGAGTGATTATCACATCCACAAGAAAACCTAAAGCGGGCAAGGTAGAAGAATCTTTTTACCCATTTGCCAAGTGTACAAGTTAGGTGGGTCGACAACATATTCCTGTCATGTGACGCACATGCCGTCACCAGTGTCGTATAGAATATATCAGATGTGTTTTCCTGTGGAGGAATCGGTTGACCTATGACCTTGCGATCAAATGTTTTCTGTTCCCATTGGAGAGGCATGTCCTTTCGTCTACTAATCGCACGGTTTTGCAATGCGGCCGCAAAACACAGACACTTAACTTATTACAGTGAACAGAGATGTCAATGAATGAACGGACAGATAATAACTATGCAAAAATAAAGAAAGTAAAATTTTCAGTCGAGGGAAGACTTGAACCAAGAACCTCTCGTTCTGCAGCTGCTCACACTACCACGGGACCACGGCGCTCCAGAGCTCGCACTGTCCTTTACGTTGCTTATATCGCCCATGGAATACTCAGTTTGTATATTTTGCTTATTTTTTCACAGTTCCACACAACTTCTTCCTGTTTTCTCAATTGATCTGTGTTCAGTTTATCAAGGCCTATCCACTGTGCCAACTTATAAGTAAATTAGAGGGGGGTGCGATGGGGAGGTTCCCTTGTGAGCAAGCAGTAAAGGAAACAAAAGAATAATTTGAAGCAGGAATTAAAATCCATGCAGAAGAAATAAAAACTTTGAGGTTTGCTGATGACATTGTAATTCTGTCAGAGACAGCAAAGGACCTGGAAGATTAGTTGAATGCGTCAGACAGTGTCTTGAAAGGATATGAGGTGAACATCAACAAAAGCAAAACGGGGATAATGGACTGTAGTCAAATTAAATGATGTGATGTTGAGGGAATTAGATTAGAAAATGAGACACTTAACGTAGTATATCAGTTTTGCTATTTGGGAAGTAAAATACCTGATAATGGTCGAAGTAGAGAAGATATGACATGAGGACTGGCAATGACAAGGAAAGCCTTTCTGAAGATGAGAAATTTGTTAACATCGAGTATAGATTTAAGTATTAGGAAGTCTTTCCTGAAAGTATTTGTATGGAGTGTAGCCATGTATGGAAGTTAAACATGGATGATAAATAGTTTAGACATGAAGAGAATATAAGCTTTCGAAATGTGATGCTTTAGAAGAATGCTGGAGATCAGATGGGTAGATCACATAGCTAATGAGGAAATATTGAACAGAAGTGGGAGAAGAGGAGTTTTGGCACAACTTGACTCTAAGAAGGGATCAGTTAGTAGGACATGTTCTGAGGCATCAAGGGACCACAAATTTAGTATTGGAGGGCAGTGTGGAAGGTAAAAATCACAGACAGAGACTAAGAGATGAATCCACTAAGCAGATTCAGAAAGATGTAGGTTGCTGTAGTTACTTGGAGATGAAGAAGTTTGCACTGGATAGAATACCATGGAGAGCTGCATCAAACCAGTCTCAGGACTGAAGACCACAACAACAACAACAACAACAACAACAAGGGCTTATTGCACAGTGAACTTCAACACTGAGCATGAATCTGTAGATCTATAATATTTAAGTGAAGAGAAATAACGAATCTGTTGACTAAATCAGAAACTGGATCAGCTGTTTTCCAGACGCCATATTTAACTGGCCTTGCAAATCCGCTTCAGACCTTAATATGTAAACGTGGCAGTGAAAAACGTTTCTCGAAATTCGATTTTCGTCTTTCTGATGATGTGTCGCATGTAAATGTAGTGCATGCTTACATGAGCTCCCTGAACCGGATTTCGTAAACCGTTCTATCAATACCACTTTCTGTTTGGTCACAGTAGGCTTAGACAAGCCTTAATCATGAGAAGGAAGCCTAACATTGTGGTCCAGAACCACTCGGAAGTGACGTCAAAATGACGTATATGCAAAGTCGCTGCACACATGTCGACTGATCGTGATCCGTGGTCGAATAGAGTTAGCGGGGAAACCATCTGCTATTTTCTTCTCAGTTCACTTCTGTACTGTCCGTTCATTGTGCTTGGTGTTGTTGTAGCCAGCGAACAGAATGTGTCATGTATTTCAAACCATCTTTGGGGAAGCTCTGAAAGATTTCAGAGTTTCGGAGGACGGCCAGATTTCAGGCTATTGTAATTCGTTAGAGGAGGTAATAAGAAATTTGTGTTTTATGTTGTCCGCTAGAATTGGCTGGCAGAAGCATGCGACTGTAGAGACCCTCAAAAGTCCAGAAAATAACTTTTCTCTGCAGCCAGTTGCGGTTTTATTTTCATATATTTTTTATATGTCGCTTTCTGGGATCTGATTTCAATTTTTAAGTGTGGGTTTTATAGTGTATTATGCAATTTTTTTTGATGTGGCATGCTGCATTGTTCCATTGTTATGTTACCTTTATTGTAACATATACATGTGGAATACTGTAATTACCGATCGCTATTTAGGGGCCGCGCGGAGTGGCCGCACGGTTAGAGGCGCCATGTCACGGATTGCGCGGCCCCTCCTGCCGGAGGTTCGAGTCCTCCCTTGGGCATGGGTGTGTGTGTTGTTCTCAGCATAAGTTAGTTTAAGTGGTGTGTAAGTCTAGGGACCGATGACCTCAGCAGTTCGCTCCCTTAGGAATTCACACATACGCTATTTAGGAAGTTAATGGCAGCTTTGTTCCAAAATTCGCCGTTTGCGTGTTTGTGATCTGTGTATTACAGTTAAAGAAATTGAACATTGCGTCAGTTCTCACACAAACATCACCTCGAGTAAATGGCATAACTTAGAAGAAACACACATGAAAATGGGACTCTGCTCTCAGGAACCATCATGCAAAAGCAAAATAAAAAGCAAACATTGGGCATCCATATACCACATAAATGAATCCTGTATTTTCCCAGGAATTTTACATAGTTCTTTCTAATCGCAGTATGAGTTCCAGTGCACAGTTGCACAAATCCATTATTACTGTTTTCTTAGTGCTGTCACCACAGTATAACATAGCAGTCGCGACACTCACTGCTGTAAAAGTTGTTACCGTTTGACAGCACAAGAGGGCGCTCCAAGCGGCGAGAAAGGAGATCTTCAGATGCGTCTAAGCATAGTGTTTGTTGTGCAGCACTTTCCTACGTGATTTAAGAAATATTTGAATTATTTTTTTGCCTCCAAGAATTTGTGTAATATCAGAAGACATAGATGTTTCTAAAAATGATTCTAAAATACGCGCAAGTTGGGATATAAATCATGAATCCAGTGGTAAGTTACAACACATTCGTAAAAAAAACACTTGTGATATTGGATAGAACTGCAGATTACCACGTTGATATCAACGGAATATAAACACACAGATTCACACATAAGAAGCACAGATGTGCAAAACGGATCACGCTTCATTTATCGTTCCGTAAGCCTACTGTGTCTTACTCATTGTCTGCTGTTGCCGCAAGTACGATCTTCATCTTTATATTATCCTAAGTGGGACAAGTAAGGCTTACTTCACATCTACCCGGCAGCCGACAAGCTGGCATTCTTGCCGGGCCGACACAAGAGCCGCGTCTCTTTCACACTCACCCGACAGCAGCACGGCATGCCGTGCTGCGCCTTCCTTGCGCCAGCAGTTGCTTTCAGACGACAAATGGAGCCCGACCAGTTATTAGCGTTGCTTGTCTTGTACAGACGTTTGAAGGGAAGAAGAAGAAGGTTGCATTGGGTTCATCCACTCAATGTGAAAAGAGATGAAGTGGGTTCATTCTTTGTTCTTTTTGAGGAATTAAGGGGAGATGAAGATAATTTTTTAAATTATTTTCTGGTGAGTTTACGCGCTTTTGACGATCTACATGATCGAATGAAGAGTTCCATTCAGCGTTGCAACACGTCCTTGACATTGTTAAGGCATGTGTTGTTTTGCACAATTTTTTTCTTAGAAACAAGGGTTACAACTCCGAGGATACTCTGTCCATCACTGGACTTGAAAGTATAACAAGAAGTGAATGTGCACGTGGGGGAATTTCTGCCAATAATGTACGAAAAATCATGACGGACTATTTTATGACACCTGAAGGGTCCGTGACATGGCAATTATCTAAAATTTAATGTGCCGCTGATCGTAAAAGAATGTTGTGGATGAAGGATGTGTGAAATGGCAATTTTATGTACCACTGATTGCAGAAAATGTTGTGGATTTAGCATAAAAAATAGAGATATGTACATACCATAATTGTCTCTATCCTTGTCACAAATCCGTTCAAAACCTTCGTTCAATGCTTTGCAGACTTTGGTCCATGCGTTCCTGGTTTGTATTCTGTTCTTATAACTACTTAAAGTCTTGTCTCATAAAACTGGTCGATCCTGCAGTAATGTTATCAGAATTTCGACATCTATTTCCGCCATGGCACACTAGAAATCTTCAGAACAGGCTGAACCACCAGAACAAAGCAAAACGCAACTGATCGGCAGGCCGTCACAGTGGGGGCCGCCGGCATCCCACGGCATCGGCCCGGCTGTCGTCCAGCCGGCCACGTCGTCTGTCGGGTAGGCGTGAAACGTCCAGTAAGCTCTTCACCCCCACAACCGGGTAGCTGGTGTCAGCTGCTGGCTGCCGGGTATATGTGAAACAAGCCTAACTGCCAGATACTGGGAGAAATATACTGTGAGTGTAAACCCCAAGTCCTCATGCCAGAAGTGCTGCCATATGCTAACTTTGCCATTAGAGACTCATCATCCAATGACATATGCACTAATTTAACAATATCAGGGAAATGCTGGAACGTATTGTCACTTATCCCACATTTTATTTGTATGCCTTCCACATACCTCTGTAATGTATGCACTGATGGAAACATAAAACATTCTGACAAAATCTGTCTGCCTGTGTGCTTTAATACAATAAATTTAGAGTAAACAGCTTATTTTCGTCTTTCTGCCTTGCAGATGGCATGCTAATCTGGCTTAACAAGAAGTCACTGAGCGAGGTGGCGCAGTGGTTAGACACTGGACTCGCATTCGGGAGGACGACGGTTTAATCCCGCGTCCGGCCATCCTGATTTAGGTTTTCCGTGATTTCCCTAAATCACTCCAGGCAAATGCCGGGATGGTTCCTCTGAAAGGGCACGGCCGACTTCCTTCCCTAATCCGATGAGACCGATGACCACGCTGTCTGGTCTCCTTCCCCAAACCAACCAACCAACCAACCAAGAAGTCAAGGGCATCTTTTTTTTTTAAATGTCAGAATCCTATAGTTTTCAAAATTTTTTTGTCCTTCTTCACTTTATCCTTCAGATACAGTTTCTGTTGCTGTCTGTACTTAAAATGATAAGCACTTTCCTTGTCCTGTAGCAGTTTCGTACGATGTCTAGCAATCTGCACATTCTGATACTCCACACGCTTTTTCTAGACACGAATAACTGTGCTTAATATTACCACTTCATCGCCGAAGCATATTGGTGCTGACGATTCAGATGAATCTGACACTGATATATGGAGAGTTGAACTGGCTGCTTCTGTGCAATAGGAGCATTTTACAGGTTTGTCAAACCTTTGTGGCAGCTTCCTCTTCATTGTCAGTTTTAGTAGCTTATTCGGAATGTCAAACAATGTGGTTAACCGCACTCCACAAAATTTTTTTTAATAAGATCTTCTCATCTGCTATTCACTACCCATTTTCTGCTCCTAAAACGAAACATTAATCACCAATATACATGTACTTTGCAAGTGAAACCTGACCATACAGCTGGCCGGAGTGGCCGAGCGGTTCTATGCGCTATAGTCTGGAACCGCGCGACCACTACGGTCGCAGGTTCGAATCCTGCCTCAGGCATGGATGTGTGTGATGTCCTTAGGTTAGTTAGGTTTAAGTAGTTCTAAGTTCTAGGGGACTGATGACCTCAGCAGTTAAGTCCCATAGTGCTCAGAGCCAATTTTGAACTGACCATACAGTTTAGTAACATGATGGTATAAACCTCTAAGGGTCCTCAGGAAACCTAAAAGAGATGTGGTATCTTCTTCTTCTTGTTGCTATAATTTATTGCACTGCGCTACGCTTCCATTTGTAAAAGCCATTGTAAAAAAAAAACACAATAAACAACTGCTATTCGCTTCCGCTTTCACGATCGCGCCGATCTCAACAGTTTAACTTACTGACCGCTTGGAACGTTTCTGGCGCAATAGGCAACAAAATTGAGGAGAAATGTCGCGACTGTTATGTTAGACTGTGCTGTCACTGAGCTGACTTTCTACTCGATTCGACCACAGATCTCGATCAGTCGACAAGTGTGCACCGCGTTTGCGTATATTTTATTTTGACGTCACTTCCGAGTGATTCTGGACCACAGTGGTGTGTATGTGTGTGTTAAGTCAACTCCACTTATATCACAAGGCCTTACACCTCTCTGCCAGTAGGAGAGTGACCTACCGGTGGCAGCGCGACCTAGATGACTGTAGAAATGCTATGTGGAGCCATGTAAACAACTGCTTTGGAGCTGTAGTGTTAGTGAGTTGAATTCCCTTGTGAAATTGTTTGCTTTTCTGCTCTTTGAAGTGTATACTGCCTGTAACAGTTCAGAAGTGATCATCACCATGGTGAATAAGTGTCGTGTTCCTGGTTGTGACGGTAATTACGACGAGAAGAAGAAGGTTCACATTTTTAAATTTCCAGCCGATGAGAATACGCAAAGGAAATGGTTATCTGCGATAAAAAGAGAGAATTTCGTTCCTAGCAAGGATACTGTGGCGAGTACCTTTCATTTTAAGCCATACTTATCAACAAAGGTATATGACAATTGAAGTTTGAGAATCAGTACAAATTTCAGCGACATGCGTATAGTATATTACTTTTTACTTTGCAGGTCTGCCATTTGCACTTCTGCGAAGACGATATATTGTGGGAAACACAAGCAGTGGACTAGAAAACTGGGGCCACGTTAACCGCACCACTAAGCAAGCCACAACTCCAACAAAACGCAGTCCCATATAAATTACCTAACTGCCCTTCACATATTTTCAAAGTGATGCCAAAAATCATAGAATCTCCTTCTGAAAAAAGGATAAAAGGGAAGCTGCTGCACTGAGAACATCCATAGAGGACAGTATTAAATATCTAGTAGAATATAATAAGAAGTTTTCCTTCAGTTCATTTCAAGAACTGATCAAGAAGCTTGATAGTGTTACTTGTAGTGAGAAGTGGTCAAAAGCAGTGAAAGATTCATGTATACTGTTTTTTTATGTAGTCATTGAAAGAACACCACATCATATTTTGTAAATAATTATTAATTGGGAACTCAGTGTACATATATATGCTAAGGGTTATGAAATCACTTCCAAGAAAGTTCAAAAAACTGTAAGTAATATCCATGATCTAGACAATATTATAATATTTGTTGAGATTTTAGTGTGTTAAAAAGAAGAAAAACATCTTCAAGAAATCATTGCTGAGTTGTTAGATAACTTAAAATGTGAGGGAAAACTAAACTTGCTATGGAATTCATAAGAATCCAGTTTCAGTTAAGCTTTTCGCCTCCTGAGAGACATAGGTTTCCTCCCCATGTTTTTGCTTCTTCGTTATTTTTTATATGAAGCCATGCTTACAGATTCATATGAATCACTGGAAATATTATTCTGCCTCATCCTAATGGTATTAGAAACATCTCTTCAAATACTGATGTTGATCCTAACAATCCAAACTTTCTAGCTCACATTAGGGAGAAAGTATCAAATCTGAATCATCATGATCGTGCTAGAAAAAAATACACATTAAGCCAGCCATGTACTACAAAGGAGGAAATTTAGTTAGTATGGGACATGATACCACTACTCTTGCAACAGCTGCTCATGTGTTTATGGTGCAAGGTGTAATTACATCATTTAAAGATGTTGTCCACATCTTGCCTGTAAATAAAATGACTGCTGACCAGTTGTTCAATGTAATAAAAGAACGTATTGCTCCGACAATAACTCAATTAATAGAAAATCTGTTAGTAATTTTGCATATCCACCACAACTAAGTATTGCTTACCCACACCCTTCAGATCATTCCAGACCCTTGTTTTATGTTATAGACCCAGTACACATTTATAAATGCATCAGATATAGCTGGGTGAATTTGAAACATGGACTTGCGACATTTTGCTTCCCCAGCTTCGAAAACATGTCTGTAAGACTGCAAGCTTCATTTTCTGCAGTTAGGCCCTTATTTGACATTGTAATGAACAAATTATTGAAATTTGGGTATGGTTTAAGTATGAAAGCTCTGTGGTTCTCTTCATTAGGAAAACAAAAACTAAAGCTAGTTTGTCAAATTTTCAATGGCACCTTCAAGTGTAGTTTACTGGAGTTGGGTCCTACAAATAACATTAAAAATTATGAAGGAACTGCTGAATTTACAAAATAAATAAGCACATGGGGGAAAATTGTGAATGTCAAGTCCCTTTTCAAAGGCCTTAGACTTAGAGAGGAAATGGAAAACTCTCTAAGAAGCCACAAGGATGATGAGAAGTGTAAATTTCTAGAAAATTTTCTAAATTGGCTGGACAACTAGAGCTCCATGGATTTGTCAAGTGGTAAGCTCAGTAAGGAAACACACTCTGCACTCAAGCTTAACAATATATGCATTATTGGAACTGAGAACGTATTGCCCATCAGAACTTAAAATGTTATACATGGTGCCTGAAAAATTTCAGACTGATGCCTTGGAAGCCAGGTTTGGATTGTGTCGACAGCTATCTGGATCCCAGTACCATGTGTCAATGAGGCAAATATTTGAGGCAGAGAAACAGCTGAGGTTATAAACATGTTAGAGTTATCTGTAGATAGTAGCTCAGCTAAGAAAATTGTAATTAGATCTCTACGTAGCTGTGGTCAGTCTCAATGTCTTGATGTTGCTTGTGACGTCTCAGCATCAGGTATTTGTAAGTTAAGTGTTAGTCAATATTGCTACTCACCATATAGCAGAGATGCTGAGTCGCGATAGGCACAACAAAAAGGTCCACACAATTATAGCTTTTGGCCATTAAGACCTTTGTCAGCTACACACACACACACACAGACACATACGCACACACACACACACACACACACACACACACACACACACACACACACAGAGTCTCAGATAACTGATACCAAACTGCAAGCAGCAGAATCAGTGCATGATGGGAGTGGCGACTGGGTGGGGGTAAGCAGGAGGCTGGGGTGGTGAGGGGGAGGGATAGTATGGAGGGGGTGGCAGACAGTGAAGTACTGCAGTTTAGACGGAAGGCAGGAGGGGAGGGGGTGGGGAAGTAGTGGCAAGGAGAGAAATAAAAAGAAATTAAAAGACTGGGTGTGGTGGTGAAATGACAGCTGTGTAGTGCTCGAATGGGAACATCCGGCCCCGGATGGGTTAGGACAGTGACTTACGAAGGTTGAGACCAGGAGAGTTATGGGAATGCAGGATGTATTGCAGGGACAGTTCCAAACTGCGCAATTCAGAAAAGGGGGTGTTGGTGGGAAGGATCCATATGGCAGAGGCTGTGAAGCAGTCATTGAGATGAGGGATATTATGTTTGTCAGCTTGTTCAGCAATATGGTGTTCCACCTGTTTTTTGGCCACAGTTCGTCGGTGGCCATTCATGTGGACAGACAGCTTGTTGGTTGTCATGCCTACATAGAATGCAGCACAGTGGTTGCAGCTTAGCTTGTAGACCATATGACTGGCTTCACAGGTAGCCCTGCCTTTCATGGGATAGGTGATGTTAGTGGCTGTACTGGAATAGGTGGTGGTGGGAGGATGTATTGGACAGGTCTTGCATCTAGGTCTATTACAGGGGTATGAGCCATGAGGTAAGGGATTCGGAGCCGGGGTTGTGTAAGTATGGAAAGTATATTGTGAAGGTTCGGTGGATGTCGGAGTACCACAGTAGAAGGGGTGGGAAGGATAGTGGGCAGGACATTTCTCATTTCAGGGCAAGACGAGAGGTAGTCGAAATCCTGGTGAAGAATGTAATTCAGTTGCTCCAGTCCCGGATGGTACTGAGTTACAAGGGGAATGCTCCTCTGTGGCCAAACTGTGGGACTTTGGTAGGTGGTGGGAGACTGAAAAGAGAAGGCACAGGAGATTTGTTTTTGTAGAAGGTTGGGAAGGTAATTACGGTCAGTGAAGGCTTCAGTGAGACCCCCGGTATATTTGGAGAGGGACTGCTCGTCACTGCAGATGCGATGACCATGGGTGGCTAGGCTGTATGGAAGGGACTTCTTCGTATGGAATGGGTAGCTGCTGTCAAAGTGGAGATATTGCTGGTGGTTAGTTGGTTTGATATGGATGGAGGTACTAATGTAGCCATCTCTGAGGGATAACTCAATATCTAGGAAGGTGGCTTGTTGGGTTGAGTAGGAACAGGTGAAGCAAATGGGGGAGAAGATATTGAGGTTCTGGAGGAATGTGGATAGGGTGTCCTCATCTTCAATCCAGATAGCAAAGATGTCATCAATGAATCTGAACCAGTTGAGGGGTTTAGGATTCTAGGTTTTTAGGAAGGATTCCTCTAGATGTCCCATGAATAGGTTAGCATAGGATGGTGCCATGCGGGTTCCCATAGCTGTACTGTGAATTTGTTTGCAGATAATGCCTTCTAAGAAGAAGTAATTGTGGGTGAGGATATAGTTGGTCATGGAGACTAGGAAGGAGGTTGTTGGTTTGGAGTCCATAGGGCGTCTGGAAAGGTAGTGTTCGAGAGCAGTAAGGCCATGGGCATTAGGGATGTTAGTGTACAGGGAGGTGGCATCAAAAGTAATGAGCAGGTCTCCGTGTCGTAAAGAGACAGGAACTGTGGATAGTCAGTGGAGGAAATGGTTGGTATCTTTTATTTAGGAGGATAGATTCCAGGTAATAGGTTGAAGGTGTTGGTCTACGAGAGCAGAGATTCTCTCAGTTGGGGCACAGTAGCCTGCCACAATGGGTCATCCTGGGTGGTTGGGTTTATGGACCTTAGGATGTATGTAGAAGGTGGGGGGTGTGGTGAGTGGTAGGGGTAAGTAGACAGATGGACTCTGGGGAGAAATTCTGGGATGGACCTAAGGATTTGAGCAGTGACTGGAGATCCTGCTGGATTACTGGAATGGGGTCACTGTGGCAGGGTTTATAGGTGGAAGTATCTGACAGCTGACGGAGTCCTTCCACCAGGTAATCCTTGTGATTCAAAACAACGGTGGTGGAGCCATTGTCTGTAGGTAGGATTATAAGGTCAGGATCAGTTTTTAGATGGTGGACTGCCGTTCTTTCACTGGATGTAAGGTTAGTTTGTATGTTGAGGGATTTGGGGAATCATGGTCAGGCAAGTTTCGAGGTTAAGAAACTCTGGAAAGTTAACAGGAGGTGGTGTGGAGGCAGTGGGAGCGGATCACGGTTGGATAGAGCAGTGAACTGAGTTAGGCAAGGTTCAATATTGGTATTTGGTTGAGTGTGGCTGGTCGGGTTGGTGGCGAAAAAGTGTTTCCACTGTAGGGACCGGGAGGAGGAGAAAAGGTCTTTAACAAGTCCTGCATGATTGAATTTGGGAGTGGGGCAAAAGGTGAGGCCTTCGTAAACGACTGATATTTCTGTGGGACTAAGGCTTCTGGAGGAAAGGTTCACGACTGTGTTGCGAGCCTGTTTAGGTTCTGGGTGGGAGTTTCAGAGGGTGGGGTAAGTGTAGTAGGTCTGCGAGATGGGGATTTGTCAGCTATGAGGGGACACGGGGGAGGTTTGGAGGTTGTTGTAGAGTTGGTGGGCAGTGGTACTGCGAGACCGGAATAGGAAGAGAGCAGGATGGAGACCTTTTTGATGTGGGAGAGAAGGTACTGCAAGTAGGACTGGGCGTGGTTTATGCGGTTTTGCAGGTCTATGTTGGTGAGGGCTAAGGAATGGTGGAATCTGAACAGCTGGAGGCCATTGTGGAAGAACAGGTGACTGTTGGAGATGGGTAATTTGATGGTAAGGCCATTTGGGGGTATTCAATGAGCCAAGCAGCAATGCATGGACAGTGTATGGAACTGTGCTCTGGCTAGGGATACGGAAAATTTTCCGTATTGACACAGATGAGAGGAGCAAGGATCCATGGTGGAGGAAAAAAATGCGTAAAAATACGTATATAATGCAGAATATTTTCAAAAGTACACCCAAACTATTGGGAAAAATCACGAAAAGAATGAAACGGATGAAGTACGAGAAAACAAGATGAAATCAGAGCAAATAGGTAAATAGTGAAAGGCGAAAACCAACTGAAATTGGCGTGAAGACACATTGCGATCGAAGAAAAAATAAATAAAATGATTGTAAAGTGGGTTGCAGGTGGATAAGTAAGATGAAGGGGGCAGCACATGTGATTAGATTAGGTGAAGTTAGTAGGTGCGAACTGTAATAGAGAGGAGAAGGAGTGAAATACGAGTTCATGTGGGACAGGAAGGTACAGGTCGTTGTGGAAGAAGGAGTGGCAACCAGAGATGTGTAATTTGATGGTAAGGCGATTAGGGGGGATTTCATGAGCCAAGCAACAACACAGGAATAGTTTGTGGGACTGGGATCTGGTTAGGGACAAGGAAACTTTTCTGTATTGACGCAGATGGAAGGAGCAAGGATCCACGGTGGTGCAAAAAACGCGAAAAATTACGCTAAAAAAAGAATTACTTCCAAAAATTTACCCAAAAATACACCCAAATACGCGTGAAAAATCACGGAAAGGACGAAATGGGTGCACAAGGGGAAAAAACGAGATGAAATCTGATGAGGACGACGATAGCGGAAGGCGACGACTCACTAAAATTGGCGAGAAGTCACAAGGATCAAAATAGAGAATAACTAACATTTAATAAATATTACTGTGGGTGGCAGGTTTGAGGACGGATAAGCATGAATAAGGGGACGGCAGATGTGACTGGATGAGGTGGATTTAGCTGGTGCGAACAGGGATAGAACGGAGAAATTGGGGGGGGGGGGGGGGAGGGAGGAGGGTTTCGTAGGTAGAGATACAAGATCGTCTGACATCAGAAAGGTGCGGGAGAACACACGCAAAAATACGTGAACTGATGCAGGGAGTGTGGTTAGTTTGAAAGGATAGGATTAATTATAGTGGAGGGAGTAATGTGGGACAAAAGATGCTCCACCAACAATCAGCATGGTCTTGAGGCCGCCTTTTGGGCGCGGCCGAGACGGTTGATACAGTTGGCTCATAAGTATAGTGTGCAGGATCGTTTGTAAGGCAAACACAGGAAAGAAAAGAAAGAAGGATGGACATCGAGTATAGCCATGCAAGAGAAAATAGTGACAAAGGAAAACAGCACAGAGTTAGGATGGAAGTAAGACCGTCAGGCAAAAATCAAACAATGGAAAATCCAGGATGGAATGCAACAATATTAGGGAAGGAAAGTTGCTACTGGATTGTCCATTGTTTGATTAAGTGTTAGTCAATGTGATTTGGAACTTATCGGTCCAGTATTACCAGTGCATTCATTGGTGGATACTGTTGCTACAGCACAATTAAGAAGGTAAAGTGTGGTAACTGTGCTGAGTTTCTAATAATAGATAAGCACCTGGCATGTGGTGTTGAGCACTAACTAATTACAGATCTGTATAGAGGTGGCTTACGATATCCACAGAAAATGCCATTGATGATAGTAATGCATTCCTTTTGTTTAATGCGAAAACTACTATGAACACTGTGATTCCTTTGTCAGGATTCAAAATCAATGGCAAACATCATGTAAATTAATTCTTGATTGTGTCATGGCCAGTGATGGTTTGCCAGTAGATGTCTGTGATAAACATGCAGCACATGAATTGTGTAGACCTGCTGTTTGGACAGTTATTAATATTTTGATTAATAACTGCTGTAAAATGGAAAATGACAAGATATATAGGTCTTTAAACAAAAGGAAACTGAAAACTGTGATGGAAGGACATATTTTAAACAAAGGAGTAAAAAGAAATGTACATAATTTTCACTAGTAGTTATCCACCTTTGTTAACTTCACTAAGCAAGTTTTTGGTACTAACTACAGTACATATAAGCTCTCCTTGTACATATTTATTTATTCAGCTCAGATGTTACAAAATTTTCACCATTTTCAATATAGAGAGAATATACTTTGTGCCTACTATGTTACTGTAATGAGTATTACTTAGTGGAGTGTATGGTGGTGAGTGAGCTATTAGGTGTTAAGAGAAAGGACTGATAAGTGTATCTAGACGTAACTGTTTATCATGTTCCTCCTATTACATATTCTCAATGTGTTTTAAAAATATTGTTGTACTTGTTATTCCCATACCTGTGACTCACGTCTCTGATGTAAAATAGTCTTATTTTAAATACTGTGTAAATGTCAAATACTTAGTGTGGGTGCAGGATGGTGTGGTTGTGCAGTTAGGTGCTAAGAGAAGGGGGAGATAAGTGTCATTAGTCATAATTTCTCCCCTTGTTCATGTTATAATTTTTAATGTTATTTGTTTTCTGATATCCAATAGGACATTTAACAGTTTTCTAATTTCCATTGTTCTTTGAGTGCTAATTTCCTTAAGAAAGAGATGTGTGCTGTAGCTGACACTTCTTATCCAATTTGTTTGACTCTTATCATTGATGTCAGGTGATGTGGTTTCAGATAGTATGCAAATGTCAAATAGCATGTGTGTGGGATGGTGTGAGTTGTTAGGTGGTAAGATGAATGGAAGATAAGTGCATCTAGTCATAATTTCTTGTCTTATTCCCCCTATTGTTTTCACTGTGGAATATTTGGTTTCTGATGTCCACTAGGTTATTCACGAAATGTCTGTTTTCTATTATTT
Source organism: Schistocerca piceifrons (assembly GCF_021461385.2). Lineage (NCBI taxonomy): Eukaryota > Metazoa > Arthropoda > Insecta > Orthoptera > Acrididae > Schistocerca > Schistocerca piceifrons. Next base: position 509,376,806 of record NC_060138.1, read on the forward strand.
TTATTAGAGTTTTCCTTTCTGGATGGATGAGGGGTGTTGTCCCCAAATCTTTGACTCTTGTCCCTGATTGGAAGTGTTACCGTGTTAGTTTGTTTCATGGTCCATGAATCATTTTGCACAATAAACCACAATGACTTGGAATGAGTCATTTTAAATTCACATTGCAAATTAATTTGTACATATCGCTACATGCTGAAGATTTTTAAGTGTATTTTGCCATGCAAATCTGAAATGAGCTGTTCCAAACTTGGGACCTGATATGTTGTCTATTTTTCTGCGAAATATTCTGCTGGGCATAAGCACCACTTTTCATTTTGATATTTGAACTACTAAATTCCTGGATTCCTAATGTTTTAATATTTACTTTTTCTTAGTTCTGGTGCCTTTTTTGTGCTGCATTGTAAGTTTTTTGAACATGTTACTTACTGTGTGTATTCACCCTAATATTTAGATAGGTCTTTTTCTGCTATATAGCATATATTATTAATTAAAAGATAAAGCTGTTTCATCCCTCGAACAATCTGGTTGTAGTTTTCCACTGAAAGCATAAAAAGCTGAACAACCAATGAAATTCAGTTTAAGAGATGCCTAAAGGATTTATTGGTGGCCAACTCCTTCTACTCCATTGATGAATTTCTTAGTAGAACCAACTGATTTGTGTGTGTGTATATACATAAGTACAATATAACTTCTGCACCGTTTCAGTGCAGTAATGAGTTCATTGAAAATAAGTATTATAGTAGTTGTAATACACATTTATTACCTTATAAATAAATAAGTAAACTTTCTTTATTTTAAATTCAGTGCATTAGTATTTGTAAAATGATTCTTTCATATAGTGTTCATTAAAAAAGGACGATCATTCCACTTGGGACCTTATTTGTGTGAGTTCCAAATATTTGTCATGTATTGTTGTTTTTCTGACATGTTCTACATCAGATCAATTGGAATGAAAGTAAATCTAATCTAATCTAAAAGCAGCATACTCTTATTTCACATTCAAGGTGCAATGATAGCAACTTTACTGTCTCTGAAATGGCTCTCATTCATGTTGCTTTGAAACGTCCCCTTTGAACAATTTATACAAGACTGTGCTTATACTGACACATAATGTTTTTTAGCGCAACGCAATCTGACTTTCAAAATTCCCTACTAAAGAATGGCCCTGACTAACATTAAACTATACCTTTCACAAATCACTTACCTCACAAAAATCTTCGCTGCTCAAGCTACTGCAATACAGCGAGCACCACTACTGCCAGCTAAATAAAAGATTCAAACTATGGAAGGCACTAACTACTGATAGGGATAGTTAGCAAATGAAAGATATTAGTAGAGAACAAACAATGTATTTACCTTGATATCATCATATATAAATATAGCAGTTCATGACAAATTACAAAACTCCGCCATCTCTCTCCCCACATCCACCACTGCTGGCGGCTCACCTCCAACTGCGCAACGCTACGCGCTGTTCACAGCCAGCTGCCTAACACTACAATGGCGAGTATTACAACAATGCAAAGCAGCCACAGACTGCACACAGCACAGCCAGTGATTTTCATACAGAGGTGGCGTTACCAATAAAAAAAACCTAAACAGCCTACTTACATAGCCCCCATGCTACCCAAAAAAAATTTTACAAATTTTTTTGGGCACTGGCCAATACATATTTGTTAAAATTTTTTCACAATTACGATAACAAAGAAATCAAAGGCACACACTTATTGATACAATGTTGGTCAAAAGCTAAAATTTTCTCACAGTCCATAAAGACAGTCCTCATCATTCGTCACAGTAAAATTGCAGTGTTTTTCTCAAAGTCTGACCAGTAAAAGACAATGCACACAGACATAGTGGATTTCCATGCAGTCTTGAAGAAGTAGTGTTGTCCTTCCAACGGAAAGACAGTGCTGACTCGACATGCAGACAGGTAATGGGCCACAACAGAGTAAACCCACAGCAGAGTCAGTCGACGTTTTGAAGAATATTGGTAGTTAGGTCATCACAGAGCAGACCCACTGTAGTCCTGGTAGAAATTACGGTACTGGTGGGCCACCAGAAGTGCAGACCCACTGCAGTCCTTGTAGCAATTGGTGGGCCATCAAAGATGCAGACCCACTGTAGTCCTGGTAGAGACAGCCAGCAGCCATCTGTTGCAAATGTGTAGGTGCACAATCACCATCGAATAGTCTTGCGGACAATATAGCAAGTCCATAAACCACCACTTGTGAACTCACAAAGTTTCTGGAATTGTCCTTAGATCCAGCAATGCTGTTATCCAGTCCCTTGCTGAATCATTAACACACGTGCAAACACTATCAGTCCCTACTTCTCACATATTGTCCATGTACTATGACCAACAGAAACGTGTGTAGTGAAATGTTACTTAATTTGAAGAACTGGTAACAATTACAATTTGGTAACATAAAAATACAATAACAAAGGTACAAAATACATCATTAAAGAACATAATAATACAGATAACATTTGTAGTACAGGGTTTACAAAAGAATAGAAATGAACATATACATCAGTGTTACAGGAATTATGACATGAGTACAAAAATAAAAGATCAGAATCACTTTCGAAACATCAACTTCACACATGAGCATTAAAACAAAACAGAATAAATAATGTGTAAGCATATTTATAAGGTAAATAACATATTATTAATGCCAATTATATTCGAGGATAACAGTATTCCTCATCATAGTGAATGTAGCTTAATATTAAAAGAAGAAAAAATTCTATGAAACTACACAGAGACAGGAAGAAAACAAATACACAAGGGTACACAAACATATAGTGGGATAATACAAAAGGAAAGGACAGGGTTTGTTGTACTGCAGTATTTTGCAAACAAAACTTTCTTTACTTCTTGGAGATCTCCCTTCATTCAACATTATTCCCAAAAAGTCCTATCTATACCTGCTTTCTGTATTCTATTCATATTTTTTTCAATATAATTATTTCTCAGTGCACAATACTCATTCCAAGTCTGTTTCATATAACTTCGCAACGCATTCTTTACCTACTCTCCATAGTCAGTTTCTTATATAGTCTACCCCTCTTAAGCTAACTTAAATCTACTGAACTCAGATGCTAAACTAAGGGACGAGGCAATGCAGCAGCACATAAAACAATTAATATAAACAGCAATGAAAAAAATGGAAAATCGCAAAGCAAGCTACAGTAAATCTAAATTACCAAGCAATTCAACATTACAACTAATATGAGGCAATGCGCAGCAAACAAAAAAATAAATCTGGCTTAGCAGAGTAACACAAATTAAAGTTCAGTAGCACTATGCCTGGCAAACAGCAGCTTATATCTAAACATGACATAGCTCAAGCAGAAAAAATATTACAGTAAAGATAACAATGCAGATAAGGGAAATGTATAATCACATCTTAATGTCTAAGTAATTAAAGTGGTGCACCACAACAACTTATTGTAAAAGAAATATTACCATGTACTTGAAAAGAATATTATGTATGCAGTTACTGTTACTAGTCCCTTCTTATTGTTCTTTCCTTTCCAAGTGCACCTTTTTTGAAGAATGTGGATCACAAAATTATTATTTAATAGATCTGTTGACAGAAAGTGTTCACATTAGCAAATGCATTTAATTTTACTTTATGAAACCAATGCTGCAACACAGCTGGAAAACAGATGTCAAATGAAATAAGCAATTACGCAAACCAAAGCATACAAATATCATTCAATAGTCATGTGGCATTTCGTAAGTCAGTAGCTCTCAACTCTCGTAGAAAGACACTTGTCATTATCAGGTTTGCAGATGTAAGAATATTTCCCATCAATTCATAAGCATTTCAGTAAATATCATAAATTACGAGCTCCACAGTATGCTTTCGACAAGGAAATGTCAATAGCGAGTATAATGCCCCCCCCTTTTTTTTTTTTACCTGTGCCGCTGAAAGGCTAATGGCTTTTTTTTCGGGCGGCTGTCGCCCAGGTGGGTGCCCGCGACGCATTACGTGCAGGTGGTCACTTAACTTTCTTACGGAAATATTTACGACAGCAGTTTCCGCTACAGTGACAGTCTCATATAAAATGTTTCACAGGTCAAGAATTTGCGTTGCAAATGTGTAGAAACAAAATGCTATTGATATAACAGTGTCCAAAAAATTTTTGCCAGCATTGTGATACATTCACACATGATTCACACATGTACACACATTTCATAATTCTAAAGTATGATTCTTGGTTTCCAACATCCTTTTCCATAAGTCAGAGTCCCTAATCATTATTCATTACTCCTTACCTTATTACACATATATATATTCGTCGACACGTCAATCTTGCGACGACACTTCAATATTTCATCATAATAAATACATAGCATAACCAAATTCCTCATATAGCACCAGCTTATTAATCATAAACATACCTCAGCAGCATAATACACATCGTCGTCGTAAAAAATAACATCATAACACCTCAGTCAAATCTCAAAAACGTCGTAGCTTTCTGCAATAATGTCAAAACCTAAAAAAATTCTCTGCTCATGTCAAAAGTGTCATCTGCCTCAAACGTACTTTAAAAATCATGATCCCATACCAAATACATCATTCAAAGCTCTCATAGTATCACAATGGGTCCGAAAAAATATGAACAGTTCACACAGTACAGACAAAATACAATTTCATAAGTGTGAAGTTATCCAACTGTGTAATTGCGTAAACATCTGTCACTGATGTAATAAAAAAATGTTTATCTCTCAGTTAAATGATCAGATAGCTGTGTAATTCTGTGTTAGAGAAATATGGTACCGATGTGTAAAGTTGTATAAGCAAATACCATATTAGCGAGGGTTCCTTGTGGTTGCCACACACATGGTACACAAAGTAGGCGTATACCCCCCTGAGGATTAATGTAATTATACCCTCAGGTGTTACAGATTACAGCAATGAAATGAAATGTATCACTGAAAACCTTTGTATCATTGTACTTCAAATATCTTTAAAAATAAATGTTTTAAGTACAAAATTAATCACTCAAATGCGTGTCCTGTAACGCTAAATGTGCGTCTTGCTGTAAGATAATTCTGTGGAAGTGTCGTACTTATCGTCCTCCGAAAGCTAAGTTCTGCAGAAGTCAATGTACTTACCTCATGATAAACAAAAGTGAAATGCTTTATGTATAGATATCTTAGTTATTACGCTTATTGCCATGATGAAGAAAGTACTGTGCTGTAACGTATTGTTGTGCTACGGAAAAGGCAATCTCATTGTAGCTATACCACAAAAGTTACTACTAAAACATGTTTTACTTTGCAGAATAAAACAGAAAAACTGTGCAGAAATAAAACAGAAACACTACAAAAGCAACATTGTAAATTGTCACTCATTAGAAGCGTCGTGATAAAACCGTGTAGTTGTCACTTAAACTAACCACTGTGTCGTCTGGTATCTCACAGAAAGTACATTAAACCCAGAATGTATTTTCAAGTAAACCAAAATGTTGCATTAAAATCTCATTAGCAGTACCAGTATGTGTCCTAAGTATGTAAGCCTGATAGTCGTTACGTAATCGTGCAACTAACAAGCAAGAATGTACAAATACAACACTGTGTCGTCTGTTCACTATAACAATGCATTTGTAATTTCTGTTTAAAAATGTTCCCTAGGTTCTAGACTGGATATTTAACTTCAAACATTGTTGCATGTTAACAGTTTCTTAAGTCTGACAAAGCATACTAGAAATGTGAAGTGAAAAGTTTTATGGCAAAGACAAAGTTAAAAAGCAGATTATCTTTCAATAAATGGTTTTACATGTGAAATGTGGTGTAAACCTTTACTCTTCCTAGTATGCAGAGTTTCAACTTCAACGCAATTATCATGTGGTATACATCGGATTCTGTATGGTCCATTGTAAACTAGAAAGAATTTGTGACTCAAGTGTTTCTTCTTATGTGACAATGAATGAGCTTTAATGAGAACTTTCTGACCAATATACAATTTCTTTGCATTTGCTTTAGCGTGTAGTTTTCTCCTTTTGTCTGCTGCAGATTTTATATTTTTAAGAGCCAAATCAGTTATGTCTTTGTGTCGAAGTTTACGTGTATTCGGGAAAGGTACAAGCTCTCTGATTCTGTTCGGTGGTTCTTCATTCTTCAGTACAAGAGTAGGTGGTAAAGCAGTGGAATCATGAGGCATTTCATTCAGCACGTTTTGAAATAAGTGTAAATATCTGTCCCAATGCTGATGCTTTCTGTGACAATAAAGCCTGCAAAGCTTATTGATTTCTTTCATAATCCGTTCGGAGGGGTTACAATGTGGTGAATGCAATGAAATAAAAACAGGTTTGATTTTATGGTTGCGAAGCATGCGTGACCAAACAGCAGATTTAAATTGCGGTCCGTTATCTGAAATAACTTTAGCAACGTGGCCAACTTCACGTAAGAAATTTTTTACAAAGGCGTTGGATACAGACCGTCCAGTGGCTTTACGTAACGGTGTGAAAGAAACAAATTTTGAAGTAAGTTCAACAGCGACTAGAACGTACGAAAATCCATTAGATGTTCTGACAAGCGGTCCCAAGAGATCAACAGCAGCAAATTCTTTTAATTTAGAAGGAATGATAGGAAACAACGGAGCACGATGTGAGACAGTAGATGGTTTCGCCTTTTGACAAAGTTTACAAATAGACAAGACTCTTCGAATTCTCTTTTCCATATTGTTAAAATAACAAGTCGTTCGAAGAATATGATAACATTTTCGTGGACCAAAATGTGCGTAGCTGAAATGAATGTACCAAATGAGCTTATTAACAAAATCGTCAGGAATGCAAAGTACCCATAGCTTGTCATCAACAGTGCAGCGTTTGAACAGTATGTTGTTTCTAACCAGATAATAATGCCGAATCTGTGTGTGTGTCTTTTCATGCCATTTGCTCTTGATGTTCCAGATTCTGCAAAAATACGTAACAAACTGTTGAGGATGCGATTATGTTGTTCCCATGAAGCTTCTGCTATCAGAATATCGTCCACATATAAGGTGATGTGACGTTTTAAGAACTCAGGTAATATGGAATTTAACCCACGAATGAATGCTGCCGAAGAAATGTTCAAACCAAAAGGAAGTTTCCGAAACTGATAACAAACGCCGAAACAAAGGAAAGCTGTGTATTTTCTACATTCTGGATGAAGTTCGATCTGATAAAAGCTGGATCTGAGATCAATGGAAGACAACACTTTTACACCATTAAAATTTTGAAGAAGTTCTTCTAACGTTTGCGGCCTGTCTGTTTCAGGAATAATGATCGTATTGATTTGTCTCGAATCTAAGACAAGCCTGATCGATCCATTTTTCTTCTCAACAACATGAAATGGATTGTTGTATGAGCTTACTGCAGGTTCAATAATGCCCTCATTAAGCATAGATTGTATTTCTGTTCTAACACAGTCCCTATAATGCGCCGGAATTACGTATGGTCTAACACAAAATTTAGTATGCTCACGAACACGAAATTGGTATTGAAATCCCTTGATTGTTCCTGTTTTATGAGTAAAAACTGTGGAATGTGCTTGTAAAATCTCAAAAAGGTCCTGCCTATCAGTGTCATTACAATTCTCAATTGTTTGAATTTTATTCTGAATTAACTTATTAGTGTCAAATGCGCCGTCGATATCATCCCTGTCAGTACTTGCAGAGTGATTGTTAGTGTCTAGTTCCGTAGAAAAGTCCGAACTGTTGTCTAACAGAAGGTAAAGCCGATTAATTTCCTCGTCATGGTTTGAGAGCCAATCTTCAAATTTCAAAGCTATTGACTTACCTTCTTTCTCTAAACTTATTTCAGCATCGTGAAAGTTTAAGATTGCTTTGTATTCATTCAAAAAGTCTACTCCCAATATAATTTCCGTCGACAATAATGGAACAATGAGAAAGTTCATAGAGAAGCTGTGGCTTTGACAAAAGAATTCTAAATTGGTTTGTTGGCGTACATCTACACTTTTTCCAAAGATTGCACCTTGTAATTTAATCTTACGTAACGGAAGTGTGGGGCAATCGTTCGATTTGTTGCATTTGCTGTAATGTGAATCACAGGATATGCAATGTTGTTATGTTTTACGTCGTGTTCCTGGAGTAAGATGTCCCTAATGTCTTCCATTTTTACGTAATTACTAGCTACGGCAGCTGCGTCGTTAGTGTCATAAGAACGTTTTGTGGCTGCCAGCGGTGTGAGTCATTGCCTATTGTCTCTTTGTTGGCGCGCGTCGTTATTGGGATTTGGAGACCTAACTTCTACAAATTCACCTCCTCGAGAGGGCCCTGCTCTGTTTGAATCCCGCCAGTTCTGATGCAATTCAGGTCTGTCGTTACGATCACATCGTCTGTCGTCATGTCGGTAGTTCCTGTAGTTTCTTTCTTGTCGGTTAAGTGGTGGAGAATTTCTCCCTGAATCGTAACTGCGCGCTGAACTGTTGCGTCTGAAGTTATTCTGTCTCCCTTGATAATAATTATTTTGGTTCCCATATTGTCTGTTTCTCTGATTGTCTCTGTGATAGTCACTACCGCGGAGAGGTGATCTTTCCCTGTGATTATTACTACTCTGCCAACGGTTGTCGTACGGGTGGTGTCTATTTTGGTCACGATTTGCGTTGTAAGAATAGACCAGTCGTGTCCGGTTATTGTTTCTGTCGTCACGGAATTGTGACGGATGTGACCTGTAATTGTTGTGTCCTTGTTTTCGCGTTCCGCGATTATCAGTGTCAATTTCTAGTTCTTGTAACAGTCCCTGAAAAGCTTCAATGTCGTCTTTGCAACGTCCTGCTAAAATAATATGCCGTAAATGTTCAGGTAATTTGATTAAGCAAATGCGGATGAGTTCTGAGGGGCTGTATGGGTTTGACAGGTACTGATTCTTGTGCAACATGTCTTCAAAATATTTCACAAGACTGGAGAATTCAGATTGTTCGAAATGTTTCATCATTATGATACCATGCTTTACTCGGTCTTGTGTGGCTTGAGACCAATATGCTGAGAGGAAGGCATGGTAAAATTCTCCTTCACTGTGGCAGTCGTGAATGACCGATCGCATTCTTACAGCTGGTTCATTCTCTAAGTAGCCACACATAAATTCTAATCTGTGTTCCAACGACCAGTTGGGAGGAAAACAATGAGAGAATTGATGGAGCCATGCTTGTGGATGAATGTCGTTGCCAGAATTCTTAAATGTTTTGAATTTACGTGTAGTAATGAACAGCTTATAGTCAAAATCATCATGTCGGCGAGTCGCATATCGGTCATTGTTGGTTGTGTCGGCCGTTCCATCTCAAAATTCGGTGCACATTGCCAATTTCTTTCATAACTTCCGAAATGCCCTGTGTTATTATTTTGCGGCTTTTCCGTGTTTCTAAGTCCCTCTTCCCGTGTTGGAGCGCCAGTGTCCTCTGAAATACGTAATTCTTGTATTACCTGTGTCAGCTGATCTTGTACTTCCCGGATTTCTCTTTGGTGTTGTGTATTAATTTGATTCTGATTTTGTTTGAATTTTCTTATTTGTTCATACTCTTCTGTGTCAGTGAAGGCTACGGGTCTTGTGTCATTCAGATCATCATCCACCTTTGTAGATAAGTTAGTGACCTGATCCGGAAGTTCGGCTACTTTCTCCGATAGTGTCCTTATTTCTTCAGTGTGTTTTTCTGAACCAAGTTTCAGAGTATCTACTGTGTCCTTAAAGTTTTCCTGAGTTTTTGCAAGTTGCGTAACCGAATCGGTAGATGCAACTGAGTCAAATTTAGCTTGCAAGGTCTCATGATTTTCATGAACAATAATTTGCAGTTCTTTTATGGCTGCTTCGTGATTCTGTAATGCATTTTCATGCCGCAAAGAAATAGGTTGAAAATGCTCACAAATTTGTGTTTTTACGTCAATACAGACTTTTTGACATTTCGATTCAATGTTATGTAACTCAGTAGTTAAATCTTCACGTGTTTGTTCAAGTGTTTGTTCCACTGTGTCTAACTTTTGAAGCTTTTGCTGTGTTTGTCTCTGATTTTGTTCCATTGTGTCTAACTTTTGAAGCTTTTGCTGTGTTTGTCTCTGATTTTGTTCCATTGTGTCTAACTGTTGCTGTGTTTGTCTCTGATGTTGTTCCATTGTGTCTAACTTTTCAAGCTTTTGTCCCATTTGTTGCATTAATTGTAATAACAATGCACTGGTGTCTGAAACATGTTCCTCAGTGCTTTTCGGCAGTGAAGTTGCACCGGCAACATTCACATTTTGACAAGTGGAAAATGTGTCTTGACTCATTTGAGAAAACGGTGGGAACCCAAAACCTGAGTCTGCAGTATTTGCAATATTGTGTTCTGTCATTCCCGATTCCTGAGGCGAGCTGTTGCCGACCAATCGATCGATAACGCTTCCCTGTTCACTACCTGTTTCACTGTCTACACCATTGTTTGCCGCCCGCTCCATTTCCCTATGCGCAATTACCAAATTACTACTTTGAACATTAGTTAATTCATTACTCTGCGGCGCTAACACACTGCTTTCGTCTTCACTGTCATTTCTCAGTTTACTTTGGAGCCTAGTATTACGTTTTTCACACGCCATTATTGTCACAGTATTTCACACGATAACACAGAAAAGCGCAATTTGAAGAGCAAAATAAAATAACATAGCAATGGAAATAATGTCTACTTAATTGCCAGCGCAGCTGCGAAATACTTGGTGCAAATCTACATGCATGCCACAACTGTTTTACTGTACAACAATGAAAAACTACAACTACAAAGGAAATTCTCTCTATAATTACGCGCTAGCAATAAACAATAGCTACACTAATTTAACGCCACATCTGTATGAAAATCACTGGCTGTGCTGTGTGCAGTCTGTGGCTGCTTTGCATTGTTGTAATACTCGCCATTGTAGTGTTAGGCAGCTGGCTGTGAACAGCGCATAGCGTTGCGCAGTTGGAGGTGAGCCGCCAGCAGTGGTGGATGTGGGGAGAGAGATGGCGGAGTTTTGTAATTTGTCATGAACTGCTATATTTATATATGATGATATCAAGGTAAATACATTGTTTGTTCTCTACTAATATCTTTCATTTGCTAACTATCCCTATCAGTAGTTAGTGCCTTCCATAGTTTGAATCTTTTATTTAGCTGGCAGTAGTGGCGCTCGCTGTATTGCAGTAGCTTGAGCAGTGAAGATTTTTGTGAGGTAAGTGATTTGTGAAAGGTATAGTTTAATGTTAGTCAGGGCCATTCTTTAGTAGGGAATTTTGAAAGTCAGATTACGTTGCGCTAAAAAACATTGTGTGTCAGTATAAGCACAGTCTTGTATAAATTGTTCAAAGGGGACGTTTCAGCTTATTATCTGCCACTCTGTCATTTTCTAGAGTTTGGTGAGAAGTATTTGCATGTGCTATGTTGATCCTGCTTTGAAAGTTAATTGTTGTTGGACAGTGATTCTTGTATCTCCTTTAGATGTCATAAATTTGGATTGTCTTGTTTTTCGTTCTGTGAAATTTATTTTTGTATAGAAATCTGTTAGTTTGGTGTAATCTCCCATTTGTAAACTTAAATCTATTATCCTCCCTACATATTTTGCTGTGCCCATTAGCGCAAGAATTGAGAATCACACTGTTAATACTTAAGATGTTTTGTAGAAGAAGCTTTGCTATCTAGAAATGCAAATGTGATATAGTTTGAGTAATTATTAACATCTGTCCTTACATGAACTACTAAGAAGCTGTGGCATCAGTCATTATGTCTGTGAAACAAGGTTACAAATGGTTCAAATGGCTCTGAGCACTATGGGACTTAACATCTGAGGTCATCAGTCCCCTAGAACTTAGAACTACCTAAACCTAATTAACCTAAGGACATCACACACATCCATAACCGAGGCAGGATTCGAACCTGCGATGGTAGCGTTTGAGTGGTGCCAAACTAAAGCGCTTAGAACCGCTCAGCCACTCCGGCCAGCAACAAGGCTATATTCATGAGGACTGCAACTTTGTAACTCTGTGTAATGTTTCCATAAGTTTAATGTAACTTTTATTGTTGGGGAATTCTGGGCTGTTTCATGCAATTCATAGATACTTCTGTATGTCGTGGTTGTGCTCATAGGTTTGGTGAGAGTTATCAGTAATCTTTTTCCCACTTCTATTGTTTACAGTTGACTTCAACCCATATATTTGAAATATGTTGTGGGTGTGTATTAGGATTTGTTGAACATGTGTATGCTGTATATTCTGCAATTTCGCTTGTGTCAATGTTACAAGAATGAAACTGTGTCAGTGTAAATAAAAACTTTGGTACAATTGAAGGGGGCGCTGGAAGAAAATGCTAGCCATCAATTAAGGATTAAACTGAAAACGTTATCTGTTGTTTCCCAATACACAGCGTTCTGTGAGGTAGTTGTTTCATGTGTACCATCAGAATGCACTGCCTGCTCTGTTTATGTCCTTGTCTTTAAAATTAATGAAACATGCCACAAGCAATAACTCAAAATATGCTGTTGTTAGTTAGTACTTTGTTCCGCCATCTGCTGGAGTGTCATATCTTATTTTACATCTGAAATACCATAGAAAAAAAGAAATTGCTTTAAGTCTCAGTAATGTCATTCCTTACAGCTCGACAGCTTTTAGTGCCTGGAATTTTTAAGCATCCAAAGTTGTGTTAAGCGCAAAAAATTTTCGTGATTCTATAACTGACACACCTGAAAACAGTAAATGATTCTGCTTTTTTCCCCGAGAAAACAAATCAACTCGCAGTAATTTTCTTTACAGTCAAGCTCGATAGTCTTAATGTCTTTTACTGTCTTATATTTTTCTGTTCCTAAAACTGTGTTAGCGTAACGATTCCACGAAAGGCTGAGTTGAGGCTAAGTGCCTCGCCTGAATTGAGTGACGTTATAGTTGAGTTGTGAGGCCTTGCCGTTTAGGTGGCGTTGGTTAGGCTACACTTCCCTCGAAAGTACGCCGTGACATTACAACTATTTCATAAAATACTCACCAGAGGAGCTATTTCTTCGTTCATCGCAGATCGTCATAAAATGCCGAAATTTAGTTTAAAGCTGTTTGCAATGATTGCTATTGTACCTTGATGATGAGGAACAGAGAGAAAAAAACAGTCTGAGTTAGAAAAATGTTAAAAACTCACGACGGTGAAGGCGAGTTTCACACTCTTTACAAGGCATTAATGTGGAATTAGATTCTGAGCTCTTTGAAGGCTGTATTTATGGTACTGCAATTTGGCTTCCATTTGGCGCTTGGTAGAAAGCTTCTGAACCAGGAGAGCTAATTCACATGCTCGTCTGTGGTCCTTTCCAAAAGTTCGAGTTTGGATATCGCTACTTTGTTTTATACATACATCAAAAAAACTTTAGCAACACCTCGGTTCCAAGAACCTGTACAGAACACTGGAGCAGAGATCAACATAAACATCATTTCCACCCTTTTTTATTGCTTATGAAAACCACACATTGCATGTTGTGCCACCATACAGCGAGACCTTCTGAGGTGATGGTCCAGATTGCTGTATACATCGGTACTTCTAACAACCAGCAGTACGTCCTCTTGCATTGATACATGCCTGTATGCGTCGTGACATACTATCCACAAGTTCATCAAGGCACTGTTGGTCCAGTTTGTCCCACTTCTCAACGGCGATTCGGAGTAGATCCCTCAGAGTGGTTGGTCGGACACGTCGTCCATAAACAGCCCTTTTCAATCTATCCCAGGTATATTCAATAGGGTTCATTTCTGGAGGATATGCTGGCCACTCTTATCCAGCGATGTAGTTATCATGAAGGAAGTCATTCACAAGATGTGCACGATGGGGACGTGAATTGTCGTCCATGAAGACGATTGCCTAGCCAATATGCTGCCGATATGGTTGCACTGTTGGTTGGAGGATGGCATTCATGTATCGTACGGCCATTACGGCGACTCTATGTCCGAACATCGCTTTGGTTCACTCTGAGATGCCTGCACACTTTCGTTGTTGAGAGCTCTTCCTAGCTTATGCGATCGAACCCCGGTATTGACCATCTAGGCATGACTGAACTACAGACAAGACAATCCGTGTACTCCTTCATGATGGAATGACTGTAAATGACCGGCTGTCGGACCCCTCCATCTAATAGGTGCAGTTCATGCATGGTTGTTTTCATCTTTGGGCGGTTTAGGGACATCTCTGAAGAGTCAAAGGGACTGTGTTTGTGATACAATATCCACAGTCAACGTCTGTCTTCAAGAGTTCTGGGAATTGATGTGAGGCAAAACTTTTTTTTATGTGTATGTAAAGAAATTGCTGCGGGACACTTCGTCAAGAAAAAATCAGAAGTTCCTAATAAACTAAGGCAATGTATATTTGAAACAAAGGCTGCTAGGTGTACAGTAAAACAATAAACAACAGTAAACAGCAGTAAACAGAAAAGAGAGATTCTTCAGAAGGACGACATAATCCAAAGCGTCACTATTCCATACATTCCACAGCAAATGAATACAATGAAAGAGATAATCGTACTCCTGTTGAAACAGCAGGGCTATGATGCATGCTCATGGAAACATTACTCATTCGTTTTGAGCTGGAGTAACAAATTCTGTGCATACATCCTGAAACGAATTCGACCCTCCAGACGGTAGGGAGATATCCACAAGAAATATGGTATCGAAACAAGCCTGGTTTGAAGCATCTATGTATAACAAGTTCTAAATGTTATATTTACAATCCAAAACGATTAGGGGTGAAATTGTATTGAATAGCAGTAAAAGAGTTTCTGATTGGCTATGACCATTATGATGATTGTTGGATCTGGTGTGAAGAAATTCGTCAGATTGTGTGATTTTTGAAGAGCAAATTATGCTAAAGGAAAGTTCATTAGTTCCTATGGCTGTTGTTCTCCCTCATCGGAAGTCTTAAGAGTCATCAGACGAAGTTGAGAGCAAAGTGAAATTTAGCTTTCCATGAGAAAATAATTTCTGTAGATATGGTGAGTTAAGGGATAAAACTGTAGAGAAATTAGAACAAAATGAATTTATGGTTACGATGATTTACAAGATGGAACTGTTGAGTAATTAAAATTATCTGATGATGAAAGGAAGAGGCCACAAATGCATGAACAAAACATACAAAAAGACCTCAACACTACATAATACAGTTAACGACCTTTAAGGAATCAGAATGTTATTGTGATGTCGTGAATTTTAGTCAGCAAGACAGTTGGAAAGAAGCAATTTATCAATAAATGGCGACACATCGAGAAAATGGAACTTGGACTTTGGAAGATTTACCTTCTGGTAAAAGAGAAATTCCATGTAAATGGATCTACAAACCGAATACAGATACTGATAGATTGTTTGACAGTTTCAAGGCAAGGTTGGTTACCAAAGGATTTTCTCAAAGAAAAGTAATTATTATGAACAAATACTCCCTGTGGTGAAGACGATGACTATTCAAATATTACTCTGTATTGCCACCAATGTGAAGATATACATTGCACAAATAAACGTGACTACAGTTTTTCTTTAGGGTGACCTGAAGGAAATGGCATGTCTGACACAGCCTGAAGATTATAATGATGGTTCTAGAAAAGTATGTGAATTAATGAAAGGCTCATATGGCCTGAACCAGACACCTGTTGCTGCAACGAGAGATTCACTGATTACATCATGGAATTAGGATTTAAGAGTAGAGAAGCAGTTCCCTCCCTTTTTATGAGACAGAACGGTTCTTACAAGGTTTTCTTCATGCTCTATGTTGATGATTGATTATTTGTGGCAAACAATGACAGCAAACTTGAAAAATTTATTAAAGATTTTGACAGAGAATTCGAAATAAAACCAAACCCAGAATCATATTTGTTAACATTCGAAATTGATAGAAAAGAAGATGGATCTATTGAGGACTTTCAGACTCAATACACCAGTAACGTTTTGGAGCACTTTGGAGTGAACGATTGTTGACCTATTATAACTCCAACTATCACAGGGAAATGGCATGAAAGAGAACTCTATCAACATGGAATATGCTTACTATCCTGGTCAATGAAGACAAAAATGGGCGAAAGGTCACAGCATTTGATTCTTCTGTTTTGCCAACATACTTGCAATTCGTGCAGAAGATAGGGAGGATGAATGGGGAGACACCATCCAAAGGCATATCTGCTCTGTTGGGTATCAACACACTGCAGATGCAAGATATCATGAGGACTGCTATAAATAGTTCATTATAGTCTCAGCACTTAAATATAGAAAACTTGGGTGCTCTGAAAATAATGGAATTAATGGTCAATGGAGAAAATATTCAATTACATAGAAGGTAATAACGACTGCCAGTTCACCTCAAATGAGTTGTTGAAGACAGTCGAGTACAGATTGAGAGAAAAATATAGGACCATGATGTCTTCAGCACACAATGTGGATGCTGAAAAGTGGGCATTATATATACCATGGTTTGTGGGACATGCCATGGTACATGTATGAATGGTGCACTGTTACTCGATCTTCAAGATGGTGAAGATGATGATACAATTATTAATTTATGAAATGTACTTATTAAAGATAAGATGTTATAAAATAACATCTAATGTAAACTTCCTATTACTTATAAGTTCAGTGGGCATTAAACATTAATTTTATTCCATTAAAACACTATGTTTAACAATTTGCGATTTTTCCATCCACTGCATCATGGTCGCTTTTAGTTCTAGCAAAGATATAATTAGGACCTTTTTTTGTAGGAAATTTAACGTAGTTTCATTTTGTACTGGGGAAAATTTTTGACAGAAGCTGCAGTTTTCGCGTTATTCAAGAAAAACATAATAAAATGACCTTTTAACGTCTCTGCACTCCTGTCACTCTCACATACCACTTGGGACTACATAAATTTTCCCCCTAATTTTCTTTATTGGCTGACTATACAGGCAAGCCGCTCGAATCTTGATGTACCTGATTTGTGGCACAAGACCAAACGCAGCATACATTTTTGTATTAGTATCCAGAAATCTTAAAAATACAATAGAGCGTTATGTAATGAGGCTGCAAAGAATCTTTCGCTATTTGAGTGGTGCATATGACTATTGTCTTATTTATAAAAGCGCTGAAGACATTCTTGAATGCTGTAGTGAATCCGGAGGAGTTTTAGGGACTTGACAGTCTACCTCAAGTTTTCTTCGCCTTTAATTTGATGCTCTTGTCAGTTGGCTGAGTCAGTGCGAACTTCAGTTCCAATTTCTACTACAGGAGCTGAAGTTTAGCAGCTAGTGAAGCAGGATGAGATATTGTTTGGATCTAGAGACTTTTATCTGAACTTTTCCAGCTAAAGGAGTTTAATCCTTGCCTATGAGTGCACAATGAAGTGCTGTTTGATTCACACACAATCCAAAATTTCACCAACCAGAAAAACATATTCGTCTCAGATACTTCTTTGTTTGAGAGTTGGTTTCAGCTAAAGAAATTCGTATTTAAGTAGCAAACACAGAAACTCTGCTTGTGGATTTATTAACAAAATCACTATTTGTGTCTGACTACAACAGTTGAGCCATAATATGAGAAGTGTGAATTCTTAAATAAGTTAGAGTGTTAAAGTTCTTTGTTGTGAACAATTTTATTTAATAACTTGAATGATATTTAAGTATCTCTGTCTTACCAGACACAGAGTGTTTTACACTCTTCGCTGCAATAGAAGGGCTTATTATCGTTATTAAGTATTAATGTATACACTTTTATTAAAAATGTTTTTGAACACACTAGAACTTGTGTTATTCCCAAGTAACCGAACAAATATAAAGGTAGATGCATATTGGACAGAAACGAGCAGAACATCAACATATTCTGCTGCGTATTCCAAACAGCATAAAATGCCATATTTATAAGGGCTGTAAGACTAAGGACTATAAATATTACTTGCGAACATTGCAAAGAACAATTTAGAAACGTCTATCCTTACTGCGCCAAGTGAATACTTTTATATTTATTTATTTATTCTGTGCCCATAGGTTCTAGCTCTTTTTCAGCTGAGAATATTTTTATGATTCCTTCAGGTTAAGGAAAATCTTGATTCTTTCAGCAAGAGGCATAAAATGTACAACCACAACACCCATAAAAAGAGAACATAAAGAACTGTCCAAAACAAGAGACAGATTTCAAGCAATTACTCTGACAATGTTCAGATCACGAACCATGGAAGTGCAGGTCTGGCCACTGAAGAGATGCAGGAAAAATATTTTAAGTGACTTAAAACTACATCCACTAAAATTCATCTGGGGATTTTTTTGCTGTGAATCTTGTGATTTACTGATCTTTCTGCAAAACTAGTAAATCTGCCAGAGAACTAAAATATCAATGGTAGTGACACGGACCTATGGAAACAACTTAATATCTTCAATTTCTTTGTAATGTTACATATTACTTATAGATAATGTATCAAGTTCCTAATTTTTGATGCAGTCTTTCCAGCCATAACTAGATGGACAACACAAGGCTAATTTACACCAGCCATCATGTCACATCACAACATGAATTCGAGATGGCGGCATTCATACCGAACATCAATGACCTGTCACATTTCATCATGCCAAAATTATCTGGGGAGCAAGGTTTAATGCCAGCATCTTCTGCTGACATCGGAAGTTAATCCATTTTCACCACACTCAGTCATGTTGTAAGATTGGATTTCGTATTTTTGTTTTTCCTTAATCTTAATTTTATTGTTGTGCTTTGTTTTTATGGCAAATTTCCTGCACTGAATGTTCTTCCACAAGCAGCGTCAGATATTTGACAGAAAAAAATTTAGGTTTCACAGTAACAGAACACACCTTCGTGTAAATAAAAATATAACCAGATGAAGCAATTTTCACTAAATAACAATGTAAGTGAAAAAATTCAGCTACAAAGGAAGAGAAAAATACAGTTGTTTATAACGTCATTAGTTCTGTAAGAAAATAAAAAAGCACAATGGACAAGGTAAACATGCTCTAATAATTCCCTTTTAAATACTGTTTGATGTGTTCGTAAGTATATATCTCCTCTAGCAAGTAAATGTCCACTTCTTAACATCTTTTTTCACTTCCACCCCTCTAAAACACAAAACTTATCAAGAATGTACGTTATGGGTTTGCTTTGTCCATTAATAATTCCAATACTACAATCCAACTTTTTGTATCACTGATCGTAAGTCATGATCTCACTTTCACTGTTGAGTACTGAGTTAAGAGAATTGATGCGATGTGAAAGAATGTGAATACACCCTGAAGTGGCGATGCTGTGAGATGACATGCTGGTCAGTATGAGTTCACCTAAATTTGGAAAAATTTCTGAATCACATTTTCGGGTAATTTCAGTTGAGCTGGGGGTTTTCACTGTTCATGTCTTAGCAGATCTTTAAAGGAATCAATTCTTAGTATGTTCTCTTCTTCAAAATGTGTCACACAGACCACTGATGTCATAGAAAGTATCCAATCTTACCTCAGAATTGCTTTATGTCTTGGACTTAGACCACTCTCTACTGCTAGTGTAGCGTACCTTACTGAAGCCGCCACATGCAGTGCAATGCTGTGTTTGCACTTAGTAAATGATGGCAACTATAGGATAATGCGTTGAATATGCAACAGTTTAACAGATTCAAGTAATGTTGACAACAACTCTGCATCCCTGTATTTACAAAAAAGTTTGAAAATTAAATGGTTAGTGCCAGTTATATTGGAGACTGCAGTTAATGAAGTCCAAGCTTGTTGAAGATCAAATACCATAAAAAGGAGGTAGATAAAATTATTTTATACAAAAATAAAGATTGAAAAATAAGCAAAAAAGACAGATGCAGAATAGATTCAAGTAATTATTAACCAGGAATTGAAAGTGAAAATCTTAGTGAATTACGAAACAAGCCTCATGCATCTAGACAGAAAACTAGGAAACTGCATCCATTTACGATAGACTTGATTACTCAGTAGGAATTGGATGTATTGATTTATTTTGTTCTTTGGTTTCCTTTCATTGTCCATTGTCCTTTAAGTCATAGACCTGTATTGATACCCATCCCTGCAAGTGGTGCCCTTCAGTTCGTGAACAGTTGCCTCACTTTTCCATTGTGGTGTGGTAGGAACTTCCTCTATACTTGCCAGCCGATGTGGCCGAATGGTTCTAGGTGCTTTAGTCTGGAACCGCATACTTCTACGGTCGCTGGTTCGAATCCTGCCTCACGCGTGGATGAGTGTGCTGTCCTTAGGTTAGTTAGGTTTAAGTAGTTCTAAGTTCAGGACTGATGACCTCAGATGTTAAGTCCCATAGTGCTCATAGCAATTTGAACCATTTGAATCTCTATACTCAATGCTTGATGAGATTGCAGAGGAACTTACTCGCAACAAAAAATGTTAATACAATTTTTCTGTGTTCATGACAGTTTTGGAGATGCATATGAAACATCAAAACGGGGAGTTTCTCTTTCCCTTTTAGTCGGACTGAACTAACATATTTCTCAGGTTATTTGTTTGATTTGCCACATACACAACAAAGGAGTATTTTGGTTTCGCCCAAAGACCCGACACGTTACCATTGATCGATTATGGAATCCTGATAGTTCTGTGCCCAATGAATCGTAATTAACGATGTCATTGGGTCAACATATGAACACACAGGGATGGAGTTCAATGTTCAACAATGTATGATGAATCGTATACTCCAACTCCTTTGTGCGTGCACGAGCATTGTGGTCTTCTGGCAGAGATGTCATTGAACATAATGCAGAGCAGACATGCCTCTCAACCCCACTTTCTGTAAAGTGTCGTGGAAATCCAACCATTTAACATCTACTGGTAGTTTCACTGTCCATCTACCTCTTTCCTTAAAGGCTCACAATAGTAGCATGTGAACATTCGAGCAGCTTCTCCGTTTTCAAGATAATCGTTCACAAGCTCTGTGTAATAATAATCCGTTCTTTGTGAAAGTCGTCTATCTCAATGGATTTCCCCATTTGCAGCCCATATCTTTGCAAGGGTCATCGTCTGTGTGTGTCTACTCCTCTTACATATTTTGTTACTATGTCATGTGCCCGCAACGCCACCAGGCGGCATCCAATGTCACGGTGGGCCATACTCACAATGTTTCGTCTTATCAATGTATTGCTTTTCTTTTGTTTAGCCTTGTACGCTCCTGTGTGAAATGACTGTAGCGATCAGTTGAAAAGTTATGTCCACATATGGACATCCACGATTTTTACTAATGATGATTACCAGGACATGTTTGTTTACAGTTTGTGTAATGGTAATGCAGCCTCAGCTGAAAGGGAATACTTAGGGAGGTTTCTGCAGTGGTGCCATCCAAGGAGATGGGTGTTTCAAGCGCTTCACCAACATATGAGGGATACAGGAATACTACCAGGTGTGGAGGAATGAAACCGGAATTTCCTTATAGATGATGCTAGTCGTCAGTGTAGCGTCCATGAGACCGCGTCTGCAGCGCCATCTGCTTCCTGTAACGGCTGACGATGAATGTCAACATACAGTAACCCAAGTTCCATACATCGGTATCTGTTTCAAACAAGTAAGCTTGTCGAGTTTTGTGCCTATAAATTACGGTTTGTGGATTGCATTGGTTTTCTGTTATCGTTTGAAGAAAACTGCTGCACAATGGCGTCAAATGCTTGTCGAAGCTTTCGGCGAACATGCTCTTGCGAAAATAGTGTTTTGAGTAGTTCAGAAAATCCAGAAGTGTTGATTTTAATGTAAGAAACGACAAGCGCGGGAAACCACCAATAAAGTTCGAAGATGTCGAATTACAGTCCTTATTAGATGAAGCTGTAAGTCAAATTTAACAAGAACTCAGAGCAATTTAATGTGATGCAGAAAAGCGATTCTTTTCGGTTAAAAGCTATAGGAAAGGTGCAAAAAGTGGGAAAATGGGCTCAGCATGAATGGAATAAAAGACAGCAAGCATAAAGTCGTTTCTCCATTGAATAGTGACAGGTCATGAAAAATGGTTATGAGAATCCTAAGCGTCATAAATCATGGGTGAATCTAAGCAAACCATCGACATCCACTGCAAGACCAAATCGCTTTGGCAAGAAGACAAAGCACTGTGTTTGGTGTTATCAGAGGGGTGTCATTTATTACAAGCTGCTAAAGCCTGGTGAAACCGTTAACACTGTAGCAGCACCACCGTTTAGGATAGGAAAAGTTAGTTTTGTGCAATATTCCGAGCACAAGTTACGACCAAGGGCAGGCCGGATTGAGAGTTAGTTACGCATACCAACAGTTGCGAAGTAGAATAGAGGCCACAAGGCCGTCAAATGCTTAAAGAGTATACGTAGCAGTATTGCATGTCGCAAATCACAGGTAGAAGGGGCCCACCTAGCATGTTATGAGTATGGCAAAACAGAGGTGCACAGCCACGTACAAATAGGAGCGGGTTTCTAACGAGATTTTTTCAAGAGTGGCAGCTCTCCTGGATGGTGGAGCGTGTCACACCACCAGCTACACACAGCAGCAGATGGGGCGCCAGCATTCCAGTCCATGGCAGGTCGCTGGTTTGACCCTCAGGCCGACGAGGGTCCATAGCCGGCCAGTGGTGGGCCATTCCACGGCTTGCTACCACGGGCAGGCATCGTGGCTTGCAACACATGCCAGAGGCATTCCGAGGCGAGGGCTTCAGATTCGGACGCCAGATCGCAGGCGCTCGTTGTGGCCGCGATCTCAGCCACACCAGCGAGGACGCAGCTCGCCGCCTGCAGCTCACACTGAGTGGCGCTGAGTCGGCAATGACGCAGTTCGCTGAGTCAACTGCAGGCGCCCTGACGACGCAGCAACTCTGCTGACATACAAGGCCGACACACACTGGGTCGCTGAGGCAGCCATTCTGCGCCAAGCCATTTCGTAGACAGCAAAGTGGTGTCCTCAGCATTGCAGGACCCAGTGATGCAGATCGTGGGGCACATGGCACTGTAGTTGGAAACAATAAATCACTTGGAAAGCTCGGACGAGTCTTAATACGGTGCCTTCTACCTCTTCCCGCTACATTTGGTCATCCTCATACATTCAGTGGCAGAAGCTCTCACTACAACACTGACCGCTACCAATAGCAAATGATCGATTTAAACCCAGCATTAAGTGAAAATCGACTGGAATATGGAAAAAAACACGAAGTCATATTGCTCCATGATAATGCCCCATCACATACAGCAAAACGGGTCAGGGCATCGATCGAGGCGTTCAGTTGGGAAATACGAGGGTATGCGGCTTATTCTCCAACATGGCTCCGCCCGATATCCTCTATTTGCGTCACTGGGACACGCTGTTGTTGAACAACGCTTCAATTCGTATGAAAATGTACGAAAAATTCTCGCTGACTGGTTCACTTAAAAAGAAAAAAACTGTTTTTTTGGTGTGGCATTCATAGCCTGCTGGAGACGTGGGAGAAATGTATAAATAGCGATGGAGATTATTCTGAATAAAATATTGTTTATCAGTTTCAAACAACAGACATGTAATTATTGCAACTAAATTCCAGTTTCATACTTCTACACCTGGTTTGACCTATGCATTGTGTTTGTTGACCAGACCATAATCCAGATTGTGGAGAAGAAATTCTTGATACTGTTGAAGCATGTCATCTGTCAGTGTAAGGTGTTTTGGGAGATGTATTGACTGTCTCACTCATCTGCTTAACAGGTACTTCACCGACAAGGTCTTCATCTGTACCATTAAAGCCACAAGATCATAGACATCGTCTTGCATACTGTCAGTGGTTATTACAGATGATTAATGACCAACCACATTTCGTGAACCATGTAATATGGACTGACGAGTCAGTGTTTACAAGATGTAGTGTTATGGGCAAACACAACTTACCCCCCCATGCTAACGAAAATCCTCATGTAACTCATTTCACTGCATTCCAAACAAGATTCAGTGTAGTGGTAGACTATTTGGTCCACTTGTACTGGAGGACAGAATGGAGGGTGCTGATTGTCTGCATTTCTTAGAAGGTATGGTTATGCAAGGAATGGACGATATGCCCATACAGACAAGGCAACACCAACGGTATCAACTACATAGTGCCCTAGCATATATCCGACACTGAGTACGACAATGGTTGGACGACCATTTTCCAGCAAGATGGATTGGTAGGGGTAGTCCCATTTATTGGCCAGCATGGTTCGCTGATCTGACACCTCTGCATTTCTTTTTATGCGGTTTCCTCAAAAAGAAGTGTACAATTCGGAGATAAGAAGCAAAGAAGAGTTCATTTCAAAGATTCACATTGTGGCAGTGGCAATACATCAGCAGGGATTTAGTAACTTTGCGATGAGAGACCAGACAGTGTGTTGAAGCTTGTATTCGTCCAAGAAGGGGACATTTGGGCGTTCCTTCCGATAGGACTAAGACAAACCAAGAACAATGACACAAGTAAAGTGATTAGTAAAGGAATTATGTGAATAAAATAAAATGATTAACATGAGAAATATGTCAACTGAGATTGGCATTCAAACGAAAGAGAAATTCTCCATTAATATTTTTTGTTGTAAATAAGGTCCTCTATCATCTCATTGAGGACTGACCTTACCATTTGTTTCATCCTATATAAATAAGATCATAAGGCAGTGAAGCAGTTGTCAGTAAATAACATTTCAAGTGAATACTTCAGTTCTAATGAAGAGAAAAATTCAATTGTTTATGACATTATTCGTTAGGTAACAATAAAAACGTAATGGGTAAGGTAAACAGGCTCTATTTAATCCATTTAAATATTGTTTCACGTGTTCGAATGTACATATTTTGTGGAGCAAATATATGTCGATTTTCTGAAATGTGTGTAGGTACATGGTGAAAGAGCCCCCGGATATGGTAAAGTTAAAATTGATTTAATAAAATGAATCAGCCATAATGATAGAAGCAAGAACCGTCCGTAAGTGTTGTCAAAGACATTAATGTGCAGTAAGGCACAGGCAAAAGAACAAAAAACATCATTTACTTTTATTTGTCATGATTTTGCTTTACTTTCTCGTATGTACAAGAATGGTTAAGTAATATTGCTCGAGGTATGACATGTGTTTTGTATTATATGTAACTCTGATTAAGAGAAGACTTAATAACAGTGTTAAGTATTTTTATTGAAGTGAATTGGTGCCAAGATGGGACAATTTATTTCATCCTGAAAGGCACTGGTGTCCTTGCAGTCGGCTGCCTGCAT
The DNA here is from genome assembly GCF_021461385.2 of Schistocerca piceifrons. NCBI lineage: Eukaryota > Metazoa > Arthropoda > Insecta > Orthoptera > Acrididae > Schistocerca > Schistocerca piceifrons. Next base: position 509,401,970 of record NC_060138.1, read on the forward strand.
CTACAATTGAAATGCCGGCCGGGGTGGCCAAGCGGTTCTAGGTGCCATAGTCTGGAACCGCGTGACAGCTATGGTCGCAGGTTCGAATCCTGCCTCGGGCATGGAGGTGTGTGATGTCCTTAGGTTAGTTAGGTTTAAGTAGTTCTAAGTTCTAGGGGATTGATGACCTCAGAATTAACTCCCATAGTGCTCAGAGCAATTTGAACCATTTGAGCCTCAACCTTCGTTATTTTAATTATATAATCACATTTTTTTATTGTTATAATACAACTGGCCACCTAAGTACCATGATTTCAGGGCATTGGTTGTAAGTAGCTTTTGTTAACTATTGTTATAGTAAGAAACTTGTATGACATTGTTATTAGTCATAAAAACAAATTGTCTGTATTTTCTGTTTACATGCATCTCAACGAGGAGCAAGTAAAGCAAACAGGAAAAACAACCTGAGAAAATTTTGGAAAGAAACGAGAAGGTTACATAAAATTTTCCATAGTAAGCTGTTTTGTTCAGTGCAGCAAAAGTAGGACGGCTACACAAGTTGCTTGCATGGATATGCTTAGTAGCGCTTACTTTGATGTAGATAAAAACGTTTTCGTCATTATTCCCTTCCTTGAATAGTGGAAAATTTACAGGAATTTTTCAGTGTGATACGTGTTGTCAGAAAAACTTAAAGAATTGGGACATAATATTTTGTGCATCATTATAGATGTAAAACAGGCTTCGACATCACGTAATTTACAATTATGAAGTGTAATAATTAGCATATAAAATGCTACCATTTTTTGTGAATTTTTTTTATATTCATATACACTCCTGGAAATGGAAAAAAGAACACATTGACACCGGTGTGTCAGACCCACCATACTTGCTCCGGACACTGCGAGAGGGCTGTACAAGCAATGATCACACGCACGGCACAGCGGACACACCAGGAACCGCGGTGTTGGCCGTCGAATGGCGCTAGCTGCGCAGCATTTGTGCACCGCCGCCGTCACTGTCAGCCAGTTTGCCGTGGCATACGGAGCTCCATCGCAGTCTTTAACACTGGTAGCATGCCGCGACAGCGTGGACGTGAACCGTATGTGCAGTTGACGGACTTTGAGCGAGGGCGTATAGTGGGCATGCAGGAGGCCGGGTGGACGTACCGCCGAATTGCCCAACACGTGGGGCGTGAGGTCTCCACAGTACATCGATGTTGTCGCCAGTGGTCGGCGGAAGGTGCACGTGCCCGTCGACCTGGGACCGGACCGCAGCGACGTACGGATGCATGCCAAGACCGTAGGATCCTACGCAGTGCCGTAGGGGACCGCACCGCCACTTCCCAGCAAATTAGGGACACTGTTGCTCCTGGGGTATCGGCGAGGACCATTCGCAACCGTCTCCATGAAGCTGGGCTACGGTCCCGCACACCGTTAGGCCGTCTTCCGCTCACGCCCCAACATCGTGCAGCCCGCCTGCAGTGGTGTCGCGACAGGCGTGAATGGAGGGACGAATGGAGACGTGTCGTCTTCAGCGATGAGAGTCGCTTCTGCCTTGGTGCCAATGATGGTCGTATGCGTGTTTGGCGCCGTGCAGGGGAGCGCCACAATCAGGACTGCATACGACCGAGGCACACAGGGCCAACACCCGGCATCATGGTGTGGGGAGCGATCTCCTACACTGGCCGTACACCACTGGTGATCGTCGAGGGGACACTGAATAGTGCACGGTACATCCAAACCGTCATCGAACCCATTGTTCTACCATTCCTTGACCGGCAAGGGAACTTGCTGTTCCAACAGGACAATGCACGTCCGCATGAATCCCGTGCCACCCAACGTGCTCTAGAAGGTGTAAGTCAACTACCCTGGCCAGCAAGGTCTCCAGATCTGTCCCCCATTGAGCATGTTTGGGACTGGATGAAGCGTCGTCTCACGCGGTCTGCACGTCCAGCACGAACGCTGGTCCAACTGAGGCGCCAGGTGGAAATGGCATGGCAAGCCGTTCCACAGGACTACATCCAGCATCTCTACGATCGTCTCCATGGGAGAATAGCAGCCTGCATTGCTGCGAAAGGTGGATATACACTGTACTAGTGCCGACATTGTGCATGCTCTGTTGCCTGTGTCTATGTGCCTGTGGTTCTGTCAGTGTGATCATGTGATGTATCTGACCCCAGGAATGTGTCAATAAAGTTTCCCCTTCCTGGGACAATGAATTCACGGTGTTCTTATTTCAATTTCCAGGAGTGTAACATAGCAGAAAAATGTGTGTCCATTGTTGATAGAAATAAAGAAAACGCAATCAGGCCAGATGATATAGAATTACACAATCGAACAATTGAAGTTCAGGCGACATGCATGCCTACCATAGAAGGTTTAAGTAGGTCTGACATGAGTCCCACAGGTGTGACAAATGATAGCGATGCTCCACAGCACAACACAATGTTTACAATTTACGAGACAACGTCATGCATCTCCCAGAGTGACATGCGCTAATGAATGAAACATTGGAGAGAGATACAAACATGAATCTTTACAGCATGTTACAAACACCACTTGTTCACAACAGAATCATTAACTTGATTAGATTAGATTAGATTAGATTAGATTAATACTAGTTCCATGGATCACGAATACGATATTTCGTAATGATGTGGAATGTGTCGAATTTTCCAATACATGACATAATTAGGTTAATTTAACAACATACTTAAGTTAATATAACAACTTTATTTTTTTGTTGTTTTTCTTTATTTTTTATTTTTATTTTTATTTTTTTTATTTTTTTAATATTTTGTTTTGTTTTTTTTCTTTTTTTTCTTAATTTATATCTAAAAATTCCTCTATGGAATAGGAGGAGTTGTCATTCAGAAATTCTTTTAATTTCTTCTTAAATACTTGTTGGTTATCTGTCAGACTTTTGATACTATTTGGTAAGTGACCAAAGACTTTAGTGCCAGTATAATTCACCCCTTTCTGTGCCAAAGTTAGATTTAATCTTGAATAGTGAAGATCGTCCTTTCTCCTAGTATTGTAGTTATGCACACTGCTATTACTTTTGAATTGGGTTTGGTTGTTAATAACAAATTTCATAAGAGAGTATATATACTGAGAAGCTACTGTGAATATCCCTAGATCCTTAAATAAATGTCTGCAGGATGATCTTGGGTGGACTCCAGCTATTATTCTGATTACACGCTTTTGTGTAATAAATACTTTATTCCTCAGTGATGAATTACCCCAAAATATGATGCCATATGAAAGCAATGGGTGAAAATAGGCGTAGTAAGCTAATTTACTAAGATGTTTATCACCAAAATTTGCAATGACCCTTATTGCATAAGTAGCTGAACTCAAACGTTTCAGCAGAACATCAATGTGTTTCTTCCAATTTAATCTCTCATCAATGGACATACCTAAAAATTTGGAATATTCTACCTGAGCTATATGCTTCTGATTAAGGTCTATATTTATTAATGGCGTCATACCATTCACTGTACGGAACTGTATGTACTGTGTCTTATCAAAATTCAGTGAGAGTACGTTTACAAGGAACCACTTAGTAATTTTCTGAAAGACAGTATTGACAATTTCATCAGTTAATTCTTGTTTCTCAGGTGTGATTACTATACTTGTATCATCAGCAAAGAGAACTAACTTTGCCTCTTCATGAATATAGAATGGCAAGTCATTAATATATAATAAGAACAGCTGACAGCAACCACAGTAGTACAACTGAAAAACTGCTATGACAGTTATTATCTAACATAAAAACGATATTAGATAATATGAACACCAATTTCAGTGATATGAAACAAGATATGAATACCAAAATGGATAATCTGACATAAGATGGAACCACAGCAAAGCAGCAACAAAACACTGTTACGCAAGATCTAAATGCAATGATACAAGAACAAAACAAGTGTTCAAGTAATTGCAAGACGTAGTCTCACAGAAGTTCAATGACTTAGCCAAAAATTTTCGCACTGAAATCGACGAAAAATGGAAAGATATGAAAAAACAAGTAAAGAATGGAGTACTTTCTGAAGTTAACAGAAACGTTACGGAGTTAAAACAGAAGGTAGATTCTTTTAATGACCATCATGAACTAGTAGAGCAACAGATAAAGAAAAACACAGATACATACTCAAACATTGAAGCCACACAAAACCATTTATGTTTGACAGTAAAAAAGGTAACCACTGTCGTTAACGTACTAAACTAAGACTATGAAGGTGTAACTCTAGCTGTAGAAGAACTTACTTTAAGGGTAGCAACATTAGAAGTTGATTCAGCATGTGCTAAGAAGCAGAGACTGTAGATCAACGAAAATCTATTTGATACCATCAGTCAGGCTGAAGCAGATACGTTAGTTAAGCAGAGAAGTTAATAACCGATTGTAAGTTATACACAGATGGAATAGAAAAAGCTATTTAAAAAAAGAAAGGGAAATAGTGAACAAGGTAAACATAACCTACAAGTTACGGAAATTAGGATCCACAATCTTTTAAAAGAGAATATTATCGGATCTCGAAATATACATGTAAGTGATACACCGGCTACAGTGAACAAACCACAACCTGTTGGTTTTTATCCACAAATTGTTACGAATCCTGCAGCAGGTACCAGTGACAGCTGCAGAGTGCAAAATGTAAACTGACCCACAATTCCTGAGCAATTACCAACTGTAATTACAGGTAACTACAATAACAACATAAATACGACAGAACCCAATAGTATTTATTAGTCATGTAATAGCTTTCAGCTGCACGGAATAACAGAAAATGAGATGTGTCGTGGGATATACGCAAGGCAACATTCTTTTATGGGCAACTGAAGTGTCAAATCATTGCAGCACTTATATACAATTTGAACGAGCTTCCCTCGACAATTACTGGTCTGAGGTGGTACAAAAAAGACTCAGACGTGAGGTTTTCAACCCACACCATTCAATGACAAATACAGAGGTCTACGTGGATACTTTGAAAAATACCTAAACAAGGCACGCTACTGGACGAACCCAATATCACAAGTAGACATATTAATAATTTTGTGGAGTTGTTTACCATCGCAAATTAGTCACAGCCCCAGAGCACGACACGGAATATTTTCTGTCAGTGCTTGATTCTATCGACTTAATCTATGTGGTAAGACCAGTACCGATTAGAGCAACAGAAAATCAGGTACAACAACAATATAGTTGTGTAAATCAGTCAGTAAAACGTGATCTAAACACACAGGAAGGATGGTACACACAACAACAAAGTTACACACCAAATGATAAAGAGTACGGTAACGTGAACGAAAAAAACAAACGATTTAAAAGAAATTCTCAAAACAAATGCAGTAATTTCAATGTACAATCGAATTACAATCCACCATCACAAGGCCATATGCCGAATATAAACATAATCAGCCACAGCAGTGGCTGATTCACGGCAACAGTGACTCGCCTTACACTGTACACAAGCCAACTTTTGGGCAGCAAAGTAACAGCAGAGCAGTTTTTACTAATAACACCACGAGCACTCGCGAAGGAATGTCGTGAGCAGCCAGCAATACATATTGACGAAGTATCCACTGTGTGCAACTAACTGATATTATTCCAGATAGTGAATTAAGTCACACTACACCATTGGAAAACCCCAACTGGTCGTAGTTAAGCTATAGACCTCTCTGGGAGTGGGGGCAAAACTACAAACAGGTTTCATAAGATTCGACAACCAAGGAGACATCTAGGACGATCTGTATCAGCATGAGTTAGACACAACGAATTATACCCAGGAAGAATAAGTACAAGCAATCACTAATGAGAAAATATTTAGTATTGACACACAGTTAATTTTAGATACAGGTTCAACTACAAACCTAATATTGAGTTGAAAAAGAGGGACAAATTTCCAACATTCCCTGTCCAAAGTGCAAGGTGCAGACTACTACAGGCAGTAAGAATAAATTGGTGAGACATCAGACACTTATTCCATTACAAACTGAATATCTTACAGTGAAGTGCAATTTTCTTATAACTGACCAACTTATAGTTAATTGTCTTATTGGCATGGACATGTTCAGAACATACAAAACACAGATTGACGTACGTAATGGTAGATGCTACTTTTATGTAAAAGATCAGATTTTTTTCTATTGACTTAGTCAAAACACTTGATAAAAGTAACAAAAACAAACCAGAGTAAAATGTAATAACACAATATTCCTTTGCAGCTGAATATTTCACAAACAAAAATTTGATCCTGAACGAGAAGAAAACTTTGATGCTTACGATTAGTTACGAAATGGTAGAGCAGAAACTAAATGAATCACAGATGCTGAATGATATACAACGACAAGTATTTTCTAACTTGTTATTTAAGTATGCAAATGTTTTCAGTCTTGGAGTAATCAAAGATTATGAATATAAATTTGAAGTTTATCCAAATGAAACATTTTGTGCAATATCATATCCTATTCCATGCACAAAATGAGAGGCAGGAAGTGAAGATATCAATCATATGATCAAATGGGGAATTTTGCAACCTTCATTTTCACCCTATTGTAGTCCTATATTTCCAGTAAGTAACCCAGACGCATCTGTAAGATTAGTTCTGGTGCTAGAGGTATCAATACGATTTTAGTACGAGTATGCATAAGACCCGACAACTTGGACAAACAGCTTTTAAAATTTTACAATACAAAATACTTCAGTATAGTCGATCTCAAGATGTCCTACTGGCAAATTAAGCTCCACGAGGAAAGTCGAAAATATACAGCATTTGTTTGTGGTGGCAGAGGTTACGAATTCCGTGTTCTACCTTTTCGACTGAGCATTAGTGCAGGTGTGTTTATATCCGCACTGGGCAAGGTCTTAAGACCAGAATTGCTTAGCAAAGTCACCGTCTATGTAGGTGACTTGCTAATAGCCAGACCCACTTGGTTCGAACATATCAGGCTGACTGAACAGGTATTTCAACGATTTGCAGGTTACAAAGTAACAGTCAATTTCAAATATTCTAGTTATGGTAAGGAGTAAGTCAAATATTTAGGACATGTTGTGTCAGTACAAGGTATATTATGTGATCTAAAATCTCGATGCCATACTCAGTTGTCTAGCTCCAAGGAATAAAAAGCAACTAAAAGCCTATTTAGGACTAGCATCCTTTTTTTTTGGTAAATTCGTACCACAGCAACTGATGAACGGTGATGCATAAGTCAACTTGTTATGAAAAATTGGCATTCGTTATGGGACGATAAGGGTCAGGAGGATTTTCATAACATTAAGTAGGCATTAGTCAATGCAAACATTCTTAGCCACCCTGACATGTCCAAGGATTTTTCTCTATGCACAGATGCCTCATCTCAGGGGCTGGGGGTGTGCTTGTTCCAGATGCGAAAAGAAGATGGTAAAAAAAGTATCCAAGGTCATAAATTTTGTTAGTCGAACATTACCAGAAGCAGAAAGCTCTTACTCTGTGGTAGAATTGGAAAGCTTAGCTGTAATATAGGCACTTAAAAAGTCTGAATATCTTTTGTGTGGTAAGAATACCAGTTTGCTGTCATCTTCAGTCATTGTTATCTCTTTTAACAAGTAAACTATTGCACCAAGGATTAGCTAGATGGTGTCTATATTTAAAATAATTCAATTTCGTGATCGTTTATATTAAAGGAAGTCATAATGTTATTGCAGATGCCTTGTCTAGGTTACCACAAGGTGTAGTGGACTTTAGTGAATTAACAGAGCAAGATGCAAAAATAAAAACGCTATTAATGCCATGTACAAGACAATAGTCTGATTGCCATAAGTTTTGTAAGCAAATGAATACTATACAACAGTAAGATCGCCAATGGAGAAAAGTCATGCAAAACCTTACACAAGATGAAGATCGAGAGGTAAGTAAATGGTATCAGAAGTACAAGGGCGTTTTGTTTCCTTGTAACATGAAAAATCTGATCAATGGTGTGTGTGTATTCCTGAAGATTATATCGAGGAATTTATAAGACAAACACATGAAGTACAAGGACATTATGGATTAGCCAAATGTACTGAAAAACTTGCAACACTTCCTTATTTTCAAAATTTGAAAAGGCGATTTCTATGGGTATTAAGAAAGTGTGCAATATGTCAAAAATCAAAGCAACCCACTGTGTCAGAATATACTGAGCTACACCCAACACTCACAAAAAAACTCTAGATATAGTATTCCTGGACATAGCTGGTCCACATCCAAGAACTAAATGAGGAGTAAGAAACGTAGTAGCACCATACGACATTTTCTCGAAACTTATCAAAATGTATGCCATTAAAAATGCAACAGCCACAGATATCAGAAATAGAATTGAGGAAGACTATTTGACAAGAATAGGTAAACTAAAGGTACTACCAACTGATAATGGTTCATATTTAGTTGGGCAAAAGTGGAGACAATTTATGACCTCACAGGGCATAAAATATGTATTAGTAAGCTTCTTTCACCCAGAAGCAAGACCAGTAGTACGAGTCTTTAAGGAATTTAAATGGTTTATTAGGACATACACTCCTCACAAACACATTCGATGGGTAGAATATAAATAGCGTCCTTCATTCAAGTTGTCAATAACCTTCCACATTCTTCATCAGCTTTCACACTTAACAAATTGATGTTCTGCACAAAACAAACGAATGAGCGGTAGTCGCCCATGCCAAAAGTACTCACTACAGAAATGATACTACAAGCAATATCAAACAAGCCATTATTACATTCGAAAACAGGGCAGAGTATAGAAAGAAAATTTATAATAAGAAACTGAAACGTGTTACACAAACTTTTGAAGGGTAACGAATGCTGATATGTACGCATCCTAAATCAACAAAAATTGGCAAGTTGAATTAGAAGTGGCAGTTACTCTATTCAGGACCATATGTAATTTCCAAACTACCTTACCATGGAAAGTTCCGATTAGTCTATGAGATGACAGGGAGAGACAAGTGTCTCCACCCTCACAAAGATGTAAAAGCTTTTATAGAATGGTAAAGCTAGGTAGCATTTTTCTTTGTATCACAAGATAATTGTACGTAATGTACATAACTCTAAGTGAAATTTTTATCTTCTGAAGTGTATTTTAGGATAAAGTGATGTGTATAGGTATAAGTAATTCATTTGATTTGTACACATAAGCATAAAATCAACACGAATGAGAAGTAATACACCGCTTCACGTGAAGCGAAAGTATAAACAAAATTAGCTTATGGCTCACCTGTGCACACTCAACCATACTCTCTGACGTTAGTACTAGGAGGGGAGGCATTGAACTGTACACAACCATGACAGACTGTCAGAAGGCGCAAACAAATAGGAATGCAATGTGTACAAGTATCTAACTTAAATACAAAGTAAAAGGAAAAATTAAGCGATTAAATCTACTGTCTAACAATTAAGGAATCTGTTGATATATGTGCACAGAGATTTAATTACATACTAAGATATATACAACATATTTACAAGCAAAAGAAAGCATTATGAAGAAATGTACAACATGTGTAAGCTAAGAAGAAACGATAAAATACTGTAGGAAATGTCAAATAATTCACTTTGCGGGGTAAATGATTATTAAGGGTAACAGAATAAACGAATGTCTATGAATTTAAACAAAACAAAGTATGGAAATATCTATGGACAAATGCAATGATCAAATGTATCAGTGGCCACCGAGCTACATAATGCACTTAGTTTTAATTTTTTTTTCTTTCAGCGAGCAGTGCATCGTCACGGCGCAGAAGAAGAGAATTACATCGAGAGTAGCATGTAGCAAATGAAGAAATGGACCGCACCTCAAGCAAAGAATTAGAGTTATAAGGATATTTATACAAGTCATAAGGCAATGAAAAATAAAAATTCACATCTTTGCAGTATAGCTCCGTGACATTTACCAGTACCTATTCACTGCAGAGTACACATAAAAATTTAAGCATGTAATTTTACAAAAACCAATTAATCTTTATCATGTCACATAAAAGCATAAATAATGACATATCCATGTATTCCAGAAAGATAAGTCTACAATGGTTGAAACTCCTTCATAATGAACACTAAGCTACACATGAACTGAAGTAAGCACCACTAGTGCATGAAGAAACAACATGGTATATACATGAATGATTAGTCAGTACACATCATTTCCATGAAATAAGAGTTTCTTGGCAACTAGTCCACGATTGTACGAGTAACATTTCCTCATAAAACCTTGAACCAGTAGATGAGTATTTCCTTTCTTCCTTCTCTACGGAAGGAGGTGGCGCCAAGCGTAGTTAGGCAGCAATACATATGTTTTAGTCATATTTTGGATGTTTTTCTCCGTCCTCTACCTAAGGAAGAAATGAGCTCCCATAAGTGATAATATCCTGTCTATAAAATGAAGTACAAATGTATCATATGCTTGTATTGTACAATAATAATGTGTTATATAATGAATTTGTGTATGTGACGTGAACAAAGATAAGTAGTAACAGAACCTAGGTAATGAAAAATTTATAATGTTTTAAAACGTAAGAAATTTATGTTCATAGTATAAGCGATGGATGGAATGTCAGCCATAGGAGTAAGCTATCATTTTATATATTGTTGTAACTCAATACTTGTATGAATTTTCATTGGAAACGAAACTTCATGTAAAGGTGTGAACTTTAAAGACAAGCAATTTATAGAATATTTTGGACAGCTATGTATGTCTTTTAATAAAGTGGACAGTGAAATCTGGTGACATAAACGTATGTGATCCACGAAGTAATCTTTGAGTATTGTGTCTCACAACGTCTGATACATTCATAAGTGAACTATAGTTGTTCTGAGCCAGTACTTACCTCGTTGACAGATGTCAACCAGGGTTCTCTCTGCTGAAGTGTACGATGGTTAATAAAGACGCCCAGGCCATAAGAATGGAGATCTTCTGGTACAGCCTCGGATTTTGAAGAATAAGCATACACACAGTGCATGCAGAATGAAGTCAAACACGACAGCAATTCTTTAATATGTGATATTCAGGTGAATGTCTGACACTCAATGTGACATTAACAATAAGGAAGTGAGTGCGCAGACGCAATATGGTAGCCACCAAACCTACTAGTGCACAAGCGTGAACCCCGGCAGTGAGGTTGTAGAAAACTGAACATTATTGTCAGTGCGCTAAATTCAAATATGTAATGAACTATCGTATCAGGTGCATAATCTTTAAATTTTTTGTAGAACTTTATCGTACATAGGATAAGCTGAAATATCCATTCCCTTAAATAAAGGAGAAGCCGACAAATCGAGGGCATTGACCCTTATTGAAATATGTAAATATAAATATGTACATGCAAAAACTCTATATGTCTTCCTACCATGTCAACATACAGTGTGAATGCAATTGTATAGGTGCACGGTGAAAGATACCCACAATATGGTAAAGTTAAAATTTATTTAATAAAATGAAACAGCAATAATGACAGAAGAAAGGACCAACCACAAGTGTTGGCAAAGACATTAATTATGAATGTGCAGTAACAAAAGTATCATTTGCTTTTCTTTGTATGTGATTTTGTTTCACTCTCTCGTTTGTAGAAGGACAGTTAAGATGTTTTGCTCAAAGTATGACATGCTACAAGTGTTTTGTATTAGATGTAATTCTGAATTAAAGAAGGCTTAATAACAGTATTAAGTATTTTTATTGAAGTGAAGTGGTGCCTAGTTGGGAGAATTTCCTTCAGCTAGAAAGGCACTGGTGTACTAGGAGTTGGCTGCCTGCATCTACAATTGAAATGTAGGAGAGGAAGTCCTATTTCATAAGATTAACAGAAGTATAAGAGCTTTCAGAAGACGACAAATGTAATTAAAATGTATATAGTAATGGACACACACAGAAAAAAAGAAGCTATACAAGACAAAGGGAATGAAGAATAGCACAATTTCAAACACGCAGAACATTTACTAATAATGCAATTGTGCTATCCATCATTTTTCCATTTTAATTATATCATTTTAATATTATTATTATCATTATCATTATTATTATTATTATTATCATACAAATGTGGTCTCAGGTCTCAACACTTGCCATTGTTAATCGCTCGCAAGCAAACATTATGAAATATTTCTTAGGACACTAAGGAATTTTTTGTTCTTAGTTCCTCAATTACGATACTTTAGGTTAAGAAAATTGATGTGATGTGATGGACAGCGTGAAAACATTCTGAAGTTATGATGCTGTGCTGTGATGTAATGTGACAGTCTACATTGATTGGCCTGAATATGGTAATTTAGATTTCACCACCATGGAACGATAACTGTTTGTACATTCTGGGACACAGTACATATCTACCAACTAAAAATATTATTTAATTAATATTAATACACATTTCCTATAGTTAACAAACTACTCTCGGATAACATGTCACTTCAGTGCTATTTATTTTGTCACTTCACATTCTCATTTACCGTTTATTTCTATAATAACAAATCAGCACGAAAACTCCTGTTTCGACGTCTACAGAATGAGTTTTGGTTCACTATTTTTATTTTCCTGAACACATAATTGGCAGGTATCAGGCCATTTTCATAGTGTCGTCATTCTTTCGATGTTAACATAAAGTGTAGTGCGAATGCTTAGGAATTACTCTGACCGTCGACGTTAAAAAACGTGACGGTGAAGTTCTGGCATGTGTGAATCCACCTATGTGTACAACCTCTGGTTAACAACCTGTTAACCTCTATTCTCGGAATAGCGCAAGAAACGCGTTGTGAAAATCCGGAAAAATGCCTAACCAGAGAAAAACTCGAGATAACTTAACCGGATATTCCTGGCTGGTTAGCGAGCTTAACTGCAAAAGAATTGCAGAGATAGTGACAGAAGCACCCAGCAGTGACGAGATTTTGACTGAACTGTTCATGAGAATGAGGAAGGAAAAGGAAGAGTAACAATCCCGATTCCGAATGTATATCAAGGTTTTGCTTATCAAAGGAAGCTGCACTTCGCCTTGTCAGTCTTTTACATTAGGAACTGTAGCATATGACGGACAGGTGAGATTTTTTCTCTGTTTCCTTAAATAATATTGTTTATTTGTAGTAATACGCATTCAATTTCAGTACCTTGTGAATTATGTCATTCGATTTATGTAAATCAGGCACAAATAAATTACGATTCATAGAAAAATAGTATTGATTTTTAATTATTTCTGTTCTCTGATGTAATTAAAATAAAATAAACAAGTGTATATGGATTAATACATTTTTATTCTGAAATCATTTGAATTAATTTTTCTTTTCTGATACTAATTTTGAGCTTTGTATTGCTTTCTCAACTAATACAGTTATTTCTCCTTTCTCTGGTTCTTGTCATGGTACTTTTGAAGTAGCAACATCTGCAACTCAGCTAATTCTTTCACATTTGAGAACAGGTATTTTTACTCTGCAAATAAACTGACAGTTCTAATCTGAATGGCAAGAAAAGAAAGAAGAACACAGTGAAGGTGCCAGGACTCTCGTTACTTTCCCACCCTCACCCAGATTACATACAGGTGCTAGAGATGATTGCACAACCCAAAATTATATATTAAACAGTTTCTAACCATTTATGGTGAGATACAATAACAACAGCCTCCAGTTTGGTATCTGCCATGGATACATTTCCACCCCAAGACTATAGAAAAGATGATGGATGCTTGTGTAAATGTTGCATCATATTCTTAAAATAAACTACCACTATAATTCATATAGGCTCAAGAATTGCAAAAGTGGATGCACAAAAAGTGTTCAATAATTTAGCAAGGGTATTTTCTGTATAACACTCATCGTTGCTGTAATGAGTGAATCATTCTAAGACGTAAATACAACAGCAAGCTAGCCTGTAATACCTTTCAGAGTTTTGAGTCAAATAATTCTCAATGATGTCTATGTTACCACAGTTTGTTGGAGAGACTATAAAGACCAGCTATTTCATAAAGCAGACCGCATTCCACAGTTACTTCTATTTTTGTGCCCACTTACAATCCACTATCTACCCTACAGCTACATCTGATGGGATACTATAGTACAGAAATGTTCCATCTGAATTGAACTGACCGTAGCGTCATTCTGTGACGATAATCGTATATTCTTGGAACTTGCATTACATATATGGGAGCCATCAATCTACAGCCCCTGCTACCTTTTCTGTGCTCAATATTTACATGTTTCTTACTTTAAATGATAATAATAGTACATCAATTGTACCCGCTCTGTCGATCTATGTGATATTGTTTGTGAATGTAAACTGTGGCATATTTTTTCGTATACTTTACTCGGAAATCTAGAAAGATATCTTACTGGTCGAATAAAAAATAATAGATCATTTACATAAATTCAAGATAGGAATTTATACATATATGTACGGTACCCATTTAGTTAGATGTTTAGCACTAATATTTTAACTGAATGAGACTACAAAGTTTTCATGTTTTCTACTATACTCTTGAACTCATTCACAGTATCTACCAGCTTCAAGGTACCCTCAAATGAAAAGTTTTGCGACCTGGAACGTTTATCACTCATGTTTGACACACTATTTCTACAGACGACGACTACGTAAATCTAAATATGAAATGACATACACGAAAATACCTAGAGTGCTCTTCAGTTGTTGCCAACTTAACTTGACATGAACGCTGTTCTAGGACTAACTAACTGAGGAATAAAATGGCGATGTACAACGCTTACTCCAAGGAATCAGAGGTTTGTCGATTCCATAGGCCATGCCTGTTCCGCTAGCCCTGGATTTATCCCGAGATTCTACAACTGGCCCTGTCTAGACTAGAACATAGATAACATAGACTGTGCATGACGTTATTACACTGAAACCATGTGGCGGTATGCCACATAACGTGAAAAAATACCGTAATATTAAAGATTTTCGGAAACGTCGTAACGAAATAAATACTATCGCAGAAAAATCCAAAAGACTATGTAATCAACTAATATGATCTGTGATTGTTATTGTAATATCTGTTCCTTTTGATAAAGGATCTCGGACTTCCCTTTTGTTTCTTGGTGATGTAAGAAGCCATTTTGTGATGAGGCACAAAAACATGTAAGTTTCATGTAATATTTAGACTAAATGTAATCGAATGTTCCTTAAAAGTGTCACTAATGTCTTACTGTAACAGATAATATGCTTATAAAGTGAGTGACTTAAATAATTTATGCAAATTTTGTAGGGGAACATTGGTGCAGAGGTCAACACCATTGTTCTAAATGATAACGAACTAGAGTCGCAATAATTGTTTGAATATTTGCTAATTTTGACAAATATTAACATAAAACAACATTTTGGAGATTTCTCTTGATTAGAGGTTCTTCTTATGAAATGGTAACTGTAGTCAGTTTTTCTAATATTGAACCATACTCATATAACATGATTTCCGTAATTTTTTATGATCTCTGTTTAATGGAAATTGCCAGAATCTCCTCAGCATTGCAGTTTCACAAAAGTAAAACAAATTATTAATTATACAGCTGTATATCTGGAAGACTGTTTGTTGGTGGTGTCTTTTACTATAAAAACAGCATGTCGGGCAAACAAGAGAAGTACCATAACAGAGTCAATGACATGAATAAATTTTCAGTTGTGAAGGAGGCAGAATAACACAAACTCATTATAACTTTACATAACAAACAAATACCAATAATACATACGTAAAAGGAACCACCACAATAGTGCCCAACGTGTGAGCACGAACCACCGATTTATATAAATATTTCAATTGTGGAGGTACTTAAAGCAACAACACAACTGGAGTCCAAAGCGTGCAACTCGAACCACTTACATAAATATATCTTGACAGATGTGCAAACAGATATATACCTGTATTTAGTTTTTGATTGAACTCATAATCTCAAATTAAAACTTAGATGTAAATGTATATTATGTGTCTGTAGACATTCCAGGTGGTACATATTTTAAAGTTGTAAAAATAATCTGTTTCACGTACCACTTCCATCAAAATCGTACAAGCAACCTATCCATGTGTCAGAAGTGGCTGCAGTAACCGATCCTTGGGCTGCAGCTTTGAGGAAAATAAACAGAACAATAAACCAAAAACTACAAAAGGTAAGAGTGCAGACGCAAGTGCTGCTATCTGGTGGACGAAAAGACATAAAAAAGCAGGAGGAGAGGCACTCTGCACAGTGATACATTTTAAAATGTCTACATATTTTAATGAATTTACATTTGCATATTTTTACAGTCACGTCAAAACGAATCATTTACCAAAATCAGTAATGACAGTGTTCAATTTGAATGTCTGACATAGATAGTTCAGTGCAGTGCATATTTCATACGATTTTGTTTGCCACATTAGTGTAAAGTAATTTAAAGTCAAGAGTGCACAAAGTTAACTTCAGAGCACTGATGGCCATAATTAATGATTCAGTATAAGTAAAACTTGCACTGCTGTTGCAGAAAGTTCTGTGTAGGTGTACTAGCTCAGTTCATTTACAGAGTTAAGCTTTGAGTCAATTTGAAGAATTTTAGTTAAGGATAGTATTACATAACTAAAAGATAGTGAATTTAGGAACATTTTTCTAATTTTTGTGTGTTTCTCTTTCGGTATATTGTGACACAATTTCACTTAAAGTGTCTGTTATATTTCTTGTGTTTTTGTGCATGTCTTGTGAACATTGTCACTGAATAAGCATGAATAGGCCACTTAGAGAAAAAGTACTGAGAGTGAGGCTTTATCTGATGCAGAAGTGGACGATAATGTCCACACGCTCGTAGAATACCCAATCGCAAATTCCTCAAAAGGAACCAGAACAGGAACCAACATTTCACGATTTTACTGCAAATACTGAAGAAGCTCAAGTGAGCACACATGTTCATGAAATTAGGCCAGAAACGATGACTGATGTCGCAGCATCAGCTGATGGTGCATCAGTAACAGCAGGTCCTAGGCCTAATTTTCTTGCAATGTTGTTAGCACTATTAGATATTCGGGATAGACAACGCGAACAAGCACTTTTACATAAGGTAAAAGACGTGTTACAATCAGAACATAGCAAACGTGAGGAAAGGGAAAGTGTACTAGCCAAAGCCCTTGAGCAAAGAGAGAAAGCTGAACCCTTGGCTAGGGAGTAAAGAGAGAAAGAGCGTGATGCCCTTCTTGTTCAAATATTTAACGACCTTTTAGAAGAACGAGATAAGGCTATCTTCTCACATCTATCACAGGACATGAATGTGATATAACAACAAGTTTCGGAACTTATAGAACAAAACAAAAATGTTAAAGAAAATTCAATAACCTTGACGTCAGAGTAAATAATCTTGACAATGCCCATGACGTGCTCGAAAGGCAAGTAAAGGTTATCAGCTGGACGGTCGATGGCCTCACACAAGACTTGGACCAACGCATCGACGATCGTATCTCTGAAGCCGTGGGCCGGTTGCAGGTCGACCTGCCCATCACACCACGTGTTGCTGTAGAGCAACACCTGAAACTCGATTCACTGCAGAAAAGAGAGTAATAAGGCAACTTTCCAGTTAATATACGCCGTGATGAGAAATTTGTCTGGAGAGTTACCAAAGCCAGACTCCACTGACTTTTACAGGCATTGTCGGTACCGCGGATTCAGGTGTACCAACCCTTGCCCAAGTAAAACTTGAGGAATTGTTGATAAAACGTAGACAGTTTCAGTCATACAATGATGAGAAAAAGGCTGTGCATCCTGTCGTCATTATAAAAAGTTTAAAAACGTTTTGCTTCTCGCTTAGACACAGAGGCAAAAGATTTAGTTTATCACATCCTTTATAACAGAAGATGCAGCGCTGTGGGCTTTTTCTGATTTTGAAAACAAATTTCTTGCAAGGTTCCCGAGCTGTACATGAAAGTTGAAGACAACAGGTCTACTACACTGAACTGTTCAACCCCCACTAGGGGAATTTAAGAAAATATTTTCAGAAATATCTTAATAAGACGCTCTATTGGGATGAAACGATGTTGGAAAGGGATGTATTGAGAATTCTTAAAGGAAAACTACCCACTGACATCGAGAAAAACTCGTGCATGTCCCAGACATGGACATAGAACAATTTATGTCGAATCTAGATTCTTTGGATTTAATGCAAGAAGATGCACCTAAAAACGAATATGGCAATGTGGGGAGTAATCAAAACAACGATAAATCACGACAGTCGAATAGTAGCAACCCCAGAAAGAACGGGTTTGCGAAGGATAATGATTCTTCGAATGACTGAGCGTACAATAAAAGGCAGGCGGAGTGTAACCAGCAACCGAGTAACAGTAATTGGCATCCTAGCCATGCGGAAGGAAACCAATATTAACCTCGTACTTACTCACCGACTAAAAACGGCAATAAACACTACGGCCGTAAACGGAGAGATTAAGGAGGGGGGGTAATACCAACTTCCCACAGAAAAACATGCGCACTTCCAATGACCACTGGCAACACCGAGGACCAGCAAACTGGCAGGCATAAAGTCAAATGAACTTGATGTGCTGAAGCAATATTGATAAACTGACAAAGACTTTTCCCTTATATGAAGGGCTTATTTCAATAGTGGTACAAGTCCATTTTTGTTCATTCTGAGATACAGGATCCTAAAGTTAAATGAGCGCTGAAAAATCTGCAGTTGACATACCAGAAATATTCAAGCATATGGTTTCTTGTTAGAGATGAACCTTTCTTTCAGTTTGTTTCGACCATTAATTTCAGAAGCATCATAGACAAAAAAGTGGAGGTAATGGACTTGTACCTCTATTGATGTAAGCCTTCATATGTGAAACTAGGATAACTTGTTATGGACTTGAACCTTAAGTTACAAAACATGTCATGGACATCCTTAAACAGCGAATATGAAAAAACGTTCTACAATAATTTGTACTGTAACCAACTTGTACGTAAACTTCTTCCTTTTGTGTTGATGTAAATACTGTTTTATCATAATTGTTGTATATATGGATGTTTAAATGTCTGTGATTCGAAATAATCATTAAATACCACAGGAAAGTAAACAGTTCGAAGACTCTGAGCGGGGTTGTTTTCGACACGTTTTTTCCCATGCGCCTGTAACCCGAATGGGGGAGTGTAAGCCTTTTGTTATTAGGTCATAGGTTATTCCAAGCTGTTCGCCTTCATGTGAGTAAGTTAAACACAAGCCCAGACAAAATAAATGTAAAGCTGAAAATACATTGTAAAGAAATACTGTTGGTGTGAGTTAAAGTGCAGTAACAAGTGTGACTAATAACTTTAAAAATCATGTGAAGTGATTGGGTCTGGTAGTGAGTGAGACATAACACTGGAAATATTTGGGTACATCCTCACTAGGGGGCCCATGTGACAGTACGCCACATAATGTGAAAAAACAATACTAAAGAATTTCGCAGATTTAACAAAACTGACATTGTAACAAAATAAATATTATTTTAGAAGATCGAAAGACTATGTAATCAACTGATATGTGGTTGTTATTGTAATCCGCGTTCCTTTTGATAAAGGATCTAGGACTTCCCTTTTGTTTCTTGGTTATGTAAGAAGCCGTATGTTTCATGTAATATTTAGTCTAAATATAATCAAATATTACTTAAAAGTGTCGATAATGTTTTATTGTAACTGATCCTATACTCATGAAGTGAGTGACTTAAATAATTTACGCAAATTATATAGGGAAAAGTTGGTGCAGAGGTCAACGCCATTGTTATAAATGATAATGGCCAAGCGACGTAATAAATATTTTTAATATTTGCTAATTTTGAGAAACAATAACAATGAATGTAAATGTAGGAGATTTCTCTTGATTAGAGGTTCTTCTTTTGAAGCAGTAATAGTAGTCAGTCTTTTTAAAATTGAACCATACTTAAAAACGTGATTTCAGTAAATTTTTTTTATCCCCACATAACGGAAATTGCGAGAATCTCCCCAGCATTGCAAGATCACAAAAGCAAAACAAATTATTATTTACACAGCTGTATATCTGGAAGATTGTTTGTTGGTGGTGTCTTTTACTGTAAAAACAGCTTCTCAAGCTAACTAACTGCGAGAAGAACCATAACAGAGTCAATGACATAAATAATTTTTCAGTTGTGAAGCAGGCAGAATATCACATACTAACTTTAACTTTACATAACAAACAAATACCAACAATGTGTATGTATAAAGAACCACCACAACCAACATCTAAGTCACGTGAGTCGGGGCAGGAAGTTTGCCGAAGTCGAGTTGCTGCTATTGCAGTTGCTCTGTATATGTGTTAGCATATGACTTCTGGTATACGTTCAATTTATCGCAAGTGTAGTATTTTCATTTACAGTTCTGTATTGCAAGGTGAGATCTTGTACAGCATTTGGTTGCACCAAAAGGTGTGTGAAAGGAACAAATATTTCGCTCCATAGGTAAATTTCTTTTAACAATACAAAATGCTTCTGAACACTTTTGTAAGTCTGACTTAGTATATTTCCAGGGTGGAGTATTTATTTGTGTCTACATATAAGATATGGATCATTATACTGTATATCTTTGTTGTGAAGATAAATGTTTTACATAGTCTCAAAATTGATCACAGTTTTCTCAGAGATAAAGTACAGAGAAATATTTGGATCCTGGTCTGGAAAGAAAAATTTTTTAAGCAACCAACCACACAGTGCTGTAAAGGAAACTTTCACCAGAAAGTTTTGATGCTGAGACCGGTATAGGAAGGAAACTCAAGCCAGATGCTGTACCATCAATTTTTTATTGTCCTCCATGGTTAGCACCTAAAGGAAGAAAGAGGAAACCACCAACTCAGAGAAATGCGCAAGAGGCATCTTCTAGTTCGCAAAATGATGTTTAAGATGCATTTTATTTGTACTATTATCAAAATGACTAAAGAAAGTTGTTGTACACAAGTTTGGTTGACTTAAATCTATAATTTCATTCCAACTGAAATTACATTTAGCTCAATATTGGTTTAGTTTGTATAAAACACTGACTAGTGTTGCTGAGGAAGATTTGTTATTAGTAGGGCACTGATAGGCTACTAAGATCAAAGCATTTGATTTAATTATTTCTCTTTTTCCATGTCATTACATTATGTACAGTGTGTGTACTTGTGATATAAGACATATCAACTTGATCCAGTATCTTAAAATGCATAGAGTACATGTTACAGTATAAAGCTTAAAATTATTGATAATGGTAATATATAGCATAGATTTTTATCTTGATTGATGTGTAGGTCTTAAAGCTATTTGTATATTACTTAATTACAGATCAGGCAGCCAAACACATATGATGCATAATTTTTTCCATTAAATAATCCTTTGGCTCTTTCTAGAATACCTTTTCACTCATATTGCCCTGTAGACTCTTAAAATTGTACAACCAGGTGCCAAGGACTTTTCTCAGCAGCTCTCAGTTTCTGTGGCATACTTTCCAGTTGGCCTTTATTTCATTTGGTATGAATGAACACATTTTTTTTCTGGTATTACACTGGCTTTGATTCACAAAATTGTTCTCTTTATGTACATCGATGGTAATTTCAATATTTTTAGATTATGGTAGGCAGTTCTGCATGAGTCAGTTTTTTTTATTGAAGATGGTCTTAATGGTCTTTTTTCGCAATTCATAAACTCTTTTAGTACTATTGCTGCTGGGATTTTCCCAAGCAGTAATATAAAAGTATGGTTCAAAAAGAGCATGGTATACTATTCACAGAAATGGTTTGTTAGCATAATTTGCAAGCTGTTTCATGACAGTGTAAGTAGCTGACTGTGGAGTAAGGTTTAAAACTGTAGTTGATAGCAGTAAAATGTTAAATTTGTGTTCAAAATCAGTGTAGAAAATTTTGTCATTGTGTTGCTTTTTTTTAGTCCTGTCACTGATGGCCATCAACTAAAATGGCCAGGAACATTCAGGAAATCCTATATATGGGATTATGCGAAGTAAGCAGTAATTGTGTCTCCCAATAAAGTAACTAATCTTGTGGAAGTTGCTAAGAGTAGACTTGAAGTGGCAAGGAAAAAGATACGTTTAGAGAGACAGAAATGCCATTGTTTAACAAAGTCAGTACTGGTGAAGCACTGCTATCAGAATTAAAACAGAAGCAGATGATCACTGGAAGTACAGCTCACATGTTGGAGGTAAACTAATATTTCTAAATTCTGAGTCTTATTACTCATACAGCGCTGCAAAGTTAAGAAATCTACAAAGTAAAATAGTAGTGTCAACAGTGATAACTGTTTTGTGTGTTGTACATTTCATCTTTCAAACGCAAGTGTTGAATCTTAAGGGAAGTAATATGCACCTACCATACTCTTGATTTTACTACAAATAAGTTGTCCATTTTTCTACTTTTGTGCAAATATATTATTCAATCGTTAGTAAAAGTTGTTCCTTTTGTTTTTGTCGAAGCTTCTCCCATCAGTTGTTGTCCATCTTTTGAGAAGCTTTAATGGAGAACATGGAAAGGAGTATCTGGAAGAGCTACATAAATTTGAACTTACTCTCAACTTTTTTTCAGAATTGGTTAAAAACAGTCTTGGTTGTAATTTTAGTATTTTATTTTTCAACTACGCATTTCACCTTATTTAGGCATCTTCAGGTTATCTTTATTTGGTATTTCTTGGAAGGATCCTTTAGTCAGTGTAGCCAAAGGGCATCGTCGAATATATCAGGCAACATCGCCTTCGTTAAACTCAGTAAAAACTTTTCTAGATGGACGCGAGTGACATCAAAAACTGCATAACGCATTCCCGTTTACAGGAGCGAGTAACAGTTTATTCTGTTACTCACTCCTGTGAACGGGAACGCGTTATGCAGGTCTTGATGTCACTCTCGTCCATATAGAAAAGTTTCATCATGTCTTGCCACAAAAGGGGCTATTTTCAGTAAAAATGGCCCAATTAAATGGAGTTATTTTGTGGAGCTACAAAAATTACCGTTCCAGAGGGATTGCATTTGGGGACAAAACTGACGAAAGCCGTATTAAGTGGCACAAAGAACCTATGAAGGTTAAATCTGCTGCACAGACATTTAGGTGTTTCCAGTGCCCTTACATACTGTGACAAACATTTGGGTCTCTCCCAGTTTCAGGGTTGTGAAGCAATGGAGAAATCTGTCAGGTTGATGAATAATTTACTTGACATGTTAAACAGTAGGAACCTATTTTGCAAGGGATTCAAAGGACGTATGGTCCCAATTACATATAGTGATGTACGCAAATACGTAAAAGAAGCGAAAGATGGGGTGTTTACATTTAAAAAAATCTGTTGGGGGTACATTACTGGTGTATTGCACAAGAAGAATTGAGTTTCTAGCCATGATCATTAGTCTGTATTCGTCCTTAGCTGTGTATGAGGATATTACAGATAGATTTGCGCCAGGAATTACATTGTTATTGACTCACAAACTTAGTGAAAACCACTTGGAAGTATTTTTCAGTGCTGTGAGGAGTCGTGGGGGGCGATTAATACACCCACAGCTCGGAAATTTGAAGCTGCGTTCAAGAGACTTCTGGTTCATGTCCATATTCGCACACCTGCAAGTTCAAATTGTTCTGCCATTGATGCTACCACAATTCTCAGTGTAACATCAAGTACTATCAAAATGAGGAAGTTGAATGCAGTGTGTTGCCTTCTGTTCCAGGAGTGACATTAATAAATTATGACCATGGTTATATATTCCATCCAGCTTCCCTCACATTATATGTGAATGATGTTGTTGAATATATTGTTGGATTTGTGGCCAGGAAACCTGTCAAAAAAGTGCAATATTAGCATATTGGCACCATGTTCCAATGTTTCAGGTTAAGGGCTGTTGAACATAAAGAACAGAGGTGGCTTGTCTCTTGCATTGGATGATGTTTCTTCTGTTTATAAAATGGGCGAGAGGGTAAGAGGCAAACATCAATTTTAAATGTGAAAAGCGCCTTGAACAAACTGATCACAGCAGGAGTTAAAGAATGATAGTTTTCCTCAGTTGAATGAACATCTCAATTTGTCCACCCATCGACAATCATATTCACCAGATAAAAAAAATGTGTACTCACTTAAAATAAGGCTGCATCATGAAGCAAGACTCTGCAGCGAGAGACTTCATGATGCTCGGATTAGGATTTTCTACACCAAAATAGTATTGTATAAGAATCAGTGATTGTGTGTTTTCAGAATGGATGTCTGTGCTGATAGTGACAGAAGTCTGACCCCAACAGACAAACTATAGTTTTTATTTTTGTGTGAAATAAATCAATTTTAAAACTGACTTAAAGTATTTGTCCTTCTTCACTGAAGTTGTTTCTTACTAACTTACTTTGTTACAATGTTTATTTCTATTGTCTTTGTTGCAATTATTTCTTGTCACTTTCCTTGTTGCAGTTATTTTTTATCACTTTCTTTGTTGCAGTTTCTTACACTTTGTTGTAATTTCGTGTCAGTTCTTTGTCATGGTTCTTCATTGCAGGTTTCTGTATTGTAGTTGTTGAGTGCTAATTTGTTTATAAAGAGGCTTCTAAGAAATCCGAGACCGTCCAGTGGGTTCTGTATTTTCGTGAGGAATTTGCCAGCTGACACAGTTGCAGTGTGTTTTGGGAAAAGGACGAGAGTGAAGTGTGCTGACTATTTACATATCCACATACAAGACAAACAAGAAAACAGATTTTGTTCAGGTTTGGAATAAGTGTTCTCATTTGAAGACTGTTTCAAAGGGAAGATGTTTCCAGATACGACTTTTTGTGTTCTAAATGTTTTGACAGAATAACAACACTGATAGCATCTGAAAAAGGTGAAGCCTCCCATGGTGCAGATGATGCAGATTTTGCATCAATAGAGGAAGAATTAAATACTCTGAATCTGTTAGCTACAGAGGTAGGTGTTAGTCCTGTCATGGTCAATGAAGTTGAGCCACAAACTCTATTGGAAGATCAAAATTTTATGCACTACGACCTAAGTGGGTAGTTCCACACCCACCTAGAGATGTCTGTTTATTTGTGTACTGTGTGACTTTTGAACTTTGTGTGGTTACTTTGAAGAACTTACTGGAGTACATGACATACAACACATTGGTTGGATTGGTTGGGTGCGTAAAGTTATTAGTAGTCTGTGACGTAAAGCGAGAAACTTGTTTGTTTCAAAAATGTGGTGACTGTCCTGGAAAGGGAGGACTGTCTTTAGACGCTTGGCCTGGAAGACATAGCAGATAACTCTGCAGAAATTATATATGAGACATGGGAGGTAAAAAAACTGTTTAAGAAAACTGTTGCCTTTGACAGTTTCATTGAAGAACTGGTCAGTGAAATCAGTAACACACCAGCATCTGAAAAAATTGCAACAACACATTGCAGAAGTGAAAGGGCGTGTACATGCTGATGAAATATGTTTAGTGCTTAGCAGTAATTTTGCTGAGAATTTGTCTATGGTTCTCCTACAAGAAGTACAAGGGTATCATTGGAGTAATGACCAGGTTTAAATTTTTACAGAAGTGACATATTTTCAAAACGAGACAACAAGTGTTGCAGTTATAACTGATGACACAGGACATGACTCAGCACATGGTTTGCTAGCGATTCGCGATATTCTTCAATTGCAAAGGTGCTCCTAGTCATTTTAAAAATCGGTACCAGCTGTTTGAACTGGGTAAGCCGCTTCTGCCAACTGACTGGGTATACGGTGCTACTGGTCATGGCAAGAGGCCTTGTGATGGTGTAGGAGGCCTGCTGAAGCACTATGGTACAAAACATAATATTTCCAGACCAAATACAGCTGCGATTCTTTTGTCGAAAGAGGAAATCGAAGCATTCCATGAGCAGAAAAATAAGAAAGGTCCAAACAAATTACTCCTTTGAAAAGAATTCAGAAGACACATTTTTGGACTCAAAGTGATGGGCGAACACACATTTCACACAGGAGCAAGAAAGAAGAAATATCGTTCGTTCGGCCGACACTTCAGAAAGAGCAGGATAATTTTCAGATTCACAACCTGAGAAGGAGGTTGTTTGTGGTGTGTTTGTGTGTGTGTGTGTGTGTGTGTGTGTGTGTGTGTGTGTGTGTGTGTGTGTGTAGGTGTGTGTGTGTGTGTGTGTGCGTGTGTGTGTGACTGTGACTGGTGGCTTGCAGAGATTATAGACACCAGTTATGAGTTAAATGAAATTGTAGTGAACTTTATGCTACCACATGGACCAGCTGATGGATATAGGTTTCCAGCTGAAGCACAGCAACAGCGCCATCAGTGCTCATTTCCTGTTGACAATGTTTTGAATATTGTAAGTGCTCCAGTTCCTGTTGGTTGAACAGGAAGGCATAACTCTATAGCAAAGGAAGATATTGAAGCAGTGGAACATGTTTTTAGTTCATTGACTGGCTTATTTCAGTACAAAACAGAGTGCACAGAAGTTGTATAAATTGATACCTTTAAGTCTTTGGACCTTTCACATACATATTGGACCCATTTAAAATACTAGAATAATGAGTCTCTTCTCATCTTTCAAAACTACAATTATGTTAAATAAGGCTAGTTTTTGATTTTAATGAGCCCCTTATGAGATAATATGGTAATAAAACAGGTTTTATGTATGGAAAAAATTTCAGTTGTCTATAAAACCTAATGAACCTGAAAGTGGAAGCTCTCCTTTTCAAGGAATGTAAAACTATATGGCACTAATGAACAGAAGAAAGTCAAAATTTTATGGGCTGGCATTTTCGAAAAAGACATTTTTTTCCATAAATTAGGAAAATTTCAGAACGCTATAATAAAAGAAGTTTGACACAGGGTAACTGTGTTGCTGAATGTCTCCATTCAACAATTTCCTTTCAAACAAAAACTTGGAAAGAAATCTCTGTTTATCCGAATATGCACGCTCTGACATCACAAAATCAGATATTCCATCACAGTCTAACATAACAGGCGCGACACTCACTGCTATCAAAGTTGTTACGGTTTGAGAGATGGAGCGACACTAGTGCTCCAAGCGGCGAGTAAGGTGAACGTCAGACACGTCGTAAGCATAATGTTTATTTTGCATCCATGTCCTACGTAATTTACGAAAAATTTGAGTTATTTTGTTGCCTCCAAGGGTTTGTGTAGTATCACAAGGCATATATGTTTCTAAAAATGATTCTAAAATAAGCGCAAGTATGGACAAAAACCATGAATCGAGTGGCAAGCTACAACACATTCGTGAAGAAAAACTTGTGACGTTGGACAGAATTACAGCTTACCACGTTGATATCAAAAGAATATAAACACACAGATTCACACGTAAGAAGCACAGACATGTACCTCTACATGCAAAAGCGATCGACAGCTCATTTGTTGTTCTGTAGGCCTGCAATCTTTGTCATTGCCACCTGTTGCCACAAGTACGACCTTCATCTTTACATTATTCTAAGTGGGACAAGCAACTCTGAAATAGTGCGAGAAATATGTTAAAAACATTACAATGAGCTGATTACATTTCACGCAAAACCAAATATTTGAATAATTTTCAAGCAGTCTGTTTGTGAACACGGTGCTAACAAAATAATGTCATCACAGAAAGGAAGCAAGAAAATTTAAGTGACTAACAACAGAAGTGAATGAAATGCTTATCAAGGAAATCAGCAGCCCAAGTAAGCCAATTTCTGTAGGTTATTATTTGCTTTCTTGTTGTTCGAAAATATGTCTTGATTCCAATAAATATCGGGATCCTACTGTCTTCAACAATCGTTTGTCCTTGTTCTCTTGATCCTTCTGATAAAGTTTCTGTCGCTGTCTGTAGGCACTTTCCTTGTCCTGTAATAGTTTTTCTAGAAGCCTAGCGATCTGCACATTCTGACACTTCACACGCTTTGGTAAGACACGAATAACTGCACTCAATCTAACCACTTCATCGTCAAAGCAGGTCTGTGTTGACGATTCACACGAATCTGGCACTGATACAAGGAGAGTTGAACTGGATGCTTCTGTATCACACGATTGTTTTACAACTTTAGATGGATTGTCGAATCTTTGTGGCAGTTTCCTTTTCGTCGTCAGTTGAGGTGGCTTATTTGGGATGTCAAACAG
This sequence comes from Schistocerca piceifrons, assembly GCF_021461385.2. Classification (NCBI taxonomy): domain Eukaryota; kingdom Metazoa; phylum Arthropoda; class Insecta; order Orthoptera; family Acrididae; genus Schistocerca; species Schistocerca piceifrons. The sequence continues at coordinate 509,429,961 of NC_060138.1, forward strand.
TGTGGATACTGCATTCCACACGGGTTTATTATTTTCTGCGTTCATGAACTGATTTTGATCCAAATGTCGCGAACAAAACCTAATATTATTATACAGGTAAATTGGGTCTTTTTCGTAAGGTCTTCTTGTCTGCTATTAACTAGCCATTTTCCGCTCCTAAAACGAAACACTAATCATTAATACACGTGTAGTTTACAAGTGAATCCTGAGGATACAGTTTAGTAACATGATGGTATGTACCTTTCAGGATCCTTAGGAAACCTTTAAAGACAGCTGTGGTGTCTTCTTCCTGTTGTTGCTGCAATTTATTGGGCTACAAACGCTCCCGCTTGCAAAAACCATTGTAGAAATGAAAATAAACAACCACTATTCGCTGTCACGATCACGCCGAACTCACAATTTAACTTACTGGCCGCTTGGGGCGCTGCTGGAACGGTAGGCAACAAAATCGAGGCGAAGTGTCGCGACTGCTACGTTAGACTGTGGTTTCTATTCTGATTAAATCTGTATCGTACTACTTGATCTTGTGTTTTATCACTGATCTCCCAAAAGAAAGAATCTTTATCAACAGTAGTGTCTGATGCTTCGACCATAGATATTGGTAGACTGGTCATGACGTATATTTCGTGGCACCAACATCTCTACTGCTATACCATGTGACTATTGGCAAAACAATGGTGGTATCCTGTTGTGCTTATGGTTGCACCGAGCGTTTTGTGAAGGGAAGTAACATTAAATTTCACGTGTAAGTATTATTAGTATAATTTAGCGGCATTTCTTGAATACTGATAAACTATTGTGTGTATCATATCCTTACCCAGAACGCCACAGTTACATAAATTGGCGGTTTGAGGTGCTGTGTGTGTTTCCAGGCGCACATTGCAATCGTATATATTTCTTGAAATGGTAAGCTACAAAGCTGCTTTTTCTCTTTCGTATAGGTTTCCAAAGGATGAAGGACGCAGGCAGATGTGGATACAGGCAGTGAAACGAAAAGATTTCAAGCCTACTGCGCACACACGCATCTTTTCGAAGCACTTTGAAGAAGATATACACATATATATCTAAAAACAAAGAGGATGTGACTTACCAAATGAAAGCGCTGGCATGTCGATAGACACACAAACAAACACAAACACACACACAAAATTCAAGCTTTCGCAACCAACGGTTGCTTCGTCACGAAAGAGGGAAAGAGAGGAAAAGACGAAAGGATGTGGGTTTTAAGGGAGAGGGTAAGGAGTCATTCCAATCCCGGGAGCGGAAAGACTTACCTTAGGGGGGAAAAAAGGACAGGTATACACACACACACACACACACACACACACACACACATCCGTCCGCACATACACACCTATATATATATTGTGTGTGTGTGTGTGTGTGTGTGTGTGTGTGAGAGAGAGAGAGAGAGAGAGAGATAATTATTACCAATAACCCTTCCCACTCCAAAAGCAATGGCAATGTGCATTGCTACTACATAAGAAGAAAGGATGATTTTTACTATCCTGGATTAAATCTGACTTTGGTACAAAAAGGGGTGAATTATGCTGGTATTATTTTAAAGAACAAATTGCAAAAACAAGTTAGGGGTTTGATTTTTCATCAGGGTTTAGTTTTTTTTTTTTTTTTGTACTTCCCAGTTACAAAACATACGAATATCAGAAACAAATACTGAATACCATTTGCAGAAAGGTAGTTGTATGGTCTATGTTAGTTTCCAGATAATAAGCTGTAATGTATGGGATAAATAATATGCTGCCACAAAAATCTTTGGTCATTTACCAAAAAGCATTAAAAGCCTGACAGATAGCCAACCAGCATTTAAAATCAAACTAAAAGAATCTATGAATGACAGCTCCTACTCAGTAGAAGATTTTTTAGGTATAAATAAGTGATTGGAAGAATTGTCATGTAATGATAGGTCTACCTTTCATTAAACTGACACATCATTGTGAAGTATCGTATTCATGATCTGTGGAACAAGTATTCATGTAAGTAGGTACTGATTTTGTAGATATCTTACTTGCTACATCTACGAAACAAACTGTTTAAACCAAAAAAGAGCTTTCAAATGAAACTGCTTTACGTTTTGTGGGTGAACGACACAATTGAGTTCGTTATATTCGATGTGAACACGTGTGTTTACGTTACAGGTTTCGTTGTTTATGCCGATTTATGTAGTCTATAACACTTTCTACAACCAAGGCACTAAAACACACACACGCAATATTTACATTTTACGCAGTGCATAACGCGTATTGTGAGTAGAGAATGCATCTCATAATTGGTAACACTGAAATATTCGCGGCGAATATATTGCCGAACATCGAAAGTGTTACAGCAGTTCACAAAGTTCATTGTGAAGTAATGGCTGTAAAACTAAATTTATACAGTGGTTACGCAATAATTTATCACTTCTAGCTGTGTTTACATAAGCTACATTTAATGTGGTGAAGTTAGCAGGAAATTCACTGAGAAATGCTGGAAGTGAAATCAGGAATCAAAATGGTGCCTTGAACTCCCGCCGACGTTCTGCCAACAGTCACGTGATTCTATGTTGTAGCCACGCCAGATGTATAGCCGCTGCACTGCTTGCCCAGTCTATTAGTATCTATGGTCGAAGGTCTGATGAAACTTCCCCTTGCCCCAACTGTGGTACACTTTCTGTGGAGTTATTCGTTTGTTTGTTATCAATTTCAGAGTCACTATCGTCGAGCCTCCTATCGGATAATACACCAGTGATGTCTAGCAGCGCTTTCTAGAAGGTGTTGTCTCTGGACTACACATTAACGCTGAACAACGATAATAAACTCTTCCATTGCGGCAAAGAGCGTAAAACAATCTCTGTCTGATAAGACTGAGCTATTTCAATTCCATTCAAGTTATTAAATAAAACTGTTCATAACAGTAAACTTAAGAGTACCATATCCCTATTTATGTACCGTGGGTAGGTTTGATATGGTTACACTGTTTTCTGCTAGGCAGAGCGAAACGACGACGCGTTGACATTTCATCGTGCGTAAACACACCTCCATTTGTCGTTGACGCCACCATACGTTCCATTAACATCCACTGTATATCGAAATTATAGTTCTAATTAAGTTCACTCAAATTTTTCACTGTCGAAAAACCGTATCAACCCTTGAAGCAGGCGCATGCGCAATGTGTTCATCATTCTAGCAAGTGCGAAACATGGGTGTGTGACACATAGTATCGATTTTATTGTCTACTAGTAAAGTCGTTGAAGCTGCATTTACTGTAATTTATTGCCCTGTTTAGTAAAATCTTTGATATTGTTCATTTACTGTTTACATTTAGCGAAGTCATATCAAAATGTAAAAATTTATACTCATGTTTAAAAATGTTGTACGTTTGAAGAATCTGGTGCCATTCGTTTCTAGAATAACCGGAATGTCTAAGAGAGTGGCCAATGAAGGGAATGGACATAACCTCCCAGGTCCCAAAATGTCAAGACGCGATGACATTGTTGCCAAAAATGAATCATCGACTAATGAGATTTGCAATACCAACGGAAGTGTCAGTCAGAAGTTCATTGTTCTCCCTACACCAACGAAATCGGAAAATGATAGTCGGGAATACAGGTAACGTTTTAAGGATTCTGTAAGTGACATATGTGTATTCGGAAGCCACTGTTGCTACGGTTGAAATGGCAGGTTAGAAAGCGTCCTCGCACACGAATGAAATTGTGATTTCGGGTTTTATATCCATTGACTAACCATGAATTGACTGTTTTTGAGTACGCTTTCCAATTGTAACATTCAGTTAATGTAGTGTAACTGCCAGATCATCAAGTTTGATGATTATTCGAGCAGATTCGTGAATTTTAACACACACACACACACACACACACACACACACACACACACACACACACACACACACAGCAGTATTTATAATTTTCATCTCTCCCTTGTCACAATCCACGATATTTATTTATTGTTGATCTTATGTGCCCAGTATTAACTTAACCGTATATAGGTGTACGTGTGTTACAATGTGTCCTTATTTGACCATGTGAAGAATTTATGAAATGTCGTAGTTCTCCATTTAGGAAGCGGTTTGGCTGTTGTATATTCATTAACTTAGAAGTTTCTTTCATTCCTGATGTGGTAGCACTTCCTCGTATTACGAGCATGCGTACTAATGGCTGTACAATGTTATACGGTGCTACAGAAAGCCTTGTATGTCTGGTAGTTGACACTGCGCGTGTAATAGAATATACGTATTCTCATTGTAAACATCATTTGTGTCGCATGCAGGACACAAACTTTAATCGAGAGAAATATTTGTGACAGCACCGGTAGAATTTGATCTTAAATGAACAATGCCTTGGTGACAACTATTGGGTGATCCCACGTGAAACAGCCTGAATGTTTTTAAATTTTATTCATCGTTTGAAGTATGTCATAGTTTCCTGAATTTGCAGAAGTTAAATTTTTCTGCCACGGAAAAATAATAAAAGTCACAACATTTGTTGAGGAAATACATACAGTGTTGACACTGCTATAGGTGAGGATGGAGTAAAAGAAGATTAGATTTTATTTTGAAACTATTTAAATTTAGTTTACAGCCATTATTGTTTAGTGGTAAAGTTTAAGAGACAGAAGCTTATCTTTCATTATTAGGGAAGTGTCCCATTCCACCCATATGCTTCGACCCTTGATTTATTTTATTTTACATTTATATGTATGTCCAGTTCCGTAGGACCAAATTGAGGAACAAATTTCTATGTCATGGAATGTGTCAGCACATGAAATTACAACATAAAAGTATAAGAGATAAATAAAATGTTTATGAACCCCAAAACGTCAAGTCATAAGTTTAAGTAAATCCAATCAGCACTGTAATGCAAGAATCAGCTTGATTTTTCAAGGAACTCCTCAGCAGAATAGGAAAAGTAACCCATGAGACAACTCTTCAGTTTCGATTTGAAAGCACATGGGTTACTGCTAAGATTTTTGAATTCTTTGGTAGCTTATTGAAAATGGATGCAGCAGTATGCTGCACATCTTTCTGCACAAGACTTAAGGAAGTGTGATCCAGATGCAGATTGGATTTCTTCCAAGTATTAACTGTGTGAAAGCTGCTAATGGTTGGAAATAAGCTGATATTGTTAACAAGAAAGGACAGTAAAGAATATGTATATTGAGAGGCCAATGTCAAAATATCTAGACTAGTGAACAGGGGTAAACAAGAGGTTCGCGAACTTGTACCACTTATTGCCTGAACTGCCAGTTTTTGAGTCAAATATATCCTTTTAGAATGGGTAGAGTTACCCAAAATATAATAGCATATGACGTAAGTGAACGAAAATAAGCAAAGTAGACTAATTTTTGTGTCGGGTGATCTCTTATTTCAGATACCGTTTGAATAGCGAAAATGGCAGCATTAAGTTTGTGAACAAGATTCTGAATGTGGGCTTTCCATGATAATTTACTATCTCTCTGAACACCTAGAAAATTGAGCTGCTCCATTTCACTGATCAAATGCCCATTCTGTGCAATTAAAATGTCGGGTTTTGTTGAATTGTTTGTTACAAACTGTAAAAACTGAACCTTACTGTGATTTAGCACTAGTTTATTTTCTACAAGCCATGAACTTATGTCATGAGCTGCACTATTTGAAACAGAGCCAGTGTTGGCCACAATATTCTTTACTACCAAGCTAGTGTCATCAGCAGACAGAAATATTTTAGAATTACCTGTAATACTATAGGGCATATCATTAACATAAATAAGGAGCAGGAGTGGCCCCATCACTGATTCCTTGGCACCCCCCCCCCCCCCCCACCCTTCCTAGTTAACTGTCTCTCACTCAGACCCTACATCACAGCCATTCTGAACACTGTGGATAATGACCTTTTGGTGTATGTTGTTGAAGTAAGAGGTGAACCAGTTGTGAGCTACTCCCCATATTCCTTAATGGTCCAACTTCTGGAGCAATATTTTTTGATCAACGCAATCAGTTAAACCAAAAAATATCGTTAGTTTTCAAAACCTTTTGTTTAATCCATCCAGTATGTCACAGGGAAATGAGAATATAGCACTTTCAGTTGTTAAACCACTTCTAGATCCAAACTGTACCTTTGATAGCAAATTATGCGATATTAAATGATCCATTATCCTTACATCCTAGCCTTTTCATTAACTTTAGAAAACACTGGTGGCATAGAAATAGGGCTAAAATTGTCTACATTATCCCTTTCTCCGTTTTTATAAAATGGCTTTACTACTGATTACTTTAATCGTTCAGTAAACTGACCATCCTTGAAGGAAAAATTATAAATACGGCTAAGTACAGGGCTAACATGTGCAACACAGTACTTTTAATATTCTGCTAGGCATTCCATCATATCCATGACAGTCCTTAATTTTCAGTGATTTAATTATTGACTCAATCTCCCCCTTGTCAGAATCACAGAGGAGTGTTTCAGACATCAGTATTGGAAAGGTGTTTTCTAGGAGTTTTACACGATTCCCTTTAGAAACTGAGTTTTTATTTAATTCAAGAGCAGTGCTCAGAACCTTATTGTTAAATACAGTACTATATCTTACTTATCATAACAGAAATATTTTTACTACGAATTGACTTTATATCATCGACCTTGTGTTGCTGACCGACACTGTCTTCACAACTGACCATTTGGTTTTAAATTTATCCTGTGAATTAGGTATTCTATTTGCACACCACATACTCTTTGCCTTGGTAATAACATTTTTCAGCACCTTACAATACTGTTTGTAATGGGCTACTGTAGCTTGATTGTGACTACTTCTAACATTTTGATATAATTCTCACTTTGTTCTACATGATATCCTTATCCAACTAGTCAGCCATCCAGGCTGTCTTTTACTGCTAGTACCCTGTTTAGAATGTTCTAATGGAAACCAGTTCTCAAAGGGCATGGGAAATGTTTTAAGGAAAGCATTATATTTGTCATCTATTTTATCGGCACTATAAACATCCTGCCACTCTTGTTTCTTAATGGGGTTTAAAAAACTCTCTGTTGCCATTGCATTAGCTTTCCTGTATAGCTTGTAATATATGTGACATTTGTTTGAGTACAAAAGCCTTTTAGTGTTCAAATTTGTGCATCATGGTCTGAAAGGCCATTCATGCTTTTACTAACAGAATGCCCTTCTAGTGATTTAGAATGAATAAAAATATTGTCTGTGCCTGTGCTACTGTTCCCAGCACCTCAGTTGGAAAAAACACAGTCTGCATCAGATCATATGACTTTAGGAGACCTTCTAACATCCTCTTTCTTGCACAATCATATATAAAATTAATATTGAAGTCAGCACATATAACTGATTTTTGGTATTTCCTATAAAGTGAACTAAGAACCCTCTCTAGCTTTAGCAGAAATGCTATGAAGTCTTAGTTAGTGGACCTATGAACAACAACAATTATAAGATTAGTTTCACTAAATTCAACTGCTTCTGCACAATATTCAAATATCTGTTCAGTGCAGTGCCATGGTATATCTATGTACTCAAACATTTTATGTATGAGGGGCGTTTGAAAAGTTGGTGCAAAGTCTGAGAGATGGCACCACCGGCATGTATCGAGGTCATTTTTAGTTAGTAGCATCTTTGGAAAGAACACACACCAAGTTTCAGCCATATTGGTCTATTTCTTTGTGTTTGTCATTTGTGTGAATCAAAGAAGTTGAGTTATTGTCAAAAAATGGACGAAGAAGAATTTCGTGTGGTGGTTAAACATTACTTTATGAAAGGCAAAACACGTCAGGAGACTAAAGAGAAGCTTGATAAACATTACGGTGACTCTGCACCTTCGATTAGAACAGTTTATAAGTGGCTTCAAATTTTTCGGAGTGGCCTTATGGGCACAAGTGATGCTGAACGTTCTCGACTCCCTGTGGAGGTTTTGACTCCAGAAATCATTGATAAAAGGTGCATGAGATTGCTAGTGTTGTGGGCATCTCAAATGAACGGGTACATAATATTTTGCATAAACATTTGGACATGAGAAAGCTATCTGCGAGATGGGTTCCGTGTTTGCTCACACTTGACCAAAAATGGAATTGTGTGAAGCGTTGCAAGATTGCTTTGCAGCTGTTCAGGAAGAATCCGCAGGGCTTTAAGTGTCGTTTCGTCACTGTGGATGAAACATGGATACATTATTATACTCCTGAGACCAAACAGCAATCTAAACAATGGGTTACCAAGGGAGAATATACACCAAAAAAGGCGAGGACCAGTCCTTCGATCAGAAAGATTATGGCAACTGTCTTTTGGGATTCACAAGGGATAATCCTCATCGACTATCTGGAAAAGGGTAAAACTATTACAGGTGAATATTATTCATCATTATTGGACTGTGTGTAAACCGAGCTGCAAGAAAAACGCTGGCGATCGGATCCCAAAAAAGTCCTTTTCCATCATGACAGTGCCCAAGCACACACTTCAGCAGTTGTGGTCGCAAAATTAATGGAAATAGGATTCCAACTAATTTAACGTCCCCCCCTCCTATTCTCCAGACTTGGCTCCCTTGGACTCCTATTTGTTCCCCAATTTGAAGAAATGGCTGGCGGGACAAAGATTTTATTCAAACGAGGAGATGATTGCAGTAACTAATAGCTATTTTGCAGACTTGGACAATTCCTATTATTTGGAAGGGATCAACAAGTTAGAACAGGATTGGACAGATTGCATAAGTCTAAAAGGAGACTATGTCAAAAAATAAAAAAGTTTACCCCAAACAGGTAAGTAGTTTTTATTTTTGCAAGGACTTTTCAAATGCCCCTCGTACATGGCCGCTCCACCACTCCGCAAGGAACCCCTTGGCGTCATCAGTATGTGGCAACGCAACGCCTACTTCTAGTGTATACAAAATGGCGACGATGTCACCACTACACACTCATGCCAACAAATGAGAACAAAAATAAAAGTGTCACAAAAATGTCTCACTCCAACAATAAAATTAAAGTAATGGGCAACTGCAGCGGAAAATGTAAAATATATAACAACACAAAATACTGCACCATCCACACCGCCCCCCTCCTCCCCCGCCCCACGCCCCAAAAGAAAAGGAAAATCGCAACTTATGACATAATGCTACAGTCACAAAACCAACAGGAATCGTACACTTCACCCGACCTTTATAGCACAAATGAAGCCCATGATACAAAAAAACCAACATCTGCAGTTTCAAAAACCGGAATCTGATGTATCCTTTGACGAATGTAGCTGAAACAAAGCCCTCAATACCATAAGACCAACACCTACAACTCTGAAAAGTGGAATCACACATTTTTCTTGAATTATATGGCTCAAACGCAACTCTTGATACCAAAAAACTAATACCTATAACTCTGAAAAGTGGAATCTGACATTTCCTTTGACCTACACAGCTTGAACACAGGTCTTGAAATGTATAGGCTAACCAGTAATTGAAAACCACGATGACAAACCTTACACACCTGCCATACATAACTCACAAAACACAACAATTCAAAAAACCCAAAACCCCATATTCACTAGATCAATTTAAATGCAACTGAAATTCTATAAATATGAAACAGACGCAACATTACATTTACTATAGAATGAAACGAAAACAAAAACTACTTACCAACAAAAGCCACCGAAGCCTCCAACAAACAAAATCACTTAGGTCCCTCCCCCTCACTGAACACAAAGCAAATACTTCCAGATCCACATTACAGCACTCTTCCCTGCAGGTCTGGGGGTTAGAATAGGCTCGAGGTATCCCTGCCTTTCGTAAGAGGCGACTAAAAGGAGTGTCTCACTTTTTGGTCCTGTAAGTTCAGGTTCCATTTTATACTTTGACCTGCCACTTTCCAAATTCTACAAAAGTGCGGGCCATACGGGGAATGCCGCCCTAGGTGATGCATGAGTTATCTATAGTGCCCTTAGATTTGATCTCCTGAATCTCTTGTCATGGCTTTGCATCTCCACCTGCAATTCAACTATTTGCGCGAGGACACTTTCCGGGGTATCTCGTTTTCCATTGTCTCCTGTCCTCTTTCGCCCCCATGGCAATGTTATTTCTCTGTGCTCAGTATCTAGCATGGTAGCCAGTGTGTTGTGGTGGGGCTGTCGTGTACCCATTTGGTGGTAGCCCCCCGACAACACAGGGATCACATTGCTGAACACTGAGCTGTAAACTCCCCACGAATGCCGAGGAGTAGATACCTGTCTTCCTGGGGCATCAGGACTCCCGGAAACAGCCATCGTGCCCTGATCAGAGTGTGTGGCACCAGGGCGGATGACCCGCAATGAAGTGGACTAAGTCACCTCTTGCTGGGACTGTACGGTGCCAGCAGTCTCTAAGAAGGGTAAGATCGAGTACAATGCTGACAGATATGACCCTAAATCGTTTCCATCCCTCACAACACCATGGGAGGAATGTAGGGTTACAGAAAGAAGAGAGCCATAGGATTTAGTCTGTAGCAGAATGGAGGGGGCTCCTTTCTACCAATGAAGCCTCAATTTTTTGTTGAACATCTTGAGGATAAGCTTTGGGGAAGTGACAGCACTGTCCAAAATGAGAAGCAGTGGTCTTCATTCAGACAGGATCCTCAGCCCAAATCCTGGGCGTTACTTGCTTATGACTGGCTGGGTGATATTCCTGTTTCCATCACTCCCCATAAAAGTCTCAACATGGTCCAGGGGATTATTTTACATCGCGACCTCCTCTTGCAGTCTGAAGATGAGTTCTGCGCCAATCTAGAACAGCGGGGTGTTCATTTCATCTGGCGCGTTTACAGGGGACCCAAAGACACCAGGGTTGCTACCAATGCCTTCATCTTGGCCTTTGGGGGTGATTCATTGCCTGAAAAAGTCAAGGTGATGGTTTACCACTGTGATGTTAAACCTTACGTCCCACCCCCTATGTGGTGCTTTAAGTGCTGGAAATTCGGGCATGTCTTCCCGCTGCACATCCAGCACCACATGTCGAGACTGTGGACGTCCACTGCATCCAAATACTCCATGTGCGCCTGCTCCCAGTTCTGTCAACTGTGGAGAGCAGCACTTACCGTGCTCGCCAGAGTGCACAGTACTCCAAAAGGAGCGGAAAATCTTGGAGTACAAGACACTGGACCAGTTGACTTACCAAGAGGCTAAACATAAATTTGAACGATTACACCCCATTCGGTTGATGTCCACATATTCTGCAGCTACATTACCATTGCCGTCACAAGTACCAGTTGTACCACACAATGTGCCACAAACAGTGGGCCCTCTGGGCCTCCAGAATACATCCACTCCCTTGGTGGTTGGGGGGAAAATCTCCTTCCATTGCTCCCAAAGTACCTAGATTAGATTAGATTAGATTTACTTTCATTCCAATTGATCCGTAGTGAGGAGGTCCTCCTGGATGTGGAACATGTCAGAAAAACAACAATACATGACAAATATTTACAACTAAAACAAATAAGCTAATGTACCATTCCACAGGTCCCAAGTGGAATGATCGTCATTTTTAATGAACACTAAGAGTCATTTTACAAATACTAATGCACTGAATTTAAAATAAAAAACTTTGGGAACAAGGCCCCCTCCCCCCCCCCCCCCCCAAATGCAGGGGACATCGGTCCCCTTCCCCCAGCTCTTCTGGCTCCTCTAATGCGGAAGGGGTCCCTTGGGACCCTCTCTCCCAAGGTTTCCACTAACGCCACAGCGTACACTCGCCAGTGGCTAAAGGAGCCAAAAGCTGCTGCACAAAGAGCTTCATGGTCTTCCTCTGTGCCTGAAGCTACTTTGGAGAAGCCCCTCCAGCAAGCCCCTAAAGAGATGTGAGAGGTCAAGCAAACAAAGAAGTTTGCTAAGAAAAAGGACACTCTGGTGGTCCCAACACCACCACTCCCAACCAATTCTGCACCTGCAGATGAGGTGGAGGTCTCAGCTTCCCCTGAGGACCTGGATCTCACTGACGCCTCATCCAGAATAGGAATGGATACAAATACTCAGTCAGTGGCAGCAGGTGTCCCTGGGTGTAACCTGACTCCTTGCGTGCTTCATGCCTTCCCAGCCTCACAATAACCTCATCCTCCAGTTTTTTCCACCACTTGGCTGAGCTAGTGCAACTGCTTTCAGCATTGCTCTCCAGGAAACCTGTTTCCTGGCAATGCGGACCCCTGCCCTCCGCAGCTATAGGGGATATTACAAGATCTGTAGTGACTATAAGAGTGTCAGGTGGAGTTTGTGTCTATGTTCCGAACTCGGTATACAGTGAACCTGTGCCCCTTCAAACCCATCTTGAAGCGCTGGCTGTCAGGATGAAGACAACACAGGAAATAACTGTGTGGAATGTATATCTTCCTCCAGATGGTGCAGTACCCCTGAATGCATTGGCTGCACTGATTTATCAACTCCTTAAACTTTTCCTACTTTTGGGAGATTTTAATGCCCATAACCTCTTGTGGGGTGGCCAGGGCTTACTGGCTGGGGTAGAGGTGTCGAAACTTTCCTGTCCCAAATCAACCTCTGCCTCTTAAATAGTGCCCCCCCCCCCCCCCCCCCACACACACACACACACATTTCAGTGTGGCTCACAGCACGTACTCAGCTATTGATTTATCCCTCTGCAGCCCAGGACTCTTCCCATCTATCCACTGGAGAGCCCACAATGACTTGTGTGGTAGTGACCACTTTTCCCTTCTTCATGTCACTCCCCAGTGCCATTCCCCTGGACGTCTACCACAGTGGGCTTTAAACGAGGCAGACTGGGAAGCTGTCACCTCTACTGTCTCCGTTGAATCTCCCCCATCCACTGTTTTGAGGGTGCTATCGATGTTGTAGGGTGCCCCTGACAAAAGACAGTACCTTGGTAGTGGAAATCGCTGAGGCCATTGAAGAGCGTTCGCGAGCTCTACAGTGACTTAAGCAGCACCCTTCCCTAGAGCACCTAATAGCTTTTAAATGGCTCCATGCCTGCGTTCGCCAGCTTATAAAAAGACGGAAACAGGAATGTTGGGAGAGGTACGACTTGACCATCGGGTGCCATACATCACCTTCCCAAGTCTGGACAAAGATCAGACGTGTTTGTGGGTACCAGACCCCGACAGGTGACACTGGCATTAACATCAATGGCGTGTTATGTACTGATGCAAACACAATTGCTGAGCACTATGCTCGAGCCTCTGTGTCTGAGAATTATCCCCCAGCATTTTGCACCCTCAAAACGGTGGATGGAAAGGAAAGCCCTCTCGTTCACTGAACATCACAGTGAACCCTATAATGCTCCATTTACAGCTCCTCATCATCCTTGCACATTGCCCCGACGCAGCTCCTGGGCCGGATCAGATCCACAGTCAGATGATCAAACATCTCTCATCCAACTACAAGCTTCATCTCCTTGTCATCTTCAACCGGATCTGGTGCAATGGCATCTTCCCATCGAAATGGCGGGAGAGCACCGTCATTGTGGTGCTTAAACCCGGTAAAAACCCACTTGATGTGGAAAGCTATCGGCCCATCAGCCTCACCAACGTTCTTTGTAAGCTGTTAGAATGTTTGGTAAGTTGGCAGTTGCATTGGGTCCTGGAGTCACATGGCCTTCTGGCTCCATACCAGGGTGGTTTCCCCCAAGGTCACTCTACCACTGATAATCTAGTTTCCCTCGAGTCTGCCTTTTTTTTTTTTTTTTTTTAATTTACGAAAAGCTCACGACACGACCTGGCGATATCATATCCTTTTCACATTATATGAGTGGGGTCACTGGGGCCCGCTTCCGATTTTTTTCCAAAATTTCCTCTCGCTCCATACTTTCCAAGTTGGTGCATTCCGTAGTTCCCCCCATATCCAGGAGAATGGGGTCCCGCAGGGCTCTGTATTGAGTGTCTCTCTATTTTTAATGACCATTAACGTGGTAGCAGCAGCTGTCGGGCCGTCCATCTCACCTTCTCTGTATGCAGATGACTTCTGCATTTCGTACTACTCCTCCAGTACTGGTGTTGCTGAGTGGTGCCTACAGGAAGCCATCCCCAAGGCACAGTCATGGGCTCTAGCCCACGGCTTCCAGTTTTCAGCCGGAAAGTCATGTGTCATGGACTTCTGTCGGTGTCGTACCATTCATCCAGAACCAGAACATTACCTTAATGACTATCCACTCACTGTAGTGGAGACATACCTATTCTTAGGACTGGTTTTCGACACCCAATTGAATTGGCTTCCTCACCTTTGTCAGCTGAAGTGGAAGTGCTGGCAGCACCTCAATGCCCTCCGCTGCCTGAGCAACACCAACTGGGGTGCAGATCGCTCTATGCTGCTGCAGCTCTACAGAGGCCTTGTTCAATCCCGCCTTGACTATGGGACTCTGGCTAACAGTTTTGCGGCGCCGTCAGCATTGCATTTACTTGACCCAGTACACCACTGTGGCATTGGACTGGCAGCGGGAGCTTTTAGGACGAGACCAGTGACCAGCGTCCTGGTGGAGGCCGGAGTCCATCCATTGAAGGTTAGGGGTGCACAACTGAATGCCAGTTATGTTGCACACATTCATAGTTCTCCTGAGCATTCTAATTCCCATCTCCTTTTCCCACCCACGGCAGTTTATCTCCTACATCGGAGGCCAAGGTCAGCGCTTACGATTGCGGGTCGCGTCCGATTTCTTCTGTCTGAAGTGGAGTCCTTGCCATTACCACCTATACTTGAGGTCCATCCATGTACACCTCGTCCTAAGGACTCAGTTAACCCCGCAACTCTCTGCTGTCATTTCCTCTTGATTCTTGACGTGTACCAGGACCATGAAGTAGTTTGCACCGCCACCTCGACGGCTGATGGACATGTTGGCTTCGTGTATGTTCATGGAGGACATATTGAACAGCACTCCTTGCCACATGACTGCAGAGCTAACGGCCATTTCTAGTGCTCTTGAGCGCATCCACTCATGCCCTGGCAAGTCATTTCTTCTCTGTACTGACTCCTTGAGCAGCCTACAAGCTATCAATGAGTGCTACCCCCCTCCATCCTTTGGTAGCGACCATCCAGGAGTCCGTCTATGCCCTGGAATGGTCCATTCATTCTGTGTTGTTTGTATGGCCCCAAGGTCACGTCGGAATCCCAGGAAATGAACTTGCTGACAGGCTGGCCAAACAGGGTACACAGAAATTGCTTCTGGAGATCAGCATCCCCTTAACTGACCTGCGATCATTATTATGCTGCAAGGTTTTTCAGTTTTGGGAGACGGAATAGCATAATCTCAATATGCACAACAACCTTTATGCCATTAAGGAGACCCCGAATGTGTGGAAGTCCTCCATGTGGGCCTCTCACAGGAACTCTGTGGTTCTCTGACCTGCATTGGGCATACTTTGCTAACACACGGCTACCTTCTCCGTCACGACTACCCACGTCGGTGTCACTGTTGACTCACATATGACTGTCATCCACATTTTGCTGGATTGCCCTCTTTTAGCCCCTCTGCGGCAGACTTTTAACTTTCACAGACTTTTAACTTTCTGCCTTAACAGCAGATTTAGTTTTACATTTTATTTGGGGGGGGGGGGGGGGTTATCGTACCATCTAAGCGTGGGCATTTAGCCATCTCTCCAAGGCTGCCACCCTCCCTCCATTTTTAACTCTGTTACACTTTCTTTGCATTTGTTTGTCTTGGTGGTTGTCTTTTCCCTACATGTGTTCATCTCGCCTTGTCTTTTTGGGGTGGGCATTTTAATGTGTTGCAGAGTGGCTGGCTCATCCTCTTTTTATTATTGTGATCAGCCAGCCCAGACCATCTGCTCTATGGTTTTAATACCTTCTTCTGCATTTCCTTGTGGTATGTTTTCCCCATTTTTTTGTTTGTTCTATTCGTTTTCTTTTTAGTTGTGGTTACCCATTCCTTTTCCCCCTTTTACTTTCTCAAACGTACTTTGGCTGTTTTTGTACCTTGAGTCTTGCTTGTGTCTGGAAAAAGGGACTGATGACCCTGTGGTTTGGTCCCTTTATACCCCAACCAACTAACCAGCCAACCAAACAAACAAACAAACATTACAGCTCTGACTACCCAGATTCGAATAATCCAATGTTACCATAGTGATATATATCAACATCCACCACCATCAAACACAACAAGACATCTACAAACATGAATCAACTCAAAAACACCGCGCCGTAGTGACGTCACACATTACAGCACTATTACGTCATGGGTTAAAGTAGAGAAGAAGAATAAGGTGCTTCCAATGACCCCATCTTTTCAGAAGAACTTGAGTTTTCAAGGAAAGAAGAAATATTTAGTATGCAGCTAGACTGTCAAAACAGTTATGTGTTTAGTGTCCCAACTATGACAAAAAAAAGTTACCCTCTATTTGTTTTAGAATTAAGGAAAACTGATAAAATCATATAGTGACACATAAAGCAGTGCTTAGTATGTAAACGACCTTATATAAAAACAAAAACAACCTTTTTTTTTATTCTGAATATATATATATATATATATATATATATATATATATATATATATATATATATATATATATATATATATATATATGGAAATAAATTGTGTCTCACCAAAGAAATTCTTTTTTGATGTCACTGAAATCTGGTCTTGTCAGTTTTTAAGTGATGTTGGTTACTATAATTAGTATCTTAGTGGTTTACATTAATATTGGCTTATTGTTTATTCAAAGATTGAGGAAAACAATGTCAGCAGAGTGAATGTGAAAACTTCGAGAAAAGTTGCAGAAAGATATCAGCAAATGCAACACGCATAAAGAAAAGAAATAGAATGAGATTAAAGAAGATTGGAAAACATGAAGATAAAGACATCCTTGTATGAAAAATATTTACTTTGGGATTATAAGAAGAAAGCTGAAAGAAAAAGAAAATAGAGGCTTAAGCTAAAATCCGTACCAAATCAAAATAAGTGAGAGTCTTGTGCTTCCCAGATCATATAAATGTGTTCAATGCTTCAGCAGATCTGTTTCTCGGGTAAAGATAGTAGTAGTAGTAGTAATAATAATAATAATAATAATAATAATTATTATTATTATTATATAACTTCTAGTAGTTTTTTTTGTCTTCAGGTGATGACTGGTTTGATGCAGCTCTCCATGCTATTCCATCCTATGTGAGCCTCTTCATCTATTGCAACATATATCTTTTTGAATCTGCCTAGTGTATTCATCTCTTGATCTTCCTTTATGATTTCCCCCCCCCCCCCCCCCCCCACACACCCCCTTCCCACAATAACTAAATTGGTGATCCCTTGATGCCTCAGAATGTGTGCTATCTGCCAATCCCTTCTTTTGGTCCAGTTTTGCCCCAAATTTCTTCTCTCCCCTATTATATTCAGTACTTCCTCATTACTTATGTGATCAACCCGTCTAATCTTCACTATGCTCCAGTAGCACCACATTTTGTAAGCTTCCAATTCTTTATTTTATCTAAACTGTTTATTGTCCATGTTTCACTTCCATACAGTTCTACACTCCAGACAAATACCTACTGAAGACTTCATTATACTTTAAATCTATATTAGATGTTGACAGATTTCTCTTCTTCAGAAATTCTATCTTTGCCATTGCCAGTCTACATTTTATATCTTCTCTACTTTGGCCATTATCAGTTATTTTGCTGCCAAAATATCAAAACTCATCTACTACTTAAGGTGCCTCATTCCCTAATCTGATTCACTTAGCATCACCTGATATAATTTGATTACATCCATTAACCTTGTTTTGCTCTTGTTGATGTTCATATTATATTCTCCTTTCAAGAAAATATCTATTGCATTCAGCTGCTCTTCTAAGTCCTTTACTCTCTCTCTGTCAGAATTACAATGTCCCACCTCAAAGTTTTTATTTATTCTCCCTGAAATTTAATACCTACTCCACATTTTTCTTTGATTTCCTGTACTGCATGTTCAGTGTGCAGATTGAACATCATCAGGGATAGGCTGTGACCTTGTCTCACTCCCTCCTCAGTCACTGCTTCCTTTTCATGCCCCTTGGCTCTTATCACGGCTGTCTGGTTTCTGTACAAGTTGTAAATAGCCATTCACTCACTGTATTTTATCCCTGCTACCTTCAAAATTTCAAAGAGCATATTCCAGTCAACATTGTCAAAAGCCTTCCCTGAGCTTGCAAATGCTATAAATGTAGGTTTGCCTCACCTTAACCTATCTTCTAAGATCAATCGTAGGGTCAGTATTGCCTCGTGTGTTCCTATACATCTTCAGAATATTCTCTGAGGCCTGCTTCTACTAGTTTTTCCATTCTTTGTGTTAGTATCTTGCAACCATGACTTATTAAACTGATAGTTTGGTAATTTTCACACCTGTTAGCAACTGCTTTCTTTGGAATTGGAATTACCACATCCTTCGTGAAGTCCAAGGGCATTTTGCCTCTCTCATACATCTTGTGCACCAGATGGAACGGTTTTGTCATGGATGGCTCTCCGACGGATATCGGTAGTTTTGATAGAAGTTGTCTGCTTCCGAGATCTTTTGACTTAGGTCCTTCAGTGTTCTGTCAAATTATTCTCGCAATATCATATCTCCCATCTCATCTTCATTTACATCCACTTCCCTTTCTGTAATATTGTTTTCAAGGTGATCTCCCTTGTATAGACCCTATATATACTTTTCCATCTTTCAGCTTTCCCTTCTTTGCTTAGGACTGGTTTACTACCTGAGCTCTTGATATTCATACAGGTGCTTCGCTTTTCCCCAAAGGCCTCATTAATTTTCCTGTAGGCAGTATCTATCTTTCCCGTGCTGAAATTTGCTTCTAAATCCTTGAACTTGTCCTCTAGCTATCCTGCATAGCAATTTTGCATTTCTTGCCAATCTCATTTTTTGGACATCTTTATTCCCTTTCACCTGCTTCATTTGCTGCATTTTTAAATTTTCTCCTTTCATCAGTTAAATTCAGTATTTGTTGTGTTATCCAAGGATTCCTACTAGGCATTGTTTCTTTTTAACTATTTTATACTCTGCTGCCTTCACTATTTCATCTCTTAAAGCTACCCATTCATCTTCTACTGTCTTCCTTTCCCCTGTTCTAGTCAACCGTTGCCTGATGCTCCCTCTGAAGCTCTTAACCACTACTTCTTTCAACTTACCCAAGTCCCATCTCCTTAATTTCATAACTTTTGTAATTTCTTTAGTTTTAATCTAAAGTTAATAACCAAGGAATATTGGTAAGAGTCCATATCTACTCCTGGAAATGTATTACAATTTAAAATCTGGTTCCTAATTCTCTATTTAACCATTATTCTGAATCCTTCCAATGTCTCCAGGTCTCTGCCACATATTCAACCTTCTTTTATGATTCTTAAACCAAGTGTTAGCGGTGATTAAATTATGCTCTGTGCTAAACTTTATCAGGTGGCTGCCTCTTTCATTCCTTTCCCCCAGTCCATAGTCACCTACTATTTTTTCCTTTTCCTACTATCGAATTCCAGTTCCCTATCATAATGAAATTTTCATCTCTTTTTAACTATCTGAATAATTTCTTTTGTAGTGTAAACTTGTTTTGCTGTGGTAGGCATGGGCTTTGTGTCTCTCTTGGCTATGATAATGCATTCACTATGCTGTTCATAGTAGCGTACCTGCATTCCTGTTTTCTTATTCATTAGTAAACACACTCCTGCATCACCCCTGTTTGTCTTTGTATTGTATTGTCCTGTATTCACCTTACAGGAAGTGCTGTTCTTCCTGCCACCGAGCTTCACTAGTTCCCACTATATCTGACTTCAACCTGTCCCTTTTCCTTTTTAAATTTTCTAACCTGCCTGCCCAGTTAAGGGCTGTAACATTCCATGCAACAATCTGTTTCCCCTGATGATATCATCCTGAGCAGTCCACGCCCAGAGATATGAATGGGGGACTATTTTACCTCCGGAATATTTTACCCAAGAGGATACCATCATCATTTAACCATACAGTAGAGCTGTGTGTCTTTGGAAAAAATTACGGCTATAGTTACCCCTTGCTTTCAGCCATTCACAGTATCGGTACAGCAAGGCCATTTTGGTTGAAGTTACAAGGACAGATCAGTCAATCATGTAGACTATTTTCCTGCAACTACTGAAAAAGCTGCTGCCCTTCTTCAGGAACCACACATTTGTCTGGACTGTCAACAGATATCCTCTGTTGTGGTTGTACCTATGGTTTGGCTATCTGTACCTTATAATAATACTTCTAGCAGTAATTAAAAATAGTGTTTGGGAAAACTTTCCTAAAGAAACAAAGCAAATTTTCTATGTAAACAAGAAAACTTCATCTTGTGGACTTATATATGATAATCTGCCCGAAAATACAAAATTTTTTCACAAATGATAAAATCTGCAATTATCTTTGACAGTAAAGGAAATATTCCAGATATGGGAATAAAGTTTTTGAACTTAGACCCAGTTTATATTTTCTCATCTGTACAGATTCTAAAATGGGTAGTTAACAATCATATCTTGATATGTGCAGACAAAATTTCAAACAAATTACAGGGTCAGAACTAGCTGTGGAAAAGATCAGGGTTGCAATTCTGGAAAACCTGGAATCCTCAGGGAATTATGTTTTATCTGAAGAAACCAGGGAATTTCATAAAATCTCAGGGAATAATGCATTTTATCATGATACTGAAATTGAATTGTATTGAGTTTTATAAATCACAAATTGTAAAATACATAAATCTAAAAGTGTGTTAATTAAATGAACATTATTCCATATAAATTATTGATGATTAAAAACTGTGGTTAAACTACTGCATATGGCTGGTATATAGCCCAGTTGAGAGGAAAGAAAAGTTGTTATTGTTGTATTGCACCCTCTCCCGTACCGACTCACCATAAATATATCATAAGCTTCTTAAAAAACCATCTTGATCCTCACATCTGGAATTCTCAGGGATTTTTTTTCCAAGTTTGAATAGCCATCATGAAGATCATGCCAGGAAATTTTTCTGGTGAAGTTTTAAGTTGCAAGAAAGTAATAAGCTGAACACAGGTATGCTGCAATTGCCCAGAGAGCTGTTAAAAAAGAAAAAAACAGAGAAATACAGATTATGTGTGTGAGAACTGTAAGACACTCAGCAAAGATGAAGTTAATGAGAAGGATGTGTCATATATTAAGTGTGAATAAGTTCTTTCTGTTCTTCTGAATCCATACATCAGAAACATTCTGAACACCTTAAGGTATGAGTTTTCAGGAATTCAAGTATTTTTGAAAGTGGATGAGTAATCAGCTGCATAGCATATTTTAGTGGTTGATTTTTTTAAAAGTGGAATACTATAACTTAAATTAACATTGTATTGAAACTTATGTTACTTTACAATAACAAAACTTTCCTACAAGATTATTTAAATAGAATTGATATAATAAAATTGCTTTTAACTGATAAAAACAGATTGTAATTTGTGAGGCTCCCACCTGTGACAATTCCTAGTCAGACTGGTGAAGATCTTAATTGCAATTTTTATAAATAAGTGTTAATAATGTAACATTTATTGATATTTCATCATGTAGAGAATTCTTGTAACAGTGTGAACTCAATGTTTTCAAAACACGATATTTGCAAAATGTTGGTGAACTTTCAATACTATGTCCCGTGACTCACTTTTTGAACTTGTGACATTTAGATTTAAAGGGAGGGTAAAACAACTATTCATGCTATCACCAATCAATTTTTAATGTATTTCTATGTATAATTTTTGTTACATTAACTTTTGACTTTTGACAAATGTAGTGAAACTATCCCATCTGTGACAGTGGATTCCCCCTTTGTTTTATGTAGTCAATTGAGCCAACATGTTCACATACAAAAAGTAAAAATATGAAGCAAATTGTGGGCTGTAGAGACTTTGAGTGTAAACAAAGAACATTAAATTATCCCTGCCCGCCACTTCCCAATGCCCATCCCCCAAAGATTTTATTTAAACCATTCCTGTACTTGTGCAGCATAGTAATATGGTGTATCAGTTTTTATTGGGGGAAAGAAAAAAATCCCACTAGAGGACACTTGAGAATTCAACCCATTAATCCGTGAATGACTTTTTTGTTTATTTTTTTTCCATTTATTACTATTACATTGTTTGTTACATTGGAAAAGAAACATTTATAGGGAAAAAAACAAAATTTTACTTTTCTAATTATTATACAGGATGGTCCATTGATAGTGACCAGGCCAACTATCTCACGAAATAAGCATCAAATGAAAAAACTACAAAGAACGAAACTTGTGTAGCTTGAAGGGGGAAACCAGATGGCGCTATGGTTGGCCCACTAGATGACACTGCCATAGGTCAAACGGATATCAACTGCATTTTTAAAAAATAGGAACCCCCATTTTTTATTACATATTCGTGTAGTACATAAAGAAATATGAATGTTTTAGTTTAAGTTTTTCGTATTGTGATAGATGGCACTTTAATAGTCACAAACATATAAGTACGTGGTATCACATAACATTCCACTAGTGCGGACGGTATTTGCTTCGTGGTACATCACCTGTGTTAAAAAGGACCGTTTACCAATTGCAGAAATGGTTGATATTGTGTTGATGTATGGCTATTGTGATCAAAATGCCCAACGGGCGTGTGCTATGTATGCTGCTCGGTATCCTGGACGACATCATCCAAGTGTCCGGACCGTTCGCCAGATATTTACGTTATTTAAGGAAACATGAAGTGTTCAGCCACATCTGAAACGTCAACCATGACCTGCAACAAATGATGATGCCCAAGTAGGTGTTTTAGCTGCTGTTGCAGCTAATTCGCACATCAGTAGCAGACAAATTGCACGAGAATCGGGAATCTCAAAAAGTCAGTGTTACGAATGCTACATCAACATCGATTGCACCCGTACCATATTTCTATGCACCAGGATTCAAGTACAGTTCTGCCACTGGGCACAAGAGAAATTACGGGACGATGACAGATTGTTTTACACGCGTTCTATTTAGCGACGAAGCATCATTCACCATCAGCGGTAACGTAAGCCGGCATAATATGCACAATTGGGCAATGGAAAATCCATGATGGCTGCGACAAATGGAACATCAGCGACCTTGGCGGGTTAATGTATGGTGCGGCATTATGGGAGGAAGGATAATTGGCCCCCATTTTATCGATGGCAATCTAAATGGTGCAATGTATGCTTATTTCCTACGTAATGTTCTACCGATGTTACAACAAGATGTTTCACTGCATGACAGAATGGCGATGTACTTCCAACATGATGGATGTCCAGCACATAGCTCGCGTGCGGTTGAAGCGGTATTGAATAGCATATTTCATGACAGGTGGATTGGTCGCTGAAGCTCCGTACCATGGCCCGCACGTTCACCGGATCTGATGTCCCCATATGTCTTTCTGTGGGGAAAGTTGAAGAATATTTGCTATCGTGATCCACCGACAATGCCTGACAACATGCGTCAGCACGTTGTCAATGCATATACGAACATTACGGAAGGCGAACTACTCACTGTTGAGAGGAATGTCATTACACGTATTGCCAAATGCATTGAGGTTGATGGACATAATTTTGAGCATTTATTGCATTAATGTGGTATTTACAGGTAATCACACTGTAACAGCATGCGTTCTAAGAAATGATAAGGTCACAAAGGTACATGTATCACATTGGGACAACCGAAATAAAATGTTCAAACGTACCTACGTTCTGTATTTTAATTTAAGAAACCGACTTGTTACCAAATGTTCATCTAAAATTGTGAGTCATATGTTTGTGACTGTTACAGTGCCATCTATCACAAAGCGGAAAAAGTGGTTCAACTAAAACATTCATATTTCTTTATGTACTACATAAATATGTAATAAAAATGGGGGGTTCCTGTTTAAATTTATATGAAATGGGTATACATTTATGTGCTGAAAGAAATGAACTAAACATTAGTACAAATTAAAAATCAGAAACAAAAATAACAAATTATTTGGCATGATAAGCAGCAAAATATCTGTCACACAGCCACACCACATTTGTTACACTGGCTAAGTGCTGATGTCTTACAGCTTATTCCAACATGTCTTGTTTTGAGTTCCTGTATTTCCACACACAGGTGCTTCATTCCATCCAACAGGAGCTCATCTGCTACAGAACTTGAGCAAGGGGTTTGTCCAGGCCCTTTTGGTGGTGTCGTGTACCTCTTCATGTATACTGTCACAATTTCTCTCCGAAAATTTAAATGAGAGACTGTTTCTCCATATGTGCAGTAGAGTACCTAGGCATTGTGTACAGTGACATCCAGTAACCAACTGAAAAGAACCCATTACCATTTCCTGTTATCGTTATTTATCTTGTACTGATTAAAATTTTGATCCATTCAGTTGTTTCCACCCCTTTGTTTGCTGTATTCTGTCAGAATGGAGGTTTGTGGAACTGCAACATGTTTCCTCACAAACAATGGAGGTATGATGCCATTAACACAGAAATGGGCCATTGCCCATTTGTGTTGCAGAATGAATAGTCCCCATTTCACCTTTGTGTTGCCCTCCTGTGGGAGAGGGCTATTTTAGGGGATACAATTTTCTGTCAGAGTCCCAGTGCCTTCAGAATATTACAGAATTACAACAGCAGTGGGCATAATGGAATAACACATTAAAGTGCAATCAGTAGTGCTTAGTGTCACCTTTATGTAACACTGAACTTGTAGCCTATGTCCCTATGATACAAATAATAGTGATAAATTTAAATAAATGGTATATGGTTGTTGGGGTATTAGGGAACTGTCCGTAGCTTTTGAACTTGAAAGATAAAATGTTTTATATGTACTCTAAATGCAGGGTGTATTAGATTCAAGCTAAAATAAAAAATTTAAATTCAGTTGACAGTTGGTCCCATTAATGAACCAGTTCTCACAACTGCTAACACAGAAATGGAGGAACAGATGTTCAGTTGTTAAATAAGCATAACAAGATTACAGAAGTTCATCATTGTCCAGAAATTGCTAAAAGTCTAAGGTGAAATTAAATTGAAACAGTGTGAGTCTCCCCATCTTTCTCTATTCCTGTTTTTAGACCTCCTGCATCCGTTCATGAACAGAAAAAAAGAAAAAAAATAGTGTGAACAAAGACAGGCAAGCATAAATGAAAGCAGACAACAGAATACCAGAAGAGTGACTTTTTAAACCCTATAGGAATAATATTGTAATGACTCTGAATATTCATATGGAGTTGAAACAGAAAGGTGTGCCAATGTGTCACTAACCTATTAGAAGGTTACTCTGTGTTACTGTAATGATCGATGGGGGTTAGTGAACTGCTGATCCAAAGAGCAGTTCAGCAAGATGCATATACCACATTCACAGTGGATGATGAGCTGCTAAACTAGTTATTTGTGTAACAATTATACTTTTTAAAAATATATAAATGTATCTTTTAACAGGAGTATAATTGACTACTTATTTACATTCTAACCTATTTTTGTGATTGTCAAGGTATATATGTGTAAGCTTCCGTTTAAAAAAAAATTCTGAAACCAGTCATAAATTTGTAATTAAAAAATATCCCTTTTTCAAACCAACAGCGCAGTACATGGAATCAGTACTAAAAATAAGAATAATCTTTACAAGGATTTAAAGTCACGTACTCTTGTACAAAAAGGTGTGCATTATTCAGGGACACACATTTTCAATATCTTGCCAGCAGCCATGAAAAGCATAACATCCAACAAAATTCAGTTTAAGAGAAGCCTAAAGGATTTATTGGTGGCCTACTCCTTCTACTCCATTGATGAATTTCTCAGTAGAGCCAAGTGATTTTTTGTTTGTTTGTGTACATATATAAACAAAGATGATGTAACTTACCAAACTAAAGTGTTGGTATGTTGATAGAGACACAAACACACACACACAAAATTCAAGCTTTCACAACCCACGGTTGCTTCATCAGGAAAGAGGGAAGGAGAGGGAAAGACGAAAGGATGTGGGTTTTAAGGGAGAGGGTAAGGAGTCATTCCAATCCCGGGAGCGGAAAGACTTACCTTAGGGGGGAAAAAAGGACAGGTATACACTCGCACACAAACACGTATCCATCCGCACATATACAGACACAAGCAGACATATGTAAAGGCAAAAGATTTTGGGCAGAGATGTTAGTTGAGGCGGAAGTACAGAGGCAAAGATGTTGTTGAATGACAGATAAGGTATGAGCGGCGGCAACTTGAAATTAGCGGAGGTTGAGGCCTGGTGGGTAACGGAAAGAGAGGATATATTGAAGGGCAAGTTCCCATCTCCGGAGTTCTGATAGGTTGGTGTTGGTGGGAAGTATCCAGATAACCCGAATGGTGTAACACTGTGCCAAAATGTGCTGGCTGTGCACCGAGGCATGTTTAGCCACAGGGTGATTCTCATTACCAACAAACACTGTCTGCCTGTGTCCATTCAGGCGAATGGACAGTTTGTTGCTGGTAATTCCCACACAGAAAGCTTCACAGTGTAGGCAGGTCAGTTGGTAAATCACGTGGGTGCTTTCACACGTGGCTCTGCCTTTGATCGTGTACACCTTCCGGGTTACAGGACTGGAGTAGGTGGTGGTGGGAGGGTGCATGGGACAGGTTTTACACCAGGGGCAGTTACAAGGGTAGGAGCCAGAGGGTAGGGAAGGTGGTTTGGGGATTTCATGGGGATGAACCAAGAGGTTACGAAGGTTAGGTGGATGGCAGAAAGACACTCTTGGTGGAGTGGGGAGGATTTCATAAAGGATGGATCTCATTTCAGGGCAGGATTTGAGGAAGTCGTATCCCTGCTGGAGAGCCACATTCAGAGTCTGATCCAGGCCCGGGAAGTATCCTGTCACAAGTGGGGCATTTTTGGGGTTCTTCTGTGGAAGGTTCTGGGTTTGAGGGGATGAGGAAGGCTCTGGTAATTTGCTTCTGTACCAGGTCGGGAGGGTAGTTGCGGGATGCGAAAGCTGTTTTCAGGTTGTTGGTGTAATGGTTCAGGGATTCAGGACTGGAGCAGATTCGGTGGAGAGGTTGCATCAGTTACGTTTGGCGCGAAATAGCATTTAGTCATAGTGGCGTGCTGGACCCCACAGCATTGTGTATACACTGTCAAAGCATTTTGTCAAAATGGTACTTCATACCAGCTAGCATGTCATGCATTCCGAAACCACGTCAACATCAATCAGGATTGGCCGATGCCATCTGCCTGTGTGTTGAAAAATTGGGTTAAGAACATTGAGGAGATGACGTCATCGAAAGGGATGTAACTGGGAGCAGAAAGTTGTGCACACACTTGAAAACATCAAACGTGTAAGAGGTGCCATTGAGTGAAGCCCTCATCGCTCAACTCGCTGGCACAGCACTACACTTGGGATTTCAAACAGAACGGTAAGAATAATTTTATACGAATATTTGCACTTTCACCCCTACAAAATCTAAATGGTCAGTCCCTTAAGGAAACAGATTATGTGAGCTGAAGCCAGTTCTGCTTAGAATTTTTGTACATGATTAATCAATGCGAGGATGTTGTGAACTGTTTGTAGATGAGTGAGGAAGCTCACTTCCATCTCTCCAGTATTGTGAACAAGCAGAACTTTTAATTTTGGACTCACGTTAATTCTAGAGAACTTCATCACCAACCATTCTACTCCACAAAAGTTACTGTGTGGTGCGTCGTGTCTTTATTAGGGATCTTAGGGCCATACTTTTCCAAGATGGCCTTGGCAATGCTGTAACAGTGACTTCGGGGAGATACACAGACATGCTGGAAAACTTTTTTACTCCACAACTGGCACACTACATAGTGAACGATGAGGCATTTTTTCAGCAGGACGGAGGAACCTCCCACATTGCTTGAGTAATCATAAATATTGTCAATTGTTTCTTTCCAAATCATGTGATCTCCTGAAATGGGGATACTGCTTGGGCCTCTCATTCACCAGACCTCACATGTGATTTTTTTCTTGTTGGGTTATCTGAAAAGCAAAGTTTACCAGGATAACCCTCTTTGAACAATTGTAGTGCTGAA
Organism: Schistocerca piceifrons; assembly: GCF_021461385.2. Classification (NCBI taxonomy): domain Eukaryota; kingdom Metazoa; phylum Arthropoda; class Insecta; order Orthoptera; family Acrididae; genus Schistocerca; species Schistocerca piceifrons. The sequence goes on from NC_060138.1 coordinate 509,457,907, forward strand.
AGAGCGGATCAGGCAAGAAATTGTTCAAATCCCATTGGCAGTGCTGCACAGTGTGATGAGTCACTTCAAGGTCTGGCTGGAGGAATGTGTGCGTCTAAATGGATGCCATCTTATCGGAGTTATCTTCAAAATATAAATGATGTTTTACTGTTGCAGAAAATGCTTTTTCTAGTATTTTAAGATTACAAAATTTAAAAAAATTAAAGAATTTTTTAAAATCGCTCTTTATTATGCCTCACCCTGTAGTTGGAGGAGTCAAGACTATTAGCAGACCTTCTGCCAGGTATTCACTGTTATTCATAATGACAGTGGTGATAAGGTCAGGATCATTTTTGAGACTGTGTATGACTGTTCTTTCTTCTGCTGAATGGGTGGTGTTTTTAGGAAGGAACCTGGGGAAGGATGGTGAGATTAAGTTGGAGGCCAGAAAGTCCTGGGAGGTGACCAGGGGGTGGTTAGGTGGGAGGAGGGAGGATCACTGAGATCAACTGAGAGAGGCAGGGTTCAATGTTGGGATTAGGTTGACTTTGTTTGGAAGGATTGGTTACTAAGAAGTATTTCCATCATAGGGATTGGGAGAAGGGGAGTAGGTTTTTCACAAGTCCGAAAGGGTTAAACTTGGGTGTAGAACTAAAGGAGAGACCTTTGGATAGTGCTGAAAATACTGTGGGCCTGAAGATTTTGGTGGTAAGGCTAACAATGGTGTTCTGGGATTGTTTTGGCTCAGGATTTAGTGATGTGCTGGAAAGGAGGTTTGGGGGATGTGGCAAGTTGAGGTGGTCAGCTAGGCAGGGTTTATATGCTGCGAGGGTTGATGAGGTGGAACACTATGGGTAGGGTAGGGGTTAGATAGAGGTGCCCCAAGGTGGCATTGGATAACTTATGCTCTTCCAGGTGTTGGAGTGCAAGGGTTTCAGTTTCGGAGATGTGGTATATTTAGTTAAGTTTTGGACAGAACAATATCTTGAGAAGGGAGTGGAAGTGTTTCTGGAATGCCTGTGGCATGGAGTGGTGGTTCTGCAGTACCAGGTTTGTAAGGGATAGAGACTTGTGAGGTCCATTGTGGCAGGATGATGTTGGGGAAACGGGCACTGATGTAGAAAAGGGCAAATGAAATCATTGGGTGATTGTGAAGTGAGCTGAACGACAAGAAGAGATGCATAAAATATGTACAGATATGCAAAAATATGTAAAAATGCACACAAATACAGACAAAAAGTGGGAAAGAGGGATGGAACAAATGGATATGGAAGAATGTGTGTGTTGGACTAAGGGAAGAGGGGAGGGAGATTGTTTAGTTTCAGATGTTCACATGACACAGGTATGTGTGGACAATAACACACAAAAATACAAGACGATGAGGGAATAATTGTGATCATAGGAATAATTATAATATAATATATGGTAATGACGCCCAGTGACCTACCCATAAAAAATCCTTTCCCTGGATCCAACCCCTCCTTTCACAATGACCTTCACCTTTTCATATTCCGCCAGTCCCTCTCCCTCACAAACCTGGTACTACAAAAACACATCTTCATGGTACAGGCATCCTAGAAACATGTCTGCTCTCTCCACAAGATATTGGTACTGTGCAGTCCCTACGACATACGTCACATACATGAAACTGAGTCCCTTCTTCTCTAGTACCTGGAAGAGCATTCCAGACACCATCTCCATAAGTTATCCAGCCAGCTGACGTCCCATTGCCGCCTTGGGGCACCAATACCCAACCCCTATACTCCCCACAATGTTCCTCCTCATCAGCCTGTCATAGCATCCAGACTGCCTAGCTGACCTAATCAACTTGCCACAGCCCCTAAACTTCCTTTCCAGCACATCACTAAATCCCAAATAAAAAAAAAAAAATTCGAGAGCACTGTTAATACTACCTCTCCCAACATCTTTCAGTCTCCAAACCGTCTACCTCATTCCTCATACACCTTACTAACTATATCAGTGGCTCCTTCTTCAGGCAGAAGGGTTGAAGAGGAAGGAAGAATGGTGAAGTAAAAGGAATGGAGAGGTCTAGAAAAAGGGATAGGTTTTGGGAAATTCACCCAGAATCATGGGTCAGGGGAGACTTACCGTATGACATGAGAAGGAAAGACTGATTCCTTTTATGAATAATTGGTTGTTTACTAACTATATCCTAACATGCAACTACTACTCCTTTGAAGGGAAGGAAGGTGGCAAATTGTGGCACAGCCATTGGCACCCACATAACACCCTCCTATGGCAACATGTTTATGGGCCTTCTAGAGGAAACCTTTCAAGCTTCCCAAAGCCCCGTACCCCTGGTCTGGGTCAAGCACATTGATGATACTTTCATGATATGGACTCAGGTCCAGGACACCCTACCCTCGTTCCTTCACAATGTGAACACCTCTCCCATCCACTTCACTTGGTCCTCCTCAGTCCTGGGTGTCACATTCCTGGATATTGATCTCTGATGGATCCATCAAATAAGCTGTCCACATTAAACCCATCAATACCCGCTGTCCTCACAAAAAAAGTTCTCCTATACAGTGTGGCCATGTGGGGACGGTGTATCTGCAGTGACAGGTGCTCCCTTTACCAGTATGTTTAAGATCTCACAAAGGCCTTCAGAGACTGACTCTGTCCCCCAGATGTAGTCTGCAAACACATTTCCTGTGCCGTATCCCTCACATCCCAATCTTCTCAGTATCCAGGAGAACAATTACAAAGGAGCAACTCCTTTTGTTACCCAATACCATTCAGGACTGGAACAGCTGAAACACATCCTCTGTCGTGGCTTTGATTGTCTATAACGATGCCCTGAAATTAGGGACACCTTACCCAGCATCCTTCCCACTCCCCCTAAGAGGTGTTCCATTGGCCACACTACCTCCATTGGCCACACTACCTCCAAAACATCCTAATCTGCCCCATGCCACTCCCAATATCAAACTTGCCATAGGGCTCATGTCCCTGTGAAAGATTCAGATGCAAGACCTGCCCAATCCACCTACCCAACACATATTAAATCAGTCCTGTCACAATCTTATCCTAGCTCATCAGACATCGGGCCATCTGTGAGAGCAGTTATGTCATATACCAGCTCTTCAGCAACCATTGCTCAGCTTTTGCTATTGGTATGAGTACCGACCAGCTGTCCACCAATATGAATGGCCAAACTGTGGCCAGAAACAAAGTGGACCAACCTGTGGTTCTATGTGTAGCTGTACATAACAGGCTTGATTTCAATGGCTACTTCACAATCTGGACAATCTGGATCCTCCCTACATCACCAGCTTTTCTGAACTGTGCAGATGGGAGTTGTCCTCATGACACATTCTCCGTTCCTGAAATCATCCTGGCTTCAACTTAATGGTAACCTACTGACCTTGCACCCTCAACGCATTTCCGCCCCCTTATGTTCTATCACCTCCTCACAATTTGCCTCCCCTCATCCCCGTTGTGCGCTGTTCTCTGCTGTCCACCCACCAGTCTTTCCCCTTCTCTCATCCTCTCCTTCCTGCTCCCCATTTCTCCCCCTCCCCTCTCCACCCCATAAAGCCTCCTTTTGCTGCATCCGGCAGCCCTGTCCTGCCACCTGTAGTCGCTGCACGTTCCGCCAGACAGTGCTGATTCCTCTTCCTCCACCCGTACTCTGCTGTCCTTCCATTTCCCCACCCCACTCTGGAGTGTGCTTCCATTCTGTTTGTTTCAGTTGCATCTGGCTGGAGATAGTGGTCAAGTGTGTGTGTGTGTGTGTGTGTGTGTGTGTGTGTGTGTGTTTCTTTCTGAAGAAAGTTTCGTTTAAAAGCTTATTTGTAACAGTCTTTTCATCGTGTCTATCTGCTACTGAACTTGTAATCTTTACAGTGAGTAGCAATCTATTCTTTTCATAAACCTTTATGAAACTCTTTCTTGCGGACACTCCTCAGAGATTGATGAAACGAAAAATTTTATCGCTTTTCATGCAGTAAACCTTCAGCATCCGAAATTATGCTTTAGTTTATTACTTTTCTACTACCAACTCTATTCGCAACACAGTTTGCAGACAATATCCGCATTACCACTAAATGTGCCTGCAAAATTGCTTCTTTGTACAGCACATTTTCAGAAGATATGAAATCATAAATGTTTGTATGTGTGAAAAACTGCCTTCTCCAAAACTTCATCAGGCATGACTTTTAATTATTTCTTTACTAGTTACTCTATTCCCAACACACTTTGTAGACTGTATCTGGATATACCACTGAATGTACGTGCAAAATTATATCATCGTAGGACACACAGTTCAAGAGCTACGACATCACGAGCATTGAGATATATGAAAAACTTGCTCTTGCTTAAAATGGAGCACAAATTTTTCAGATGGACATCATCTAGTGTTTCATAAAGAGAGTACTTATTGACTTCCAACAACCTTTAAGCATAATTCCAACCCCATTTCTAAACTTTTTCTCACTTACATGCTTGATATAAAGTAATCAGACCCTTGGAGCTGTTTTATATGTGGGAATCAGTTTCTATAAAGAATCAGGGGTTTACTGGTAAAATACTAAACCATTAATTACATAAAAATGCAGCTTCATTAGCAGAAAGTTTTGAGTGACAGTCAGATGACTTGGAAAATTTGCAAGCTGTAGCAAACAGTGATATTTCATCATGCTCTAAAATTCAGTGTTTATTAACATATGTGGAATCATTTATATTTACCTACAACATATCCTGCAGACAAGTGTGAAACGCATGACATAGGGTATGTAGCATAGTACCACATGTTCGTGTTTCTTTTCAATCTAGCCACCTACAGATTGTGTGGAAAATAACTTCTAAAATGCCACTTTGCATACTGTAACTAATGTAATTTTGTTTTCATGGTCATTACAGGAGTAATACATATGGAGCTGAACAATGTCTAAAGTTTTTTTAACTGAGTACAGGTTCCTGAAATTTTATAATAGGGTTGGGGGGGGGGGGGGGGTAATTTGCATGTACCTTCAAGAATCCGTCAATTCAAGTTTTTCAAAATTTCTGTGAATGTCATCAAACAAACCTGAAACCAGTTGTGCTGCCCTTCTTTATATATGTTCAGTATCCCAAGTTAGTTCTATTTAGTTTGGATCCCACACCCTGGAGCAATGTTTCTAAGGCGAAACACACAAGTGATATGTAGGCAGCCTCCTTTGTATTTTTCTAGTTTCCTGACAGTGAACTGTAGTTTGCCACCTGACTTACCTACCCCCGAGCGTATGTGATCTTTCCTTTTATATCCCCACAAACTGTTACATCTTGATATATGTAAGAGGTGACTGACTGTAATTGTACTCATTGGTTTCATAGCCACAGGATATTACCTTTTTACATTTGTAATGTGTGTAATTTTATATTTATGTGCATTTAAAACAAATCACCAATCTTTATATCACTTTGAAATCTTGTCAAGATCTGGCTCGATATTTTTGCAGCTGTTTGAGACAGCACTTCATTATAGATAACTGCATCATCTGCAAACAGTCTGAGGTAGCTGTTGATACTGACTGGCAGATAATTAATATACAACATGAACAAGAAGGGTCCCAACATGCTTCCCTGGAACTTCCTGGCAGATTAAAACTGTGTGCCCGACCGAGACTCGAACTCGGGACCTTTGCCTTTCGCGGGCAAGTGCTCTACCATCTGAGCTACCGAAGCACGACTCACGCCCGGTACTCACAGCTTTACTTCTGCCAGTACCTCGTCTCCTACCTTCCAAACTTTACAGAAGCTCTCCTGCGCAGTATCCTTTCTTTCAGGAGTGCTAGTTCTGCAAGGTTCGCAGGAGAGCTTCTGTAAAGTTTGGAAGGTAGGAGACGAGGTACTGGCAGAAGTAAAGCTGTGAGTACCGGGCGTGAGTCGTGCTTCGGTAGCTCAGATGGTAGAGCACTTGCCTGCGAAAGGCAAAGGTCCCGAGTTCGAGTCTCGGTCGGGCACACAGTTTTAATCTGCCAGGAAGTTTCATATCAGTGCACACTCCGCTGCAGAGTGAAAATCTCATTCTGGAAACATCCCCCAGGCTGTGGCTAAGCCATGTCTCCACAGTATCCTTTCTTTCAGGAGTGCTAGTTCTGCAAGGTTCGCAGGAGAGCTTCTGTAAAGTTTGGAAGGTAGGAGACGAGGTACTGGCAGAAGTAAAGCTGTGAGTACCGGGTGTGAGTCGTGCTTCGGTAGCTCAGATGGTAGAGCACTTGCCTGCGAAAGGCAAAGGTCCCGAGTTCGAGTCTCGGTCGGGCACACAGTTTTAATCTGCCAGGAAGTTTCATATCAGTGCACACTCCGCTGCAGAGTGAAAATCTCATTCTGGAAACATCCCCCAGGCTGTGGCTAAGCCATGTCTCCACAGTATCCTTTCTTTCAGGAGTGCTAGTTCTGCAAGGTTCGCAGGAGAGCTTCTGTAAAGTTTGGAAGGTAGGAGACGAGGTACTGGCAGAAGTAAAGCTGTGAGTACCGGCTGTGAGTCGTGCTTCGGTAGCTCAGATGGTAGAGCACTTGCCTGCGAAAGGCAAAGGTCCCGAGTTCGAGTCTCGGTCGGGCACACAGTTTTAATCTGCCAGGAAGTTTCATATCAGCGCACACTCCGCTGCAGAGTGAAAATCTCATTATGCTTCCCTGGAATTCACCTGATCTTAGTTCTACTTTCACTGCTGACTCTCCATCAAAGATAATGTGTCCTCCCCACCTATAAATTCTCAACTCAGTCAGAAATTTTGATTGATATCCCACATAACCATATTTTTGTTAATAATTTTTGTGTGGTACAGAGTCAAAAGCTTTTAGAAAGTCAAGAAATAATCCTTCTCATACATAACCAATTAATTATAATATTTCAGTTTGTCAGGGAAGTTACACCAGAAGTAATGTTACCCACACATACACAAACATGCATTCGGTGTAACCACAAACAGTTGTTTGAGTTCCTTACATAAGAAACAATGGAAAAAACTGAATGGAATAATAAAAGTATTATGAAAAGGACAGATAGCTTCTCACGAAATAGAGGAGATGGTGAGTCGCAGATAGGCAAAACAAAAAGACTGCTATACATTTGAGCCTTCAGCCCAAAAGGCCTACTTCTAAAGTATCATCCAGTCACAACTCATACACACATGACCACTGTCTCTGGCAGCTGTGTGTTTCCTACCTTAGAAGTTCAGATGTATAGCAGTCTTAATGTTGTGCCTGTCTACGACTCAACGTCTCACGTATATGATGGGTAGTTATCTACGCTTTTCATAATATTGATTATGAACATAAAATATTCTGGGACTGGAAATTTGTAGTATCTCATCACAAATACTATTAACCCCACAATAACTTTTACTATTACAAGAGTTGATAACTTACCTGACACGAGAGAAGAATATAGAGGAAGCATAAATTAAAATGAATTCCCTGCTTGTTGCGGCTTCATTATAATTGTCAGCTTTTGCTATAAAACAATTTGAACCAATTTTTTCCATTCATATTTGAAAGGTAATAATTAAAATAATTGCTTACATGAACTTTCATGTTGCTATCATCTGTAGAAATGCTGGTGTTAGTTCTCTCAATTAGGTAATTTGAATTTCGTAGCTGGTTGCATTCTCTCCTGTTTGTTAACAGTTTCACATAGAAATTTAATTCCAATGCATCTCACACATACTATTGGATTTTTAAACTTGCCTTAGTGTGGTACGGCACTATTTTATTGTGAAACTACTTAAAAATCATTGCTCGTTATAGAGATTTCCTTCAGATTTCTAGACACTGGATGCCTTGGTGTTATAAATGGTGGCTTAAAGGCTTTCATAGTTCCACATGCTATACATATTTATTTTTTGGGGGAAATTGTTTTAAGAAATAGAAAATCTGTCTCATGGAGGGTCTCCTTTTTTGCAGAGGATAACAGTACTGCAATTATGTCAGTATGTGCAATTGGCAATTCTTTATGTTTGGTTGCTTTTATGGACACTTTTGAATAATGGCTTACTGTCTGTGGGAGAGTGGGGAATGGACAAGCTGTGTTCAGATTTAAATGCGGGAAAATGCAAATCAGTTTGTCTTGGGAAGCTACTGAAGTTTCAAAAACTAATTCTGAAATAAAGGAGATATTGCGAGATGGACTGTATTATTCTTCTTGTGCCCAAAGCAGCTTTATGCATGGGTCAAAAAACATTGCACTAAAAATAAGGCCACTAGACAGAAATGCTACAGATATTATCTATTGCGGTTGGGTACTACAAACCTTGATTTTTCACATATAGGAGATAATTTAGAACAATAAAAATGTAGTCAGCTTTCTGCTTGTGAAAGTTCCTGACAAAACTATGTGCCAGAATGGAATATGAGCCTGGATCTGTGCCTTTCAGGGGACAATGTAAGATCGTTCTGGACTTTTAAAAACTGTTATCCATGAAGAATGAGACTATGTTCACATTACAGTATTCACGTATAGAACTGCATATAGTAAATAATAAAATCCTCATGCAGAGATATAGGGAATAAAACTATTCAGTATGTGTACAACCACTTAAAATAAACCATATACTGCTCGACATGCCATATTGCAAGTTGTCATTCTGCTGAACACTGAGGCTTATAAAAATTAGGTAGTTGATAGAGATGTGGATGTTAGAAGTGAGAAAAGTGTATGCTTGAACCATGCATACTTTCATTACTAATGTATTGTTGAAGTAAAAATGCATTTAGAAGAGTATCAGTTAAAAAGCGAGGAACGGAAAATTATGATCAAGCAGTAGACTCGTCACAAGAAGTGAGGATTGCCTTGCTTGAATTAAATGTTTATCCATGGATTGACAGCAAAGTGTGTCTGTGGGAGTGCAGGACATATGTTGCTTTTTTTTTATTTGCTGTACTTAGTTGATATTGAAATTGCTTACAAGTTGGAAGAACTTCAGTTATAATAAGGCATTTTTGTTTTAAGAACTTGTCTATGTAAATATGAAACTGGTAATTTTTCATGAACTGCATATCCCACAATTCTGATGAACAGCCTAGTACAACAGAGGAAGTAGTTGTCATTTATCTTTTCTCTCTTTCTTTTTCAAAGTAGTTGTAAGATTTTATTATTTTGTTTATAACTACAAATAGAATATATGACCTTAATGGTAATGGATAGTACTGCCCACAAAATTGGTTTGAGAGTTACTTCTCTCTGTTAATTTAGACTTACTTTGTGTAAATATGTGTTTTGTGTAAATTTGTGTGTGTGTGTGTGTGTGTGTGTGTGCGTGTGTACAAGTAATGAGTCATAGCATCATTTTAACTGCCACTATACAAGCTTTGTATTTTTTGTTTGTTTCCATTATACCTACGGAATATTCTTTTGCAGAGCTATTAAACTGAAGAATGGTGTGACAGTCCTATTAATCTCCGACGTAGAGAATTTAACGACACTTGACCAGGAACCGATTAATGAGGGTAACGTGTATAACAGTTTCAAAAATATTAGAGAAGTAGTATAGACTACCATATTACTTATGTTCATATAAGCTCAATAAAAGAGGTAAGAAATTAACAAATCCTCACCATGTGGGCTTCCTCAAGTATAATATTTATGACAAAAGAGAACTGTCTAGAAATCAGGAAGTTCTTAATTTAACATTGTAACAAGGTATTTGCCAATCTAACCTTACAAATAGGGACTCCTATTTCAAATGATGTTAATACTCATTCAGAATAACATTTACACTCTCAATGGTTTCTCTTAATGTTTCCTCAGAGCTGCCTCATTTAACAATGTAATAGTGCTTTTATAGCAGAAAAACAAACAAAAAACAGAGATCAGTAGTTTGGGAGGACTAATATACACTTGCTTCGGTCTAACAAACCTCATCATATCGGCTACATGCAACTATTAATAAAGGAAATCATATTCATTGTGTTGGGTCCAGAAAGTTTTGATACTTACAATATTGCTTCTGAGCCATTCCTAAAATGTCAAGAATAACATCCGTATGCCGCATGAGCAAACTTTGACACTAATAAGATGCCTATTATGATGGCAAAAGCTTCAAGACATTGGATTCTTAAAACTGATATTCAGCATCCCTCGTCCATTACCCACTGTGTGCAAATTATTGGTTCCCTTAGGGGTTTGGACAGTATTAGTGCATTTTCACTGAAGCAGACATTGTTTGAACTCCTACAGGAATATTATTTGCAAGTCAGGGGTTAATGGGCAAGCGATGCATTGTACTGTGCAATAAGTAGGAAATTTGAGTTGGTCAGGGACTGTGTCCGGATGGCTCAGCGGTTGAGGCAACCGCTCATGAGAAATGGTAAATCCAGATGTAAGTCCTGGTCCAACACAAATTTTCAGCTTTAGCCATTGTGTTAACACAATACCCAGTCACAAATTCCCATCCATCCCTTCCCTTTCTTTCCCCATTCTCTGTTATATAAATGTGTGCATCAGCCTTACCATCATTAGTGGTGTCTGCTCTGTCGGACATGTCCAACATGTGATGAAAGTAAAAAAATTTATCGCTGACTACAGTCTTGCTGATCATGCTGTAAAACTTGAGTAGCAGACATGATGTTTCAATTATTAATTGTTTACTAGTAGTTGTTTTCCCAGCACAGTTGGAGACAGTATCCACAAATACCACAGAATCTTCCTGCGAAATTATATTATTGTACAACACACAGTTCGGGAGATATGAAGTCATAAACATTTACATGTGCGAAACACTAGCTTCTGCTTAAAATTCAACTTCAACATCAGGCATCTTTACTCCTAAATCTATTTGCAAAACACTTTGCAGACAGCATCTACATATGTCACTGAATGTGCTTGCAAAATTATATAATTGTATGACACACAGATCAGGAGATATGACATAATAAACATTGAGATGCATGGAAAACTAACTTTTGATTAAAATGGAGTGCAAATTACCCAGACTATATTCATCCGGTGCTTGATAATTAGAGTACTTAGTTAGTTCCATCAAACTTGGAGCATAATTTCAACACTACCCTAAACTTTTTGGTGCTTACTTTCTTAAAGTCAGATATTTTAACACATTACTCATTTGTAAAGTGATCAGACGTTTGGAGCAGTTTTATACATGGGAGTTTGATTCTTTAAAGAACCGGGTTACTGGTATACCCTAAAATTATTCTGACCGATTGTTCTTTATATCTGTTCTGTGGGTACTTCTTTCTTTGTGTTTTTAAACAGGAGGTAGCTATGTTATGGTAGTTTCAGTTTGTGGATAACTGTAATATTCCCTCTCTCTGAACACAGTGTCATGATTTAGTAGTATTTCACATTGTTCTAACTTTTGTGACTGTTCTTTGAATGTCTTCAGCATCTTGACATACTAATAAAGAATAATGGTATAGTGTTTCATTTGTAAACAGTTACAGTTCATCTACTTTTTAAGAAAGTAAGGCTATTTTATCCTAATGGTGAGTGACTACTTTACTTTTAGCAAATGATGACTGTATTAAAAGTTCTTAACATTTGGATTTTGTTTTGTTTTGTGGGTGATACCAATGTTTTTAACATTTGTCATATGTGCTGATAGTGCAGTAATTTATACACTTATTGGAGATATGTGAATAATGTTATGACTTTCTACGTGCTCTCATTTTTGTAATTTTGAGAAGCTCTTCTGTAATTATTACATGTGATGGAGGTACTGGAAAAGTCAGTTTAAACACTTTTTCGGTCACTTTCAGAATTTTGAATTCCTCCTCATTCATTAGCAAGGCATAACTCCCATGGAGATAATGTATAGGGATACGAATTTGGGAGGAATGCATGTAAATGAGATAAAGGGATAGGAATGTCGGAGGAATGAGGAGAGGACCACAGTTAGTACAGAAACTAAGTTAAGTGCTACGGAAATTTGAAGGAAGCAAAGCAGGAAATGGAAGTCATAAGAATAGACATTACAATTGGAATGTGCTGAATCAGGATCGTTGCAAAAATGTAGATGAAGTGTTAGCTCTTACTGAATTTTGTGATAGCGGGCTGTTTCCTTGCTGTTTATCATTTGCGTTTGCATTTTTTCTTCTTCTTAGATTTCTGTATGCTGTTAATGCTAATAATTCATGGTATTTTTCAACTTTTATCACTGAAGTTTATTAAATTTATTAAAGTGTATTATTCTCCTGCTGAGTCATTCATGAGTCTTCAGATAGTGGAGCATGTAAAGCTGAGGTTAAGGGAGAACTTTTAGCTAGGATTTCATTTGCCATAGCTTTAGTGTAGTGGCATATAATAATTACTCTGTTGTACAGATGAAACTGTGGAAAACCAATCTCATGATGAATCTGATTCTTCATCTGAAGAATCTGAAAATGGAGGCAACTCTTCTGGAAGTTTGTCAGATGGTGAAGGCAGTGAAGTGGAGTCTCTGAAACAAGAGGAAAAATTGGTGAGAAAAAGGGTTACATTTTACAGTTTAACTATGATTTAGATAATCCCAAGAAAATGGAAATGCTCTAATGAGCCAAATCATTATGACCTCTACCCACCACAAGATTGAATGACACCTGGTGGTCTTGCAGGCACGAGACAGCAAAGAAAGTATACGAGTGGCACGGAGACAAATGAGGAATCATTGTAGTGACTATACGTGCTGCAGATGGGGAAATCAGCTGTCATCAACAATGATAGTAAATAGTGGATTGTTGTGGCCCAGCACCTGCAAATGAGCCCATGAGGATCATGTACGGGTGTGAGCATCAGTGGAAAGTGGTTGAAGGACAGTGCAACCACTAGTAGGTTACAAAGGGTTGAGTGTCCACACTTCATCACAAAATGTGGAGATAATAGACTAGCTCACACACTCTGTAAAGCAGAACAGGTTGTGACCCGTGGCAAATCTGCCAACAGAGAACACTGATGGTGCAGGAACAAGTGTTTTAGAGCACATTGTTGAACATGGGACTCTACGGCAAATAATCTGTAAATATTTCTGTGTTCACCCAGTGACACTGTCAATTGTGATAACAGTGGACGCGAAATCGTTGAGACTGGTAGTGTGGATTAATGGAAACATGGCATTTGGTTATGGTGTCTTCCCACAAGACAGCTGTCCCTGACACAAGGCCAGAATCATGATACAGTGATTTGAGGTTCATGATAGTGAATTCACACGATGCCTTGGCCACCACCATTCACCTGATCTGAACTTGATGAAGCATATCTGAGACACCACTGAGTGCCAGCTCCACACCCATGAATCACCGGCCCATAATTTACGGAAACTGTGTGCTATGTTGGTGGATTTCTGATGCCACATACCTTTGGAAACCTACCAAAGACTTGTCAAATCTGTGGCATGCATTCCTAGGTGGACCAAATCTCTATTGAGCAGGTGGTCTTAATGCTTTGGCTTGTTGGTGTATAATTGTTTGATTGTCTTGCTTTAGCTCGTTGGCGTATAATTGTCTGATTGTCTAGACGTTGACTGTACATTAATTAGGAACACAGTGAGACATATTGACTTTTGTTTGTCTGTGACTGTGACAGAAATGTAGCTGTTGGCTTCAACCAGTAATGTAAAATTATTAATTCACATATTTACTTGTTTATATGGTCATAGCACTATGCGTTGCAGACTTTTGTTCATTGGCAGATCTAAAAAATAAAATTAAAAAAAAAAAAATAGGATGGATTTTATTTTATACTACACTGATTGTGACAAGAAATGAGAAGAAGAAAAGGAAACAAAACTTCATGAATTGTTAGCATATGCAATGTTATTGCAGTGATTACAAAATTAAATAAAACTGAAAAGGAACTTATCAGTATGAACCCACTTATCAGTGTGAGATTGCATCACCTCTAATCTGTATGCATGCACAGATTTGTTTGGGAGGTGTCATAAAGGTGTTGTATCCTTATCTTAGGCGAGCTGACCCACAACTGTATTAACATGTCCTGGATGCTAACACAGGGTCTGTATTGATATTTAAGCAGGTACCACACATTTGATCAAGGGTGGATCTGGGGATCTCGGTGGCTGTGGGAATACATCAAAATCACTGTCACATTCGAATGATCCTCAAATCTGCATAGTAGACAGTTCAGCCAGCTGGCCAAATGGAGATTCACATTGAGACCCATTTCAGACTTTTATCAGGTGCTGATAAAGCTGTATCATGTGAGTTTGTGGCATCTTTGTGACCTTCATAGTGTTCACTCAATATCTGACACTGTTCTTACTCCTTATATATCCTTCCAGGCCTGGTAACAATGCTACACACAAACAACACTAACACACTCTGGTGGTGCCTGTCTACCTATCATAGAGAATTGCAACTCTAATCATTTACCTACCCACTGATGATGTGTACATGTATGAAGGTACACTGACATACATCCATGTCTTCCGGGTGCTTCACTTTTTTGTCAGCCATTGTATATATATAGGATGCGGCAAATGAAAGTGACCTGGAGAACAGAGTTTTAGGGTACAAAGAAACACAGCAGAGGAAAGGAAATACAGCATTAATCTGACTATAGCAGATGTTGAAAGTGGCCACAATTCATATCTTGTCACTTTTGGTCCCTGGTCAGCAAGCTGCTGAAGGCAGATCGAAGCTGGGCTGCTAGAATTGCTGCTCTCTCATGTGAAATGTTCTGCAGTTCTTGAAGAGTATGAGGGTTGTTCTATACTTCAGACTTGAGGGCTTCCCACACAAAGTAATCACACACTGACAGATCAGGTGGCCTGGGTGGAAGTCTATGGCTGCAACCAGACTGTCTTCCGGCAACCACTCTGTCAGGCATGAAGATTGTGTGAATGTGCTCCAAGGTTTGGCTGGGTGTATGGGTAGTTTCTCCATCCTGTCGGAAGTGACAGTAGGTCTCTTCCTCCTCCTTTCATGTTCCCACAAATGGTTTCAAAATGTTGGCAATATAACATGCTGAAGTCACCGTCTGATGAAAGAAGATGGGACTTCTAATGTGGCGTGCAGACGCTGCACACTAGTCTTCTGATCATAAAACAGTATTTCGTGGAAGTTATGCAGATTTTCCTCACTGCCCAGAATCTGTGATTTTGTGAGTTTACATAGCCACTCAGGTGAAACCAGGCTTCATCAGACATAATGAATGTACACTCCTGGAAATGGAAAAAAGAACACATTGACACCGGTGTGTCAGATCCACCAACTTGCTCCGGACACTGCGAGAGGGCTGTACAAGCAATGATCACACGCACGGCACAGCGGACACACCAGGAACCGCGGTGTTGGCCGTCGAATGGCGCTAGCTGCGCAGCATTTGTGCACCGCCGCCGTCAGTGTCAGCCAGTTTGCCGTGGCATACGGAGCTCCATCGCAGTCTTTAACACTGGTAGCATGCCGCGACAGCGTGGACGTGAACCGTATGTGCAGTTGACGGACTTTGAGCGAGGGCGTATAGTGGGCATGCGGGAGGCCGGGTGGACGTACCGCCGAATTGCTCAACACGTGGGGCGTGAGGTCTCCACAGTACATCGATGTTGTCGCCAGTGGTCGGCGGAAGGTGCACGTGCCCGTCGACCTGGGACCGGACCGCAGCGACGCACGGATGCACGCCAAGACCGTAGGATCCTACGCAGTGCCGTAGGGGACCGCACCGCCACTTCCCAGCAAATTAGGGACACTGTTGCTCCTGGGGTATCGGCGAGGACCATTCGCAACCGTCTCCATGAAGCTGGGCTACGGTCCCGCACACCGTTAGGCCGTCTTCCGCTCACGCCCCAACATCGTGCAGCCCGCCTCCAGTGGTGTCGCGACGGGCGTGAATGGAGGGACGAATGGAGACGTGTCGTCTTCAGCGATGAGAGTCGCTTCTGCCCTGGTGCCAATGATGGTCATATGCGTGTTTGGCGCCGTGCAGGTGAGCGCCACAATCAGGACTGCATACGACCGAGGCACACAGGGCCAACACCCGGCATCATGGTGTGGGGAGCGATCTCCTACACTGGCCGTACACCACTGGTGATCGTCGAGGGGACACTGAATAGTGCACGGTACATCCAAACCGTCATCGAACCCATCGTTCTACCTTTCCTAGACCGGCAAGGGAACTTGCTGTTCCAACAGGACAATGCACGTCCGCATGTATCCCGTGCCACCCAACGTGCTCTAGAAGGTGTAAGTCAACTACCCTGGCCAGCAAGATCTCCGGATCTGTCCCCGATTGAGCATGTTTGGGACTGGATGAAGCGTCGTCTCACGCGGTCTGCACGTCCAGCACGAACGCTGGTCTAACTGAGGCGCCAGGTGGAAATGGCATGGCAAGCCGTTCCACAGGACTACATCCAGCATTTCTACGATCGTCTCCATGGGAAAATAGCAGCCTGCATTGCTGCGAAAGGTGGATATGCACTGTACTAGTGCCGACATTGTGCATGCTCTGTTGCCTGTGTCTATGTGGCTGTGGTCCTGTCAGTGTGATCATGTGATGTATCTGACCCCAGGAATGTGTCAATAAAGTTTCCCCTTCCTGGGACAATGAATTCACGGTGTTCTTATTTCAATTTCCAGGAGTGTATTTTGGCTTGTTCAAAACAGACTCTGTCTGATGCCATTTTTGGACTAACCTTTGCTTGTCACTCTTTGCTGGCACCTTGTCACCATTAACTTCTCAGCAAACAGCTGACCCCACTGCCCCATGTCTTTATCACTTCCCACAACGAGTACGTGGTGCTCCACTGAGAGTACCATCGTCCCCTGTGCACTGCTTCACCCACACGGACACAGCCTGCACTACACTCTGAACCTGTGTGGATCATGTGGTAGGTGTACATGTGGTGGGTGCATCACGGGGTGTGGTTGTATGCGTGCACTCATGTCAAATCGCATCCATCTGGGCCACTGCAGACATGATTAGTATAACAATAATTGAAATTCCTACATGTATCAGTATGTAAAATAAGGCATGAGCAACACCTGTAGTGGACTGATGTGTGGAGCATAGAAAACAGTATTCAGTCTAGATTTCAAGTTCTTGTTTTTTTTTTTTGCACTGTTGGATTTGGGTGTCTATGTGGTTTTGTGTGTGTGTGTGTGTGTGTGTGTGTGTGTGTGTGGGGGGGGGGGGGGGGGGTCATATGTGCTATTACTAGCAAAGCAGCAAGAGTGTGAAAGCTAGTGTGAAATGTATACTCCACAAATCAGTCCTGTGTAGGTGAGTGGTTGCTTTTCCCTTATTCTATGTAGATATGTATTTAAAAACAAAGATGATGTGACTTACCATACGAAAGCGCTGGCAGGTCGATAGAAACACAGACAGACACATACATACACACAAAATTCATGCTTTCGCAACAAACTGTTGCCTCATCAGGAAAGAGGGAAGGAGAGGGAAAGACAAAAGGAAGTGGGTTTTAAGGGAGAGGGTAAGGAGTCATTCCAATCCCGGGAGTGGAAAAACTTACCTTAGGGGGAAAAAAGGACGGGTATACACTCGCGCACACACACACACACACACACATCCGTCCACACATATACAGACACAAGCAGACTTTTTTTTTTTTTTTTAAATATGTCTGCTTGTGTCTGTATATGTGTGGATGGATATGTGTGTGTGTGCGCGCGAGTGTATACCCGTCCTTTTTTCCCCCTAAGGTAAGTCTTTCCGCTCCCGGGATTGGAATGACTCCTTACCCTCTCCCTTAAAACTCACTTCCTTTTGTCTTTCCCTCTCCTTCCCTCTTTCCTGATGAGGCAACAGTTTGTTGCGAAAGCTTGAATTTTGTGTGTATGTATGTGTCTGTTTGTGTTTCTATCGACCTGCCAGCGCTTTCGTATGGTAAGTCACATCATCTTTGTTTTTAAATATATTTTTCCCGTGTGAAATGTTTCCCTCTATTATATAGATATGTTATGTGTTAGAGTTTAGCGTAATAAAGCACAGGATGAACAAAAGTTCTTAATGCATAGTTCTTTATCCTTATATGCAATTAAAATATGTTAATTGTTAATGCTATTGACTGGTTGTAGCCATCCACATGCCGGTGTATATATTCATTTTTGTAATACCGGCATCACTGTAGTGTGAAATGTAAAGATCAAACACATAGAAAACAAGTTTTTATTCTTGTCCAAACATTACGAGAGTGGATTGAAATAGAAGATGGAAATCAAAAATAAAAAGTCGGAACAGGTGAATTGATTAAGTCTATTGATATAACCTATGTTATGATAGATGAAAGTAATAGCAAAAATGTTACAACTCTTAATTTACTGTGTTGAGCAACATCTAGGCTGAAACACATTACGTACAACATTCTCATGAGAGACAAAATGATAGAGAAGGAAGACCAATATTAAATGGTTTTTCCAATCAAAAGGAAAGAACTGATTGAATGTCGTAAGAGTATGGTTACTGTGAGTTTTGTCTCATAAAATGAAATGAATTGAGGATGGAGTCATGTGAGGAGTTACACTGTTATTGAATAATTTATTTAGTTTCAATTGTTATTGTAGAGATTGTTGAGTTTCAGATTTGTGTTGGATTTACTGGCCTCCCAGAAGAGGAGTATGTGTTTTTGGGATATTCTTGTTCGGGATTTATGTACCATTAAGACCATTTTGCATGATAAACTTTCTTGTTCCAAGTGACTTCTTGAGACAAGTAAGTGTACTGAAATGTCCCTTACTTTTTATTCCTGTACGGAGTCTCATGTGTTTTGAGTGGTCATTTTTGTTTACACTTCAGTGCCAAAATTGCAGGTGTTGTGAGAGCTGTCTATTATGCAGTTTGACTTCAGATTGGTGAAAGTGAAGCTATCAGGTACTACCCTTTTCATGAAAAAGTCATAATATAGGTACTAAATGCAGGAACAACCACTGATAATAGAATTTATTTATGACTGTAGCAGAATTAATAGTGAAAGAATAGGAAAGTGTCATCTGGTAGTAGGATTAGTAGTAGCTGTAGCAGTAGTACATGACAGTGGATCACTTGTACAAAGATATGTCATGGTATTACAGTTTAAGAACAACAACTGTAATTCATATATACAGGAAGTTACATACTTGCAGGTCTAATTTGACAAGGGTGGAACAGGTCATCGTCTGTGATCTTATAGTAGGAATCACCCTGGCATTTGCCTGAAATAATTTAGAGAAACCATGCAAAACCTACACTAGGATGGCTGGATGCCAGTTAGAGTCTCTATCCTTGTGCATACAAGGCCAGTCTCTTTAACAGTGCAATATAATTCAAATTGTCCCTCGTGCGCAATAATGTTTTGCAAACAAGTTAGTTAATACTGTAAAATGACTGTTATTATTATTATTATTATTATTATTATTTAGTCATGTTACATTTTTACCAAATTCCTGCTCTCTATTATCTAAGTAATCCTTCACAGTATGCAATGAAAATTGCTTGACATGTACATTTTAAATGCCTTTTTAAGTAATGTCATTTTAGTAAGCTCTTTAACCTGCTCACTAGGTAATTTATTTTACAGTTATTTGCTTTATAGAAAATATTGTATGGTGTCATTTTATTTTATTTTAGCAAATGTAAATTCAGTCTAGAGCTTATTCTGCAGTCTTGGATAATGTAAAGAGTTGTTTTGTGCAATAATTATCAAGGTTGTTTTCGATGTGCGTAACTGTTTGGTAAATGTACTCATTTGGTGTAGTGAAAATCCCTAGTGTTTTGAAGAGCTCTTCATAATGAGCCAGACTACTGTTCCTTGTTATTATTCATGTGGTCCTGTACTGCAGTTTGAAAACTGTGTTCATATTTTATGTTTTTGTTCCCCTGAAATGAATAGTGTAGATTGAAAAGACACTGGCTGTTACAAAATGATTATGGTATTCTAACGGCGTAACATACTGATTATATTTTGTTTGCAAATATGTTTGTGTGTATCACATCTTCAACTGAGACTCAGTATTAATTTTTGGAAATTTTGTACTTGTTATGCAATCTCTAGAAGCAATATCTACATTTAATTTAACATTGCCATTTACCCTCTTCAGACTAAAAATTGTGGCATTTGTTTCTTCATGTTCAGTGCAACTTTATTGCGTGTTGACTAATTGTTAACATTTTCAAGGGTTTCATTTGCTTTTTCTGCAAGGATTTATTTTGTTTTCTCAATGATTATAATATTAATGTCATCAGCAAAGACAATTTTTTCCCTTTGACAAACACTGTTGGGAAAGCTATTGATGTGTATCAGGAACAGCACTGGTGATAATATACTACTGGGAGGAGATCTTGTATTTCTATATTTTCATTGTAATAAGTGTTTCCTTGAAGGTTTAGCCTTGTTAGAGGTTTTGTTCTCTCTACATTTTGTATGTCATTTGCTAGGTGTGTTCAAATGCTCCATTAGCTACACCTATCATATCCAGTGATTCTAGCTTATTTAATAGTATCTTATGATCAGAAATATTGAAAGCCATAGAAAGCTCTAAGAATATGCCTTGTCAAGAGCATCACGTCTGGTTCTGTACTTCTGCCACTTCGACTCAAACTGTGGGCTTTATTAATTCAAATAGTCTTTTAGTTTTGAGAATGATGACAGAAGAGAAATAGGCCTGTAGTTTCCTACATTGTCTGCCTTATCTTCCTGTAGCAGCAGCACAGCTCTTCCTTGTTTTAAATACTGTGAAAAGTTCCCCTATGTGAATGACTCATTAGTGATGTTTGTTAAGGTGACTGGTATGCCTTGTTTTAGCACACAGACTGATACTTCATCTAAAGCAACTGACTTTATATTTTTTTGATTTTATACAGTTTTTTTGACCTTATGTTCTGTGGTTAGTAATAAAATTATTGTACTTTGTGCATAATTATTTACATATGATATATTTGTTTTGGGGTTTTTGTTATAATCTCTCTGTAATACTTGTAAATTGCTCATTCACGAAGTTTGCCAGAGTGTGTGGATCATTTGTTACTTTATCCCCCTATCTTACCTGTATGCTATTGTACTTTAGTCTGTCTCCCCCAGTTTCCATTTTAATGACATCCTAGATTACTTTGCTTTTATTCTCTGCATTATACAGGGTGTCCCTCCTAAGAGGCATCTGGCACATTTTCCATTGCATTTCACTGGATATTTGCAATGTAGTTTTTTCAGTGGGGAATACTTGAATAAGTAATTCACAGTTTGAGTCGAAGTGGCAGAAGTACAGAATCAGTCATAGTAAAACTTACAATTCTTGCTGCTCTTGACAAAAGTGAATGTGCCAAAGGCACATTCTTAGATCTTTTGACGGCTTTTGGTACTCCATGTTTCAAGTGGCACCCAGTGTCAACGGAAAGCATTGATTTTGTTTTTCATAACAAGCAAATTGATTTTCAAAGCAGAATGTTATGTGCCCATGTGAGAGAGCAGTTCCAAATTAGTGTATTGCAGTATCTAGTTTATCAATATGTATTAACAGTGAAAGTGAGACATGAAGTGAAACCACTGCCTTTGCCTGTGCTGACTGCTACCAGCATACAGCAGTACTGCACAGTTGCTGCTGGAGTACTGGCTTGATTGGTTGATGTATGCAGGTGATAAAACAACAGTGGTTTTAACATACTGTTGCCTGCACCAAAACTGAGTTAATTGCTTGGTTTCTCTCCCTGTATTTCTAGTAAAGCCAGGTGGCCTTTTACTAGTTCTGTATTCAGGAATTAATGATCGGAATATCCAGTATCTCTTTAGCCTCCAATGTGAATAGTTATAAGATTAAAGATGGTGCTTTTGTAGCCCACTCACCTTATAGTCTGCCCTTAAGAGACTTCTGTCTCTGTATCCATTGTGTGCTGTTAAAGTTCCTATTTGTTTCTGTCTCGGGTTCTTTGGCCGATGTTCATCTGATGATTTTACTGATGTTTCACCAGCACGAGTGGCTGTCATTGTCAAAGCTTCACCCTCCATTGCCGGTGGTGAAGTGGAGCCGAGCTCACAGCCGCAGACTATATGTACCTGATGCACCAACATCCGAGGGCTTCTCCGTGGTAATTTTTGGTGCTGTTCTCCTCTTGCTACCTGCGACGGTCATTTGCTCCAGTACGGGGAGCCAGGACCCGTTTACCTTAAAGCTTTCTTCTTTCTTGTTGAAGCTATTCCCGTATTTGTGTACCGTATTTACTCGAATCTAAGCCGCACTTTTTTTCCTATTTTTGTAATCCAAAAAACCGCCTGCGGCTTAGAATCGAGTGCAAAGTAAGCGGAAGTTCTGAAATATGTTGGTAGGTGCCACCACAACTAACTTCTGCCGTCGAATATATATAGCGCTACACAGGCATGCTTTACAGGCACAAAGATAAATACTGGCGCCAAAACCTCTGCGTCAGTAAATAAATTTAAAAAAAAAGGTGGAAGACGAGCTTTTTTCTCCGCCCGGATTTCGACCACTGCATTTTCATACATCATCCAACGAAATAAATACAAATTCCGTATTGTTCATCTTCGAATGTAGCAGCTTTTCAATTTACTACGAAAATCCGACTGGCAAGACCGTTTGCGATGTTTGTCAGTATGGCCAATTCTACGTTCTGATTTTTTTTCTACCTGTGAGAAGAGATGGTTGCTAATGGGAACTTTTGTGAATTCTGAATCACATGCATTATTCTCTTCACCATAAGAATAATACGAATATAAACATTTTGCCATGTATTCTTTCGTGTTTGCTGCTATCGCATTTAAATCCTGTCTGCTTAATAAACTACAAAACTAGAGTGAGACAACACAAATGCGGAAGTATACACATATGTCATGTTCATATTCATATTATTCTTATGCCTAATAGTGATACAGTCAGAAATGAAGCACGGCAATTGACTAGATTTTTAAATCTAATTTCTGTGCAGAAAATAATGTACTAAAGAGGCGTCTGCAAAGATTTTCTAACGGAGAAAAATTTTCGATAAACTCTCGTTCAGAACATCTTCTATCATACGCAGTTTATTATTTGGTTCTTGTTGATCATTATCAAAGAAAGCAGCAGTGTAAATAACAACAAATAGCAGTCTCTTGCCATTGTTTCGCTACTGAGACAATTACTCTCTTTTTTTTTATTGTAAGCGGCGGTAGCACGCACAAAAGCAAACCATGCCGCGAGCGGTGACAGGTCGTGAACATTCATTATCGGAATGCGACAAACAATGCATGACACAGTACAGTAATGCATTTTCAGCTTAGAGTGACGAAAACACCTATAACAAAGAGAACGGCAATTATCAGATCAAAGAAAAATAAGCAATCAATTCAAACCAGACGAAGCACGTGAAAAACGAAGGGTACCCGCATAAATAAGGACGGAGCGCCTGACGCATAGCAATGGCTACCTGGTAAAGCTTAACTGCTAAGCTTACGGCTCGAACCAAATTACTGTAGCTGTATCGTCATTCATTCGACCTGAATTCTGTCTCATATTACAAAGGACCAACTTTGTTTCGATTTGGAGGTGCGGCCTAAAACTTTTCTCTCCCCTTGAATTTCGAGTCTCAAATTTCAGCTGCGGCTTAGATTCGGGAAATTATTTTTTCCTTTATTTCAAGTCTCATTTTTCAGGTGCGGCTTAGATTCGAGTGCGGCTTAGATTCGAGTAAATACGGTATTTCTACAGTTTCTCTGAACAAGCGGGTGTGATAGTGCTTCTCTACAGCGAGAACTTCCATGTCGCTGAATTTATTACATGGTCGGTCTCACTCAGTATGGCCAATTTCTCCACCTGCCCCAACCTGCAATGTCGCTTATGTTCTTTGGTCCTAGTGTTGATTGATCGTCCGGTCATTCTGACATAAACTTTTCCGCATGTGAATGGTAATCGGTATATTACCAACATTGCAAGTGAGTCCCTTTTATCCTTTGCTGATCTAAGACAGTCTTTGATCTTCCTTGTCAGTTTGAAAATTGTCTTTACGCTTTGTTTGTGCAATTCTGTCCGTCACTCTGGGAATGTACGGCAGAAAGGCCGTACCCGACATTTCTTTCTCTGACTTCTTACTTCGCTGAGTGTTTGGCTCTGTTACACTTCTAATATAATTTGTGGAGTCACCATTGCTCCTCAGAACACTTTCCAGGTGTTGCATTTCATGTTTGAGGTGCTGCAGCTCACATATCCATCCTGCTCACGTTATGAGCGTATGAATCATGCCTCTTTTCTGGCTTGGGTGGCGGTTTGATAGTTTTTGCAGGTATCGGTCTATGTGTGTTGGTTTTCAGTACATGCTGTGTCCCAGGTTATTGCCGTCCCTTGTTACCAGCACATCTAGAAATGGTATTTTTTTGTCCGTTTCTACTTCCATGGTAAATT
The DNA here is from genome assembly GCF_021461385.2 of Schistocerca piceifrons. NCBI lineage: Eukaryota > Metazoa > Arthropoda > Insecta > Orthoptera > Acrididae > Schistocerca > Schistocerca piceifrons. Next base: position 509,482,156 of record NC_060138.1, read on the forward strand.
TTATGTTGCCGTGGATGCTGTTCAAGTGTCTTAAGAAGTCACCAGGCTGTTCTTCACCATGGCTCCACACAATGAAAGTTTCATCGACGTATCTGTACCACACCTTAGGTCTACAAGTCGCCGAGTCCAGTGCCTGTGCTTCGAAATGTTCCATGAAGTAGTTGGCCACCACTGGAGTAAGAGGACTGCCCATGGCAATGCCTTCCAGCTGTTCATAGAAATTGCCATTCCACATGAAATAGCCATGGTAAGACAGGCATGGAAGAGCTTTGTGATGTCTTGTGGGAAAATGGAACTGATGTGATCCAGAGTGGCACTTTCGTGAACAAAGAAACAATATCAAAGCGGACCAGGATGTTGTTTGGTGCAAGTTTTAGTTTCTTCAGCTTCTCAAGGAAATGTCCTGAGTCCTCTATGTATGTGTTGGTCTTCTCCATGTGTGGTTGGGGCAGAGAGGCCAAGCGTTTTGCCAGTTTATACGTCAGTGAGCCAGGAGCTCTAACAGTCAGTCTTAGTGGAACTTAGTTCTTATGAATCTTAGGAGTCGACTCGCGGCTGCAGACTATATGTACTTGGCACACCAATGTCCAAGGGCATTTCCAGTGCAGTTCTGCTCTTGCTACCTGCGACGGTCGTTCACTGCAGTATGAGAAGCCAGGATCCGTTTACCTTAAGACTTTCTTCTTTCTTGTTGAAGCTATTCCCATGTTTGTGTATTTCTACCGCTTCTCTGAACAAGCTGGTGTGATAGTGCTTCTCTACAGCCAGAACTTCCATGTCGGTGAATTTTATTACATGGTAGGTCTCACGCAGCACGTGCTCTGCCACGGCCGATTTCTCCATCTGCCCCAACCTGCAATGTCACTTATGCTCTTTGATCCTGGCGTTCAGTGATGGACAGAATCGGCTGTATATTTCACAAACATGGTGTAAAGACAATTTTCAAACCGACAAGGAAGATCAAAGAATGTCTTAGATTGGCAAAGGATATAAGGGACCCATTTGCAGTGTGGGAATATACCGCTTACCATGCACATGTGGAAGAGTTCACGTCGGAATGACTGGAAGATCAACCAGGTTCCAGTTCATCACCAGCAATGGAGGGTGAAGCTTTGAGAATGCCAGCCACTCGTGCTGGCGAAACATCAGTAAAATCATCAGACGAACGTCGGCCGAAGAACCTGTGACAGAAGCAAATAGGCAGTTTGTCAACAAGTGGCCACGAAAGCCTTAACAATTTTGTGTTAAAAGTTCCAACAGACAGTCATATGTCGCCTGTTCAAGCCCAGGATTATAGAACTTAATTAAGATGTGGCTTTGGTGGCATTAGCTTGTCACACTTCTATTTTTTTGATCTAATATTCTGCATGCTCCTCCTATTCCAACTCTGCCTCATGATGACTGGGTGTTGTGTGATGTCCTTAGGTTAGTTAGGTTTAAGTAGTTTTAAGTTCTAGGGGACTGATGACCACAGATGTTAAGTCCCATAATGCTCAGAGCCATTTGAACTATTTGAACCTATTCCAACTACATAGTTTTGTTCTTACCATCACCTAAGTGATAGGACAGGTTCTGGCCCAACAAATGGAGTCATTGTATCTGTCCTGGTGGTTCCTGAGTGATCAGGGACCCACAGCTGATTCTTCCTGTCGTATTCCTCTAGCCTCATAAGGGCTTCATGGCATTCTACAGTGGTCCTTGCTCTCGTTGCAAGACTGATAGTGATTTCAAAGCTACCTGGCTATCTAAATGAATGTAGGTGCTACAGTCCTTGCAGCGTCTGCACAAATTCTCCTCCATGCACACTGTGTAGCAGATATTTCTGCCTACGGAGGTTGCTGTCGCTAGTCTAGGCTGTAACCAGTATACCAAGATCCCAGCACCTTTGTCTGATTTTGGTCCATCGGTAAACCAGACTGTATCTCCTGAGCATTATCAAAGTTCATTCTTCCACTGCTCCCTACTGCCAGTTATTACATTGAAAGGTTTACTGAAGCAACTGGAAGTTGTACAGTCAGTTGTCATTTGCCCGACTGCTCTTATATTTACCACATTCACGATATTGGTATGAGATTCTGGATTTCCTAAAGGTTTCCAGCTATTTCCAGTTTTTAACCTGTATGCCCGTGCTGCTGCATCCATTGTAACCCAAAGGTGTAAAGGGGGACATGTCCAACATGGTCTCCATTTGAAGCTCAACAATGAAAAGGAGCTAGCCTACCAGAATCCATAAGGGCACAAATAGGTTCGCCACCTACTCGAGAACAAGTATAAGGCAGTGGGGGTGATGATTGAGCAACGACACGGGCACACTAGGGTTTAAAGGCTCGACTCTGGGGTCGCTGCCCAGCTGGGCGGCATTTATTGACTCTGTGTGTCCGCGGCTGAACGCAAGTACGAACTAAATGCCCTGTTTGACCGTACCTGAAAAAAAGCCGCCATTCCCCTGTAGCAGACTCAGCTGATGTTGGTAGTCCGGAGTTCCCCTTGGTGGCACCCACAGGCTGAATTTTAACTTCACGGTGTCTATCGTCCAAGAGTGGCAACGCGGATATCGCTACAACGGTGGCACAAAGTTCCTCAGGACAATTGAAACTAACTCCCGTTCTGGCAATTTGACTAACAAGGCTAAACAGGCTGTCTTAACCCTTTCCACGTATTGATGCAACTCCTCCCTATCTTGCTGCATCTGCCGAATATAGCGACACTCGAGCTGTTTACGATTTTCCGTGGTCAATCTTTCGCTGGTCACAAGTTCCCTCAACTGCTGCAATGAAAACCTTTCTGCCATAGCCCTGGATGCCAGAGTCCTCAATTCGCTTCTAGTTAAAGGATACACTAGAGACAAAATTACCTGGTGTGAAACATTAAACGCATCAGCGTGTTGCTCAGAGTGAACCAACAACCATACCAACCTTTCAATCTGCTCAAGTCGGTCTGTAGCTAATTCAGTGATGTCTCGAAACAGATGCACCAGGGATTAGGCACTTTAGCAAATGCCCCGGCTAACCCCTAGGAGGACATAAGGTTGTTATTCCTGGGTTCGCTAGTGCACCGCCCGGAAGATAACAAATCCTGCTCCCCCGTCCTCTTTCCATCATGCTCTAAACATATGACCTTAAACTGCAATTTATTAACCGAAGACCCCAACTCAGCGTTTGATTCCTTATCACGATCCTCTAACTTTAATGCCCTTACATCGGATATCTGGTTGGTTAAATGTATCAACTGTGCCCGCATCCTGTCTGACTGCCACTAGGTTGAGTGCCCTCTAAAAACCCAATGTTGTCCTCAAGATGCCTAACAGCTTTAAACAAAAACTCAACGGCTGCCTTTGTCTCACCCACAACATCTGGCGTGACGTCAACCGGCTGAAGAACGGTAGCACGCAAGCGGGCTGCTAAGTCCGGAACACTACTCTCAATATGCTGGCGTCTTATCGCCAGCTCATAAGTTAGGTGGTCCTTCCTCAGTTGGCTGATCCCGGGGCACTGCCTGACTGCCATTACAGTGTTGATCACTTAAAACAGAACACAATACCGAAGGCAGAAATCATACAACACTAACAGAGTTAAACAAAACAAACCAACAATAACTGAAATGGCGATAATACAATCGTAACCATGCTGTGCTACAAGTTGAAACCTGGTATTCAAGGAAGGCAGGATTCGGTTACGATTGTAGACAGGGCTGTAATCAGTTACTATTGGTTTCCTTTTTGCAATTACACAAATTTATTTTAAACGGTAATTCCAGACTCAGCATTAATACAGATATCACACATTATTAATGAAAGAATAAACAACTGTGTAATTAACAGTGCTTTAAAATTTACCAAATGAGCATAAAATACAGACACATCAAATAATGTTTTAAAACAAGCTAATGTGATCTCAATTAGAATTTTAAGGCAAGTAAACACAGTCATGGCTGAAGGCCTTTAATGCCAAGAATGGCAATTATAAAAAATTTAAGAAACACACTGTAAAACAGCAGTGCAATAGCAAAGGTTAATTTAAAAAGACAGACAACTGGTCACCAAATGGGTGAGACAAAATGATCATAAATTTGGTAGCACAACCATTTAAACCTGCTGTCATACCAAGAATAGCAGTTATATAAAAAATTTTAGAAACATGCAATAAAACAGCAAATACAATAATACGACACAAGTGCCAGTCACAGAAGATGCACCAGGAATCGACCTCTGAGTAGGTCTGGCAAAAACACTTTCGTGAGTGATAAGATAGGCAGCCAAGAGTTGCATTCACTTCACACAATGGTTAGTCAGATTAGTGGCAGTCTAACAAATGACTAATGATAACCTTGCTGAGGCTATCTGATGTCCAATAAACCAAATGTGAGATGTAAAAATACGTCAAAGCTGGAACTGGCAGTCTGGACTGTCCGCAGAATACTGTGCTTAGAGGGCCTGGAACGAGAACGGAATCACTACCACTGGAGTAGAAGAATCGTCAACCAACCTACAATTAAGAAAGCTGTCAAAACTACATGCGTCACTGGACAGCAGCGGCAAGATGAGGAAACGTACACTGCCATTACATACACTAACCCCTAGGGCATGTAACTGGGGTGTTAGCGCCCACGAGGCAGGAAAAATACTGCTGGTTGAACTTAACAAATAGTAACAAACTGAACACAATAAATAGTAATTAGAAGTCCAGGAAAGCTAATCAGATTTGCCTTCTCCAAGCACTCCACTCACTGCTCTTCGCCTCGGCAACACTACAGGCAGCAACACGAACCCGTCACTGAAGTATTGCAAGATGTCACAATGGTGGAGGTTTCTCTACTTGAATCCGAATGCACTTAACTTAAATCTTACAGGATCCGGTTTATGATGAGGTCGTGCACCGTCATGACCACAAGCCTTTGATACAGCAGTCCATGCATACTGCCAGCGGTCCCAGCGTGTTATCACACAGCACGTACCTGGCTCCTCCTGAGTCCCCAATCTATTTGCACCCTGTCACTACTCAGAAGAACCACAACATCACCCCAGAGATAGGGACACAGTTACTACATATCAATAACCACCGCTGCTGCCACTAGCGGACAGGCAATGCTTGCAAAACCAAGTGGCACCAGTCAACACGAGAAGAAGACAAACAACCACAACCACGCAGCTAAACAATATGGTCCGGCCTCCAACAGAGGACGGAAACCTACAAACAGCACCAATGTGAGCCGCAGCACGGCTCAGTGTCCTTGGCAGAAGTATTTAACTGTTTGATGAGTTCGCTGACCACTAGGTCAGTAGTGATGACAGAAACCCTCCTTGTGGACAGCCTCTGGTGGTGTTGATCACTATTTTCTCATTCAGTGTGCTAGCTTCTGTCTTTTGTTTACTCAGTATGGTCTTAATCGACCTACAAATGGTGGTCTTAATACCATGTCCTTCTGCAGATCTATCCACAGATTTGAACGTTGTATTGCTAAAAGCACCTTCGGTATCTGGGAAGGTGCAGAGAGCAATTTCCTGAAAGTGTAGTGCTTTTCCATCTTACAAACATGTTGATAAAGTGCTGTTTCACATGATTGCCTGATTGATATGCATGTTGATTTACAAATAAGGAAACCTCTGTTAACCTCCCTTCTGCAACATTTGCAATAACTAGTTTTCCTTATGTCTTTAGGAGAAAGGAGAACTAACTGATCAGTCTCATATCCTTAGTCCTGGTATGATCAGAAAATAGGTTTACTGCTTCTATTCGGGATTTCCAGGTTACAGTTTATCATTCAAGAAGGTAAGCACCTCTGTTATTGGTGTTGCTGCTTCCCATGTCCGATTATGGGCACTGGCATCACAACCAATCAACAGTTGTTCATTCAGCTTTGAACAGCTGTCTACCAGTCTCCTCACTTCCTGGAAGGAGGGGAACTGTCCATTTAGTGCTTCCCTCCTTTTGCTGGTTCATCCAGATGGTTGCTAATACTTGGAACAAAATTTCACTATCAGAATGAATGAAATTCCATTCTTGACGTAAATGCGTGTTCTGGAGTTTTTGAGATTTCCAGCACTAATCAACTTACATCCAGTTCCTCTGAGGCTTGAAATGCCTCCTTTATATAAATAGGGTTTCTGGCCCCCTTTATATAAATATGGTTTCTTGGATCAGGGCCACATGTACCTTCTTTGTTCCCAGAAGACAACGCAGCTCAAGTTCATCTGTAACACTTGCAGCTGCTACCTTGCTGCCATTGTCCCTTTTTGTGATTGTAATCTGTGAGATCTTTAAGTAGTTTGGGTTCCTGTTCTTGCTTTGCCCTCAAGGATTCTTCACCGACTTCTGCAACAAGAGTTTGGCTGTCCGATAAACCCTCTTGTGTGATTACCCGCCATTCCTCATCAAGACCTTCTGGCTTTGCACCCATTCTGTCTTTAACAGAGTCTTTGGAGGAGTGTACGTAAGAAGTAGTGTTATCCAAATTAATATTGTTGTGGTCTTGAAGAGCTCGGGCAGTTTTGCCTCCTCCCAGGGAGATATCTTGGACACCATCTTCTTAAGCCAATCCACTGTTTTTAATTCCCTCACAGACAAAGATTAGAGTGTCTTTGTCCAAATAGACCCTCATGAATTTGGGACATGGACTTGTGTCTTGCCTCAGTCTTCTCAAAGACGGCCATCTGAACAAGCTCCACCTGCTGTGAGGTGATGCTGGCCAGTGGATATCCCTGTTGGATAACTGCCTTTCTGAAAACCAAGACTGCAGTGCTATAGGTCTGTTTCCCTGTTTCTTGCCTGGAATTTTTCTCAATCCATGTATCCTGCTCATTGTCTGTGAGGTAGAAGGTGTCCCTCTTAGACAGTATTTTTTAGGAGATCTTAGGTTTGAGACCTTTAAATTTCCTCCATTTCTGTTTGGGAAGCCTTCCTTTTCTTTGAGGAATTTTCTCCTTCAAGCCTCAAGATTTGATCTTGACCTGATCCAACTTTTGAGTGATGATTCCAGCTCTAGGACTGAACTACTGCCCCGTCCACTTGTGGAGACAGCTTCCGTTGTTTCCAAACCTGATACTTGGCTATTTGAGATCGTATCATGTCCCTCAGTTTTTTTGTTTTGTTCTGTATTCTCCATTTTGGTCTCACAAGAATTGAAGATTTATTGGATCGACACTACATAGCCCCACACGGTGCAAAGCTAATTGAATACCTGCTGGCAAAAATGTTGTAACTCTCAAAAAGCCAAGTTTTCAGGAGAGGAGAACAACAAGGAAACCAGTGAATTGTTTGCAAATGCTTATTCTGGCATTGATAATCTGTTTGAGTCCAGTACAATAATTGTGGCAGTGTGTGGTTTTAAAATCAAGATATGAGAAGTGATCATTGGATGTATATGCAAACACATTGTAACTCTAACGTAAGTAGCACATTTTTGTGGGTTACAGCTTTGTGCAACTGAAAGCCCTTAATAATATTTCTTGGTTTTACTCTGTATACAAATAATGAAACAGAAACCATATTTGCAATTTGCATTATTTGTTGTTAGAGCTTCCCATTATTTAACAGAATTCACTGAATGCTAGAAATATTGTTGCAAAAGAATGTTTTGCAATGATTAAGCATTACATTGTCACTTCACTTTATCTTTAGGTTCTCGTAAAAGGTTCAGTACTTTTCAGGAATATATCTACACATGGAGGATATAAGATGAACATCAACAAAAGCAAAACGAGGATAATGGAATGTAGTCAAACTAAATCAGGTGATGCTGAGGGAATTAGATTAGGAAATGAGACACTTAAAGTAGTAAAGGAGTTTTGCTATTTAGGGAGCAAAATAACTGATGATGGTCGAAGTAGAGAGGATATAAAATGTAGACTGGCAATGGGAAGGAAAGCGTTTCTGAAGAAGAGAAATTTGTTAACATCGAGTATAGATTTAAGTGTCAGGAAGTCGTTTCTGAAAGTATTTGTATGGAGTGTAGCAATGTATGGAAGTGAAACATGGACGATAACTAGTTTGGACAAGAAGAGAATAGAAGCTTTCGAAATGTGGTGCTACAGAAGAATGCTGAAGATAAGGTGGGTAGATCACGTAACTAATGAGGAGGTATTGAATAGAATTGGGGAGAAGAGAAGTTTGTGGCACAACTTGACTAGAAGAAGGGATCGGTTGGTAGGACATGTTTTGAGGCGTCAAGGGATCACAAATTTAGCATTGGAGGGCAGCGTGGAGGGTAAAAATCGTAGAGGGAGACCAAGAGATGAATACACTAAGCAGATTCAGAAGGATGTAGGTTGCAGTAATTACTGGGAGGTGAAGAAGCTTGCACAGGATAGAGTAGCATGGAGAGCTGCATCAAACCAGTCTCAGGACTGAAGACCACAACAACAACATCTACACATGTCTAGCAGATTAGCTCTCTTTTCCACAGATACAGGCAGTGGGTCTCCATGCAGTCTGGGTATACTATTCATGCCGATTAGCACAGGTGGAACTGTAATAGTGTTTTTACATCTACAAAGTTTGGCCAAGTTTGCGGAGTACTAAGGTAGCTGTGGCTCTTGCAGCTCTGAAATAGTATTGGAGAGTCTGAGGATACCTTCATCCAAACATAATCTTTTACTTTGCATTTTGAATCTTTGCAGATTTGCTTTTCTGTAGTACTCAGATTAGTGAAATCTTCTGGCTGCTTGTAACGGACCAAAAACAAGTTGTCTGGTCTTGCAGTTGCTATTACCTGGAACCATTCAGATGGCTTATACATGAGGTGGGTCTTCTTCTTTCTCTCAATTAAAGCAAAATCTCGATCACAAGGCAAAGAGCTGTGCCCTGTGATTAGAAATTTTTTATCCACAGATGTGAAGTACCTGTACAGCAAGAACAAACACGATTTATGGTACATAGTACTTTATAGAGCAACACACAAAATACAGTGAAGTACAGATTGTGTATACCACTGAACACATTGACTGGGCAACAGTAATACAGGTTACAAAATAGGCCGAGCACACATCTGCAATCACTTAAATAATACTGCTTCTTTGGCAGCTTACAAGAGTGCGCCAGGGGGACTGACCCAGGTGACCTCTCTAAGTGGGTATGTGAACTGTATGGACTGCTATCTCTGAAATTGCACATGGGACAAGTGAAGGTACATCACTACTCCTTTCTAGGAGGTGGGAAAACCACATACTTGCATATAAACACTAGGCACAGAAAAATACGTGGTGCAGAAAGAATGGATGGCACAGAAAAAAATGCATGATACAGATAAAAAGCACTGGTATCGAAAAAAACTGGTACTGTGGAAAAAAAAGGGTACTGATCTCACAAAGCTCTGAGAATATGAGTCACAGAAAACACCAGTGGTTGCACAGACATCCATTTCACTGCTCAACGATGGCAGCTGCTGCTAATTGAAGTGGGCAGTCACCAGCAAGTAGGGGCGAAAGTGATGAGGGGTCTGGTTGGTGAGCCATCCCTGCTCTCCTGAGGAGTAAGGCAGGACCAGGGACTGCAACTCTGTTGCAATATCCTCGCCGAGGTTAGCGGTTGGTGATGGAGGCCAAACCTATGTACTCAGTGGATGACTGAAAAAATTTAGATTTGGCAAGATTGCACTAGAGACCCACAGACTACAAAACAGAAAGCAACAATCAGAGATTGCTAAGATGGTCTTCGGTGGAAGAACCCAAAACAACGATATAGTTGAGGTAATTGATTTTTGAGGTTTTCAGCTGTTCCATAAAAACAGTGAAAAATTGCGGGTACACTAGCGATGCCAAAAAGCAAGTGTTGATATTGGTATAGGGTGGAAGATGTAGTGACAATGAGAAGGTGCCTGGTGACCTCATCCAAGGGGATCTGGCGGTACACTTTTGACAAATCAGTCTTGGAAGAGTAGTGACCGCTTGATAATTTCATGAGCAACTCGTCGGGGCAGGGTAAAGGGTGCGTATCAATCATGGACTGTGCATTAATCTTGACACTGAAGGTGCTGCTGAGATGAAGCTTACCCATAAGCTTCTTAATGACGACCAGTGGTGTAGCCCATTCATTGTAAGAAATAGGCCGAAGGACATCGAGCAACATCAAACGATCTAATTTGGCTTTAACAAATTTGCCCAATGTGACAGGCACTTGCTGTGGCCGAAGAAAATGAAGGGGAGCAGACACTTTCATGATAATATGGGCCTACAAACCAGTAGCCCAGGGGAGAACAGAGGCAAAAAGTTGGAGCAGAGGACTCCACCTGCTGATATGGAACTTGATCTGACATTAAATTCACATCACCGGCAATGGAGAAACTGAAAGCATTAATGCATCTAACCTGAATAGGTCTGCGATATGGGCAAGATGAAGAACGAGAAGGAAGGTGAAAGGGTGAAGACAGATTTGTAAGACACAGGAGTGGAGAACTGATCTCGGATCGGAATCTTCTGTTTGTTGTAGTTAACCAACTTCTGTGAAACCTGTGTGAGGGGAGGGGCTCCAAGTCAGTGTACTTTTGCATGTTTACTAAACTCATTGCATCTCCTGTATCCACTTGCATTTTTAGTGGTTTATTAACCACGCACAAGTCAATAAACGTTTGTTTGGGGAGACAGTCATTGTAGAGATACAGTTTATGTCCATCAGTACAACTGTCCCCACCACATTTGAAGAGGAGTTACACACTGATGTAATGTGCCCTTTCTTTCCACACTTGTTGCAAACAGCCCAACACTTATGGCGTGCAGCATGCTTGTGTAGGGTGAAGCAGTATGGGCAAGACGGAAGAGGGGAGGGAGGAGGGGTGCATGCATCTGCTGTTGTGACATGGCCTGTTGCTGCTGTAGCTGTAACTGATGCTGCTCCATGTGACACTGAGTGGAAGGTTGTACTGCTGCAATAGCTGCCCCATTGTCGTGAACATGTGCAGCATACCTAACAGGGGTTGACTGAGCAACTTCTGAAACCCCCCACCACACAGCAATCTGATCGTCTGCAGCCTATTACATTTCAGAGGACTCTGTCATACTGAGCACATCTATAAGCGTCAGATTCTCTCAATGAAGTGCTTTTTCGGGGACTTCCCTATTCGAGATCAGACAAATAATGATGTCATGCTCCAGGTGGTCAGCTTAGGATTTGCGATGGATACTAGTGACAAATGTATAATGACAGCTGAGCTTGCATAAATCTGCAGCCCAAACTTTGTCAGATTGGTTTGGGCATTTCTGACAATGGTAAAATTCTACATGCATCACAATGACATGCATTGTGTCACAGTAATAAGTTGAGAGAAGGTTGAACGTATCATCAGAAGATAAGCTGGCTGGTTCATGCAAAGGTGCAAGTTGGCACAACTATTGATAGATGTGTGGCAAAAGCCAGTAAAGAAAGAAAGTCCCACACTGGTTTGCATCGCCCATGTGAAAAATCTGGAAATGTTGGCATAACTATGTTCGTAGGAGTCCCAACCTTCAGCTGATACATCATATGCTGGAAAAGATGATGGTTGCACTGATGAGAGGGTAACCTGCACATACACATAGAAGCCGCTTGATTGAGTGTGGTGACGAGAACCTGCTGCTGTTATGTGAAAACTTGCTGCTGGGAAATGATACGTTGGAGTATTTCTTCCATCAAGATGTTTGGCAGCTGACTGAACAGTGACACTAATATGCAGAGAAAACTTAACCCTCACTAGTTGCCAAGTTTTCTATAGCAAGAACAAACACAGTATGGAACATAATACTTTATAGACCAACACATAAGATACCATGAAGTACAGGTTGTGCATAGTGCTGAACACATTGACTGGACACCAGTAATACAGGTTACAGAATAGGCAGAGCACTGGTTTTCTATCGCTTAAGTAATACTGTTTCTTTGACGTCTCACTTGTGTGCTGGGCTGACCCAGGTGGCCTCTAAACCCGGCCTCTGAACTTTATGATCTCTGAAATCATGCACTTCATAAGTGAAGGTACATCAACTTCAAGTTCAGCAGATATTGATACAAAACAGGTGTTTTTCAGTTATTGTTCTGATCTTTACATCGATTTCACCACACCAATAAATTTCTTTCTTCACCCAAGTTTAGTACTGAAAATTCAGAGGTCGTATACTTCAGGTGGCAAAAGGTAATTTCTGCTGATCCCCAGCTGGCTATATTTCCAGGCCATACACACATCCTCACCTTGCTGTCACCAACATTACATGTTGCTTGATTGTAGGTTGACAGCTGTTGTTGATAGCATACTGCAGAATGGTAGAACATTACACCTGCTGGAGGTCTGTGCAAACAGCATAGGGTTTTTTTCATTTTAACCTTCACTGTGTCATTTTGCAGCATTGAATACACTGCTTCTGTTCGAAGATGGTGCAGTTTGCTCTCTTCTTTAATTTTCTTACCTTCTGTTTCATTTTCACTGTTAATCAACTGCAAGAACAGTCTGTCATATCTACTTGAGTCTGAATGTGGTAGTCCAAAGTGTAAATTATATTCTTGTCTGAAAATAACTTTGTCCTGTCGTTCACTGCATTGTACAGTAGGATTCACACCTTTAAAGAGTTGGTGAAGTTTATTAACAGTCAAATCAGCAGAGATTTCCATTCTTATGTTTCGAGTAGTGGCTTTCTTGTTTTGGTAACTTCTTTGTGGTTTCTTATCAAATCCTTCACATCATCCTACAATTTGTGTGAAAGATTCTCATGCTCACCCCTTCTGTCTTCAAAGGGCATGTCACATTTCATCTTCTCCTGGAGCACTTGCAGATAAGTGATTCTACATACCAAGCACAAAGTTTTTTTGATATACAATTATGTGTTTTTGCATTTCTTATCAAAAAGTCCTTAAATGTACAGTGTCTGCATGAAATGGACTCCTTAGTATCCCCATGTTCGATATCTGCTATTTCAGTACATGATGAGTATAAGTGTCTCATTTGTGCATTATAGCCTAAATGTATTTTGTTGTCTTTCAAGCCTAATATTCAGCATTGGTATTTAAATTTTCAGGTAGCAATCTGTAAAAAGAGCAAGACATATTTATAAGTGAAGTTAATTGTAATACAGGTGCAATAAAGGATCTGATTAAGCATTAAAATATAATATATGCAATTAAAGTTATGAATCTCTTGTTAAACACATTAATAAAGGACCTGATTAAGCATTAAAATATAATATATGCAATTAAAGTTATGAATCTCTTGTTAAACACATTAATTTTGTCAGTTGGCTTACAACGTTTTTGCACCCACCTGCTCAGCAGGGGCTTCCGCAGGCACTGTTTTTTATTTATTTATTTATTTATTTTTTATTTATTATGGGTGAAACATGATAGCCCCAAATTCTGTTTGTGTTTCTTCTCATTCCTTATCCATTTATTCTACTTAATTTTGTGTTTCTGTCCACTGTTTATACCTTTGCAATTACTCCATCTTAGCAACACACGATTCCTTCCTCCATTGTTACAATATTTCTGCACCTGAGTGACCTGCAGCGAAATTACAACAAAAGAAAAAGGGCACTAAGTGTACATGTTGGCCGACATAACTTCATACACCCCTCACTCTTACTGGATACACCGTTTATATGTCAAAACTCAGCATTCTAAAAAAATGAGGACTACAACATTTTTACCAGAAGGTATTTAATTACTCAGGGAAGTTGCCCCTGAGGCACCATTCATATCACACCTTTCCATGTCCCATGCACTCATTGGTGTGGTAGTTTCACACTTAAGAGTTGGGTACCTGGGGAATTGGAGAAGGAATATGGGAGTGGGTGTAGGAGAAATTGGGGATTTTGGGACACACATCATCTTATTCATCGACCAAATTCTCTCCACCCACAAGGACAGTACTTTCGCAAGACAGTGTCCCTCGGAGAGGGAAGTTCTGGTCATTTTCCGTAATTTATTGTCCCTTTTAATTCTTATCAATAAAAAATTGCACTAAACTACTTTTGGAGCACTCTGTCAAATAGGCACATACAATTCCGTTTAAAAATAATTTTGTTTTAAATGGGTAACAAATAGAGACTTTCTGTTGACAGCAGGTATCACTTGAAAGATGTTATGAGCATTATTTGTTTTGGCTGACTAACTACACATTGCAAAAACAAAATTCCAATTATCTGCCAAAAACATCAGAGAAAATGCACCTGATGACATATAGGAGTGACACCCAGTATGTTAGTTGATCATTGAATGTTTTGCAGCAGTCAGGACCTCCCTATAAATATTTATGTATCTGTTGCAAAAAATTAAAATTAAGAACTCTGGCTCATTATGACTTTCTTCATGGAACTGTGAAGACTTTTTAATAGTGTAGGTCAATACAGTTCAATTCAGTTCAAAGTATAGCTTTGCTGGATGGAGTTCTTTATGTCTGCAGCCATTGGGATAGTGAAAGAAGGAACCTCTGCATCCTGCAGAAAATGTAAGCCTAAATGGTGTACTGCAAAGTGCCTTGTGATTCATAGGCAAAAGGTACACTTCAAGAATATCGAGTTAATCACATCAAACAATTGGCAGAGTGCGCCCTGAACCAGAATGGAAAGGCTTACATATTTGATGCTGCACATCACTGCATCCGTCCCAAGGGAACTTATATCAGTTGACATTATGGGAAGTCCCGAGTAGATGGAGTTGGAGCTCAATTTCTTACAAAATACATGAACACTAGAAGGACCCTTTTCGAACTTTGCACTTGTTTTCTGAGCAAAATGTAAACTGGATTGACTTGATATTTTGTGACTTTTCATCAATTATATGAAATATTAACCACTCCTTCTTGGAGTGTCGTATTTTTATTAGGTTGTGAAATATGAAGCTATTCTACATAGAAGGACGGTAGGGCCAACTTGGCCCTTCACAACATTTCTGTGTATTTTCAGGCTACTTGTTTGCAGTACTGCATATGAAATCACATCAACTGTAGTCCCTTTGTTGTTCAGATATGCATCAACAATGCCATTCAATGCTATCCTTATTTGTGGTTAGCTGAAGCAAGGATTTCAGTTATTGTCTGTTATGACGGTACCTGATAGTAATTCCTGCAGTCATGAGCTATGACTACAGGAAGCACCTAACAGTTGCCGAAATACTAGAAGAACTGAGAAAATAGAAGATGAAAGCTCAGGCGAAGAATTTCAGTTTTCTAACAGTAATCAGGACAATGAAGAAAGTGTTGTGGTTCCAGTATCTGCCGAAGAAGAATGTGATTTGTGCAACAAAAATGATGATGTAAACATGGTCCAGAATAGTTTTCCACCAAATTTGGGGAAAAAATGAAGCTTCTACATCCAACAAGCCTTCTGATGTTCCAAGTTCTAGCTCTATAAGATCAGCAACCCAGAGAAGAGTTATCTGCCCCAAAGTCAGTAAAAAACTGATACGGGCCTACAAAAAACCTTCCGAGGAAAGAGAAACAGCAAAAGATAGGACGGTGTGGAAAATTGTACCAGTGGGTTCTAATGCAGGTCAGTAATATTTCTCCTCTTTGTGAACAGTTTTAGTTTGTAAAATTACAATAAAGGCTAACACAAGAAAAAGCTTGTACAATAAATAGTAGTAATAGCAATTTAGTGTGCTATTGTGTAACAAAATAGGATATTGTACTATACAAGAACAGATGCACTCATATAATATCGGTGCATTACACATTATAAAAATACAGTAATTTTTCATATGTTTTACAGGTCGCCTGCAAAGTCATAACATTTTGCAGGACATCCCAGGACCAACGCCATACACTAAAAGGAAAATTCAAAATGGGAAACTTCTTAGTGCTTGGTGATTAGTTTTCAGTGCCTCCATGATGTGCCACATCAAGCAGTACACTTGTCATCGAACACAAGACAATACCTGGACAGTAGACATCGAAAAATTGGATTCATTTTTCGCCATAATGTATGCAAGAGGAGTGTATGGTGCAAAGAATTATCTTCTCAAAAGCCTATGGTCAATGGTATGGGGGTCCTGTGTTTTTCAAACTAACTATGGGGCGAAACAGTTATCAAAATAATGAAATATATAAGGTTTGACACCAAGACCACTAGACCTGAACACCTCAAAACTTACAAATTTGCTCTTGGGTCAGATATTTGGAATGCTTTATAGAAAACAGTTCATCATTCTATAAAGCAGAACATTATCTTACAATTGATGAACAACTTTTGCCATCTAAAACAAGATGCCCATTCACACAGTACATTGCAGGCAAGCGAGACAAGTTTGGTATAAAACTCTGGTTACTTGTATGTGTGACTGTACATATTGAGTGGATTTCCTTACATTAGTGCTGATTCCCTTCAACCAGCTGACCAAGACATAGATGGAAATGTAATACTTAGGCTTGTGGAGCCATACTTAGACAAAAGTTTGAATGTCACTTTGCTAACCTTGCAAACTGTCTGAGGGCAGCAGCCGCAACTTTAGTGGGTACTTGGAATCATAATCGAAGGGAGGTACCTCCTAATGCAATGACTGGAAAACAACCAGTTCACTCGACTATTGTGTATAAAAATGATGATGGAACGACCTAACAGTTTATCAAGGGAAAATTAATAAGACTGTTTTTTTTATTGAGTTCATTTCACTCTCATGTATCTCTGTCCAAAAGCCAGAACAACACCCCTGAAACAGTGCGGTTTTACAGTGAAAAAAATTTGGGGTTGACATTGTGAATCAAATGTCAAGGATGTAATCCACAAAAGATGGTACAAGACATTGGTTAATACACGTATTTTACAACACTCTTGATTTTTCTGACATAAATTCCTGGATGTTGTGTAAGAAAGTGACTGGTAGGTGACTTATCAGGCAGAAGTATATTTTTGATTTGTGTGAAGAGCTTTGGGCTCAGTATGCATCAGCAAGAAATAAAGAGCTGGACCAGGAGCATGCAGACACTAAAGACTAAAAGGGCAACAAAGGGAGAGAAGTGTAAAAGTCGTACTTCATGCAAAGGAAATCATACTGCTACTGTTTGTTCAGGTTGTGAGAAAACAGTATGTGACACACACACACACACACACACACACACGACCACAGTTTCTAGCAGCTGTGGTCCTGTGTGTGTGGACTGTGTTTGCGTGAGTCTGCGTTTCTATGTTGCCTATTTTTGAGGAAGGCCTTGTTGGCCAAAAGCACACTTTCCAACAGTTTTTTTTGTTGTGCCTGTCTGTGACTCAGCATCTCCATTATATGGTGCATAGCAACTATCCTTTTCAAAATATTGTAACATTCCATCCTGGGTTTTCCCTATATAATGTATTTATTTTGTTAATAAAAATCAACACAAACTGTATAAGTGTGTTACATTCCATTACCTGTGACAATCTGACCATACAAACAAAGACAAACTGACTTTACAAGCAATAAACAAGCATGGGTCCAATTTGACCATAGTGGTCCTTATAGGTATTTGCCTGCATGCGGTCCTTTTAGTTTTTATTTCTACCCAATGAGAACCACTTTGAGTATAACAGGTTTTGATTATGATGTGTTCCACGCAATATCTGTCACTCTGCTGTTATGTGTGCCAATGTTTACCATACAAGTATCTTGTGGTCGCCATTCTTGAAATTATTTGCTGTAGTGGACCTGCTATGCTGTGCCACTAGATTATGACATGTGACTACTTCACCTTTTGCGATGGGCGGATGCTGGAAGAGAGCTCCGATCTATTCAGGCCAATAAATGGCATAAACAGTTTTATGACAACTCGTATGTATTATTATTACAATGTTTCCACTGTACAATTTCGTTTAAAATTGCAGGTGATACAGATTGCTCATAACTTGTAGCTCACAGTAGATCATAAAATGTACTGCTGTGCTCATTCGACATTACAAAATGATTTTTCTGATTTATATGCTTCAACTGTCCTGGTGTTGACATTATTGCCCATGCCCTTTGCTCCACGGCTTGCAAGGCACCGCCAAGCTACGACACCAAACAATAAGCGGACCTACAACAGGTGGGACACACACACACACACACACACACACACACACACACACACACACTCTGTTGCATCCTGTCGATGTTCTGAGCTGGCGTGCATCAAATCTGCACATGTGGCAGACCAGAGTGTCCAAAATGGGATTTTTCGGTTTCCACGAACATCTTTTGTCGGGCTAAGTAGTTAAAAATGGAACATATTATTCTGCAGAATTGACATGTTACACTGCACAGTTCAGCAGTTGTTCTTGTGAGATGCCTATGACATTACACCAAGACATTCAGGAATCCCAAATGTGTCTTACCTGACAACAGCTGACAGTGTGTTTCATGTGCTTGGATCACTGAGATGTGGCGGTGAGGAGACACTATCGACAGGATAAGTGTGTATCGTGCTGTGGCAAACCCAGTCGAGTGTTGTTTCAGAGAAGTTGGGAGACTAATAAGAATTCACTGCTCGACTAAGCATACAAGATGGCTTGAATATTTTCTGCAGTTTGAGGAAGTTATGAATAGTAAAATACATGGCTTCTTGGGTTATGCACTGGATGAACTCATGCTAGAGAGGCCAGTAATCATGGCAGTGAGAGAGGCAGCGCAGTTACCCCCTTCCCCCGAAGACAGTTTGCAGTGAAAGTTGTCAGTTGCCTTGAGAAGAATTAGACGAAAAGAAGCATTAAGAAAAGGGTGACATAGTCACACTGCCTAATAATACACGTCTATTGGCTAGCAACCTTCAGTTTTTTTTATTTTTTCTGGTTCAACATTACTCGCTCTCTCTAGACCAGGGTGTATTTAGATTTTAATTATCATTGATGTATGTATTTTTAGTTTTGGTCCTTGTTCTACAACAAGGAGGCATCTCACCAAGTCATGCACAATTGTGAATGCCTTCCATAAAATGCTGTGATAGGCTACCTTGCATTTGTGTGTCTACCTTCAATACATCGGTGGTTATAATTACACTAATGATATTCTGAGCACTGCAGTGTGGGTTGTATACATCGCAGTACACTGAAACATCATAGGTGTGTTCATTAATCAGTGTGCACGTGGAGTATGCTGAGAAAAATAATAGTTCTGCTGTCTGCCACCAGGTGAAAATACGGCACTGGAAGCAGTCATAATGTGGCATGGCTGCAGAAAAAGGGGAGGAACGATCAAATACATAATAACAGTGGTCCTGACACACTTCGTAGGATATGGTCACAAGTTGCAACATGTGTTCAGTGTTATCTCCTGACTCAGCATCATACTGCATCCGTTACACAGTATGTCGCCAAGCAACAAACAGCATACTAACATCAAAATTTCACATTCTGACTTCTTATAGTGCCATATTTTCACCTGGTGGCAGAAATTGGACCTGCAAAATTTCAGACCAATATCCTTAACATTGGTTTGCAGCAAAATTCTTGAGCGTATTCTGAGTTTGAATATAATAAATTTCCTAGAGACTGAAAAGCTCATATCCATGAATCAGCATGACTTTAGAAAGTAACACTTGTGCAAAACCCAGCTTGCTCTTTTCTCACACACTGCGAACTATGGATGAAGGGCAACAGGCAGATTCCATATTTCTAGATTTCCAAAAACCATTTGACACGGTACCCCCTACAGATCATTAACGCAGGTATGAGCATGTTGAATAGGCTCCCAGATATGTGACTGCTGGAAGAGTTCTTAAGTAATAGAACCCAGTATGTTTTCCTCAATGGTGAGTGTTCATTGCAGACAGGGGTAACATCAGAGGTGCCCCAGGGAAGTGTGCTAGGACCATTGCTACACTCCTGGAAATGGAAAACAGAACACATTGACACCGGTGTGTCAGACCCACCATACTTGCTCCGGACACTGCGAGAGGGCTGTACAAGCAATGATCACACGCACGGCACAGCGGACACACCAGGAACCGCGGTGTTGGCCGTCAAATGGCGCTAGCTGCGCAGCATTTGTGCACCGCCGCCGTCACTGTCAGCCAGTTTGCCGTGGCATACGGAGCTCCATCGCAGTCTTTAACACTGGTAGCATGCCGCGACAGCGTGGACGTGAACCGTATGTGCAGTTGACGGACTTTGAGCGAGGGCGTATAGTGGGCATGCGGGAGGCCGGGTGGACGTACCGCCGAATTGCTCAACACGTGGGGCGTGAGGTCTCCACAGTACATCGATGTTGTCGCCAGTGGTCGGCGGAAGGTGCACGTGCCCGTCGACCTGGGACCGGACCGCAGCGACGCACGGATGCACGCCAAGACCGTAGGATCCTACGCAGTGCCGTAGGGGACCGCACCGCCACTTCCCAGCAAATTAGGGACACTGTTGCTCCTGGGGTATCGGCGAGGACCATTCGCAACCGTCTCCATGAAGCTGGGCTACGGTCCCGCACACTGCTAGGCCGTCTTCCGCTCACGCCCCAACATCGTGCAGCCCGCCTCCAGTGGTGTCGCGACAGGCGTGAATGGAGGGACGAATGGAGACGTGTCGTCTTCAGCGATGAGAGTCGCTTCTGCCTTGGTGCCAATGATGGTCGTATGCGTGTTTGGCGCCGTGCAGGTGAGCGCCACAATCAGGACTGCATACGACCGAGGCACACAGGGCCAACACCCGGCATCATGGTGTGGGGAGCGATCTCCTACACTGGCCGTACACCACTGGTGATCGTCGAGGGGACACTGAATAGTGCACGGTACATCCAAACCGTCATCGAACCCATCGTTCTACCATTCCTAGACCGGCAAGGGAACTTGCTGTTCCAACAGGACAATGCACGTCCGCATGTATCCCGTGCCACCCAACGTGCTCTAGAAGGTGTAAGTCAACTACCCTGGCCAGCAAGATCTCCGGATCTGTCCCCCATTGAGCATGTTTGGGACTGGATGAAGCGTCGTCTCACGCGGTCTGCACGTCCAGCACGAACGCTGGTCCAACTGAGGCGCCAGGTGGAAATGGCATGGCAAGCCGTTCCACAGGACTACATCCAGCATCTCTACGATCGTCTCCATGGGAGAATAGCAGCCTGCATTGCTGCGAAAGGTGGATATACACTGTACTAGTGCCGACATTGTGCATGCTCTGTTGCCTGTGTCTATGTGCCTGTGGTTCTGTCAGTGTGATCATGTGATGTATCTGACCCCAGGAATGTGTCAATAAAGTTTCTCCTTCCTGGGACAATGAATTCACGGTGTTCTTATTTCAATTTCCAGGAGTGTATTTTCTATATACATACTCATAAATGATCAGGCAGACAGGGTGGGCAGCAATCTACGGGTGTGCTGTACAGGAAAGTGTTGAAAATCAGTGACTGTAGGATGATACAATATGTCCTAGACAAAATTTCTAGTTGGTGTGATGAATGGCAGCTGGCTCTAAATGTAGAAAAATGTAAGTTAATGTGGATGAGTAGAAAAAACATACTTGTAATGTTCGGATACAGCATTAGTAGTTTCCTGCTTGACACAGTCACATCGTTGAAATATCTGGACTTAACATTGCGAAGTGATATGAAATGGAACTAGCATGTGAGGACAGTGGTAGGGAAGAAGTATGGCCAACTTCGATTTATTGAAAGAATTTTAAGAAAGTGTGGTAAAACTGTAAGAGAGACCACATATCGGATGCTAGTGCGACCTATTCTTGAGTACTGCTTGAGTGTGTGCGATCCACACCAGGTCAGATTGAAAGAAGACATCTAAGCAGTTCGGAGGCAGGCTGCTAGATTTGTTACTGGTAGGTTTGGCCAGTAAGCAGTTGTCACAGATATGCTTCGGGAACTCGTTTGGGAGTCCCTGGAGGGAGGAAGACATTTATTTTGAAGGACACTACCGTGAAAGTTTACAGAACCGGCATTTGAAGCTGACTGCAGAACGATCCTACTGCCGCCTAGATACATTTCACATAGGGGCCACGAAGATAGGATACGAGAAACTACGGCTTGTGCGGAGGCATATGGACGGTCGACTAGTAGTGGTATAGTGTACCCTCCACCACGCATCGTGCAATGGCTTGCATACTATGTATGTAAATGTAGATGTAGATATAGATGTGAAGTCTGGACAGTAGTATATGGTAATCTGCCACCACAGACTTCTCATGGAAACAAGATGTTGTGTGAAGCCATTTAACAGCTGATACTGACTTGCATCATACTATTCTTTGCATGTTTTCAATCTCTTTTGTGAATAAAAAAAAGTACAATAGGTTGCTTATCGCCTTGTTGACAATGTCAACATACTTGATAAACTTGCCAAGTCAGGTGGCAGGAGAATTAAAACAACCATATAAGATCTAATGATGGCTAGTTTGCTAGACAAAACTAGTAATCCATCCAAATAAACAAGATTTTGTGTGCAATCTTGACTTCATGCGTTTGCAGACACTAACATAAATAAGGAAAAATTACAAAAGATCGCATATCTCCTCATTGAAAATGTCAACGAACTCCAGTAACAACTTGCTCAGCTGTTCCTTTGAATTTTTCATCCTCTGAGGCCATCTAAGATTCAGTTCTCAATGAACACTTCCTCTAGTACTTTGCCCAGTCTCTGTAAACCAAAGCCTGATAATCTATGCAATTAGAAAACTCATTGCTACTCTCCTGGAGGGTGTTTGAAAACAAATTTTTGGCCCCTTCTAAAGCTCTTGGCTGCTGATCAAGTTTTACTGATAACTGAACTAATTTTGAACTATGACCATCCAATGGTAATCATAGTTTCTTACTACTTTGAGCTTGTAGCTTGTAACTTGGAACTTTTCTCATTGAATTTCTTATCCAGCTTATCTTAATTCTTGCACTCTGTGTGGCAGTCGTGGCCAGTTACTGACCCAACAGACCCTGTGTCGTGTCAATGGCAACATCTGAATGTGGAGCAGTACCTGGTTTCTGTAGATTTGAATATGCAAGTGCTGGCATCGAGGCACATGTGCTGAATCCCTTGTCATCGATGTGCTGCAACAGAGTAGCATTGCCCTGTGTTGGCAGTGGCTTCAACGTCCGCAACTGCTGTGATGGTGGTGGCAGTGCTCGTCTCTTGGCTGGGGAGTGTGCAGGCACCAGCTGTAATGTTGCCAGCCAGTGCTTTGTCAGCTGCTAGGACATTGGGATGGCTCATCTCCCCTTCCGTGTGGGCTGCTGACCTCCCACCATGCGGTATTTGCCACCACATAGGGGCAATGTTCTGCGGCAGTGGTGTAGGTCACCTCACCTCATAGGGCATCTGTTCATTCTCCTTCCTCTTTGACAGGCCCATCTGCCCTGCTCCATAAATGGTCCCTTATGGCTGAGAAGTTGCAGTAAGCAATGGAAAATAATAATAATAATAATGATAATAATAATAATAATAATAATCCAACATGGTAAATAATACAAATTATGGATACAATATTACTGGAACGTACCCACACAAAATCACACATTTGCTATACATGGATGATCTAAAACTACTGGCAGCAACAAATCAACCAATTACTAAAGATAACAGAAGTATTCAGCAATGATATAAATATGGCTTTTGGAACAGACAAATGTAAGAAAAATAGCATAGTCAAGGGAAAACACACTAAACAGGAAGATTACATATTGGATAACCACAGCGACTGCATAAAAGCGATGGAAAAAACAGATGCTTATAAATATCTAGGATACAGACGAAAAATAGGAATAGATAATACAAATATTAAAGAAGAACTAAAAGAAAAATAGAGACAAAGACTAACAAAAATACTGAAAACAGAATTGACAGCAAGAAACAAGACAAAAGCTATAAATACCTATGCTATACCAATATTGACCTACTCATTTGGAGTAGTGAAATGGAGTAACATGGACCTAGAAGCACTCAATACACTTACATGATCACAATGCCACAAATATAGAATACATCACATTCATTCAGCAATGGAAAGATTCACATTAAGGAGAAAGGAAGGAGGAAGGGGATTTATTGACATAAAAAACCTACATTATGGACAGGTAGACAATTTAAGACAATTCTTTCTAGAACGAGCAGAAACTAGCAAAATACACAAAGCAACCACACATATAAATACATCAGCTACACCACTGCAATTTCATAACCACTTCTACAACCCTTTAGATCACATTACATCAACAGATACGAAGAAAGTAAATTGGAAAAAGAAAACACAACATGGCAAGCACCCGTATCAGCTAACAACGCCACACATCGATCAAGACGCATCCAACACATGGCTAAGAAAAGGCAATATATACAGTGAGACAGAAGGATTCATGATTGCAATACAGGATCAAACAATATACACCAGATATTACAGCAAGCATATTATTAAAGATCCCAATACCACAACAGATAAATGCAGACTTTGCAAACAACAAATAGAAACAGTAGATCACATCACAAGCGGATGTACAATACTAGCAAATACAGAATACCCTGGAAGACATGACAATGTAGCAAAAATAATACATCAACAGCTTGCCTTACAACATAAACTTATAAAACAACATGTTCCCACATACAAGTATGCACCACTAAATGTACTGGAGAACGATGAATACAAATTATACTGGAACAGAACCATTATAACAGATAAAACAACACCACATAACAAACCTGACATCATACTCACCAATAAAAAGAAGAAATTAACACAACTAATCGAAATATCCATACCCAATACAACAAATATACAAAAGAAAACAGGAGAAAAAATTGAAAATAACATCCAACTGGCTGAGGAAGTCAAGGACATGTGGCATCAGGATAAAGTTGACATTATACCAATTATACTATCAACTACAGGAGTCATACCACACAATATCCACCAGTACATCAATGCAATACAGTTACATCCAAACTTATACATACAACTACAGAAATCTGTAATTATTGACACTTGTTCAATTACCCGAAAGTTCCTAAATGCAATGTAACATATACCGTACAGTTAAAAGGAAGTCACACTTGATCAAGATCCGCGTCACCTTCCATTTTTAACCAGACATAACGTCTGAGACAAGAAAGAAATAATAATAATAACCAACAATAGAGCATAACAGATTTTAAGTCAAAACCAGGAAGAAAGCCTATTATTAAAAGTGCAAGAAAAAGTGCTGTTCCATTATAAACTGTCCTGAAAATCTAATAAAACTGTAGAAAATAAATCGATTTTGGGATCTTTTAGAATCTGAAATCTCCAATGTACCTGAAGATCTCTTTGACTCATAGGTTGGAATATCTATTTGGGTGTAAATGTTCTGATTGAGGAAGAAACTGATAAGCTTCTACCATTGCATGGCTGCACATAAATTCAAACGTAACGACCAGGAACTTTTCAGAATTTCATCCTTTTCTGCATTTTCTATAGTAAACAAATGGAAAGCATGTAAATTATTTTGGCCTCTCCATTCAATGGTCCTCTATGCAGGCAACCCATCTGTGATACCGCTTGGCTGGGGAAAATTCTAATTTTATAAATTGATTAATTAAGGTTTATGGATTTTCAATTAATTAACTATCTGGTATGAGATTGTTACCAATAATCTCAAAATTTTGTAGGCAATGCTAATTTTTGTTTGGAATTAGGAAATTAATTTTATTTGGCTGTATTTCTTCATGATACAAATGGTGTGGCCAGCGATTGTGGCAGTGCCATGCATGTCGTATGCCCTCTGAAAATCTCTGTGTTATAGTATGATGTTCTATACTTTATCACATTTTTCATGCCCCAGTCGCTACGACACCATCCTGTAATGTGCTATGATATCCAATTGATGTATCCCAAGAATCACCAGTAACACTTCAGTTGAAGACAAAGTGCTCAGACACTGACACTGAATAACGCGCAATGCAATTTATTGTCAGCAGTCATATGCAGGGGTATTGTTCACAGAATTTTGATCATTTTCAGAGTAACAGGTTTTAGCTGTTATTGAAAGTTAATTGCCTCATCTAGAAGAATGCCTAGATACCTGCAAACAGAGCTACATTTTTTAGGGATTCCATCGAGCTTCAGTGATAGATATCTGGTGAAAGAAAATCTTCCTTCAGAAGTATGCATGTGATTTAATGTATGGCTATAGCCAGTTCATTGCCCATGCAGCACCACTGCATTTGAATGAACTTGTGATTCGTCTTCTTCTCAAGACTTGCTCTGGAGTCTGCAGACACTATTACTAGGATATCATCCACAAATTAAACATCATCTTCAGCATTACCTGTCCTTCTAACAGATGTAAGTGAGGTTCAACATTTAAGATCTGAGGGAACAATTGTCCACTTATGGAACCTTGAGGACTGCTATTGGTAATATTTTTGATTACCTTGCTGTAACCCACAAACCAGAGGGGGCTGGTATGTCTACTCCAGTTACTGATACAACTCTTGTACAGACCTACAAATCTCAAAGCAGTTCAAACATCACAGGCTACAAAAAATTGTTGAGTCCATGTGGAATGTCAGTTATGAGTGCAGCCACGTATTTCAGACTTGAATTTTCTACAATCTGAAGAGCTCTGTTGTTGTTGTTGTTGTTGTTGTTGTTGTTGTTGTGGTGTGGTCTTCAGTCCTTAGAGTGGTTTGATGCAGCTCTCCATGCTACTCTATCCTGTGCAAGCTTCTTCATCTCCCAGTACCTAATGCAACCTACATCCTTCTGAATCTGCTTAGTGTATTCATCTCTTGGTCTCCCTCTACGATTTTTACCCTCCACGCTGCCCTCCAATACTAAATTGGTGATCCCTTGATGCCTTAGAACATGTCCTACCAACAAATCCCTTCTTCTAGTCAAGTTGTGCCACAAACTCCTCTTCTCCCTAATTCTATTCAATACCTCCTCATTAGTTATGTGATCTACCCATCTAATCTTCACCATTCTTCTGTTGCACCACGTTTTGAAAGCTTCTATTCTCTTCTTCTCCAGACTATTTATCATCCATGTTTCACTTCCATACATTGCTACACTCCATACAAATACTTTCAGAAATGACTTCCTGATGCTTAAATCTATACTCAGTGTTAACAAATTTCTCTTCTTCAGAAACGCTTTCCTTGCCATTGCCAGTCTACATTTTATATCCTCTCTACTTCGACCATCATCAGTTATTTTGCTCCCCAAATAGCAAAACTCCTTTACTACTTTTAAGTGTCTCATTTCCTAATCTAATTTCCTCAGCATCACCTGACTTAATTCGACTACATTCCATTATCCTCATTTTGCTTTTGTTGATGTTCATCTTACATCCTCCTTTCAAGACACTATCCATTCCGTTCAACTGCTCTTCCAGGCCCTGTGCTGTCTCTGACAGAATTACAATGTCATCGGAGAACCATGAAGTTTTTATTTCTTCTCCCTGGATTTTAATACCTACTCCAAATTTTTCTTTTGTTTGCTTTACTGCTTGCTCAATATACAGATTGAATAACATCGGGGAGAGGCTACAACCCTGTCTCACTCCCTTCCCAACCACTGCTTCCCTTTCATGCCGCTCGACCCTTATAACTGTCATCTGGTTTCTGTACAAATTGTAAATAGCCTTTCGCTGCCTTTTTTTTTACCCCTGCCACCTTGAGAGAGTATTCCAGTCAACATTGTCAAAAGATTTCTCTAAGTCTACAAATGCTAGAAACATAGGTTTGCCTTTCCTTAATCTATTCTCTAAGATAATTCATAGGGTGTTCCAACATTTCTACGGAATCCAAACTGATCGTCCCTGAGGTCGGCTTCAACCAGCTTTTCCATTCGTCTGTAAAGAATACGTGTTAGTATTTTGCAGCCATGGCTTATTAAACTGATAGTTCGGTAATTTTCACATCTGTCAACGCCCACTTTCTTTGAGATTGGAAGTATTATATTCTTCTTGAAGTCTGAGGGTATTTCGCCTGTCTCATACATCTTGCTCACCAGATGGTAGAGTTTTGTCAGGACTGGCTCTCCCAAGGCTGTCAGTAGTTCTAATGGAATGTTGTCTACTCCCGGGGCCTTGTTTCGACTCAGGTCTTTCAGTGCTCTGTCAATCATATCACCCATTTCATCTTCATCTACATCCTCTCCCATTTCCATAATATTGTCCTCAAGTACATCGCCCTTGTATAGACCCTCTATATACTCCTTCCACCTTTCTTTGCGTAGAACTGGGTTTCCATCTGAGCTTTTGATATTCATACAAGTGGTTCTCTTTTCTTCAAATGTCTCTTTAATTTTCCTGTAGGCAGTATCTACATCCTCTCCCATTTCCATAATATTGTCCTCAAGTACATCGCCCTTGTATAGACCCTCTATATACTCCTTCCACCTTTCTGCTTTCCCTTCTTTGCTTAGAACTGGGTTTCCATCTGAGCTTTTGATATTCATACAAGTGGTTCTCTTTTCTTCAAAGGTCTCTTTAATTTTCCTGTAGGCAGTATCTATCTTGTCCCTAGTGAGATAAGCCCCTACATCCTTACATTTGTCCTCTAGCCATCTCTGCTTAGCCATTTTGCACTTCCTGTCGATCTCATTTTTGAGATGTTTGTATTCCTTTTTGCCTGCTTCATTTACTGCATTTTTATATTTTCTCCTTTCATCGATTAAATTCAATATTTCTTCTGTTACCCAAGGATTTCTACTAGCCCTCGTCTTTTTACGTACTTAATCCTCTGCTGTCTTCACTATTTTATCCCGCAAAGCTAACCGATTCTTCTTCTACTGTATTTCTTTCCCTCATTCCTGTCAATCATTCCCTTATGCTCTCCCTAAAATCCTGTACAACCTCTGGTTTAGTCGGCTTATCCAGGCCCCATGTCCTTAAATTCCCACCTTTTTGCAGTTTCTTAAGTTTTAATCTACAGTTCATAACCAATACATTGTGGTCAGAGTCCACATCTGCCCCTGAAAATGTCTTACAATTTAGAACCTGGTTCCTAAATCTCTGTCTTACCATTATATAATCTATATGAAACCTGTCAGTATCTCCAGGCTTCTTCCATGTATACAACCTTCTTTTATGATTCTTGAACCAAGTGTTAGCTGTGATTAAGTTATGCTCTGTGCAAAATTCTACCAGGCGGCTTCCTCTTTCATTTCTTACGCCCCAATCCATATTCACCCACTACATGTCCTTCTCTACCTTTCCCTACTATCGAATTCCATTCACCCATGACTATTAAATTTTCATCTCCCTGCACTATCTGAATAATTTCTTTTATCTCGTCATACATTTCATCAATTTCTTCGTCATCTGCAGAGCTAGTGGGCATATAAACTTGTACTACTGTAGTAGACATTGGCTTCATGTCTATCTTCGCCACAATACTGCGTTCACTATGCTGTTTGTAGTTAGTTACTCATACTCCTATTTTTTTTATTCATTATTAAACCTACTCCTACATTACCCCATTTGATTTTGTGTTTATAAACCTGTATTCACCTGACCAAAAGTCGTGTTCCCCCTGCCACCGAACTTCACTAATTGCCATTATATGTAACTTTAACCTATCCATTTCCCTTTTTAAATTTTCTAACCTACCTGCGCAATTAAGGGATGTGACATTCCACGCTCCGATTCGTAGAACGCCAGTTTTCTTTCTTCTGATAACGACGTCCTCTTGAGTAGTCCCACCCGGAGATTGTGTGGGACTATTTTACCTCCGGAATATTTTACCCAAGAGGATGCCATCATCATTTAACCATACAGTAAAGCTGAATGCCCTCAGGAAAAATTATGGCTGTAGTTTCCTCTTGCTTTCAGCCGTTCACGGTACCAGCACACCAAAGCTGTTTTGGTTATTGTTACAAGACCATATCAATCAATCATCCAGACTGTTGCCCCTGCAACTGCTGAAAAGGCTGCTGCCCCTCTTCAGGAACCACACGTTTGTCTGGCCTCTCAACAGATACCCCTCCGTTGTGGTTGCACCTACAGTATGGCTATCTGTATCGCTGAGGCACGCAAGCTTCCCCACCAACGGCAAGGCCCATGGTTCATGGACTGTGTTGCCTAGAGACCTCAATTTTCTGAACCCAGTTTGGTGCTTCAAGAGCTCAAAGGAGACACTCCTGGATGTTGGCTAAGATATTTAATAGGCAAATGTGACAATAACTCTTTGATGCTGGGTCTTTACCTTTTCCTTTTGTAATCACTACTGCCTGAGCTCTGAGATAGAAATAAGAATTTTTGACCAATAGGCTATTTATACCAAAATGTACACTAGCTCAGTACTTATTTAAACAGTATTGACTTCTGGCTGCAAGGACAGTAAAAAAAGGAATCATTGAAGCTTTACAGTTCATTGCTTGCTGTGTTTTAAAAGTAATAATTTATGATTCGTATGTAAGTAGATGCAATTAATTACAAATGTTGCATACTAACTATTGTTTGATGAAAAGTAATTTCAGTATGGTTGTAATTAAACATTCATTACTTGAGCCAGTCCAGGTGGAAAACTATTTGCTGTATGGGTACCCAGCTTTATAGGAATGATGTTCAGACTGTGTGATACAGTGTTTGTGTTGTTAGTGGTATTAGTGTCATGACTTGCCATTAGGCACCAGTATTGGTGCTGTGACGGGGTTGAAACACAAGCATAAGTGTGCATTACAGTTGCAGACAGTCTTCATGGGTCTCAACAGTGTGAGAAGGGCTTTACTCGTAAAACCATTTTATCAAAACAGCAGCCAATTGTGCCACAAATTATTGAAGATGTTAGTTTTTCTGTGGCTGAGAATGCTGGAGGCAGTGTGCAATCTTTAAACAGTCCACGATCTGTGTCATGACAGTGAACATTCCATGGTCCACTGTTGTTTCGGGCAGCAGTAGAGTAATCTCTAGTGCAATTCCATTTATGCAGATGGTCGTCACATTGAGCGATGTTTGTAACCTAGAAAGTAAACATGGTATGCAATTAACATATGTTCCCTTCCAGTGTTGAAATGAAAGTGTGTTTCTTTCAATGGTCTGTTCATTATTTCTCTTCTGCATGCTCTTACAAGTGTTCCCACAAAGTTTCATTGTCCTATGATCACTTGTTTGTCATGGAGGCCCTCTCAAGTAGCAAAAGTTTGATTATAACCACCCTGTATATCATGTTCTTTTGTGGCAGCAATATTCATTCATGTTTGTGTTGCATGCATTGTTTATTACAATTTCTCATCTTTTTCAATTTATTGCAGGCTGCTGTAGGTTTGTGTGTTGGAGTTGGCAGCTTTAGTGATCCAGACGAGATTCCTGGCCTTGCGCATTTTCTGGAGCACATGGTTTTTATGGGCAGTGAGAAATATCCTACAGAAAACAGCTTTGATGAGTTCATAAAGGTCAGTGTGTCTTTAAGTAATTGGTGGAATAAATGCTCATCTTACATACAAAGCAATGAATATGAAAACATACTGTGTACAATCAACATAAAGATGGTAAGTGCATGAAAATATTTTGTATGTGTATGATGTGAAATAAAATTTGATTACATAATATGTGGGAGGTTCTACTTTGTGGCTGAATGAAGGAATTTTAAGTTTTGACCAGGTGGGTTTCAGTTCATTTATTTTTGGAGTGTCATTAGCAGCTTTTGTTTATTGGTTTCAGTCTCTTGGTGAGGTGTCACACTGATTCACACATCATATCTTTTATTTCAAAAGCACATGGTTGAAATATCCACTTCGCTAACTGATTATAAGTTTTCCATGTTTGCTGTACATCATTTATAGTGAATGCCAGACTAGCTTCTTCAATAAGGCCATGACTGATTCTTTCTTGCACCTCTCTCCAACTAAGCAAAGCACTCTATTTTAGATAAGTTCACTGTCAACAAGCCAGTTCATAACCTCCCTTCCTTCCAGTTGTGTGTTACAGGCCACTGAGAATTTTTCAAAAATCAATGGAGTGTGATGTATCTGGCTAAAATGCAAATGTTTTTCATTTAATTGTAGAACTTAATCTTCCAGGCAAAAGAAAATCACAATGTCAACAGGTACTCAGCCTGCTGACTGTGCTAGAGAAATGTGCAGCTATTGCTGGAAAATTAAAGAAGGTAGTCATAGTTACTTTCACAGTGAGCAAAACTGTGTAAATTTTTGTGATTCATTGGCAGTTCTGAGACATAGTGATATATTCTTGGAAAGGTTCCATTTAATGCAGGTGTCTACAGTGGTGATTCTATCACTGCCACAAACTTACAAAAAACTTTTAGTTTCAGTGTTTTAAAGGTTGTGTAATTTGTTATCAATAGCCCCTCAGCACTCCCGTCAGTAAATTACGAAATAAATACGAGGATAATAGCTTATACATCTTTACTCTGCAAACCACTGTGAAGTGCAGATGAGTCTGCATTTTCTGTCATACGAGTTGTTATGACTTTTTCCCCTTCCAGTCACATAAGGAGCACTGGCAGAATGACTCTTTAAATGCCCCTATGCATACTGTTGTTTAAATGCCCCTGTGCATACCATAATTTGCATAATCTTATCCTCATGTTACTGATGGGAGAATTGCATAGAGGGGTTGGAGTACATTCCTAGATTCATTATTTACAGCTGATTCGTGGAACTTCATGTGACTATTCCTGCTGCTGTTCTCTGTATACATTCAATATCCCCCGTTTTTCCTAACTGGTACGAGTACCATACACTAGAACCATATGCTAGGATGGTTTGGATGAGTGTTTTGTAACCAATCTACTTTGCACTCTTATTACGTTTATCTAGTATTCTGTCAATGACCTGAAGTCTGCCACCTGCTTTACGTAGAACTGAGCCTATGTGATTGTTCCATTTCATATCCCTACAAATTGTTACTGTCAGGTACCTTGTATGAGCAATCAGTTCCAGCTGTGACTTGTTATTATTGTCGATATCGGGTAATAGAGTTGTTCATTTTATTAAGTGCACTGTTTTATATTCCTGAACATTTAAAGGAAGTTGTCAATCTTCACACTGCTTTAAGATCTTACCAAAATCCAACTGAAAATTTGTGAAGATTTTTTGAGACAGTACTTCATTATAGATTACTGCATCATTTGCGGAAACTCTTGAGTTTACCTTAAATATTGTCTGTGAGGTTACCAATATTCACCATGAACAGTAAGTGTCAGAACACACTTCCCTTGGGCAAACATTTGTTGATGATTCTCCATCTGAGATAACATGCTGTGTTCTCACTGCCAAGATTCCCTCAATCTAGTCATAAAATACACTTGATACACATTTTTTACAATAAGCATAGGGTTGGTATTGTGTCAGATGCTTTTCAGAAATGTAGAACTACTGCGTATGAATGTTTTGATCCATGGCTTTCAGAATGTTATGTGATAAAAGTGCGAGTTGGGTTTCACATGATCAATGTTTTTGGACTGTTACTATTTTGCATTGAGGAGATCATTCTGTTCAAGATGCTTTGTTGAATTTGAGCTCAGAATTTGTTCTAATAGTCTACAACAAGTGGATGTTAAAGTTACTGGGCAGTAGTTTTGAGTATCACTTCTGCTACCCTTCTTGTAGATGAGTGTAACTTGTGCTTTTTTCCAACCATTTGGCACAGTTCCCTCCTCCCCTGCTCCCCCAAGGGCTAATTCTACTCCAAATTCAATGTAGAATCTGATAGGGATTCCATAAAGACCTGGAGCTTCGTTGATTTTAGCAGTTTCAATTGTTTATCAATGTCACTGACACTAGTCTGTGTATCACATCGTTTTGCTATGGTGCATGAATTAAATTGGGACAGCACTCCTGAATTTTCCTTTGTAAAGAAATGTTTGAAAACATAGTTGAGTATTTTTACTTCTGCTTTTGTACCCTTAATTTCAGTTCCTGTCTCGTCCATGAGTGGAGTGAATGGACACTAACTCTGATACCAGTAAAACCTTTACATATTATCAGAATTTCTATAGGTTTTGGGAAAGCTGCTCTACAGAGCTAAATGGTTTGAGTTTCTTATTCATATATGAAAACATTTCTTTATTTAGTTTGGTGAGTGTATAAATAATTTTGCTTGTGCGTCCTTTGTACTTTGGTAATTATTGTTGCTACAGATGCCTGATGAATACTGATTACCGGTAAGCTTCAGTGTGGACATCCTTAAAGTGCTTAGGTCTATTTACTGCTGTTAGATCCAATATATTTCCATCATGATTTGGCTTCTAAAATATCTGCTCTAGGAAGTTTTTGGAGAAGACATCTAGTAAAGTTTTGCAGGAGGCCTTGCCTTGCCCACCACTTCAAAACTGTAGTTTTCAAAATTGATTGTTGGGTGGTGATGAGTGTATGATCGGGGTTTATGTACTACTGAATTTTGCTTTTCTCTCAAGGTTGCAGGATAAATTCACGGGCAAATGCCCAAAATTTATAAATGCCCAGACATTTATGCATTTTAAAGATTAATTGACAAGTGGCACATATAAAAAATTTAAGCTGACATTTTTTATTGGAAAAGGTGCTTTGGAACATTGCTGCTTCAGTGACTGGGTAACCAAATTGCAAAAGCTGCTTGAGAGTTAGGGGAGAGTTATTAGGGGAAATAAACTGGACTTTTTGCATATTGAATGAGGTCAGTTCTTGGGGTAGCACATAATAATAATAATAATAATAATAAAAGAAAAGAAAATGACACTCAAGTTTAAAAGTAATTTTTGGAATAAAGTGTTGTTTATATTGAATATCTAGCATATAGGTAGTATTTTTACTTATACTACACTACTACAAAAAATAAATAAATAAATAAAAAGCTGTTCTCATTCACTCTACCTAACTCAGGCACTTTTTCGAATTCTGAGGGCACTTGATACACTTTTTGATATGCTTTTCCATTTTGTTGGAATGTGACTGTTTGTATTCTGTAAAACAATATTTCCAAGATACTCTTTTCCTATTTAAATTGAAAAAGTTCCAAACAGATTCTCTTTTCTTAACCATCTTGCAACTGTTCAATAGCATGTTGTCTATAACACTGCAATTAACACAGAGATGAGGTTATATTGCTTTTCACTCAGCCACATAGATTTGAATGACTGTCAGATGGTCAGACCGGTGTTATCAATTCCAGATAACTAAATAACCCTCAGAATTGCACAAATTACCTGAAATTATCAGCCACTCATTCAAAATTTCATCTACTATATACTTGCAATAATAGCAATGGCTCTAATATTTACTTAGAATAACTGGAATTAGATCAAAAAAAGTTTATCCATAATGATTTTAGTTAGGGATTTGTCACGTACTGATTCTGATTCCACAATTCATGAATGCAGATTGTCTAGGAATCTACTAATATTGGAATTATCTGATTCCAGTGTCTTGGGCATCGATTCTTTGTTATTAAATCTTTTTTATGTTAGTGTTGCCATTTTATCTTCACAGCAGTGCAGTTACACAAAAGTAGATGAAGAAAGGAACAGAATAGAAAACTATAGTTTCAGAATAGAAAACTATAGTTTGTCTCAAATGCCACTATATCTTATGAACATCCCCCTCCCCCTCCCCACTGAAAATAGTTTAATATTTACGAATACATTTATCATGAAGAACATATAGTTAGCAGCTATTTAATAGATTCAGTAATAATTTTGTCATCAATAGTTGTTCTTCAATAATATTTAGAGATTTACGAAGGATTATAAAGTGTGTTACATTACAAAGCGATGACGTAAGGACAGTGTTTGTCATAGCAGCTTATCTCTACACAGCTGGTCAATGTTGTGTGTGTGTGTGTGTGTGTGTGTGTGTGTGTGTGTGTGAGTGTGAATTATATATGATAAGCAGCTGTCAGCAACTTACACTCTTTCTTGGTACAGCAAACTGGAGTGCTAGTAAAAGAAGAAGAAGAAGAAAAAGGCTATTGACAGTTTCATCCCATTCTCCTATTTTAATTAATAAATTATACATTCTAGCAGAAAAAACTGAAAAATTTTTTTTTTATAAATTTTGATTTTGGACAAACTTTTAAAAAAGTACTTTTTTAGTAAATGTTGAGATTTTTGGCATTTAAAACTACTTTGGGCATATGCCCATTTATAGATGTCTGCCCACTGGATATTTGCCTGTCTCACATCACTAATACTGAGTCCTGCCAAAACAATCTCACATGCAGCGTGAATTTCTATTTATGTGGATTTGATTTTCTTGTCTATTGCAACAAATACACCACCTCTACCCCTGTTTCCTTAATGCATGAGCAATACAAAACCATGACATACTCATAAGCAGTGGTGCAAAAGTAAATTCTCCTATTGATGATATGGCATTAAGTTCCTTTCACAAGATTAGATAGTTTTGATAATAACATTTGAGTATAAAGTAGATACTTAGCGGAATCATAAACAGAAGGTCGGTGAGTGAAAAATATATCGCCAAAATAAACTGTGCTCTTAAAGAACAATGTGATCGTCTTGGGGCAATTTTTATAGACCCAAACAAATTCCTATGTGAAAACTCACTAGCGAAGGATGGCTTGCATTTAAATAGACTGGGGTCTGTAACGTTCAGCAGAATGTTTGCAGATGTCTGCAAAATCATTAGATGCAAGGGAAACTAATATGGCCTGAAGGGGATGAAAAATCATACACTCCAGCTGGAAAAGAAAAATATAAGCACCATACAAAAAAAGACGATACTAAAGAATTTGCCCCAGAATACAGCTCACAACATGTAAACCAACAAAAGAAAAATTACATAAAAGTACTTCATCAAAATATTCAATACCTTGGTAACAAAAAATTAGAAGCAGAAGTTCTCCTGAGTGAAGTAAGACCAGACATATTATGCATAAGTGAACATGGACTAACTGAAAGTAAAATACATAATGTGGCAGTAAGGGACTACAAACTAGCTAGTTACTTCTGCAGATCTAAATATAAGGGTGGTGGCGTTTGTATATATATTAAAACAGGTACTCTATCAAAGAATGTAAACAGTGAAGCTGCTACATTTCCCATAGCTAGAGAAAAAGACTTTGAAGTTACTGGTATAGTGGCAGAGGATTTTAGAGTGTTTTGTGTGTACTGGTCACCATGTGGCAATATTAGCATCTTTCTAAAAAAAGTTGCTAGCTTATTGAGAATGAATATGAAGAGAAATCTTATTATATGTGGAGACTTCAACATTGACATGGGAAAAGACACAAAAATAAGACAGGATTTTGAAGAATTGTTAATACAGCATAACATGAAAGTGACAATAACTGCACCAACAAGAGTGACTTCACAAAGTGAGACAATTATTGACAACATAATTACTAATATGTGTAACTATGAGTCACATGTAGTTCAGACAGAAATATCTGATCATCATGGACAACTAATCAGCTTTTGCAGAAGTAATGACACAGTATCAGAACCAAAACAAACAACCAAAGAAATTAGGATCATCAGTGAACAAAATATCAACATCTTTAGAACAATGTTAAGTAAGGAAACCTGGAATGAAACCCTACAGGCCCAGAGTGTAAATGAAAAATATGATGCATTTATTTCAACAATTAAGTACCATTTTAATGTAGCATTTCCCAAAGTAAAGAGACAAGAAAGGCATCAAGATCAAACACAGTGGATTACGAGTGAAATACTAGAACAGCGAAGGAAGCTTCAGGACGTGAGACGGATAGGCGAAGCTGAAAACTATAAAATGTTAAAAAAGAAGTATAGAAAAACAATAAGAGAAGCGAAAGCAAGAGCAATTGACACCACTATAGCGAACTCAAAAAACAAGGCAAAGGCAGCTTGGAATGCAATCAATGCTGAAAGAAAGGAAAAAGACGGGTCAAACAAAGAAGAAGGTATTAGGTCAATTAAAGTAGACAACACAGTGGTCACAGATGGTATGGAAATAGCAAACATACTGAATAATAACTATATCAGTCTAGTAGAAAACCTAAAATTGGAAAGAAATAGTCAAAAACAGAAGGGTATTAAGGTACCAAAAAGATCATGCAGTACTATGTTCTTAAGACCAGTCACGGAAGATGAATTGCGGAAAACTATACAGAAACTGAAGTCCAAGAAATCAGCTGGTGATGATGAAATATCAAATCATGTAATAAAGCTGGTATGTGAGGAGATAATAACACCACTGCTGAACATAGCAAACTGTTCTCTCAGAGATGCAATTTTTCCAGAAAAACTGAAGATAACGAAGGTAGTGCCAGTGTACAAGAAAGGGCGTAAGGATGATCCCAACAACTACAGACCAGTTTCACTGATATCAGGTTTCTCAAAAATCCTAGAAATGCTTATGTATACCAGATTAGTTAACTAT
This sequence comes from Schistocerca piceifrons, assembly GCF_021461385.2. Classification (NCBI taxonomy): domain Eukaryota; kingdom Metazoa; phylum Arthropoda; class Insecta; order Orthoptera; family Acrididae; genus Schistocerca; species Schistocerca piceifrons. Next base: position 509,520,272 of record NC_060138.1, read on the forward strand.
TTGGACAAACATAACATTCTCATGACCTCACAACATGGTTTCAGAAATGGTAAATCTACAGAATCAGCAATTGTCAGGCTAACGGAATACATTTTACAGTCCTTAGATGAGAAAAAGGTTGTCTCTGCAATGTTTCTGGATCTTTCAAAGGCATTTGACACCATTGACCATGAAATGCTGATACAAAAATTAAGCAACTATGGCATTCGGGGGCAACCAGGTGAATGGATAAAATCATACTTGTGCAACCGCAAGCAGTATGTATCATTAGGAAACTCGTACCAATCAGAAACCAAATCCATCAAATATGGAGTGCCGCAGGGTTCGGTAATGGGTCCATTGTTATTTAATGTATTTGTTAATGATATAGGTGTTGAGGAGGAAGAAAAGAAAATATTGTATGCTGATGACATGACAATACTAAATAGTGACCAAAATATGGAACAGCTTGAGAGAAGAGCATACATATCTGCAAATGTCACAGCTCAATGGCTGTTGGAAAATGAACTGGTTATAAATCTAAAAAAGACTATGTATGCAGTGTTTAAAAACAAGTAAAAGGCTGTAGACATGGATTTAGAGGTTGACGGAACAAGGCTGGAAGAAGTAGAATCTGCTAGATTCTTAGGTATTCTTGTGGATAATGAACTGAAATGGAAAAAACATATTAATAATGTCTGTAAGAAACTGAGCTCTGTCATATTCTTAATGATGCAGCTATCACAGTATTCAGACAAGAACCTTCTGTGTACAGTGTATCATGGACTTTTCGAACCATACTTACAGTATGGAGTGACGGTGTGGGGAAACTCAAACAAACAAGAGACAAAACGAGTGTTCACATTACAAAAAAAAGCAATTAGGACCATTTTAAGAAGAAAGATCTCTGAAACATGCAGAAACTGTTTCAAGAATTTAGGTATCTTAACTTTTTCATCATTATATATATACAAAACAATAATGTACATCACAAAAGGTAGTGAGGACTGGATTACAAATGCTAGTGTACACACCCACAATACAAGAAAGAAGAATGAAGTACGGAGCATACCCCACCGACTGGCAATGCTAGAAAAAGGACCCCAGTACTCTGGTATCAGACTACTAAGAAGTCTGCCCAAAACCCTGCAAGATAGTGTACTTCACAATGAATTTACAAAGAAACTTAAAGACTATCTCATTGAAAAAGAGTTTTACAGTGTTGCAGAATACTTACGCCATTAAATTTGTATATATTGTTACTCATTATCAGTGATGTAAAAATGTAAGCTAAAGGTGTAGAAAAATAATTGATAAAGAATTTTAATACTTTGACATGTCCTATATTACACGTACATTTACTGTACACGATGTAATCTTACAGGATCAAATAAAATTCAATTCAATTCAAAAGATGAGGGTGATGATGTGTGTGTGGTGTCAATATGTAATTTGTGCATGTGTAAATGCTAATTAGTGGCTGCTTGATAGCATTGCTTGGCTTGGGATGAAGAAATTAAGTCACTAAATAAAGTCCTGAAAAAGCTAAAAATGGAAAATACTCTGAATAAAAGTCAAGCAGTCATCAACCCTAAGATCACTCAGTACTCTTCAATGTATAATTGGACATGACCCTATCGAATGTGATTTACCCATGTCTTACTATAACCTGAAAATTGAGTTAACCAACCAATTATAGGCAATGTACAGTTCACATTAACCATGATGTAATATGGAATTTTTTGTGTGCACATAGCATCACTAGATGTGGAAGTACAGTAGTGTTGTATGACAGAAAAAAATACTGGGACTAGCTGGATATTGAACTCAAAACCTAGGATCCACTCAATGACCAGACAGTGCTACAATAATATGAAAATATAAGAACAATTTAGAAATTGGAAGTATATCATACTGGCTCTGTAAAACCAACGTTTCGAAGAGAGTTGAACAAGTTGTGCAATTACCCCTCTGGCAGTTTACTTATGAGGCAGTTTTCACACAAATATTTGGATATGCATGCTACTTTTAATGTCATTATCTGAAGTCATAGACAACATACCAGCCACATCATGGATTGCCCTCTCACCATCAAACTCGTACTTTTATTGAGTTATACATGAACTGTAATCGTGACAGGAGCTTGAGTACTTGAAAGCACACGGTGCACCTCGACAGTAAAGTCAGTTCGTGTCAGTGGGCAGTAAATTGTGCTGCATTGTGAATAATGTAGACCCTTCAACCACAGTATCTGGCAGTTTGTTTCACAAAATCCCTACATACACTGGTACCTAGCTGTGTGATACCCCTTCTGCAGGTTTTGTAGACAGAGAAAGCAGCTTAGAATGGTAAGGTCTTCATTCTGTTTTGAGTACATGGGCATTACATAGCTGGAAAACCAACTAAGGAGTCATAATCAAGAAGAGCAGAGTTCACATCTTCACCTTGTGCTCTTGATTTGGGTTTTATTTGATTTTTGTAAATCACTGTGGGTGAATGCAGGAATGGTAGCTTAAATCGTCCATAACTGTTTCGCCTTCTCTCATCACTGCTGCTCTAACCAAAATCGATGAGGTGTTAAACACTAACATTACTTACTTAGGGAATCTGTGCAGTTATTGCATGTGAAAGTCCAGTACAACTCATGTCCTCCAAGTGCACTTGAGATTGCAAGTTTCCATAGGTTGATCTTGTAGGTTTATTTATTTATTTAAATTTTCTGCCTGTAGCCATTAAGCTGGTGACTTTTGCAGATGTCGTATGTAGGTTCAGTAATAAAACAACGGAAAATACAGGAAGGAATGTAACAATATTGTGAAAAGGAAAGTTACCACTCACCATATAGTGGAGATGCTGAGTCGCAGATAGACACAGCAAAAAGACTGTCACAAATACAGCCTTTGGCCAATAAGGCCTTTGTCAAAATTAGACAACAAACACACACATACACACTTATGTAAACACAACTCACACACACATATGACTGTAGTATCAGGCAACTGAGCCACTTTACATACTGTGCATTGCCGCATAATTTCACTTCGTACTTTGAGTTTCATGCAAACTTTGCACAGCCTATAGGGAATCGGATCGATATGTTTTGGGAGTGGGCCCAGTATTGCAGTTGGAGTTGAAGAGGTGTTTCACCTAGTGATGAACTTCCAGCCTTTTCGTAGTCCGTAGTTGGATATTATTTGTTCAGTAATAAACATATGTTTCCTTCCTCTGACTGTGTATTGTTTTTCTCGCTTGTTTCAGTGAGTTGGGCTCGTCAAAGTACAGCAAGTGGTTAATATATAATGGGTTGCAACAGATGTCCTTTGGCTTTTTTATGAGGAAAGTTTTTCACTCCCTGTGGGACAGCTTTGTTTCACAAGTTTACAAAGTATATATATTCCTGTCATTGTGTCAGTGTGGGGCAATTTCTATTGTGTAGACTCTGAGGACAACTCAAGGGACAATATATTACATGTTGCAACAGAGTTCCTGTAGCTTACAATTCACTAAATGAATACAAACACTTATTTACTAGGAAAGTCTTCAACTCCTGCGAAACAGCTGTTGTCAGTGCATTAGTATCGTGTTTGTACATAATATTTCTTATATTTTTGACATGCTGATTTACAGTAAAATTTACGACACGTGTGTGTGTGTGTGTGTGTGTGTGTGTGTGTGTGTGTGTGTGATGTAACACCACTTAGCATAGTGAAAGAAAAATGATACGATGTTATAAAGCATAACATTCAAAGATGCCAACATAGTCTTAGTTATTTAAATTTAATAAATGCTTTACTAGCAATCATGGCATTTGGAAATTTCTTCAGAGTCCAGTTTTCAAAGTATGTGTCAGCTTGTTGAACCATATCTGCCAATTAATATAAAGGACTGTTGTCAGTTACCTTTAATTTTGTCCTCTGCCTGAAGTAATCATCCTTACTCCTAGTTTCATAATTATGTAGCAAACCCAGAACTTGATCTATCTAAACAACACTCTAGAACCAAACCTCCTTCATTCTTTGGATGGCGTTATGACCTCAAAGAAGGGATGGATTACCGCTGAGCTGAACAGAGATTTCATGACGTGGTGCTGGACCTTAATCCATGTGTTGTGCTGTTTTCTGTAATACCTAAGTTCTCTGGTGGTCTGCCAGACAGTCTCACAGTTGAATACTGTAATTAAGAGGTGGATAAATTGTTCCCTACTATACAATTTGTAAGATTTGATTTGAAACTGTTTTTACCAATTGACTTATCAGATACAAGCTACTGCTGATTTTCTTGCATACAGAATTAATGTAGTTAACTCAGCAAAGATTTTTGTTCAGGTATGGTCTGGAAGAACAGTAGGTGTCCCACCAGCTTAAAATTATCATTATATACCAGGTATAACTGTGGTGGTCATTTAAGATTTCAGTGAAGTGTAATCTGTGAACATAATCTTGATTACAGCTCCTCTTGTACTTTAATTAATCTAAAATAACTCTTGGACTCTGGAACAGTGACAGTGATCCTGTGTAAAGACCCAAATATACCCTACACTGTCACAAGAACTTGTTTTGCTTGGGTCACAAATAATCATGGGACTCTTAGATAAGTTGCAGATGCCTTTTGTATGATTGAATGTTTAGTCAGATAGAATTTCGACAGTTGTGGAGTACTCAAGAAACAGTAGAAGGTGGCCCTGGATTAAAAGCAGTGACACTCCAGACTCAGTGAAAACAGTAGCTATGGGCCTGTTTCTGTAAGCACCCATGGCCCACTTTATCACTTCATGATAGTTAGCATCAGTTATCCACAAGTCTGTAGCCTTGTTGTTCCTTGTGTTGTGCATTTTTTTAATAGAAAAGAAGCTGCATCAGAGTTTTACAAAACTGTAGCAGATGTATTCTGCTGTGTGTATGACTTTTTTGTTTTGTTTTAATGAGTTCTGTGTGTGAGGGATCGGCGTTTCAAATCTAGTAGGAGAGAAACCACTTCTTTTTATTTTTTGATTCATATTCCCTGGATCTCTAATGCAATTGTGTCACTTCAGTTTGGAATGAGTCAGCACATACATTATAATAATTATAATATTTAAAAAGCTATAGTAACAACTGCTGACAAAAATCTTGTATCTCATTTACATTATAAAAGTTAAAGCTAAATACAGTCACTTTTTAAGACTATTATCATTAGAGAAATGGCAGCAAGGAATAAGGTAGATCCCTTTTGGACTCAGTACATGTGCTTTGGACCCCCATTCAGCATTTTGAAATGGATTTTCTGGCAGCCATTGAGGATGAAGATGAAACCAGTTGCAGATTGTGACACACTTTAAGATGAAAGTATTGAGGCCGGGGCTGACAGATCTTTATGGTGGGTGGTGGAAATGGGTTGACAGGGGTCAGGGGGCCAGTAGGTGACCACCCTGAACAATCAGATTGATACCTGGTAGTTGTTTTATGTATTGCCATGAAAACATCATTGTTAAAACATTCATTTATTTCTCAACAAACTACAATAGTCGTGACAGTGCTCAGAGAAGCCAACACTCCCAAGATGTAAGTTGTGTATGGCCGGTGAAGAGGTGGGCTGTCAACAGGTGGCCTGGCAGCTTGCAGTGGCAGATGGCTGATGGAATCCTAGTGGTAGCAACTCTGTAGGATTGTTGACTCCATGAGTGGGTGGTAGTTCACAGTGCAGGCTAGCACTGGCTGCTCAGGCTGTGGTGCAGAATCGTGTCATGGTCTCAGTGTCCTGCACAAAATGGCTCCTCACAGTAGCAGTGTCTGTCTATGGGAGCAGAGGCAGAAAGCAAGAAATTTGCCTGCACAGGCAATGGTGGCTGTGCAGCTGCATCACCCTGGGCTCAAACTGCAGGCATGCAGCGTAGGAGGCTGGCAGTGGCTGAGGTAGGCCCCCAGGGGGCCCAACAGTTGGTGGCTGTTAAATCAACAGAATCATACTCACCATGAAAGGTACGACTGCAGCTAGCAGTGGCAGAGTCCAGAGGTGGTACATAATTGGTTGAACCAAGTAGACTTGTAGACTGTCGTAGATCCCCCCCCCTCCTCCTCCCGAAGAGCGAGCCTTACATGGTGCATTGTGTCCATCGTGCATTGAGATCTTTAACCCACTTTCTCGCTGTCGCATTGCAGTCCTGCCCATTCTCCATCTCTTGGATGAGGCCACCTTTGTGGGTGCGTTTTCCACCACGCACTATGCAGTGTTGCTTTCTGCATCGACGATAACCATGGACTTCTTCACATCTGATATCCAGCATGGTAGTCAGTCCATTGTGGTGGGGCCACCATGTACCCTGTTGGTTGTGGCCCTCTGACCTCACAGGGATTGCTCTGCTGATGCCTGCTCCGTTAACTCCCCACGTATGCCAAGGGGTAGATGCACATCCCCCTGGAGCATCGGGACTCCTGGCAGTGTCAATACTGCCAGGTTGCCTATGCTGCGCGTGGGTGGTGCCCGTGGGGTGGCCCCTGGTTGGAGTGGATGGCATCAGGGCGGGTGACATGCGATGAAGCGAAGTCCATCATCACTTGCTGGTGGTGAAAAAACACCAGCAATCTCTAAGCGTTCACGAGCTTAATTCAATGAACAGAAGTATGACCTCAAATCGTTCCCCTCCCTGGCGACACCATGGGAGGAACATTAGGCTAAGGATGGCAGCGTATCTTATTCGCCCCAGTACCTGTATGTTCGAGAGGTGATGGGGAATCTTTCATGACGATGAAGCCTCAGTTTTTTGTTGAGCATTGAGAGGACAAATTTGGAGAGGTATCATATTTCACAGGGACCTTCTTTTGCAGTCTCACGATGGGCTTCCTGCTGTACTTCCAGCATCACATGTCGAGATTGCGGATGCCCGTCACATCTGTGTCAGCTGTGGAGAGCACCGTTGGCCTTGCTTGCCAGACTGCAGGATTCTCCAGAAAGAAAGAAAAATCATGGAGTACAAGACGTCGGACTGACTGACCTACACTGAGGCTAAGAGAAAAGTTGAACGCCTGCATCCTGTGCATATGACATCGTCTTACTCCGTTGCTACAACAGTTCTGGTACCATCAGCTCCGCCATCCCTAGTCACCTCTCAGAGCCAGAACACTACACCTGTCCCCTTGATGGTGGGTGGCATTTCCCTCCCTGTTGCTCTTGCACCATCTACTTCGGGAGCAACACCTCCCCCAACCATTGGGGACGTCCGTCCCCACTTCTAAGCCGGAGAAGCGTAAGTCTTCTTAGGCTTCTCTTGCTAGGAAGGGATCCCTTGGGTCATTCCCTTTCTGCTAGTGGGAAATACGACACGCAGCAGCGGCTGAAGAGCCCAAACGCAGCTGGTCGTAAGGCTTCACGCTCATCCTCAGTCCTGGAGACTGAGCCAGTGAAGTCCTCCCAGCCAGGGAAACCCAAGGAGCAGTGAGAGAAATCCAAAAAGAAAACCCCTAAGACCAAGGAAATAGCAGTGGCACCCACACCAACACTACCTACAAGCTCTGTGTCTGAGGATGGGGTGGAGATTTTGGCGTCCGCTGAGGACCTAGATCTCCCCAGACCCTCAGACACAATGCTTATATACTGCTCAGGCAATAAGTCGGTGGCAGCAGGTGACTCTGAGGCGTAAACTACCTCATTGAATGTTCCATACCTTCCCACTCTCAGGATGACGTCATTTTCCAGTAGAATTGCGGCGGTTTTTTCCACCATCTGGCTGAGCTATGGCAACTGGTTAGCTTTACACCTGCTATCTGCATTGCCCTCCAGGAAACCTGGTTCCCAGCAATGCGGACCCCTGCCCTCCGCAGCTATAAGGGATATTACAGGAACCATAGTGACTATAATCGAGTGTCAGTTGTAGTTTGCGTTTATGTCCTAAACTCAGTCTGTAGTGAACCTACACCTCTTCAAACCCCTCTTGAAGCTGTGGCTGTCAGAATAAGGACGACACAGGAAATAACTGTCTACAATGTATATCTTCCTCCAGATGGTGCAGTACCCCTGAGTTTATTAGCTGCACCGATTGATCAACTCCCTAAACCTTTCCTACTTTTGGGAGATTTTAACGCCCATAACCCCTTGTGGGGTGACACTGTGCTTACTGGCCGAGGCAGAGATGTCGAAACTGTACAGTCTCAATTCGACCTCTGCCTCTTAAATACTGGGGCCGCCACACATTTCATTGTGGCTCATGGTAGTTACTCGGCCATTGATTTATCACTTTGCAGCCCAGGACTTCTCCCATCTATCCACCGGAGAGCACATGACAACCTGTGTGGTAGTCACCACTTCCCCATCTTCCTGTCATTGCCCCAGCATCAGGCCCATGGATGCCTGCACAGATGGGCTTGAAACAAGGCAGACTGGAAAACTTTCACCTCTGCTGTCACTGTTGAATCTCCTCCACACGGTAACATCAATGAGATGGTTGAGCATGTGACTACAATAATTGTTTCTGCGGCAGAAAATGCAATCCCTCACTCTTTAGGGAGCCCAAGGCATAAGGCAGTCCCTTGGTGGTTGCCAGAAGTCGCAGAAGCAATTAAGGAGTGTCGGCGAGCTCTGCAGCGGCATAAGCGGCACCCTGCCCTGGAGCACCTCGTAGCGTTTAAATGGCTCCGTGCCCGCGTTTGCCAACTTATCAAACGACGGAAGCATGAGTGTTGGGAGAGACACATCTCGACCATTGGATGCCATACGTCACCTTCCCAAGTCTGGGCAAAGATCAAACGTCTTTTTGGGTACCAGACCCCAACAGGTGTTCCCGGTGTTGCCATAAATGGCCTATTATCTACCAATGCAAATGCAATTGCCAAGCACTTTGTGGAGCCTCTGCATTGAAGAATCCCCCTCCCCAGCCTTTCGCACTCTCAAATGGCAGCTGGAAGGGAACATCCTCTCATTCACTACACGCCACAGTGAATCCTATAACGCCCCATCACAGAGTGGGAGCTCCTATGTGCCCTTGCTCATTGCCCAGACACAACTCCTGGGCCTGATCTGCTCCACAGCCAGTTGATTAAACATATCTCATCTGACTACAAGCGACATCTCCTCGTCATCTTCAACTGGATCTGGAGCGATGGCGTCTTTCTATTGCAATGGTGGGAGAGCACCATCATCCCGGTAAAAACCCGCTTGATGTGGATAGCTATTGGCCCATCAGCGTCACCAAAGTTCTTTGTGTAGCTGCTGGAATGTATGGTATGTCAGCGGTTGGGTTGGGTCCTAGAGTTGTGTGGCCTACTGGTTCCATGTCAGGGGGGCTTCTGCCAGGGTTGCTCTACCATTGATAATCTAGTTTCCCTCGAGTCTGCCATCCGAACAGCCTTTTCCAGACGCCAATACCTGGTTGATTTACGAAAAGCATATGACATGACCTGGCGACATCTTATCCTTGCCACATTGTGTGAGTGGGGTCTCCGGGGCCCACTTCCGATTTTTATCCCAAACTTCCTGTCGCACCATACTTTTTGTGTCCAAGGTGGTGCCTCCCATAGTTCCATCCATATCCAAGAGAATTGAGTCCCACAGGGCTCTATATTGAGCGTTTCTCTATTTTTAGTGGCAATTAACGATCTAGCAGTAGCTGTCGGGCCCGCCGTTTCACCTTCTCTGTATGCAGATGATTTCTGCATTTCGTGCTGCTGCTTCGTACTGGTGTTGCTGAGTGTCGCCTGCAGGGAGCAATCCACAAGGCGCAGTCATGGGCTATAGCCCACGGCTTCCAGTTTTCATCCGCAAAGTCGTTGTGTCATGCACTTCTGTTGACGTCGTACGTTCATCCGGACCCAGAACTTTACCTTCATGATGGTCCACTCACTGTAGTTGAGACGTATCGATTCTTAGGAATGGTTTTCGACACCTGATTGACTTAGCTTCCTCATCTTTGTCAGCTTAAGCAGAAGTGCTGGCAGCACCTCAATGCCCTCTCTTGCCTGAGCAACACCAATTGGGTTGCAGATCACTCTACGCTGCTGCGGCTCTACAGAGCCCTTGTTGAATCATGAATTGACTATGGGAGTGTGGTTTATGGTTCGGCAGCAACGTTGCATTTACTCGACCCTGTTATATAGCACACATTTGTAGTTCTCCTGAGCATCCTAATTACCGTCTCCTTTTCTCACCCGCAGCAGTCCATCTGCATCGGTGGCCCATATCGGGGCTAATGATTGCGCTTCGCGTGCGATCGCTTGTGTCTGAACTGGAGTCCTTGCCTATACCACCTCTCCTCGAGGTCTGAATATGTACACCTCCATGGTGTACGCCTCGGCCGCAGTTTCGTCTGGACCTTTCATGTGGCCCTAAGGACTCCGTTAGCCCTGCGGCTCTCCGCTGTCATTTTCTCTTGATTCTTTACGTGTTGCGGAGCTGTGAAGTGGTTTACACCAATGGCTTGATGACTGACGGTCACTTTGGCTAGGCCTACGTTCACAGCGGCCATATTGATCAGCATTCCTTACCCGATGGCGGCAGTGTATTCACTGCAGAGCTGGTGACCATTTCTCGTGCACTTCAGTATCTCCGTTCATGACCTGGGGAGTCTTTTCTTATATGTACTGACTCCTTGAGCAGCCTGAAAACTAACGACCAGTGCTACCCTCGTCACCCTTTGGTAATGCCCATCCAGGAGTCCATCTATGCCCGGGAACGGTCCAGTCGTTCAATGGTGTTCGTCGGAACCCCTGGTCACGTCGGAATCCCAGGAAATGAACTTGCTGACAGGCTGGCCAAAAAGGCTACACGGAAACCACATCTGGAGGTGGGCATCCCCTTGCACCGCAAGGTTTTTCAGCTTTGGGAGACGGAGTGGCAAAATCTCAGTATGCCCTCAAACTGTGAGCCATTAAGGGGTCCATGAATATGAGGAAGTCCTCGATGAGGGCCTCTCGCAGGGACTCCGTGATTCCCTGCCAGCTCCACATTGGCCATGCCTGGGCAACCCATGGCTACCTCCTGCGCTGTGAAGACCCACCTTAGCATCGGTGCGGTGCCTGGTTGACAGTGGCCCATATTCTTCTGCTCTGCCCTTCTTTGGCTGCCCTCCAACTTCATCTTCGGTTGCCGGACTCGTTATCATTGATTTTAGCTGACAATGCCTCATCGGCTGATTTTGTTTTACGTTTCATCCATGAGGCTGGGTTTTGTCATTCGATCTGAGTTTTCGTGCATGCCCTTTGTCCCTCTGTGTCCTCCACCCTAGTGCTTTTAGGGTGGAGGTGTTGCAGAGTGGCTGGCTTTTCATTTTTATTTCCGTGGTCGGTCAGCCACTGTAATCTGCTTCATTGTTTTACTCTCTTCTAACTGTTTTTTGCATCTCTCTGTTGTTTTCTTGTCCTCTTTTGTTCCTTTTAATGTTCCTTGCCTTTCTTTTGTTCTTGTGGTCTTCTTTTCTTTGTGTTTTGTGTTATATGTCTCGCCTGTTTTATTCTCACACTTGTGTCATTGTTTTATTAGGAACAAGGGACCGATGACCTCGTAGTTTGGTCCCTTCCACCCTCTTTTAGACCAACCAACCAACCAACCTCTTCCTTCTTTTTCTTAAGTATCAGTTCTTATCACATAAGCCACAACAGATTGACAGGATGTGCGTGAAGCAGTCAAGTTGGCCTTTCTGCTGCATCAATGCTAATATGCCTTTGGTCTCTCTGTGTGGTTGTAGCATGTAATCACTCCCTCAGTGGCAGTACTTAACCATATCAGTAGGCAGCCCCTCATATAACTTCATGAGGCCAGGCTGAACTGTTCTCTTCAAGGCCTCTTGTGTTTGCCATTGGCAGTATCTCACTTTTACCCAACTGTGCAAAGTAAATTAACTACAGCATAACACACCTCTGTTCTTCAAGAGATCCAGCCTAAGGGATCTCGGCTCATGACACTTCTGCAAACTCTCGATATAAATTTATAACTTGCAGTTACATGAAGCACATTTAGTTTTCCCTGCACTAGTTCAGCTTAAACCACAATGTCCATTGGCTGTACTTCTAACCTAACAACTATTTCCCACATAATCCAACGGACTTCCTTTGCCCTCCTACAGAAACATCTTTCCATTGAACTATCCCTTACAGACTAGTAAATTTTCATCACCAAACTCTTAATTGTCTACAAATTCCTTAGCAGTCACTTAACAGTAAATTCTTTCTATGCTTAGCATTTCTCCTTGTTTAGCAGGTGGCTTCTTCTCTATTATTACTTAGCTAACCATTACTTGCTTCAGGTAACCCAGTCCACTGGTAGTTGATGTGGTTAATTTTCTGCATGAGGTGGATGCAAGCTTGCATGAGCTGAATACAAGCTTACAGGAAGCAAGATCAGAAACTCAGCAATATTGGAAACTCAGCAGTATCAGAAACTGAGGTAGTCATGATCATAATATTTCTGCAGTGCCTATCATGGTGCTGCCATATATGCTGGAACATTTGCTCAGGGATAATACGAACGTTCTGTGATGATGTTATAAGCTCATCCAATGAATAAAGGAGGTGTGGTGTTTGGCTGTCATTGAAATGGGTAAACTTGGTTTCCAGCATATCTAATGGTTTATCTGGCCAGTACAACAAGGGTTGTGTCAGGTTCATTATGGTTGTTCCAGTAATGGTAGCTGGGAGATGGAATTTCGTACCTGCTATACCAGTGACTAATATTCCACTATTCTGTAATTCCATCCTTGTCATTCCTTTGGACCGACCATCTTCATAAAAGTTCACTAACCATGGCACAAATATGATATAAAACCAGTGCATACATCTGCTGTACCCATGAATAACTGCATGTCACATATTCGTGTGCTGGTCTGGACTGTCCTGGTTGGACATATCATAATCGTCTTCCCTTTGGCTTCAACAGAGCTCATCTGGTGACATAAATACATAGTTATCCCTCTCATTGAAGACTGACAATGCCACATGTATTTCCACCTGTAAAAATTTCTTATTGGTTTCCCAATTCACTGGGTAGGGGTGGGTTGTGAAACACTGTTAATGCACATTCACTCTTATCACAGGAAACTGAACCAATACATGAAGCCTGGTTCCAGTAGTACCAATCTCAACTGTTGCCATATGCTAAAATAATGACAAATTATCTTCCATTGGTTTTACAGTATGCAGCAGCTCTGGCATAAATTCTTGCTGCACTCTTGCAGGCCAGTTAGAAACTGCCACGGAGGTAAGCAGTGTTGGACTTAATTGTCCATGTACCACGTGATGTATTACCTCCTTTAATGGTATCACTTCTGCCCTTGTGTCACATTGGTTATATACCAGGGATTGTAGCAGCCTTGCTGTGGCCACTCTCACATTTAGGAAGTTCAGTCAAGCTTGTACCATATCCAAATCCCAATCAATTGCTCCCATAGTTGTCTTCATATATTCTGTTAGTTCTGTAGTAAATTCTTGTACTACCCTGATGTTATACAATAGACCTTACTGCAGGCTTGCCAAGTGTGTAGTATACAACTCCACAGCTGCTCTGTTGATATCTGCTACCCCCTGCACCAGCATGTCCCAATGTGTTATTTAATTCCTGGATGTCGTCACCATCTGATGTACTAAACACTGTCCTCAGTAACTTTTCACCTGCATTGAACCATTCCCTCTTCCATCGTAATGATGTATATGATCCTGAATTCATCACTTAGTGCAGCTGGTTCCATAACTGCTCTTGTACGGTGGTAAAAAACATGCTAAAAATCTCACTCATAGGGGATGATGCTGTAGTATACAGAGAAGTTGCAGCATTAGAAAATTGTAGCGAAATGCAGGAAGATCTGCAGCGGATAGGCACTTGGTGCAGGGAGTGGCAACTGACCCTTAACATAGACAAATGTAATGTATTGCGAATACATAGAAAGAAGGATCCTTTATTGTATGATTATATGATAGCGGAACAAACACTGGTAGCAGTTACGTCTGTAAAATATCTGGGAGTATGCGTGCGGAACGATTTGAAGTGGAATGATCATATAAAATTAATTGTTGGTAAGGCGGGTACCAGGTTGAGATTCATTGGGAGCGTGCTTAGAAAATGTAGTCCATCAACAAAGGAGGTGGCTTACAAAACACTCGTTCGACCTATACTTGAGTATTGCTCATCAGTGTGGGATCCGTACCAGGTTGGGTTGACGGAAGAGATAGAGAAGATCCAAAGAAGAGCGGCGCGTTTCGTTACCGGGTTATTTGGTAACCGTGATAGCGTTACGGAGATGTTTAATAAACTTAAGTGGCAGACTCTGCAAGAGAGGCGCTCTGCATCGCGGTGTAACTTGCTCGCCAGGTTTCGAGAGGGTGCGTTTCTGGATGAGGTATCGAATATATTGCTTCCCCATACTTAAACCTCCCGAGGAGATCACGAATGTAAAATTAGAGAGATTAGAGCGCGCACGGAGGCTTTCAGACAGTCGTTCTTCCCGCGAACCATACGCGACTGGAACAGGAAAGGGAGGTAATGATAGTGGCACGTAAAGTGGCCCTCCGCCACACACCGTTGGGTGGCTTGCGGAGTATCAATGTAGATGTAGATGTAGATGTAGATGTAGATGAGCATAGGAGTCATCATGGGGGGCCATTTAAAAGTCATTTCTTTGAGTTTCTTGAATAACTCAAAAACCATGGTTTCTAGCAAAATTGTTTCCCAATACAAAATTAAACTACCTTAAATTTCCTACAAAAAAGGTCCTATTCATTTTTTTCTCTAAGACCATCCAAGGTTGGTGTGGATAAGTTTGATGGAATGGGACTGCTCATTTTCAAGTCTAGAACAGTAATCTGCTGTAATGTTTCCATGTCGTAGGGGATGGAAAAATCACTGCACCTTGCTGCTGTCTTGTCATTGACAGCGTATTGTAAACCTGTGTGATTGCTTGTAATCACTTGGTGGTGAATTATGAATGGCCAAAAGCTTAGTGCACTTCTCTCACCATTGATTGTGTTACCGTAAATTGCATAAATCTCTTCCATTGAGGAATTGGGGGCACTTGTAGAATTGGCTGCACTGAGTGCAGCCACTTACCACAAATCCACAGTATATCATCAAAGGTGGGTGTGGATAAATTTGATGGAACGGGACTGCTCATTTTCAGGTCCAGACCAGTAATATGCCGTAATGGTAGCTTGCATTATTTTGGAATATCTGAAGTTCCATAACATCTATGTGACGTACTTGTTTTGCAAAGGAAGGCAATTTAAGCCTCTGGGCCTCTTCAGATACTGGGAGAGCTGAGGCTGGGTTGATGTATGTGATACCCTTCATTCTGGGAAAAGTATTCCAGCCAGGAGACAATGAAACTGAAATTGTAATTACGTGTTGACAGCATGTTACTTCTGGGGTAAGCTTTTCGGTGTGGTAGACAGCTGACATCTCCAGCTGTTGAACTTTTTTGTGTAATACCTCACTTAACATCTGCAAATAAGAACTCATTTAATAAACTGAAAAAAAAAAACTCCACTATATAAACATGAATTAAGTGAAGTTAATTCATCCACTCACACAAGAGAACTGGGCAGAAAATGCTGGGGAGGTATAGGCTGTCTGCAAAATAAAAAGCTAGGAGCACTTGTGGCGTGAAGTTGCCATTCCTGGAAGAGCACTACATCTACATATATAACTACATCTATATGAATACTCAGCAAATCACAATTAAGTGCCTGGAAGAGGGTTCATCAAGCCACTTTCACAATAATTCTCTATTATTCCAATCGTGTATAGCGCATGGAAAAAATGAACACCTTTTGGTGCGAGCTCTGATTTCCCTTATTTTATTATAGTGATGGTTTCTCCCTTTATAGGCCGGTGTCAGCAAAATATTTTCACATTCGGAGGTGAAAGTTGGTGACTGAAATTTCTTGAGAAGATTCCATTGCAATGAAAAACACCTTTGTTTTAATGATGTCCACCCCAAATCTGTATCATTTCAGAGACACACTCTGCCCTATTCATGATAATGCAATACAGCTGCCATGCAAGATGACTATGAATCAATTTCCATTCTAGCACTGTAGAACAATGTGCATAGATTATGTCCATATGTGTTTCCTGCACTAGTATTATTAGAAGCTAGTATCTGTTAATGCACTTTGTGAAAAGTAAACACCTCCCAGAAATGTTTGGTCATGTGTTGCCAGTGATGTATGATGAGCAATGTGGAGGGTCAGTATAACTTTGTGAAACACCCAAAAGCTACTTCTTGTGGTGTAGTGGGGTAGATAGAGTGGAAATTGCCTGCTTGCTCTTTAGTTTGCAGACCTATGAAGGAGGGAGCAGCATGGCCACAATCTAGTGGCCTGCCTGCCCTCGCACCCCCAGCACACAATTTGTATCTTAATATGGCTACTGCACTTAGACATAGTACACATATTCAACATTTGTTTTAACCCCTTCATTTAACAGTAATCAGTAGTTTTATACCCATAAAACTATTTTAGTAATCTGTGATTTTTCCACTCATAGACCTGAACAGGATCAGTCCCATTCCATCAGACATATTCATGCCCACCTTGGAAGGTATTCTGTGGATGTGTGGTAATTGGCTCCACTTAAATAAATGCAGCCTATTCTACAAGTGCCAGCGATTCTTTAATGGAAGAGATTTGCACAGTCTACCAGTAACACAATTAATGGTAAGAGAAGTGCAGTAATTTTCTGCTTATCCAGTAAATCACCACCAGGTGACTACAACACAATTACGCAAGTTTACAATACATTGTCGACAATTGACTGCAGCAAGGTGCTGTGATTTTTCCATCCCCTGCAATGTGGAAACCATTAGCCCTAGAGAAAAACTGAATTGAACTATTTTTATAGGAAATTTAATTTTAGTTTAATTTTGTTCTTAGAAACATTTTCGATAGAAGCTGCAGTTTTTGAGTTATTTAAGAAAAACATAAAGAAGTGACCTTTAAATGCCCTTCCGTCCCCGTGCTCACACTCCATCGGCTGGGATTTTTAGTATGTTGTTCATTACACTCATACCACTGTACAAAAATTTGTGACTACGCGATCCCCCCTCCCCCCCCCCCCCCCAGTTAGCCTTCGTTGACACTAACATGCTCATCCAGAGTGACAAGAGTAGAACCGGATGTTGGAACTACATCTGAATCTTTGTCCTGCTCTAAAAAGTTTTTGTGGACTGTCATGTCTGAGAATTGTCTATGTACTTTAGTAAATTCCTATTGCGAGAAATCTTTAATCTCTTTTAGATCCTTATTTACACCTCTAAATTGCTCATTAATTTTGTTTTGTTTTAAGTTATCCTGTTAATCACTTCTGGCAGTAGTAACTCCTCTGCTAAAGATGAAACAGCATACTGTAATCATGATAATTTGCTGTTCATTTCTACAATTCAACCTTATTTGCTTTTACCTTAGTAATTAAATCAGCACTTGACTTATAACTAGTTTTCTACTGTGTCAATTGCAACAATGTGTATATCTCTTCATAAAAAAAAATGCTTTTCACACATAAAAATTTTATTTACTCCACATCATAAATCACCACAAAAATGATAAAAATAAAGATAAAAAATTCAAATTGGGTTTAACACAGTCCAACTAACAATGCCTGAATAGCTCACTGCATTGCAGTGTCAACAGGAAGCAGGATCATGCCACTGGGTTACTATTGGTGGAGGTGTGGCTGGATCACTGCACTGGGTTACTATTGATGGAGGTGTGGCTGATGCTGCTGTTCCTCAACACTGCAGAGGATGAAACAATTGTAGTCCTTCTGTATGTCCTAGCTGCCAATTTTCCAACTCATAGACTTTATAAAATCTTTTTTACATAATTGTTGTTGATTGATTTAATGAGTACTCATCAACAATTTAGTTGTTCTTAAATCTCATAAAAGGCACTGCTGCCAATGGCTTGTGTACTGTGCGACAATTTATGCTGTTAACTTGGATCTCAGTGATAGTCAGTGCCAGATGCCACTTCAGTGGTGGCTTTTGAAGCCCAGTTTATGGGCATTTAATGCAAACGAGTAATCTGCGCCAGGTGGTGAGACACTAGCTAGAAGCTATTGATAAGGGAAGGTGAAAGGAGCGTCCTTGGCTCAACCTCTCTCACTCAAACTAAAAACCCCACCCCCCAACTCTTTACTTCGTACTGGTTCTTGAAAATTTGTAAGTAGACTTTCATGGCATAATTTGCATCTATCTACAGGAATCTAACAATTTCTGGTTTTTTGACATTGCTGCGAGACTTTCTTGTGAATCAATAAACATATGACCATTTATGCCACCCTTCTTTGTATAGTTTCGATGTCCCATGTTAATCCTGTTTGGTTGGTCCCAAACATGAACTGTATCAGATGAGTTCAAACGCAGTGAACCCTCACCTCAGTTACTACAGTTTCATCTAGTTGTATGAATGAATTGATACTTTACCATAATATAATGTTTCTTTATGGCCTAATAATAGCATTGTGTCATTTTTTCTCCATGCAGATACGTGGAGGATCTACTAATGCAACAACTGAAACTGAAACTACAACATTTTATTTTGACTGCCATGAAAGACATCTTTCTGCGGTTATTGACAGATTTGTTCAGTTCTTCATTTCACCTCTCCTACAAAGAGAGGCCATGACACGTGAAAGAGAAGCAATAGATTCAGGTATGTATGGAGGTAATTTTGTCTGTGACATTTTATTATACATTTAAAAAAACTATAAAATTACAATAAGACAGAATTACAGGTTAGAACTCAACTCATCGGGTGAAATTCTGTTGGTAGACACATAAAAAAAGAGAATCTGTTCTATCTTTTGGAACTGTTAGTTCCTTCTTTGTGGAGGAAAGAAGAAATGGCTAGAAAGTAGGGGCAGATTACTTTGACCCTAGCTAGCGAGGATAAGATGAGAGGAAGAGGAAGGGGGTAATACCAGAGATTGTATGACATGAAAGATAGTACATTGATAAGCACTGAGACAGCTTCAGTACAGAGATGGTAGAAGGACAGAGTGAGTAGTGAAGATAGATTTGTAATGAGATTCAATATTTTCTTGATTTTTGGAAATGTCATCTGGACACCTGTATTTCACAGTGAATCAGCATTTAATTTTTTATTTTTATTTTTATTTATTTATTTTTTTTTTTTTTTGTAGTTTAAAATATTGTCCTTTATCTGTCTTCAGCAGCACTTAAATTTATTTGTTGAAAAAAATGAGCAACCAGTTGCGCAAAATGCATTTTATTTCTCTACCTAACATCCTTCTTCAGAAGACTGTACAGAAAAATATTGCACAAACAAGTACAAGCTAGATAAGAATATTTACATTTAAGAAAGAAAAGTTTAACAGTTTGAAGCTAAAGAGATGGCACATACTTAGAATTATCACATTATTAGCAAGTGTCAAAAACAAGAAGTTGTATGCAGCATATTACTGTTGTCCTAAAAAAAATTCAATATAGTAATCAAATTTGTTTATGCAAAGAGAGTTCATAAGTGCTTACATATGGATCATAGAGCATGTTCAAATATGGTATAAGGAAACCAAACAGTACAAGCAGTCATCATGCCAGAAATGGATCATCTTGAGGTTGGTCTCAGATTGGGTGTAAAAGCATGATAAAATAATGAAACAAAAACTTGCACAACTGTAGTAGCCTTAAAACATAAGTGAAAATGTAAGTGTGCATAACCAGTGCATTAACTAATGTATAAAATCCTTATGATACATAAAATAAGTTAATACAAACAAAATCTGGCACTATGGGTGGGAAGTTTAGGAGGTAATCGCTGGAACAAGTGTAGTGATGTCAGTAGTCAACTAGCAGGGAACCAATCGGCAAAAACAAAGTGCAAAGCATATCATTGTATTGGACTGTAGCTGGATTAATGGAGAAACAATTCTCAATCAGTAGCTGACATGAAGGGTCAGAAAGTAATTACAGAGAAAAGGAAGTATGGGCACTATTGTATACTTCTATTACGGTGAAATAACTGGCACCAGAATATCACTAGGTTGCAGACACGAATCATGAAACAATTGAAAGTAGTGACATTTGGTTTAGAACACATCGCTTAACTCGTGTAGAGAGGTCAATATCATGCTCACAGGAAATAAGGCCGCACAAACAACGTGTGGGATGCTCCAAGGAGCCAAAAGCAATAACTGGAGTAACTAGACAAATGGTTCCTAACCAATAGCCAAAACAAAGGATCGAAAATAACTGCACAAGAAAAGAAAAGTGGACATAGCCATATGATCCTGTTATAGTGAAATATATGGGGCAGTCAAAAAATTTCCATGCAAAGGCCGTACAGACCAGAATGAGTATGCCAGTTGGGCAAAATTGCTCCCAGCATTGAGACAGTCATCCTGTCAATGCATAAGGTTGAAGACACCCGTTTTTTTAAAACACTACGTCGTGTTGCCTGCAGAAGTCCGTAACTGCCTGCTTCACATTGTCATCTGACTGGAATTTTCGACCCTTCAATGCCTTTCTTAAGGGACCGAATGCATGAATATCATAAGGGAAGAAATCGAGCCGAAATAGCGTGGTTGCTCGAGTGTCTCCTATTGATGTAACTTCTGTGGTACAACATTTACAATATGTTTTCAATATGGGGATTGTGATTATCGTGAAGCTGCGCCACTCCTTACCACAGTTTTTCCAGTTTCCAACCAACATGCTGCCTTTTACACATTCTTCATTTTGTGGTGGATGTGTAGTTATGTCTTTCCTTCAGCATCCAAGAAAAGAAAAACAGTACATTGGTCCTATTTGTATGCATTTCGTAATAACATTGCCGTAGTTCACATTTCTGGATTTATGGCACACACCAACACAAAGACGTAAATGCCACATTAATCCCTTGCCTACATCTCATTGGTTATATACTTGCATCAAAATCGCACTATGTTGGACATCTGTAGCAAAAATGAATCATCACCTTTTGCACTTTGTTTTCATCTACAGGTTCCCTGATAGCATGTTATTGACCTCAGTGCACTAGTTTCAGTGATTAGTTCCTAAACTTCCCATCTCTAGTGCCACATGTTATTTTGTATTAATGTACTTAAGATTTTAAATATTAGTGGATATGCTCTTAATATATTTTTGTATATGTTTTTTTAGCAACTACTGTTGCATAAGTTTCTGTTTTATTATTTTATCATACTTTTACCTCCACTCTGAGACCAATCTTAAGATATGCGCGTCTTTAGCTTATTAGCTCCATGATGTCTGCACTTATTATTTGGTTTCCTGTGCCATATTTGTACATGCACTGTGATCCACATGTAAGCACTTACGAGCTCTTTTTACATTAACACATTTTATTATTGTGTTAAGTCCGCCTCCGAAGCATAGCGTTAGTGTTTCCACGTACCACGCAAGGGGCCCGGGTTTGATTCCCGGCAGGGGACTGGGCGTTGTGTGTCCTTCATCATCATTGACCCGCAAGTCGCTGAAGTGGCGTCAACTAAAAAGGACTTGCAGTATGGCGGGCGAACTCCCCCGCCTGGGACCTACCAGCCAACAATGCCATATGATCATTTCATTTTTTTTTCTTCATTGTATTAAATTTTGTTCTTGTATTTTTTTAGGGCTACTGTTATATGCTGAATACACCTGCTAATATTTGATGCTCTATAATATGCGATAATTCTCTGTATGTATCATTTACCTTCGAATTGTTAAACTTTTCTTTCTTAAATTTTAAAATTTTTTCTAGCTTTTACTTGTTAGTGGTATATTTTTCTGTAGAGCCTTCTGAAGAAGGGCGCTTCTTTTTATTATATTACTTTCTCCTTCATTTTCATATGTCAGGTATATGCTAGTTTTTTGCTCGAAACACAGAAAAAAGGAAAGCTGAGGATTTCAATACATGTTAAAATGTTATTTTCTCTGAGTGTGGTATAATGCATTGGTTATGGGATCATTCACACTGGACTGGAGATGAACAGTGTGAGGAGGTATCAGACACTTTTCTCTGAAAGGTTGTGACCTGCTTAAGGTAGACCAAATGTAAAATTTCAGTTTATCCATGTATGAGGTTGTTCATAAAACTTGTTTTACTTATACTGAAATATTAATTAACTGAAGACTTTTGGAAGTGCATAAAATTGTAACAACTGAGATCACTGTTGGGAATTATATGGAATGCAATGGCTGACTATTATTTTTTGGCTGTTTTTAATTGGTAATCAGTGCAGGTACATTTACTTTTTTCAGAATTTCAGATGGCTGCACCACGGGACTCGGTTCGCAAAGAACAGTTTCTCTGTAGTCTTGCCAAAGAAGGTTATCCTGCAAGAAAATTTACATGGGGTAATATGAAAACACTAAGAGATGATGTAGATGATAATGTCTTATATGAAACATTGCATGCTTTCCGAAGAAGGCATTATTCCGCTCACCGGATGACTGTTGCTATACAGGTGCGTTCTTAGCATTATAGAATCAGCTCTCCTTTTTGTATTTGGTATCAGTTGTCTGTAGACTGAAGATGGCATATTTTCAGGCTCGTCTGCCTATGACAACACTGGAGGACATGGTTTGTGATAATTTCCTGGCTATTCAGTGCAACAATGAACCTCGAAATGACTTCTCAGAGTATGTCAATTCTTTTGACACTGATGTATTTCACAAACTATATAGAATGTTGCCTGTGAAAGAGCTTATTCAGGTAAATATGTTACGCTGTTTTGAATAAGATTGTGGCACACGAAAGCTGGTTGGGAGGGCCTTTGTACCGCCATAGGCCGCCTTCTAATCAGTTCCAATTATAGATTCTGTGTCAGTACAGTAACTGTTTATGCACTTTTGGACATAAACAAATTTATCCAGTTTCATTATTGTGGTTTTTGTGTGATATGCAGATTGCAGAATATTATTTTAACCAGTGTCCACCTGAGAACAAAGTCATTTAGTTTCATAATCACCTTCAGTTAGGATGCAGTCAGGAAAGACCAGCTTGATAAAGATATTTTCCTCTTTCAGTGTAGTTTTCCACAAATCTGGTTCTTGGTATTGATATGTTAATGCTTGTTGAATTTATTTTTCTTAATTCAGTTGCACCTTTTTATATGTTTACTTTCATTTTCGTACCTTGGGGAATGGCAGACCTACCAAGTCATGTGTCTTCAGTTGCCAAGCATTCAGAGTGAAATATGAAACACCCTACATCCTTGGAATAAGTATAAACATTTCTGCATTCACATTACTTGATCAAACAACAACCCACTGTCTTCCCTTCTTACTAGTAGTTACCCTAGCCAACTCCACAACTGATTGTTGTCAAAACAACAGAGAGGGCGTGTCTATCATTATGGAATATTATAGTTGTCTGGAATAAGAAACCCAGCTTCTTGATTGGAACAGTTATCTTCTCTTGCCCAATACTAAAATGAGGTCCATCCTGCTCATTTCTTTCTGCACATAATTCGGAGTAATACTTTGCTGTCCTCCCATCCTGTACTGCAGTAATGTGTCAGAGGCATTCCTAAACTAACTATGTTGTCATGTGGTTAATGCACTTGTGACTCTCCTGGTGCAAAACTTATCTGGGACCCTCACTGTGGGGTAGTTGCTTGTATGAAATCCAGTCATCAAAACAGCTCAGATTTTAGCTAATATTCCAGTTTTTGGGGATATCACTGTCCTTCCTTTTTGTTTATTGTCTTCTTATCGGTCTTATGGGTCATGCTTCATTTTTTATCTTCCAGTGTTCATGTCTTCTTCTTACATCCATTTAATTAATTGCAAATTTTTCTCTTTCCCCACTCTTAACATTTCTGAGTTTGTATTTTGTTTCAGTTAATGTTATTTCCGTCCATTGTTTATTCTATATCCTTAGCTTCCCTCCTTCTCCTCCTTTGCCTTGTTTATGGTTTGCGCGTCCAATGTCTCATTCCTTTCTGTTTGCCTCGTTCCCCAAACTTCTAACTCCTCAAGTTTTTGTATCTTATCCATAACTGTATTATCCTTCCTTTCTTTCCTCTTTCCTGTGTTCTTGAGTAACTTCCTTCACTAATTGTTCTATAGATTTTTTCCCTCCAACACTTTTAGCAGATGGATGAACCCTAGTTTTTTTTTTTTTTTTTTTTTAAATCTGTCACTCTGTTGCTATCTGGTAAGTAAATATGATTTCTTTAGCCACTAGGTTGTAGTGTTATTTTGGGTAGCACTTCTCTTTACAGAGCAGTAATATCTGCATTAAATATCTCATCATTATAGTCTTTTTTTGACAGTTCCCTGCCAATTTATGACAATAATTTATGATTTATGTGTGCCTGCATATACTTCCACCATACTTTTACACACCAAAGTCACATTCGGGAAGAGCAGGATTCAGTATCTGTGCATTTGGTATTACAACTAATGTTAGATGAAGCCTCTTTCAGATGAACTTATGTTTAATAAGATCAATTACTGTGGACACAGATACCTATCTAGCTACTGAAACATGAGTTTTTCTTAATTTCTGTAAATAATTTTCCGTGAACAGCAGGCTAGTTCTGGAAACACTGTGGTCAGTTTCCTGACTCTATAATATGTGCTCCACCTCTAATGTCTTCCTCATTTTATGGAATATTAAATCTTATTTTTTCCTTTTAATTTTGAGTTTCACATTTTTCACATTTGGCATTTATTTTTGATCTGAATTGTTGTATTCGCTCTTGTTACCTTGCCTCCTCTTTCATATTTTACTTCAGTTCTATTTTATATCTCATTATTCAGCCATGTTTTTCCAGGTTGTTCTTGAAACAACTCATTGCATTCAGTGTAACTATTTCATGCTTCAGTTTGGTTTGTATCTCTAATTGTTCCATGGACCCCTTTTATTCTGCATAAATTCACAGCAACATATTTGCCAGGAGTGTAATGGTCACTGAGAATTTGAGAACCGATGTGTTTCTTTGTTTGTGGATATTTTTTATATTGAATCACTTTTGTAGTGGCAATGACAAAGATTTTTTTATAAATATAAATAGACCCCTTTCATAAGAATGCACTACCAATGAGAGCACAAAAGTTTTCTTTTTCATGTGTATGGAAATATCTGTGTGTGATGGATTTCCTTATAGGAAGGAAGTTGTTGTACCTAGGTGAACGATGAAAGCTTTATTTGGGATTCAATTAGTGATGAACAAATGATTCACCTAGATCTCTGATCTAGCCATCATATTGCAATGTTGTTGTTGTTGTTGTTGTTGGTCGTGGTTTGCAGCCCTAAGCCTGGTTTGATGCTGTCCTCCCAGCTAGTCTGCCCTGTGCAAACCTCATCATCACCTCTGCTACCCCACTGCAACCTATATACATTTGAACTTTACAATTTTTACCCCTCCCCCCAAGTTCTCTTCAATACCAAATTGGCAATTCTTTAATGCCTCTGTGTGTATCCTATTAATTGATCCCTTCTTTTATTCAACTGTGCCATAAATTTCTTTTCCTCCAAGTTTGATTTGGTACCTCCTTATTAGTTATGCACTCTATCAATCTAATCTTCAGCATTATTCTGTAGCACCATATTTCAACACTTTAAACAAATACTTTCTAAAACTTAAATTTGTATTCTTTGATAAAAAATTCCTCCTTGTCAGAAATGCTTTCCTTGCCATAACCAGGCTGCATTTTTTTATCCTTTCTACTTTGGCCATCATTACTTATTTTGCTGCCTAAATAGCAGAACTCATCTACTATTTTCAGTGTCCCATTTCCTGATCTGATTCACTCAGAATTCCGATTTTGTTGCTCTTGTTTTACTTTCGTTGGTGTTAATCTTACATCCTGTTTCCAAGACACTATGCATTTTGTTCAACTGTTCTTCCAAGTCCTTTGTTGTCTCTTACAGAATTACAGTGCCTCATACAGAATTACAATGTCTTTGCAAACATCAGTATTATTATTTGATCTCCCTGAACTTTAAATCCTTTCCCAAATTTTTCTTTGGCTTTGCTTTACTGCTTGCTTCCATGTATGCAATCTTCTTACATGATTCTTAAATGGAGTGTTAGCAAAGATTAAATTATTCTCTGTACATAGTTCTACGATGCAGGTTCCTCTTTCATTCCTTTCTCTTACTATTTTCCCTTCTCTTCCTTATTCTATAGTTGCATTCTGGTGGCCCATCACAATTAAATTTAAATGTTTGAATAATTTCTTTTATCTCACCATACAGGGTGATTGCAATTAAAGCTCCATTTTCAAAATGCTGTAAAAAAAAGAACCACAGTTCAGAATGTTGTTGAACTGGAACAGAATGTTATGGAAGAAGGGAGAAATGTTTAACAAAAATTTTCCCATTAGGTGGTGCTTATTGCATGACCACACAAGTTTAGCATTAACAATTGTGACGCTATTAATTAGTTAAGGCCATCCACCGTGCCAAGGTCCTGAGGCCAAAAACTTCATGAAAAGCAACAATGGGATCGGTTTTTAAATTTCATGAGACTGGCACATGACATATTCAACAATATGCTGTCCACCATTTTCTTCCACAAGTTGAAATGGAGAAACGGCATGTTCCACAACATACTACATTGTCTCAGGGGTCACATTCAGAATGCATTGTGCAATTTGTGCCTTCATTTGAACTATGTTTGTAATTGGAGCACTGAACACAGCATTTTTCATATAACTGCACAGCCAAAAGTCACATGGATTAAGATCAGGTGAACTGGACAGCCAGACTGTGGGAAAATGGTGGCTGATAATTGTAGCATTTCCAAAATGCCTTTCAGTAGCTACTTTCACTGGCTGTGCAATGTGTGGAGGAGCTTCATATTGCATGAAAATGGTCCCACCTACACTTCCAAGCTGTTAAAGTGTTGGAATGAAACTGGCGAGCGAAAGACTTCCATAGCATTTAGCAGTTATGGTACAGATAACAAGGCCTGCAGGACCCATCTCCTCAAAAAACTATGGCTGTATCATAAATGATGCCATCAACCCGCACCACACAGTCACCTTTGCAGAATGAAGTAGTACCAGTTGATGTTTGTATGAATTTTCCATTGTCTGTCTTTTGCAGTTCTGCATATTGACTTGTTCTTAGAGATGGAAATAGGTTTTGTCTGTTCACAGAGTGTTTCATGGTCATTTATTGTCCACTAAAGTAGTAAAGGAGTTTTGCTATTTGGGGAGCAAAATAACTGATGATGGTCGAAGTAGAGAGGATATAAAATGTAGACTGGCAATGGCAAGGAAAGTGTTTCTGAAGAAGAGAAATTTGTTAACATTGGGTATAGATTTAAGGAAGTCGTTTCTGAAAGTATTTGTATGGAGTGTAGCCATGTATGGAAGTGAAACATGGACGATAAATAGTTTGGACAAAAAGAGAATAGAAGCTTTCGAAATATGGTGCTACAGAAGAATGCTGAAAATTAGATGGGTATATCACATAACTAATGAGGAGGTATTGAATAGAATTGGGGAGAAGAGGAGTTTGTGGCACAACTTGACAAGAAGAAGGGACCAGTTGGTAACACATGTTCTGAGGCATCAAGGGATCACAAATTTAGCATTGGAGGGCAGCGTGGAGGGTAAAAATCGTAGAGGGAGACCAAGAGACGAATACACTTAGCAGATTCAGAAGGATGTAGGTTGCAGTAAGTACTGGGAGATGAAGAAGCTTGCACAGGATAGAGTAGCATGGAGAGCTGCATCAAGCCAGTCTCAGGACTGAAGAGAACAACAACAACAACATATTGTCCACTTCCACGTGAGCAAGAAATTCCAGTGCAAATGTTTGCTGTCAAATCTGCAGGAAGTATCTCCTGAAAATGGGTAATTTTGTGCGAGTAGTGATGCAGGATGTTTCATAGGATTTTGTGCGCTGTGCGCACAGGAATGTCCAAAGTTTGGTCAATTTCCCATGCACTGCATGTGTGCACACCACTGCTTGACTCCTGCAGTGCTGTGGCTCCATTTTCTACTGACATTGAATCAGTTGTTTTCCTCTCTCTGCCACATTGCACCTCAGAAGAGACTGTCTTTTTTTAAATTTCATGATCATTTTCTCTAGACTCTTGGCAGACACAAAACCAATGCCTTTTATACCCTTAAGTATCTTGAACTTCTACAGAGTTACTGGTGCACATTCACCATTCTTGTAAAAGAGCTTTATTTATGTTTGATGATGAACTACAGTTTCATACCAATTGTAATAAGCGGGAAATCTGAGTTCGAGTCCTGGTCCTGCACAAATTTTCATATGTTTGTGCAGGTGATGTCTATTACTGTTAAGTTAAATTTGGGGAATCAATTTCAAGCAGCTTTACCAGCAGCTCGTAGTCCTGCATTGAGACAGTCATGCCAAGCATCTCAGAGGCAAATGGAGGGACAGCCATGCACCCCATGTCTCTTATTTTGCTTTTCCTACCACTTACAGTACCATTTAGTGGTAAAATTGTTTCCATATCATTTCTCCCTTCTTTGATAATATTCTGTTCAAATGTAATATTGAACACAGATTCTTTTTCTACTGCATTTTGAAACTGGAACTTTAATTATAGTCACCCTGTACATTCTTTCAATCTCTGTGAATGTTGGCTTCGTGCCTTCTCTTGGCTACCTAATATTGCATACCACAAGAGAAGTGTGACAAAATGCAAAGTGCTGTTAATTTTATGGTGAAGTTACAAAATCTGATAATTTTTTTGCTGTGCTCAGTGTTGTTTCTAATTGCATTAAAACCAGAAGCTAAACACAAAGATTATCACAGTGCACAGACGCCTTGGGAACGTGATTGAATATTTGTTTCATGGGTGGTGAAATGTTTTATGTTTCCGTCAACTACTATTTTGAATTTGGGGATTTCACAGTGTGCACTTCCGTCTTCTTTTGGCAACAAGGCTCAGCAATTCATTTTTTTTTTCATAGTACCTCATAAAAATGTCAGTGTACATACAGATCCCAGGGAACAGAATTTGGAAAAGATTGGACACAGTTTCCTGAAGCTAATTTTTTTCCAACACAGGTTGTTCCATAACTAATCTTGAAGCTTCTGGTAAATTCATCAGTACTGTGGAAATAACTCTTCTCTTGCCACAAAACACAGTGCCCACCACTGGTACAGATTTTTCAATTACAGAAAGTAGGCAGCCAATGAGCTTAACATGTTTATGTTTTGTGTTTGTTATCCGACCTTTGTGAACAATCAAAAATGTTTGTGAAATCTGCTGCCATGCGGGGGATTGAAATCATACGCTTCATAAGTCAGATTTATTTCACAATTTGTACTTCCTGCCAACATTTTATTCCAGTGATGGAAGAACAAATATTCTGACAATTATATGTAGATCACAGTTGTAGTAATACATAAGCTTTCAATGTTTTAGGTAGACCTTACTTGGGCGTTTCCACCAATGTTGGCAAAATATCGCAGCAAACCGCACCATTATCTCAGCTGGGTCCTTGGACATGAAGGGAAAGGCGGTTTATTTGCATTGTTACGTAAAAGGTATTTTATTCAATGTTGCACATTCACCTTCTTTGAAAAGTTTTAGTTTGGTTTGTGGTATAATTATGTGTATGTTTCAGATTATGGGCCACTGATATCTACTGTGGGAATGATGAAAGTGGTGGTGCAGAAAATTCAATGTACTCATTGTTTACCATAAGCATTGTACTCACAGCAATGGGGTATAAAAATATTGATCAGGTAAAATGATTTTATCTTTTTTCACACTTATGTTACAGAATTTTAAGAGAAGTTGGTGTATGTTAACCATATAGTCTATTATAATGTAATTATGCAATAAATGCAACAGTGCAACACATCAAACAGAGGCAATTGTGAAATCAAATTTATAAAAGACATATCTGTTCTCAGGGGAGTCAAGGAAGTGAATGTGCTTTCAGGTGGAGTGTGATTCAAATCACCATCTGGTCATCAGCTTTAAGTAAATTACATAAAGCAGATATTGGGATTGGGGGGGTGGGGGTGGGGAGACATTAATTTTGCTTCCCATCCTTGTCCAATCTGAACTTGGGGCTTCACATCAAAGGGACACAATTTTAATGGGACTTAAATCTGTAATCTTGCTTTGACCAGCATAAGTTTTCTTTCTGTATATCCATCATATGCCTTTCCCAGCCCATAGTATTCTCTTTGGCCAAAGTGCACATACAGGTGTCCATGGATCTTACATTGCCTGCTGCTGTTGGCAAATTTTTTTATCATTTGTCGTAGCCAAACCGGTGATAGTATTTGGTACCCAGTGATAATCACTCAGTCTTATAGTCTTGACTGTCACAAATATTTGACTGTTTTTTTCTGAATATGCCTCGATTTCTGATGTAGTGGATAGGTTGTTACCTGGTAGTACAGCTTAAATATCTGAGAGTGAATGAGCAGCAGTGGAACTTTTAATCTGTGTTGTGATAAATATGTGGCTATTTTTTTGTGAATATGTCACGGTTTCTGAGGTAATGGTTAGGTTGGGACCTAATAGGACTGCTTAAATGTCTGGGAATGGAATGACCAGCAATGAAATGTATAGTCTTCCTTGTCACAAACATTTGGCTGTTTTCTCTGAACATATCATGATTTATGAGCTTGTGGCTAGGTTGGGACCTAACGATACAGGTTAAATTGCTGCAGGTGAAACAAAGTAATACCTATTTTCTGTTATGAAATTTAGGATCGTATGAATAAGCAATGTGATTGCTTACCCATATCAGACTCATGATTTGTCGTGATCAGTTTCACTAATCATCACACAAATCATTACCAACAGCAGTATGCAACGGAAAAGCTGCAGACACCATAGCGCATTTTACCAATTTTTTTTAATGCAGTGGATAACAACAATATCTTTGGTATGCTCTCTATATTGGTGATTATTAACTAAGTAATCATCCATTTTCCTAACACTGAACATATTATTTCCTCAGGAATCCACTGTTACTATTTACAGGTGGACCTGTAACATCACAGTCCTTAATGAATCATTAAATCCGCATTGCTCATGTTTGATGGGTTGCCATTTATCCTTTAAAAGGAATCCACATAATTAATTGTGATGCTTTTCCTGTGTTGTTCAACAAAGCTGGATTTTTTGATATATGAGCCTTTTTTAAAATTATGTATAACAACTTCAGATTACAGGCTGTTGACCTGAGGCTTAAGTATACGGTTAGAAACAATTTCGTAGAGCAAAATGCTGAGTCTGTGAATGTGAGTCTCTTCCACGTTGTTCAGACTGTCCAAAGTTCTTGATTTTTTACATCATTCATATTGATGTATATCTTTCTAAAATCTTTAAGAATGTCTTTCTCCCAAATATTGTAAGATCTTCCTTAGGTCTTTGGTCCATTACAGTAATTTTGAAATATTTTGTAAGACTTCTATTTAGAGCTTTTCATTTCATATGACAACACCACTGCAGTTTTTTGGGCTTCCTGACAAAATGATTTAACAGTACATTTATATGGGATGAGAAATTCCACCTTAAACAAGACACCTTTTTTCTGTTTTGTTTCATCCATATATTTTTCAGCACTTTTGTGCTATCTTCAGTGGGTTTAATTTTTTTATTTTTATTTTTAATTTTTAACTGTTGCATATGTCACATATTAACATTTGTGTTGTTTATAACATTATGTCAAAGTTCCATTTATACCTTAATTGGCAAAAAGTGGATGTATGCATTAGTTAACATACCCTACATGATGCTATTGTCCATTTATTTTGGTAGCTATTCTGCTACACAATATATCTGTACCAATATATTATTTTGTACTGTTTTAGTAAAAATGGTGGATATGTTACGCAATTTGCTAGTTCTGTATAGTTCAATATTCAGAGTCTGTTATTTGGAATACAAAGACCGGATTTCTTGCTTTATGCACATGATTTCCACCTCATGTTTTGTCTGCTGTGCGGCTGGTGACATGTTGATTACAATTATGGTTACGTAGTTAGGTACTGTTTTATAAGCCAAACATAGTTTGTTGAATTTTATGTTGAGTACGGTTTTATGACGTCTGGGTGTGTTGCATAAGATGGAATTTCTCATCCCATTTTTGTAGCAAGCACGGACATAACAAGAAGAATTGCACCACAAGATGATTAGTAAATTTATACATTTTTGTAATTTTGTGCTTTATATGACTTATACATTATTGGACAAGCACTCCTTATCATCCTGCACTACAATCTCATGCATTGCACACACACACACACACACACACACACACACACATACTGATTGAATTTTCTCAGTTTGAGAGAGCTGAAGGGTCATCTGTTTAATTGTTAGAAACCATACAACGGCCAAGATTGCATAATTTTTTGTTTTGTTTAAGACTATTGATTTCAATAAGCTATGCTGTCACCTTCAAGTTTTAAAATCTTTTGTTGTAAAACATGTTCATTTCACACTGACCTCATGCACAAGATGTCAGGCGGATAAAAATAGCACATAATGAAAGGTTTGTTATTGCGAAAATATTTAAAAACGTAAAGCACCATATGCAGCAGACTGTGTTCATGTATGATTTGCGACAATAATGTAATTAGACTGTTTTTCTTTGCAAAATGTGGCAACCCTGCAGGCTTGTGTAGGCAGAATATCTTCGATGTTGGTCTATAATCTGCTTCTAGTCCAAGCGCCACATCGATGCAACTGCTCAGTCGTGAATTTTGCTGTAATAAGTTAACACGTGTGTGTGTGTCTCTCATCATGGAAATTGAACCGCATAATATTGCGCAACGGTATGCCATTTCGTTTTGCATTAAATTGGGTAAAAATGCGATGACAGCTTATGGTAAGCTTCAGAAGGCTTTTGGAGAGGAAGTTTTTCATTGGCATAAAATGTTTAGTGAAGGCAGAATGAATGTTGAAGGTGAAGACTACAGTGGATGACCATCAACCTTACGGACGGATGTCAAGTTGGCCAGGGTGCGTGAACTCATACGATCTGATCGAAGATTATCGGTGGAAATGATTGCAGAAGAACTGAACATCAATTGAGAAATGATTCATCTAATAATAACTGAAGATCTTGATATGAGAAAGATTTGTGCGAAAATGGTCCCCAAGAATCTCACACCACAACAGCGAGAAACACGGAAAAATGTGGTGGCCAGTCTGTTAGAGCAAATGGAAATCAATCCAGAATTGTTGAGCCGTGTTATCACTGGTGATGAAAGTTGGTTTTTTCAGTACGATCTAGAGACAAAATGCCAAAGTTCGCAATGGTGCTCAAAGGGATCACCCATACCAAAAAAAAGCATGCATGTCAAAGTCAAAAGTGAAATGCATGCTTGTGTGTTTCTTTGATTCCAAGGGAATTGTTCATAAAGAGTGGGTGCCTCCTGGACAAACATTTAACCAAGATTACTACAAAGAAATTTTAGAAAGACTTTGTAAAAGAGTTCTTTGTGTCTGTGCCAACATTGCTGATAATTGGATTCTGCATCATGATAATGTGCCATCCCATACTGCTCTGTCAGTACAGCAATTTTTAATCTCAAAACAAATTTCAGTACTACTACAGCCACCTTATTCCCAGATATCGCTCCGTACGACTTTTTTCTATTTCCAAGAGTTAAAACGGCAGTCAAGGGACACCATTTTCAAACAACACAAGATGTCCAAAAAGCTGTGATGAGAGTCTTGGAGGATATTACAAAAGATGAGTTTCAGAAATGTTACTATCAATGTCAGAAGTGCTAGAAAAAGTGTGTGCAATGAGAAGGGAACTACTTTGAAGGAGACAACACTAAACTTGACTAAAACGGTAAGCAATATTTTTTTTCACATCAGTCTCATTACTTTATTGTCGCACCTCATACATATTGCTCACAGTTGCTTGTTGCATCATACAAACATTGCACACTACCGCACAACTGTTTACATGTGTTGGGCATATTCTAAACAGCGTGGGGGGGGGGGGGGGAAGTGTCTTATACGATCTTGGCTGTTGAATGTCACACACACACGCACACGCAGGTGTGTGCCAGTCTGTCTGCATCAGTGGCAATACCTCAAAGTAGGTAAGAAGGGGAGGTGGTGATGTATACCAGATACACAACAACCTTGTAGGTTTCAGTATGTTCATGTCTAATTCATGAGACCAATCAATGAACACCCATTACACCTCTACCTCTATTCAGATATTGAGTCCATCAGTTGGTGGGTCTCTTCCTTTATATTTATACAGATGGAGCAAAGAATGTCCAGCTGTAAAAAGACATCCCATTGTTGTCTAATGTTGTATTTTGTTGCAATAGTACTCCACTTGAGTGAAATTTAGTGTCTTTATGACATGATGACCTACATAAAATGACACAAATATTGTGAGATCCTAAATAATTACTATATTGTTAGTAACTGTGAACTCTGGCCAACCTACCAACCAATCAAAACTTTCCTGGAACTTTAGGGTGGTAAGAATAAACTCCATAACACAATAATAAGATGTGCAGGAGGTTTTTAGAAGTGCTCCAAACATGAACAAATGCAAATCCTTTTTGGGAGCCACCATATAAACAAAGATGTGTGATAGTGCAGAATTACAATTTGCTTACTAAAAACTGATAACAGGGACATGAAAAACTGACATTTTGCAATAAATGCAAAAAGAATGTGAATTCTGTCCCAGAATGCGAAAACACAAAATTACTTAATATGTGCTGTGGCATAGTGAATTGTACCCAGATGAACTATTTTATGAAGATAGTTTTAAACAGCTTTATCTTCTGCATATAAATATAAAAAATGTAACCAGTTTTTGGATACTGGTATTGCATGTCATCTGGCGAAGCCAGGTTTGGGAAGATAGTGGGTGTAAGATCATGCTTACAAAGTAAAAAGTACAAGAAGGCAACACTGTATTGCTGTGCATAGTGCTCTAGAACCACATCAGTTGTGGGCGGTAGAATGGCATGCATAACATAAATGCTGCATAATGCAATGTAGGGCACAGCTGTGAGACTTAGCATCTTAGAACAAAGAAACAAATGCATCTGTCTGCTAGCTAAAATTCAAAAGTTGGCATAATGTGGATACATTTAACATGGCGGTTTTAGGTAGTGGCTGTTATGAACTGTGGTAGCACCAGTAGAACTTGGGCCTAAAGTACCTCGTTCACAACACTGCCAACCTCACCAAAGAGTTGCGTGGTAGCCGTTGTGTGTTGTGCATTGCCCATTACTTTCTTTCTGTATTTTGAAATGAGAGGAGAGACTAATCCTGGTCCATCATGGGACTAGAACCCTCACAACAGCAGAAAGGGCCAGTGATCACTTTCAACCTTTGGCCATGTTTTTCTTGTGCTTTCGCAAAAACATACAGAGAAGTCATCAAGGTGTTATTGCTGCTGAATAAACATCAACAAGCAAATCAAATGTCAGATCACTTC
Organism: Schistocerca piceifrons; assembly: GCF_021461385.2. Taxonomy (NCBI): domain Eukaryota; kingdom Metazoa; phylum Arthropoda; class Insecta; order Orthoptera; family Acrididae; genus Schistocerca; species Schistocerca piceifrons. The sequence goes on from NC_060138.1 coordinate 509,555,559, forward strand.
CACCACAGGTGGTGTGTGTGTAAGTGTACACCCTTACACCTTTGCTGTGAACCAACATCTGTGACGAGCATGCACAGTACTGCCACAGTGAAGTATGTAAGGCTGCACATGGCACCTCGTTGTCAGTCTTGCAACTCATTCTGAGGATGGCTGGATGATACGTGACTGGAGGGGGGAACTTAGTTTGGTGGCATCAAACGTATTAAGACATTTTGTCAATAATTCATATATTTCATAAGATATTATATAAAAAATGTATAGGGAAATAGAAATAAACACTTATTACAGTAGCACCCTTCTTATGCACAGTGAGAGTTTGATATATTCCTGGAGAACACGATAGCAAGTGTTTGTTTAAGAGGGGGGGGGGGGGGAGAGAGAGAGAGAGAGAGAGAGAGAGAGAGAGAGAGAGAGAGAGAGAGAGAGAGGAGGGGGGGGGGGGGTTGCTTTAGCTATCTTTTTACCATGTCTGCATGAGATATAAAATGTAACACTGACTCCGAAAATCTCTCTCACACACACGTATCAACAGCACAATTCTTCACTGCTCACAGAGTATGTGCAGTCACTTTTATGTGGCAGTCGAAAGTACGGGGTGTTTTGATGTATGGTTGCTCAAGATACCAATGGTGATTGGGGCTGAACTACCACATTAACAACACTACCAATTTCAGCTAAAAATTGCGCTCTACCTATTACCTAATAATTTATATGCACTGCTTTGTTTGAGTTGTGCTTGCTGATTGTTTCCTTTTCTTATTTTGAAATGAGTGCAGAGAACAATCTTGCTCTGTCACGGGGTTCATATACGACTCACACAACAACAGAACGAATCGCAATCCATATGTCCATTATTACATCGGTTCTGCCTTTCCAGGAGCACAGAACATGGTCGTAGGCTGCCAGCCCTGTGAGACAGAGGCATGGGTTGTTCTCCCACTCCACTCTTCTCCCCTCGACAGCCAGAACTCCTCGTTTGTTTTATGTTTGCAGATGACTGCCAGAAAAGTGTCCACTACAACATGAGTATCGGAAATAATAGAGCGTGTAGAAATTATTTGAACTTGTAATCTGGATTTTGCAAAGCAAAATTTAATCAAATTACTGACATTTAAAACTAAAGGCACTATACTCACCAAAAGCAGCAACTCCATGATTTTGGGATGACAGCTTCAAAATATTTAGTAGGAACAGTAATGGAAATCCATTCCTTGTTGGCAAATAAATCTGTCACTCTCAAATTGAAATCTTCAAAGTTACACACAAATGACTTTTCACAGGATAGCATCCCAAAGGCACTCAGTCGTTCTTCTTTCATCAGGTTTCACAGGAACGTTTTAATTCCCTTGAGAATGAAAAGAATCACTCGGCATCTAATGTCAAGATAGGCGTTGTTATTAGCAGTTCCAAAACTTTTAACAGTCTTGTTGAATGAGTCGCAAAGTTCATCCTCTAGAATCAGTTAAAGAAACGAAACTGTGTCAGAAACTTCTGTCAACTCAAGCTAACATAGAAGTCTTGAAGCTCACCCTTTCTAATTTCTTTTTTCCAGAAACGTATATGTGTCTGTAATTTCAAGGTGTTTGTGCGGAAAATTTGAGGTGTGTTTGTCAAACTAATTTACATCAAATAAGTTGGCTGCAATCAGGTGTCCAGTGAACTGAAAACATAGTTTTGTTTCAGAAAGGATGGCAATCCACACTTCCAAAGCATCTCTTTGTTTTTATGCCCATAAAAAAATCCAAGGCTTCTTGGCAGGCATCATTTCGTCATTTTTGAAACTAATGTTGTTAAGGATTGAGTCAATGTCATCTCTGAAGTTTTGCGTTACCAATTCAAAGTTCTGGATGTCTTATTTTGCTTTGGTCGGTTCGGTTATCTTCTTTTGAAGCTGATTAAAAAGTGTGTGTGCATGAGGAATTATCTTGCAGAAAATGAATTCGTTATCATACAGTCTTTGTTTGTATGAACCAGCTTTTTCAATGGTAGAAGATAGTTTTATGCCCTCACTTGTTTCAGTGACTTCCATAAAAGCAATAGGATCTTCCCTGTTTTCAAAAAGTCTTTTACCACTCCAGAATGGTAATTCCATCTCGTTACACACACACACACACACACACACACACACACACACACACACACGTGGGCCAAGCTTTGTTGAATAATGCTATGCAGCTCCTTTGATCTTTGTGGCGAGTAAAAAAAGAACGAAGAAATACCTGAAAGATGTACAAAAAAGATGCGGGCTTTGTGATTAACAGAGGCTGCCATAGATATAATAAGGTTGAACTGATGCTTATAACAGTGGATGTAGTTTTCATTCGGGTATTGGTCTTTAATTAGCTTCTGAACCCGATTCGACTTGTCACTTGTAATGTTTGCACCATCGTAACTATGAGCTATTAGTTTTGCTCCGTCATCTCTAATTGTTTAATTTCTTTCAGAGTACTCTCAGCTATAGTAGGAACATTCTGAATTCCTGGATTAACAAAGTTTAAAATCTTTCAGGTTTCCCTCAACAATATAATGCAGAACAACCACCAGTTGAAATTCGCAAGTCACATCTGTGGTTTCATCTGTGATGATTGCAACATAATCAGCATGTTTTATCTCTTTATGAACTTCATCACAGTACACTTCCAACATGCATTGCAGTAGTTCGTTCTGAACAGTCTTAGGAATGCCTTTGAACACTGATGCTTGACTAAGATGAATGTGAAGATCTTTATCCTGTTCCACACTCAAGTGAATCAGCTCACGGAAAACCCCCTTAATTTGAAAGGCATCAGATTCATCGTGGCCCCTGAGAGCCAGTTCCAAAACACCACAGAATTGAAAACAGTTTACAATTAAATTCAATATATATCTCTTCTTTTCTACACGTTTGTTGTGGCTGTCAGTTGTTTGCCTATTTAGCGAATCTAATTTCTGCTGAATGTTGGTTTGGGCTAGAAATGAAAGGCCAAGCACATTATTCATGTGTCGTTTTGACATTTCATGTAATTTTATTTTAGCCCATATGTGCCCAATATCAGTTATTTTGATCTTACCCCAATGAACATCTTCTCCAAATAACACACAAGGAAAACAAAAAACAACATTGATTTCTTCAGAGCTACAAATCCATTTGTTGTTTGGTAAATTTCTGGATTGATCTTACGACATAGATTTTTTGTTTGCTGCTGCAGATTTAGATTCGGGAGTGGCCTACCTAGTGTTTTTATCTGAATTTTTTCACTTAGAGTCCTGTCACTAAATGGCATTTTTAATAACTCATTTACTTTGTTCACGTTTGCTATTTTCACAGTCAACTAAATTTTCCCTTGCAGATAACACTGGGCACACAGCTATATAAGGTCAATTACCTGTATACCGATGCCTCTTCTTTGGTCTTTTTCTTCTTTTTGTTTATCCTGGCTTCTTGAGATCTCTTGTAAAGAGACACGATACAACAAGTTCTGTAGTGGTGTAGGACAATCGATGAAGTTACACAACAGTTAATAATTTAACTTTTGAAAATGCGAGTTCATAGGCATTTATGGAAAGAAAAACACTCTCATACTCTCATGCGGTCAAGGAAATTCATGTAAAATTTTGTCTGTGTAATGGGCCTTACTACATCACAAATCATTCTAATGCTTTACAGTGTTGCTAGGCAACGTAATCAACACGGTGATATGTGTCTCAATGAAAACTGGACCTCAATATTTTGAATAAACTTTTGGTTCATTTTTTGTCAAAATCAGCACTTGTCTCAAAATTAATTTCTAACTTGGTGCATTAAGTCCAAACGCATTTGTAACTATTGTACGCGATTTACTGGACAGCCTGATCACGTACTGGCATGTAACGTATTTCAAATCGAGCGTGCAGGTTTCAGTTTTCCCTAATGGGCAAAATGACTCTTTTGTAATAAAGTGATGTGTCTATCTCACGTAAAGTTTAAATGAAACTGGATTTACTCTCCATTCGGGTCAAGATCACAAAATAAAATTCACCACATACGTCATCAAACTGTACATGCTCACTTTTAGCACTCTGAGTGATAACTCATCTCAAGCAAAAGCTGCACATAAATTCACATTTCTTTTTTATGCATACAAAATTCAAAACATCTTTATATTAAGCAAATAAATTATGGCATGTAATTACTAATTAAACATTTCCGATTGTGAATAAATTTCAAGAACTTGTGTTTCATAATCAGTAGAATTTTATCGCCTGAGAGAAATTATTAGTTTGCTAAAACAGATTCAGATTACAGTCGACTCGTGTCTGGACAATGACGTCATGAATCGACACTTGCTTGGAATGAACAAAATACCTGTACTGAAAAATACTGTCCATTGAGTAATTTACTGACTTTTATAACAAAATTGGTGCCCCTTGCATTGCTACACATGACCTTACATAAGTTTGTACAGAACGGTATTACATGAACGTAACAAGTATAAACAGAAATACTACACTGTTCTTTGAAAAACAGATGCTCAACATGTGGTGAATATGTTAGATTTTTTGTTCTGTTCCTATAGCCCTGCTGTTGTGAAATATACCAATATTGAAACAGTGCATCTTAGTTTCAAAATCTAAGTGCATAATTATATTAAAATTGTACATAACTATTTATAACAATAATTAAGTTTATTATTTATGTATTTGATTTAATTAAGCATTAATTTGCATTTAGGAATGCTTTAGCATTAACTAGCAGAAATATTATAGAACTATGTTGCAAGAAGTTTGTGCCCCGATGTATTCTAACATAATCGCTACATGGCAGACTGTGCTTCTAATAGGTCCTTTCTGGTAGCCAGACCAGCTGTGGCTCCATTCACCGCCGTAAGGAGTGTGTAGGAACAGATGGCCCACTCTTTCACACAGTGCTTATGAGAGAGGCAGTGCCAATCTGCAGTTGGCTCCAAGGTTCGGAAAACCACAGCGAGAGCGCACGTGTCAAAATGTGCCTTTTCAAATCAGAAAATACATACTCTGAAACAGTGCTCTACACACAATCCGTGTAGATTTCTTTTTCTTTCTTTTTCATACAACTGGTGCCACGGCACAGCAGCACTGCCTCAGAAGCCGCTGCTGAGTATTTGTGAGGCTGCATGCCCGAAATTTAATGGATGTAACCATTCCACATATTTTGACTCCTGCAAAATTTTTCCCCTAACATGTGAAGACAGTTATTCTCAGTTCTGCTTCGCTGAGTGCCATGTAGGTTCAATGTATAGCACTGTAAAGTACACGTAGCACGGCTATGAATGAAATAAGAAAAGGGGAAACATTCCAGTCAAAAAGCTCTCCAATACCACATTTTTTTAAATAAAAAAAGACTTTTTCAAGCAATCAGGCTTTGTCTTCGGGCACATAGCATAACAGCCTTTTAAATTCGTACGTACGAATTTTGTCTAAAATAGGTCTTCCATTTACAGATTACATTTACTGGCCCCTACTGATAACTCTAGGAAGAGAGTGCAATTACTAATCAAATGAAAAACTAGTTAGTTGTTTATTCATTTGTAGATTATTCACAAAATTATTGTAGATGTGTCATCTTAATTGAAAAAGGAAACAATTTTTGGAAAGTAACTACTTCATGCATACAGCAATATTATCTCAAGTAGGTCTAGATTAACATGTTGTATTGTTAATTTTGGTATATTGTATTCACTGTTTTTTATACATGTACTTATGCATAAAGAATGACATGTTGAGCTCAAGAAAATGGAAAGAGATTAGAATTATCCATCACAAATTGTGTGCGTGGGATTTTACGGTAAGCAGTGGCAGAACACACACATAAAAGATGGTTCCTATTGGCAAGCTTTCGGAGCCATTGGCTCTGTCTTCAGGCAGAAGGCTGAAGGGGAAGGAAGAGGGCTGAAGAAAAAGGACTTAATAGGTTTAGGAAAAGGGGTAGATTTCGGGAAGGTCACCCAGAACCGTGGGTCAGGGGAGAATTACCGTAGGTAAGGTTTGTCAGTAACTGATTGTTTTCGTTGTTGGATTTTACCGTAAGATTTCTTTGACTATGAAAGTTCACTGAAACTGATTGTTGTTTATTATTATTAAATGTTATTCCCTACTCAGTGTCATCAAAATAATCCTTGGCTTTGTAGTTAGAATTACGTAAGAGGTATTGTATTGTATTGAACTGGTGACTAGAAACAATGGAGAGGCTTAGTCCCTCATCCCTGCCATAAGCCCACAGTGGTACTCAACCCCACAACAGGCTACAGCAGTCTATTCACCCTACTGCCCCCCTCCCCCCAAACCCAGCGTTATTGCGCATTTCGACCCCATGTGAACCCCCCCCCCCCCCCCCCCCCCCCCCACACCCCCGCCCCCCTCCTCATCCCCTCACCAGACGAGTGGAACCCCAATGTTTGTGTGGTAGGGTAGTTATGGTGTATGCCTACGTGGAGACAGTGTTTGCGCAGCGTTCGCCGACATAGTAACTGAGGCGGAATTAGGGGAACCAGCCCGCATTTGTTGAGGCAGATAGATAACTGCCTTAAAAACCATCCACAGACTGGCTGGCACACCGGATCTCGACACTAGTCCACCTGACGGATTCGTGCCGGGGACTGGCTCACCTTCCCGCCTGGAAAGCAGTGCGTTAGACTGCACAGCCAACTAGGTGGGCATTTAAGAGGTCAGGGTGTATATGACCCAGGACAACTGGGAGATCCGGGAAAAACCCGGGAATTTTTTAGAATTCTGGGAATTTTTCATTGTTTTAGTTTTCAGTTAAATTTTTTGTAACATTGATCAATAAGAACCAATACTATAACAAAGGATATTACTGTATTTTGCTACTGCAGAATAATACTGCAGCAATAAAACTTGAAAAAAAAAAAATAAATAAATAAAACAAAAGTTGCCAAGGAAATGCGCCATATACAGCAACAAAACACAGTGTTCGCACAAGCATCTGCCAACAGCAAAATGTGTCAACGGGTTTAGGAAGACTGTGTAATGCTTCATAACAGCAAATTGCCTCTGGTGAGTGTGATATCACAACTGCTTACCGTAGATTCATTTGAGCAGTTGTGAGTGAGCTCATGCGCATACGCAGTTGAGTCGTATATGAGTAGTACCTTCTCCCGCTTTTTTGCCAGAATGCTACACTGGTAAGGGCCAATTGTACAGTCCTTGGCTAGCAGTCGCTAAAGTTCTATTGTGGGAGCAGTGCGAAAAACGCGTTGTACGAACATGTGATAACGCCTAAACGGAGAAAAAATGCGGAATAACTAAAACGGTGATTGTGGCAGGGCTAGTCAAGTTAACCGGGGAATAAGTTTTAACCCTGGCAGGAATAGTCACAGAATTAGTGATGACAAGATTGTTAGAACGAGGAAGGAAAAGAAACGGGGACATCACACAAATTATGGAAGAATATGAGGACTCCAAATTTATATAAAAATTTCGTACTACTGCTTCAGAAGCTAGAGCGTATGAATGAAATGTGAAACTATTTCTTAACGTGAAACTTTTTGCTTGTAGTAGGCCTAATAGGCATTTGATATTGGTACTTCGTGATTATATTCTGTCGTGTTATAAAAATGACCATTTGTGCCCAAAACAGTGTCGTTTATTCAGTGTGTGTTACAATTGCTGCAATATTAGGCAGACCTATTTCGTGACAAAATACACGTAATCGGATTGAGAAACCACACCAGTCTTGGGTTCTATTCGTATTAATAGTATTTTCAGTATTAAACAACATTTGGTTTTTTGATGTAGCAAAACGTTTGACGAACTTTGATGAGCTAATAGATTCTTACCCAGAAGGAAAGCACGCCATGTAAAGCTGTACTAAGGTTAGTGAGAAAAGCAATGCAAGGACTTAAGGATTGAAGAAACGTGTACTGTCTTGCTTGTCTATTGTCTTCACCAGTTTTATGTATCCTATATTTAATTTTATGTCACACAAAACATAACGTTATTAGCTAACAGGCAATAAAGAGTTCAAATTTTCTGAAGAGTTACTGTTCTCCCGATTACAAATAATCCCATCCAGTATTTGTTGTGAGTTGTTTTTTAAAACAGGGGCAGGTTGTCAAACCAGCCGATTGGGAACAGGAGAGGCATCACAGGAAACTTTTAATTTCCACTGTCCTGAATATAGTTTGATGGCACCCATTACAAAATGTTACATGTTTGAGTTCCACAGAACGAAATTCAGTGACGCATATATTTTATGTATCAGACTCTTCAGAAAGATGTGTGCTACAAAATGGACATTTTTTGAAAAGTCAATTTTTAAAATTTTAGGTTTTCTACCTCAAATGCTAGTGTGTTGGGTGGGGCACTATCTAGTATTGCCCCGGTTTGGAAATATCGTAGATCCGGTGCAGATCAGTATTGCCCCGGTTAGGAAATATCTTAGATCCGGTGCAGATCTACAGAGCAGTCTTAAGTTGTAATGGGGAAGTGGGTAGCCTCACGTGACCCATGTTTACATTTGGTGATTTTACTGTTCCCTTTTCGTTTATTGCTCTTACATCAAATGAAACCAAAACTGATTTCTGTGACTGGGAGCTATGAAGTGAATTACATAATTACGGAAGGCTAAAATATGTTATTAGTTTCAGATTTTATTTTATTTCCCCTTTCTGACAGTCAAGCATTAATTGCATTGCAGAACAATGAAGTTATTTCTGTCGATTTGCTAAAGAAATTTGGCTTTTATTAATCTTTTCCACTGAACCAGCCAATTTATTACCAGTTTATTTGAAACGGAGGGTTTAATTCCACAGTATTGGCTAGTTTAAAACTGTTCACTGCATTTCAGGTGCATGTTTTCATCTTCTATAACATATGGCATTATGCCATAATAAAGAACCAAACATGAGATAATACAGTACTGGTACTCGAACAATATTTACATCCGACTCTGGGCATACGAATGTGCACTTTAAGCAGAATTATGCATGGTTCACGAAATACCCATGCTCTTAGAGTATCCTCTAATGTCTTGTTTCTTTCATGACATTATGTAAGTCACTTGTTATCAGGCGTCATCTGGCAAGTGCTGAAATGAACCTATTTCTAGCAGGTCACTGGAAAATATTGCGAATGGTGGTTTGAAAAGCGTTAGTTTCAAAGTAAATTTCCTTTTACGCAAGATGAATTATGTGCGAGAATGTACGATGAATTTCATAAATCTCAGAGCTTTTGACTCTTCATTTAAAAATCAACTCTTTGAGTACGATGATTTAGAATAATTTCGAGCCCAGAAGATCTAACATTTATGTCGTTCTTAAACATTTTACTGGCACATTTGTGTGATGTATCATAAAGTGTAACACGCGCAAAAAGGGGCAACAGTATATGTGAAAACTTTTCTTTTCTTGTAGCAACACTATGTATATCAAATTAAACTATTAACTTTACCTATTTGTGTGTTCACGTTACCTAACAGTGATGTTGCTTTTGGCCGACTACATCACGTGTCCTACGTTCTGAATATCCGCTGTCATCGGCTGGCGAGATCACGTGATGTGAGCTATGACTGACTTACAAAAGTGCATCGCAGTCACGATTTCAATGCTTCAGTAAGTAACATGCAGTGTTTGGTGGAATTCGAATTTATACTTTCGTAACATGAAAATATGCAGTGGACATGTTGCTGCACATCAGACATCTTCCCAAAACGTGTTTGGTTCCCAGAGTTCCATTTTGTAAAGTGCCGGGAAATTCTACGCCCATGTATAAAACCATAACCATTCAAAAAACTAAGTTTTACAGTTCCGAGGAAAAGTATACTCTCACTTAACACGGAAAAAGTGTATTGTAACCTGGGAGGAAATGTACTTTTAACCGGGAATTCAGAGAAAAATCCAGGATTTTTTTTTCCTCGTCCACTTATACACCTGGATGTATACTCTAACTGACCTTTTAAATATTTGAATTTTAGTTGTCCTCAATCTCCTTAGGTAATTTACTGCACAGTTTTTTTCCATTGTAGAAAATCCTTTTTTGTGTTTCTTGTTTGCTATCTTTTAATTAGTTTAGTTAGGCTCTTGTTACACGATCTACTACTGTTTGTGAGGTAGGTGCTGATATTCTTCTTGATGTGCATAAATTGGTAAATGTATGAGGGTAAGTTAATTATTATCCGCAATTTAGCTATATTTTTGTTTATTTTGGTAGTACTGTCATTTTATGTTGATGATGCATGCATTGTTTATATTTTTGTTATATCTTTGCAGTTTTCAAGCTGCTAGGTTAGTTTTGCTATACACTGCTCCGCAGTCTATTTGCACTAAAGAAGAGCAACATTCAGTGATCCGTTTTTTTGTGGTCAGAATGCGTATCAGGGGCCCGAAATTCATCGAAGGGTTTTCAATACATTATGGGAACAGTGTTTTGCCACAATGGAGTGTCCCACGATTGGGATCGAAAAATTCCGAAATGGTCGCACAAATGTTACGCACGATGAAGGAGCCGAACGCCGTTTACCGCCACAGAATGAAGAAACCATTGAGCGTTCACATGAAATATTTCTCTTAGACGATTAACTATTGAGGAAGTGGCACATCGTCTGCAATTTAGTCACAGTTCTGCCTACGAAATCATCCACAGCAGATTTGTGTTTCATAAAGTTTGTGCAAGATGGGTCCCAAAACAACTCGCACTGTTGTGTAAACAAACATGCTTTGACATCTGCAAAAAACATTTGGATCACTATGGTAACAAAGGGGACAACTTCTTAGACAGGATCATTACTGGTGACAAAACGTGGATCCATCATTACGAGGCAGAGAGTAAACGGCAGAGTATGGAATGGAAACATCCAAATTCGCCATGCAAGAAAAAGTTCAAGACCCAACCGTCCACAGGAAAACTGATGCTTACAGTTTTTTGGGATGCACAAGGTCTAGTACTGGAACTTTATGGGGAAAGGGGCACAACAATAAACGGTGTACATTCAAGTGAGATGCTTACTGCCAGGCTAAAGCCTGCAATTCGAAGTGAACACCGAGGATTGCTGTCAAAAGTTGTGTTGTTGCATGACAATGCCCGTCTGCATACTGCTGCCCACACTGCTGAAACACTCCAGAAACTCAAATTTGAAGCACTGGATCATCCTACATATAGTTCCGATCTTGCTTCTTCTGACTATCACTTGTTTGTTCCACTGAAACAGGCATTAAGGGGCCGTCGATTTGCCTCGGACAAAGCAGTGAAAGAAGCGGTGCATTCCTGGTTCTCAGCTCAACTGAGAACCCTCTTTTATGAGGGCATCAGGAAGCTTGTACAACAATGGACCAAGCGCATTGAAACACAAGGAGACTATGTCGAAAAATGATGATCTTGTAAATTTCCTATTTGATTACAATAAAATTTTATAAATACTTTGCAAATAATAATTGACTTACCTTAGTACTTCCATGGTGCAGTTAAAATCCCCACCTGTTTCAACAGAATACAAGTTGATTCTTGCATAGCAGGAAACAGCAACTAGCCGTGTTATTAATGCCATTTATTTGCACAAATAGTGCTGTTACTGGTTTCGAGGCAACAGGTTCACCTTTAGGCAGCTTTTCTTGTTTAGATTACATTTGTTGTTGTTAACATTAGTTTTTGGCCATTTTTTCCCCATTGTGACGGAAGATCCTTGGGATGATGGTGCTGTATAGCAAAAACGATGTGGGAAATAGCCTATTTAACTGCAACTGTACTTACTGATGAATGAAAACAATTAAACTAAATCTCTAAGGTATAACTGGATTAGTTTTCAGTTACTAATGTTGAAATTCTTGCCTGCATCATTATTTTGCACTCTTGACTGCAGATAAAACAGCGCCAAAGAATTTCTCTCTCCGAGAAGTTACAATGTGTACATTGATCTGACAGCAGAAGATTTACAATGTATAATTGTTCCATTGTATGCAATTTACATTGAATGAGTATTGTTAACAAGTAAAATAAACAAATAGTTTTGTTATATGCGAAGGGAACAAAATAAGTATAAGAAAGAATTGTACATAAATAAATGTTATGATGGTGGACATTACGCTTACAAGTGATAACTAGTTTAAAGTTCATATTAATTTAACTATTTTATTAATTTATAACTAAGTTGTTATACATTTTAATGTACCATTTCATGTTGGGTTAGTGTCTACATGTTGTTATTGTCAAAGGGGGTAGTATTTATTTACGTTTTAAACTGGAAAGCAGGCAAATAAAATTTTATAGAAAGGCTGCATTGGCTGACTCATTCTGTTTATTGAGAAGATTATGATGGTGATCAGCGTTTATGTACATATATTTCTCTCTCTTTGAGCAGATTCATGAGGCCTTCTTTCTCAGCTTGGTGCAGCATCTCAAAATAGTTTTGTATGTTTTATACTTGATGACTGTTGAGAGTTGTGTGCATTGCTATTGTGGATTTTGTATGTTGTTCAAATTATGACATCTACATTCTTTTTGAACTTGATCTTGAAGCTTCTCCTAGTTTGTACTGTATAGCAGCAGTTTGTATATGTCTGATCGTTTGTCTTGGTAGTTGTTATTCCGTAAGTTATGAGTATCTAATCACTTAAGTTTATTGTTTTTGTGGAGACGTATCTTCATATTTGTAAACAAATTGCTGATTTTATGAGATATGGTCCCTAAAAAAGAAATTACAAAATATTTTTTGTTCTTTCTACTGTCTTTGGTGTTAGCTGCCCGGGTGCCTTGATTTATGTTGTTTTGATTTTTTGTATAGTTTATCATAAAAGGACTATATCCATTGTTTGAACCTATGAATTTAATCTTGTTAAGTTCTTTTCATTGTTCAACTTGTAGTTTAGGCAGCTGATGCTCTTTTTTCTTTGCAAGAGTCAACTTGTATTTTGTACACATCCACAATCTCAGGAGAATGTCAGTTTTTGACAAAATATGAAAAACAGGTTTTTACAGGGCCCTCGGTTACTATTTTTAGTTATTACTCTAATGGCTCTGTTCTGTAGTTTGAAGACTGTGTCCATGTTTTGTCTTTGGTAACTCCATAAATCATACCATAGCTAAACATGGATTGCATATAGGAATAATGTATATGTATAAATCATTGTCTCTTATATGCTGAGGCCAGGGCTTTAAGGGCTCATGACATGTTATTTGCTGATGCATTCATGTGTTAATTACATTTTGGCTGACACTCAATATTAACTCCTGATCAAACAACGGAAAGTCCAGGTTGGAATATGATTATAGAAGTTCCTAAACAATTTCATGTATGCTGTACAGTCTACAAAATTCTCATCCACATTTAATTTTGCGGAATTATCTTCAAGTAAAAATTCATGGTGTTTGTTTTCATATTAAATTCGTTGCATGGTGCTTAGTTATATACATCCTTTATACTTTCATTTGCTTTCTTTGATGCTACTTCTGCTGTGTTATTTGTTATTAGCATGTTGCTGTCATCAGCAAGATGAAAATTTTACTGGTGTCAAACATTGTGTGGGATGCCATTAGTGTATACCAAAAACAATATTGGTCTTAAGATGCTGCCCCGAGGGACTCCTACTCCTTAATGTGCCTGGAATCTGATAAATGTTTCACCAAACATTTTGCTTCATTGGAAGCCTGTGCTACCTCTCCCCATTGTGCTTTGCTTGTCAGATATGATCAGAAAGAATTACTGGCATTTCCTCTAATTCTTATCAGTAATTATTATAGATTTTTTAGTAGAATTTTGTGGTCAATAGTTGCAAAGACCATAGATTGGTTAAAAATATACCTGTGCAGGGTGCATACGACTCGGCACAACTGGGAGATCCGGCAAAAACCCGGGAATTTTTCGTTATTTTAGTTTTCAGTTAATTTTTGTAATTTTGACTGGTAAGAACCGATACTCTAACAAAGGATATTACTGTATCCCGCCACTGCAAAATAATACCGCGGCATTAAAATATGAACGAGAGAAAAACGAAAATATAACTTAAATTGCAAAGGAAATGCCCCTATAAAATAACACAGTGCACGTACAAGCGTCTGCCAACAGCAAAATGTGTCAAAGGCTTTAGGAAAGACTATGCAGTGCTTCATAACAACGAATTGCCTCCAATGAGCGTGACGTCACAACTGTTTACATTAGATTCATTTAAGCAGTTATGAGCGGGCTCATGCACACGCGCATTTGAGTCGCGTATGAGTAATACTTTCTCCCGCTTCTGGCTACAGAAATGTGCCTGTTGGCTGTGTAAGCAGCAGTAGCAGCAGCAAACACCCACATGGGGTACCCGGAAAAATTTTACTGGCGCGCCCAAGGTTTTTGGACAGTTTTGAACACATTCTAAGTTGATTGGTGAATGAATTATAAGTTGAATTTTGAATGCGTGCATAGTGTACGTGATGCCTCTGCCAGGGGAATCCTCGTCACATCTAGAAATGAACTTTCCTGCAAACAAAACGGGACTGGGTTATACGAGCTGAGCGGAATAAGACCGAACCGCTGAATGCCAACTGCTGCTTGTTTATATGGTTGATTCGGTTTGCAATGTTCACCGTTGTTATAATGACTAGCGAAATCCATAGATTCAGACTACCAGAATGGAAAAATAAACGACTAACAGGAAGATTATGTATTATCATCCCGGTGTATCGAAGTAAGTGAAAGTCTGACGAAAATATTTGGCCAGATTGCTACACTAGACAGGGCCAGTTATAGTCCCCGGCTAGCAGCCGCTTAAGTTCCATTCTGGGAGTAGCGCGGAAAACGCGTTATACGAACACGTAATAACGATTCCGCTGGGTAACTAAACCGGTGATTGTGACAGGGTTAGTGAAGTTAACCGGAGAATGAGTTTTGACAGTGGTAGGAATAATTACTGAATTAGCGATGACAAAATTGTTTGTTAGAACGAGGAAGGAGAAGAAACGGGAGCATCACACAAATTATGGAAGAATATGACGCTTCCAAGTTTATACAAAAATTTCGTTCTACTATTTTTCGGTCTCGTTCAAGAGTAATTGGAGCGCATGAATGAAATGTGAAACTATTTCCTAACATATAGCTTTTTGATTGTAGCAGGCCAAATAGGTATTTCGTATTGGTACTCGGTGAATTATATTGTCATACTCTAAAATGATCATTATTGCCAAAACAGTCTCGCTTATTTTGTGTGTTACAATTGCTGCAATATTAGAAATGCCTATTTTGTTTTTTCCAACACACAGTGACAAAATAGACGTAATCAGATTGAGAAACCACACCAGTCTTGGATACTACTTCTATTAACAGCTTTTTCAGTATTAGACGGCGACATTTCGATTTTTCATGTAGCAAAACGTTTGACGAACTATGGTGAGGTGATAGTTCTTTCGCAGAAAGGAAAGCACGCCATGTAAAGCTACAACAAGATTAGAGAGAAAAGTCACTAGGACCTAAGGATTGAACAAATGTGTACTGTCTTGCCTGTCTCTTGTCTTTACTGGTTTTAGGTTCCCTATATTTAATTTTATGTCACACAGAAGAGCAAGCTATTAGCTAATAGGCAAAAAAGGTCCAGATTTTCTGAAGAGTTCTCCCGGTTACAAATAATCCCTTCCAGTATTAATTGCATTTATTTTTATTTTTTAGAGGGGCAGGATGTCAAACTGGCCTACTGGGAGCGGGAGAGGCTGTCCTGAAATAGTTTGATGGCATGCATTGCAACATATACACGTTTGAGTTCCACAGAGCGCAGTACAGTGACGTGCAGTATAAGAATGTTGTTTGAAGAGGCGTGGCACTGCACTTCGGCACGCTAAAGACCAAATAACATATCTTACATTTCCTCGAAGATATATGTTTTATGTATCAGACTATTCAGAAGGATGTGCGCTACAAAATGAACTTATTTTTGAAAATTAATTTTTTTTTAAATTTTTGACGTGCGCAGAGCAGTCTGAGTTATAGTGGGGTGGTGGGTAGTCTTCACGTGACCCGTGTTTACATTTCGTGATTTTTCTATTTCCTCTTCGTTTACTGCTCTCACGTCAAATGAAAACAAGACGGATTTCTGTGGGTGGGAGCTATCAAATGAATTAAAATACATTCACATAACTACGGAAGGCTAAAATCGTTACTAGTTTCAGATTTTATTTATTTGCACCTTTCTGACAGTCAAGCATTAATCGCCCTGCAGAACAATAAAGTTATTTTTGTCGGTTTGCTAAAAAAATTTGGCCTTTATTAAGCTTTCATGCTGAGGCAGTAAATTTATTTGATACGAAGTGTTTAATTCCACACTATTGGCTAGTTTCAAATGTACGCTGTATTTCAAGTGCACTTTTTCATCTTCTAGCACGTATGGCGTTATGCCATAATGAAGAACCAAACATGAGATAATACAGTACTGGTACTCCAAGAAAATTTACATCCCGAAAACCATACCGAAAAGCTTAATATCAGGTCGAGGCCTACGTTATTGGGTTCAGAATGGTTCAAATGGCTCTGAGCACTATGGGACTTAACTTCTGAGGTCAACGGTCCCCTAGAACTTAGAACTACTTAAACCTAACTAACCTAAGGACACCACACACATCCATGCCCGAGGCAGGATTCGAACCTACGTTATTGGGAATCTGGACATACAAATGTGCGCTTTAAGGCGAACTATGGTTCACGAAATTCCGACGCTCATAGAGTATCCTCTGAAGTCGTGTTTCTTTTATGACATAATGTAAGAAAGATCTTTTAATGTTTTACACGTACGAACATACTGGCCTCCTACGTCACCGTAGCTGCGCAAGCGCGGTGACGCCTATTTTCTGGCGCTCTCTGGCAACTGCTGAAACGAATCTATTTCTAACAGGTCGCGGGAAAATATTGCGAATTGTGGTTCGAAAAGCGTTATTTTCAAAGTAGATTTTCTTTGACGCAAGGTGAACTATGTACGATGAATTTCTTAAATCACAGAGCGTTTGCTCTCATTTAAAAATCAATGACGAGCCATTTAGAAGAATTTTGAGCCCAGAAGATCAGAGATTTACGTCGGTATTAAAAATTTTACTGGCGTATTTGTACGATGTATGTGTAACATGCGCTAAACAGATCAACATTCTAAGTGAAAGCTTAGCTTCTCTTGTAGCTTATTTATCTTAGAGACAAATATTATATGCGAAAGGTTTGCGTTTCTTGTAGGAACACTATGTATAGTAACTTAAACCACCAAGTTTTCCTGTTGGTGGAATTCGAATTTATACTTCCGTAATACAAAAATGTGCAGCGTACATGTTGCTGCATATCAAAGATCTTTCCAAAACGTGTTTTTTCCCCTTGAGTTTTGTTTTCTAAAGTGCCGAGAAATTCTACGCTGCTGTACAAAATCATAGCCATTCAAAGGATTGATAAGTTTTACAGTTCCGACGGAAAGTATACTGTCACTTAACATGGAAAAAGTGTATTTTCACCCGGGAGAAAACGTATTTTTAACCGGGAGATCCGAGAAAAATCGGGAATTTTTTTTTTCCTTGTCCACGGATACACCCTGCTGTGACACAGTTATTCTTGTCTAGTGCATCAAGTACTGCTTTTATAAACTGTTAAATGGCTGGTACTGTACATCTGCAAGTAGAGAAACCAAACTGTGCTTCACTGAGGAGATTATATTTATTCAAGGAATTCAGCAATATTAGGAGAAGAATGCATTGCTACTCACTGTAAAGATGACACATTGAGTTGTGGACAGCTGCAATGTTGTGTCAGTCTGCAACTCAACATTAAACAGTGGTGAGCCCATTTGGAATATCAACAATTATGAAAATGATAGTTTGTTACTCACCGTAAAGGTGAGACATTGAGTTGCAGACAAGCACAGTGAAAACACTGTTACACACTAAGCTTTTGCCCAGGAAAAAGCATACACACAGTCACACAATTCATTAGACTGGCTTTCACAATGAGTTGTATTATTTTTGACAATGACAACCGAGAAATGGGCCTACAGTTTTCTATATACTATGCCTCACTTTTCTTCAGTAGAGGCACAACTGCTGTGTGTTCCAGATAGTCTGGAAAGTTACCTGAGTTGAAAGACTCATTTATTTTTTATATTAATGAGGCTTTTATACTGCTTATGCATTCTTTAACTACAAAGATTGGTTTTCATCTGTACCTGCTAACTTCTTACTTTTTAATTTTGGTACTGTTTTCCTGAGTTCACAGTGTGGTGGGTGACATATCATTATATTTGCCTTATAATTTTTTTCTGGAACATCATTTCGTTTTGGGAATTAATGATGTAGTTTCTTTGCTATACCTGAAAAATATTCATTCCAAAAATTTGTTACTTTCTGTGAATCATTTATTGCCATTGTAAGTTTACTTTTGTTACCTTCTTTTTTGTTTTACACCTTTCCAGACTACTTTGCTTTCATTCTCAGCATTAAATTGTGCCGTGACACTTTAACTACTCAAATTAAACTCAGAAAATGAGTACAGAGTGTCATTTATCAAATATTAAAATTATATTTATCTAATATGTTACAAACCCTCATAATAAAATATTCATAGAGTACATAATATAATTAGGTTCCACAGTAGGAATACTTTATGGCCTAGAAGCCATTACAGAAAGATATTTCATGATGCTTCAATGCCACTTAAATTCAAAAGCAACACCACACAGCTTTCCTAACATATATTTCCAGACGCATAAGTTATCTGACATTTCACATCAGTAATACCAACCATTAATACTAACAGGGCACATATGGCTCCCAGTTGTTCTATGTCCATGCTGTATGGGCCTTGGTTCCTCTCTGAAGGAAATGATTCGAGATCTCTGTAGACTTAACTACAGTAATCACTGCAAATTCCCATGTCAATCACAGAAAACTGATTGCAGTAGCTCAACTTGTTAAACATATGTTTCATTACATCCTGCCCCTCACACAACCCACTGTTATGGCTGCCACTGCCATCCTCCCAGTGGCGCACAACATGCACCCTATTGAGTGCTACGTACTATTGATAAGCAAAGACATGCCAGCTGGCACAAAATATTCTGCAGCAAGGCACACTTTGCGTAAAACTTTCGGTAATAATTTAAGAGCTTGGGCTCACTATGAGTATTTCTTATGGAACTGAGATATTTCTTATACATGCTATTATTTCTTTATTGGGTGTTGCTATTGATGTAGAAACTTTTGAAAATGACTGCTCCAAAGTTTAAGCATTGTACAGAACTTAGAGAATTTTGCATCCACATTGTTTTCTGTATACAGCTTTGGTTTAACAGTACCCTTAAAAATTTTGAATTTTGTGTTTTTCAGTCTTTTGTTGATTAGCTTATCCAATGTGGCTTTTAGTTTCATTTAGTGGCAGGGATAATCAGTGTGTCCAAAATATTTTACATTTACAACACAGTGTTTCTTGTATTCATTTGTAACATGATCATCAATCACTGATGCTGAGGTTTTTGTTACCTGTCTTGCACGGTTGACTAACTGTGGCCAACTGTGATAAGCCAAAACCATGAAGAATGTTAACGTGACTACAGCTGGTTTCAGCTATGATATTTGTTGATATTTATGTCTGCATAAGATTATCTTGTTCTTGGGTTTTTAAACTTTGTTAAAAAACTCTCAGTTAATTTATTCAAAATGTGTCTGTGTTGTCACTAGCCGGCCAGGGTGGCCTAGCGGTTCTAGGCGCTACAGTCTGGAACCGCGCGACCGCTACGGTTGCAGGTTCGAATCCTGCCTCGGGCATGAATGTTTGTGATGTCCTTAGGTTAGTTATGTTTAAGTAGTTCTAAGTTCTAGGGGATTGATGACCTCAGAAGTTAAGTCCCATAGTGCTCAGAGCCATTTGAACCATTTTTAGTGCTCAGAGCCATTTTGTTGTCGCTAGATGATTGGTACACACTGAGAACTATTATTCTTCTTTTATAAATTCCAATACCTGTTAGTTCAGTAAAATTCAAATACCTGTTAGTTCAGTAGCTGATGTCTTAAAATGTTTGTTGTCATTAACTGTGGTAAGGTCATGTCTGAGTTTGTACTGTGTTCCCTTCATGGTGTTTAGACAAGGTTATCCATCTTTAAATGTAACATCCAACATGGCCACGTTTGTAGAAGTGTGTGATCCTAAGTTGAGAAATAGTTATAATTATGTGGTAAAAAGGGAGTTTGTAAGAATTGTAATGCTGAAATAACAACGCTAAAAGAATGAATTTCAAGCTTAAAATTCATAGTTAGTGCTTTAAGAAGCATTATTGATTCACTCAAGAAAGAAAATCGGGATCTACGATCAAAGCCAACACCAAGTGAAGTGATGTAATTCAAGAGTAATAAATTGTCTGAGTGAATAAAAGTTCATATAAAGATAGTTTTCCAACTGCCAAACGAACAACAAACTCTTCTAAAACTGTCACATTTTTCCATAAAAACAAATATCATGTTTTGCAACAAGTAATTGTGATAACAACTCTCCAAATGATCGTGAATTTGTAAAAATCAGTGAACTGAAAATGAATAGTGTTTTTGCAAAAAATGTAAACAACAAACACAGATCATCAGGGAAAAAGTGTAATGTACTGTTACTGCCAGTCAGTCATGGCAGAAATCTATCCAGCATGCTCCACGAGAAAAATCGCGATATGGCAGTGACCAGTGTAGTGAAACCAGGAGCAGGGTGTAAAAATATTGTAGACACTAACTCTCAGACAAAATGAATGCAGTAAAATGACTTTATTGTCTGTATAATGGGTTCAAACGATGTGGTAAAAAATGAAGCAAGGGTTTGCATGAAAATGCTGCAGAACCTTTTATAAGCTATCAAATACAGAAATACAGTACTTGCCACACTGCCTCATAGGCATGATCTAATTTATAGTTAGTTTGTAAACAAAGAAATGCGGAAAACAATCATTAAAATAACGAAATTGTGTTCTCAATACGCTAAGTGCTATGTACTGGATATAAGTAAGCTGCATCAAAATCTGCTCACGAAACATGGAACGCATTTGAACTATGAAGGGAAAAGGTTTGTTTGTGATTGTGTTAGTGAAATAATTAAAGAAAGACTTATAAGGAATAGAACAACAACAACAGCGAGGGGGGACAACCTGCTAGAGGAAGACAACCACCATCAAGAAGTGAGGATTTTTACTGGCCACAGATGAGGACAGCACCTCCGTAGTTCATCCCAGAAGTGTTCTTCAGATTAGAACGAAAGGAAGGCAGAGACAAATAAAGGTAAGTGATGAATCAGATATATCAAGGAGAAACCCCAAGTTTGTAATTGTCCATCAAAATGTGCAGTCATTTTTAGTGAACGTTGACTAACTGATGAGATGGTAGCAATCACAAGTATACAGGGTTATGTTATGAAATCTCGTTTCTGTAGAAAAATATCTACACATAGAGGAACATGTATATTTGTGATAGTATTGGCTATTGCTGCCTAAAATCTCTCGAAAAGTTAGGAAAATAATGTGATTTTGAAATTTCTGCTGTAGAACCAACCTCAATAAAAACAATTGTCATTTGCCTGAACAGAAGTCCTAACTCAAACATTAAATAGTCTTTAACCAACTTGAAGGTAGCCTTGACAGTATCAGGGACCTAAACAAAACAGTTATAATATGTAGAGACTTTAACATTGACTTAAGAGTTTCAAAAGATAGAGATGATCTTATGGCTATTTGTGCAACATACTACCTGCTCCCAATTATAAATTCCCCTACCAGAGTTACAAGTGTATCCAGCACCACTATTGATATGATACTGATAAACAAGGAAAGCCATGAATATGTAGCTAGAAAGTTCAACATAGGTTTCAGTGACCACTATGCACAGCTTCTTGAAATATCTTCAATGCTGAACTTAAGTAAACAAACAGAAACAATAAAAATAAGAGGAACCTTCAGCCATCAAAATATTGAATACTTTAGGAATTTACTAAAGAAGGTAACATGGACTGAAATATACAGATACGAAAACACGGATGCGAAGTTAAACATATTTATGGATATATCTACACATTATTTTAACATCTCATTTCTAGCTAAAAGTCAAGTGCAGTAGGCTTAACAGAAAAATATGCTGGTTGATAACAGATATAAAAAAGTCGTGCTGAAAAATCCCCAAGTCTTCCATGGTATCCAATGAATGCCTTGCATGTTTCAGGAACTATGAAATGATACTTAAATAAGCTAAAAGTAATGGCAAATGACTGCTATATGAATAACTCCAATAACAAAATGAGAGCTGTATGGAGTGTAGTGAACTAGCAAACTGACATTGTTACTCCTCAAAATTCCAATATTAAATTGAATTGTAACGGCAAAGAAATTAATGATCCTAAAGAAACAGCAAATGTGTTCAATACTTATTTTAGCAATATGACAGCAATTAATTGCTGAAATCAAACCTTGCAATACAAACTGCCCAGTATCATATGTAAATACCAACATAAATCCTACTTCACTGTTTCTCTTTCCAACAACCCAAAACGAAGTCCTGTCAATTATCAGAACTTTAAAAGTGAAACATTCCACTGGAATAGATGGCACCCCAGACAGCCTTATTAAAAAATGTGGAGATCTCATTATTGAACCATTACCTCACCTTTATAATAGTTCATTTCAAACTGGAATTTACCCATCATGCCTAAAAACAGCTAAGCTCAAACCACTTCTCAAAAAAGTTAAAAAGGATGAAGTGAAGTGGCTAACTACATGCCCATTGCTCTACTATCTGTATTCTCAAAAATCATAGAAAAAATTTTTCAAAGGAGAGTACCAGTAGTAGATTTTCTGGAAGATCACAAAATACTATCCACAGCACAACATGGTTTTAGGATAGACCAATCAACTGATACAGTAATTTTTGAACTATTAAGTGAAGTACTTCAGAAACTAGATAATGGAGAAAATGTCATTGGAGTATATCTAGAGCTCTCTAAGGCTTTTGATATCATAGATCACACAAGACTATTGCCTAGGCTTGACAACATGGGGATTAGAGGAACATCTAACAGCTGGATAAAGTCATACCTAAGCAGTCGAAAACAAGTGGTTGAAGTGCACCATCAAATTTCATCAAACTCACTCAACACTATTCAAACTATAAAACCATCAAATGTGGAATGCCACAAGGCTCAGTTCTGGGACTTTTCTATTTCCGTTATATGTGAATGACCTAAACATATTCTGTGAAAACATCATCCAGTTTGCGGATGATACAAGTGTGCTAGTGAGTGGGGAAGAAATGGAAATGCTTCAGATGTCTACAACGGAGACACTAAACAATATTGGAAACTGATTTAGTCACAGCAAATTGGCAATGAATGCAAGTAAGACAGTGTCACTAAATTTTTATTTTTATGTGAAAAAAGGTGAGAAAACTGTTCAGATTTCTGACAAAGACCTTCAGAATGTAGACAACATTAAGTTCTTGGGAGTATGGCTCCAAGATAATCTTAAAAGGGGAATGCGTATTGAAAAAGTCTGTAACAAATTAAGCACTCACAAAACTGAAATATGGAATTATTTGATGGGGTAACTCTTCTCTTAACCAAAAGCTCTTTAGGCTTCAAAAAATAAAACCCACATCCTTTCGTCCTTCCCTCTCCTTCCCTCTTTCGTGATGAAGCAACCGTTGGTTGCGAAAGCTAGAATTTTGTGTGTATGTTTGTGTTTGTTTGTGCGTCTATCGACCTGCCAGCACTTTTGTTTGGTGTGTGTGTGTGTGTGTGTGTGTATATATATATATATATATATATATATATATATATATATATATATATATATATATATATATAAAAACAAAGATGAGGTGACTTACCGAACGAAAGCGCTGGTAGGTCGATAGACACACAAACAAACACAAACATACACACAAAATTCAAGCTTTCGCAACACACTGTTGCCTCATCAGGAAAGAGGGAAGGAGAGGGGAAGACGAAAGGAAGTGGGTTTTAAGGGAGAGGGTAAGGAGTCATTCCAATCCCGGGAGCGGAAAGACTTACCTTTGGGGGCAAAAAGGACAGGTATACACTCGCACACACGCACATATCCATCCACACATACAGACACAAGCAGACATATTTAAATAATAATTCCATTTATACATATTTAAATATGTCTGCTTGTGTCTGTATGTGTGGATGGATATGTGCGTGTGTGCGAGTGTATACCTGTCCTTTTTGCCCCCAAAGGTAAGTCTTTCCGCTCCCGGGATTGGAATGACTCCTTACCCTCTCCCTTAAAACCCACTTCCTTTCGTCTTCCCCTCTCCTTCCCTCTTTCCTGATGAGGCAACAGTGTGTTGCGAAAGCTTGAATTTTGTGTGTGTGTTTGTGTTTGTTTGTGTGTCTATCGACCTGCCAGCGCTTTCGTTCGGTAAGTCACCTCATCTTTGTTTTTATATATAATTTTTTCCCACGTGGAATGTTTCCTTCTATTATATATATATATATATATATATATATATATATATATATGCCAGCACAGTACATGCTCTTTCTACTTTAAAATATCTACTCTTTATTTTTGTACAATATTTGCTCTATATATTGTAACTCAGTGATAATTTAATGTAAAAATAATGAAATTAATGCAAACTTAACATTATATTTTGTTACACATTGACTTGTCCTACATCAGAATGTACTATTTGTGCACTATATGATTACCAGGACCAGTAATACTGTACTGTACTCTACTCTACTCTAATTCTAAAGAAGTCTTACAATATGTCGTGAATCACAGTAGAGCAGCGATTAGCAGTCTAACAACACTTTATTTCATAGTCACAGAACATACAAGACAACATGTCAAAGATACAATGTCCTAAGAGTAAACAAACAGTCTCTCACTTGCCCGAAGTACATCACTATGTGACATCCTCCCCATCCTGGTCGACTTCCAAAGGTACGGCCAGCTGCACAGGACGACTAATGATGTGACCTTCTGGTGTCCGGGGTATTTTCGTCCTTACTCTGTCGTCTCTTCCTGGGTAGTGCCTTTTCTATCCTGGCCCTCTTCCACATATGTCATGGACGAAGGTCCTCTTGGATCAGCACGATGTCACCAGAGCGAAAGGAGATGACTTCATGGTAGTTTCGGAGCTCCAATAGGTATTCTTTAATCCAACAGTTCCAAAAACTGTCACAGAGTTGCTGTCTCAGTCGGAATTCCTTTGTTAAATTCGTGTTCGCTGAAGGCTCTGGTCCTGTCGGAATAGTCGTAAGTTTTTCTCCCATCAGAAAATGGGAAGGTGTGAGTGCATCAGAATCATCTCCTAGTGTGATGGGCCTGGAGTTCACTGCGGCTTCAATACTGATGAAGGTGGTGTTCAGTTCCTCAGTGGGCTTTGCGAGTCCCAATGCCTTCCGTAGGCAATGCTTTATAGTGCCCACCATTCTTTCCCACCATCCTCCCCACCAAGCCACCTGGGAGACAATGAATTTCCAAGTAATACCATGGTGGGCAAGGAACTGATAAGTTGTTGTGGTGGTTAATGCCTTCCAAAGTTGGGCTAGTTCCATATTCGTAGCGTGGAATGTTTTTGCGTTATCTGTATATATTGTATGGGGTAGTCCGCGTCCTCCGGCGAATTGCTGAAGTGCCATAAGAAACTTGTCCGTTGACAAGTCTGTACAGAGTTCGAGGTGTACAGCTCGTGTGGTAGCATGTGTGAAAAGAGTGGTATATGACCTGTGCGTTTCCTTCCCCACTTTGATGAATAGTGAGCCAGCAAAGTCTGTTCCGGTTACAGCAAATGGTTTGGCAGGCGAAACTCGTTCAGGTGGCAGTGGTGCTTCGATCTGTTGCCCTCGTGGATTCTTCAAGATCTTGCATGCGAGGCATGAGTGTAGGATTCTTTTGATGGTGTGACAAACTCTGAGGACCCAAAATTCGGTCGCAGTTTGGATAGTACAGGACGAACAGCAAAGTGATGGAGGCGGATGTGTGTCTCTCGAATAACCAATTGTGTGAAGTAGTGGGAACCATCAAGGAGTACAGGATGTTTTTGTTCCCTATTTAGGCTAGTACACTGCAGTTGACCTCCTAGACGTATCAGTCCATCTTCTATGAAAGGATTGTATCGTGCGATTTTTGACTCTTTTGGCAGTGGTAAGTTATTCTGAAGTGCATTTAATTTGCTGGGGGAGGAATCTCTCTGACCCACTCGAATCCAATACGTTTTGACAGCTGATAATTTGGTGGCTGTAAGTTCTCCTGACGAATGTTGTGTAGGAAGTGGAGAGTCCATGCTGTGACACGGATGAGCTTCCAGTATGAGCTGAATTTAAATAAGTTCAGAAGGCTGGTTGGCGTAGATATCGACAAGACTTGTCTATGGGTTTTCTTCATCTTTTCTTCGGGAGGGATTCGTACCATCGTTGGAGTATTGTTTGGCCAGCATTCAGGAGGACGTGTAAGCCAAGGCGGCCCATGCCACCAAATATCCAGAGAATTCATTTGGTAGCCGAGGAGTCCACGTGAGAGGTGGTCAGCAGGATTATCTGGTCTTGAGCAGTGTTTCCATTGCGTGGGAGTCGTGTGCATTTGTATCTCGGTTACACGATTACAAACGAAGGTCTTCCATCTGTTAGGATCACAGTGAATCCAACTTAGTGTTATTGTAGAATCCATCCACAATATCACGTGGGCAATGCGGCGTAAGTAACACAATAGTCTGGTCCCAAATACTGCCGTTAAAAGTTCGAGTCGAGGCAATGTCACCTTCTTAATAGGAGCAAGTCTGTTCTTGCTACAGGCTAAATGGGTTACGACGTCATCTACAAATGTACAAAGCTGCTCCATATGCCTTTTCCGAAACGTCACAGAATACGTGTAGCTGAGGGTCTCTTCCATGAGTTGCAGCTATCCATCTAGGGACATGTATATGTGACAATGAAGGTAAGCTAAATATCCAGGTGCGCCATTGTGCCCCTAAGTCCCAGGGCATAAGTTCATCCCAGCCAATTCCTCAGCACCATGTGTCCTGGAATAGCAATTTCCCAACAAGAGAAACAGGGGAAAACAGTCCGAGTGGGTCATAGAATTTAGCCGTACATTGTAAAAGGAGTCGTGGCTGGCTCTTCTGATGACGTTCTGATGATTTCGCTAGGATCGATGCAGAAGTAGTCACGTGCTGTGTTCCAGTCTATGCCTAAAACTTAAGTCTGGGTGTGGAGTTCTCGCCCTTCTGCTCTCCAGTTTCGAGTTGTTCACAGTTGGTAGCCCATTTTGATAAGGGGAGACTGATCAATTTCATTAGGGTTACAAGTTCATAGTATACAGTTATCACCAAATTATCACCTTGTACTGAGATCACAAAGTCGTCCATGTATGCAGTCTTGTTTATAAGTGGCACAACGGTGGGAAATGCTGTCATACACTTGTTGGCAAGTTCTCTTAGTGTTGCAGAAAGTAAAAATGGGGCTGCAGGTCAGGCCAAAAGGGAGTCTGTTAAAACTGTGTTCTGTTAATTCGTCCATCGTTTGAAGATTTCCTGTTTGATCCTGGCTAATTTTGAACCAGAAGAATCTGGTCAAGTCTTTGTCCTTTTCGTTCAAGGTTAATTGAAGGAAAGCTTGTGTGCTGTCCGAGACGATAGCCGTAGAATATAGTCTGAAACGCAGTAAAATTTCCAGAATCTCTGGTAATTGGTTCGGTCCTACTTTTAATACCTCATTCAGAGAAGGTGCATTGTTTTCGTGAGATGAGGCGTCAAAGACTATTCTCCACTTAGTGGTTCCGTATTTCTTCTTCCTCACTGCATAATGAGGGAGATAAAATAGCTCCTTTCCTGAGAGTGGGGTAGGAGTGACCTCTACTTGCCCCTTCGTAATGTAGTCTAGCATAAGATCGAAAGACATTTGCTTAAAGGTCTCTTGACACTGAAATCTTTCCCTAAGGTGCTTGAATCGTTTTTCCGCGATCGGTCTGTTACTCGAAAGCACTGTATGTTGTCTTTTGGGAAGTGTAACCACTGCTTGATGATCCTTTACAGAGAAACATGCTCTAAACTCTTCAAGAAGTCTCGTATCCTTGTTGTTCACAGGTAGATTCTGATCAGCAGTAATCCCTATAGTTTCCAAGTCCCAAAAGTGTCTGAAATCATTGTCAGAGTGCAGGGGAGATCGGTCAGTCTGAGCAAAATTTACCATGGTTGCATGCACACAAGCTTGTGACTTGAAACCACTGAGTATCCAGCCAAACAGAGAAGGAAGTAACACTAAAGTTTCAGAGATGCGTATGGGCGAATTGTGCTTCACTATCTTCCAATAAAAATCGCCTCCTTCACGAATCTCCACGGGAAGATCTTCTGTTGAATCGGTTTTCAGATCTGCTAGCGTAATCTTACGGGCATCTGGTAAACTCTTTATATGTTGTGGAACCAAAGGCTGGTGAGAAATAACGTGAGTGCTTTCGAAGGCAGTATGTGGCACTGAAGAATTCTGCCACAGCCCCTTCATATTAAACTGAACAAGCCTGCGGTGGCGTGGGTGTGTAGGGTTTGATTCAGAGGAACAAACGGTTAGTTCTTGTCTGTTTGCAGTTTGCAGTTTCAGATCATCAATCAGTGATTTTGCTGTGAAGCTGGACTGACTACCTGCGTTCAGTAGACATCGCATTGTCCTGCTCAATCCTGTAGGTCCTGAGACACATACTTCAGCTGTCTGAAGGTACGTGTATCTGTGGGGAGAGACAGATACCTTTCCCATGGAAGTAAAGAATGTCTGACCTGCAGGACTCCTAATATCCTTTCGTTCTTCACAAATGGACTTATGATGCAGTCTTTTACAGATAACACACTGAGCCTTTTCTTTCTTTTTGTAATTTTACACTTTGTGCCCACGTTGAAGACAAAGAAAGCATCTGTTAGCTAGTTTCAATTTATCTATTCGATCATTAACGCGTATGATCTTCTTACAGTCTTGCGCCCAATGACCGCAAGATTCGCAAAAGACGCAAAATTGTTCCTTTACGCTGGTATCCTTCGGAGTTGATCTTTTAGATTTCGCGTGTACGTCTTCCCCAAGTGCCCGGAGAACTTGAATACGTCGCTGGCATTCAATGAATGTTGAATTAAGTTCCTCTGGGGTGGACAGCTGAATTGGTTTTATGGCTTTGAGATAATCTAAGTGGGCTTGAATTATTCGATCTTTGTTGCCATAACGCGCTCGGAGAATCCTCTTGCTGTGGGTAGATTACTAGAAGTGATAGAAAATTCACCGCGTATCTTCTGCATGGTAAGCACCCCGTCGACTTCCCCATTCAGAAACTCCATCAGTTGCAAAATGTCCCCTTCGGATATTCCCATACGCTTGGCGTGAATTATCCACTGGCGGCATATGTCGTCCGGAAAAGTGCATAAAAGTTTCAGCGAGAGGACTTGACCGTATCCGTTCACGTCTTCCCCAAGTGCCCGGAGAACTTGAATACGTCGCTGGCATTCAATGAATGTTGAATTAAGTTCCTCTGGGGTGGACAGCTGAATTGGTTTTATGGCTTTGAGATAATCTAAGTGGGCTTGAATTATTCGATCTTTGTTGCCATAACGCACTCGGAGAATCCTCTTCGTTTCTGCGTACGTCTCGGCCATCACCGCAATACTGTCCACTAAATGCTTTGGTTCTCCCGAGAGATAGCCACTAAGAAAGATGTGTTTATTAATTGTAGTTACCGTCGGATCGTTGTCAACGGACTGCTCAAACTGCTCCCAGAATCGTGCCCATGTCTCGAGATCGCCTGGAAAAGGCTCAAGCTTGATCGGCGGAAGTTTCACTGAAGCTGTGGGAACACTAATTGTTACAGATTGTACTGGCAGATTGTCGGGAATATTTATGTCAATCAAGAAATTGTGAGTTTTGCGGTGTCTATATAATTTTTGGATTTAAGAACATCATCTTCGTATTCGTCATCGTCTAACAACTCGTGAATATCCTCATCTAATTTAACGAGGCGGTTCAGAACGCTTCCCTATCTGTCATTGTAATATTTATAATCCGCGATTTCCGATATATCTGACAACCTCGCAGCTTCCGCTATGAATCGCGTAATGTTTGCTCTTTGTTTCATACGTTTTCTCTTTAGAGAGTGTAATTGTGATTCTGGTTTGTGGTCTGGCATGTCCATTCGGTCTGATTACTCCAAAGTTTAAAGCAGTGTCGGCTAGTGATCAGCTGGTCCTAGTAAAGCATTATCTTTGGATCGCTGGTCCAAGTAGTTCAATTGATGGTCGCCAGATGGCAGCACTAGTAATAAACAACCTACAGACGTAGCGTAGGATCTGATAATTCGTTAAAGCGCTAATCAAACAACTACAATAGCAGTACAGAGCGGCAATAATGTAATCAGTTGCCTTTATAAATGGCAGTACAACAAGTCGCTTGATAATTCAGTTGGACTTAACTGTGTATACAGGCGGTTGTCATCGAAGAGCTTGTTGCGTGGTATGACAAATCGCTGCAGTAAGCCCCCTTGTAGTATTGCCGCGTGGCGTGCGTCTAGAATTTGTGGTTCACAGCAGCAATCGTGGAAATTGTCTCCCAGGTTTTGGCACCAAATTCTTATGTTGTGAATCAGAGTAGAACAGCGATTAGCAGTCTAACAACACTTTATTTCTTAGTCACAGAACGTACAATACAACATGTCAAAGATACACTGTCCTAAGAGTAAACAAACAGTCTCTCACTTGCCCAAAGTACATCACTCTGTGACACAATAATAGTTGCTCTCTCATATGGTGGAATTGTTATATTTTACATTTCTGAATATTTACACCAGTATTTATGCAAGATATGGTACACTTTCAAACTTTTCATTTCAACTATTAATTGCTGTATTTTCTTTGTTATTGACTGAATACTTTGATGAAGGATTGTTAAATCTGCATGAATTGCAGTATTACTTGCATTTATGACTTCTTCTGAAATTCTGATGCCTAGTAAGAAAGTGTTTTGCTGTGATGGAATCTTACCTTTAGTGAGCTAATTGGAGAAGTTTCTCCACGTTTAGGGACATTTTTAAATAGGGGCACATCTTTTCTTGATTGACACTGAAAAACCCTAGTCCTGCTACAGGTTGATGGAAAAATATTATTTAAAGGCAAGAAAACATTTTATTAGCTTTGTAATTATACCCTGGATACGAAAAAAGAACTACATTTACTGAAAGAAAACACAGAAGTTACACACAAGCCAAGAATAAAGATATTGACAGCAGAGTCATGGAGCAGCACATAAATATAGACGTCAAGGAATTTTTTTCTTTTCTTTTAACACTTCCTCCAAAAGAAAAAAATTATGAAATTATTGCTTTACTTTCTACAACTGACTTGTCCATGACATTGCACCACCTGAGTACTTTGCAAGAATTCCAGTTGTTGAGCGCCTTGACTGGTTATCACCTGCGAAATCTGCATCAGCGTAAATCTTTAGTTCTTCTTCGGTTCTGCAATACTTTGCCATTCTTCGGGTGGTCAACCAGCACCCAGGTATTGTTTTTCTTTAGTGATTGAGGTTCTTCACTGATAGCGTGCATCCATTCTTCCTTCTCGTTTGACTGCAATATTTCTGAAAAACAGTTTGGATCTTTGTATTCAAGTGCATCAACTTTTGTTGCCATACAAAATTCACCACTTTCCATCCTGGTTGGTTTTCTTCGTTGTCTTTTATTCTTCTGTTTCTCTTCATTAGAAGATTCAGCAGCTTCTGCTTTTAGAAATTCAGTTAATTCTTTATTTTCATCAGATTCACTCGACTCTTGACTTTCTTTAGAATCAAGAATGCCAATTTTTTCTTGAGTTTGACTTCCTCCAGAAGTGTACAGTCCAGGAGATTTACATTGGTCATCTTTAGATGAATTCGGGTCATTAAATTCTTCCTGAGGGACTTCAAATTCAACATGATCACTATATTCAACATGATCACTATGTAAATCACAAACAATTTCTGGCTTAAATTTCACATCGTGACTCAACACCACTTTTCTTTTAGATGGAATCCAAACTCTAAACCCATCCTTGTCATTAAGATATCCAACAAGTCGTCCAAAACCTGCCTTATCATCAAACTTGGAATGGAATTGTTTGTTAATGTGAACATAGCAGCCTGTGCCAAAAATTCTGAGATGATCAAGTCGTCCTACTGGTCGATTAAACCATAGTTCATAAGGGGTTTTATTTTCAACTGAAGATTTTCCAGTACGATTTATTAGGTAGACTGCTGTGTTACATGCCTCTGCCCACAACCCTTTAGGTAATTTACTCGGATTTAGCATTGACCGGGCTGCTTCAACAATGGTCCTATTTTCCCGTTCAGCCACACCATTTTGTTCAGGAGTGTAAGGAGGAGGAATCAGAAGCTCTATTCCCCTGTCTGCAAGCAGTTCACTGACATTCTTATTGTTAAATTCTTTGCCAATATCACATCTAAATTGTTTGACAACATGTGCATTAGTTCGTGCTTCATTTAAAAACTGCTTAAGCACAGTACACACTTCACTTTTGTGTCTTAAAAAGAAAATTCGACGAAATTTACTAAAATCGTCTTTGAAATATACGTATTAATGCTTGCCTCCAAAAGATTTCGTGCTCATTGGTCCATTGACATCCGCGTGGATTAATTCACCAGTACTGGTAGCGCGTATTGTTCGTGTTTTGAATGGCAGCCTATGCATCTTTCCAACCGCACAGCCATCACAAAATTCACTCTTGGCATCTTCCACATTAATGTTCATTCCTTTTAAAATATTCTTCACATGTTGTTTATTTCGATGACCAAACCTTTCATGGTACACTTGCAATGTTTCAGATGAAGTCATCAAGTTCACACGACTCATTTTTGCATTTCTAACAACACGCATGTTCACACATAAAGTCCATTTTTCACATAACCTGTCATAACAATATTGCCACTGACTTGTTTTTGAACACAGACATTATTATAACTAAAATTAGTACTGTAGCCTCTGCAGGCAATGTCTCTCACAGAGAACAGATTAGCGCTTGCTTGCATCAGGGACGTACAAAACATTGTCCATTCTAGCATTGTACCATTTATTGTTTCGTCGAATTTGGATGTAAACTGTTCCTTGACCGTACGCACACATTTTGACATCTTGTTTTCCCAATGAAATGACTTGAGGAACATCAAATTCACTATACGAAACAAAATACTGTTTGTTGGGGGTGATATGATTTGTAGCGCCACTGTCACAATACCATTTGTTTGGGTCACTGTGATTACTGGTACACACACCCATAGCGTATGAAGTAAATGCAGCGTGTTCACTTTCTCACTTCTTCTCTTTTACTTTATTGCTGTCACGAGTGTTCTGTGGACACTCTGCTACCCAGTGACCTATTTGTTTGCACATATTACACGGAAACTTCTGTTTTAATTGTGACTTCGTCATCTTTACTTGATGATTACTGGTTTGCCGTTTTCTTGTTTTAGAAATGACAAAAGCTGCACTTCCATTAATGTCTTGTTCACGCAGTTCAATAGTACAGAGTTTTTCAATCAATAAATTCAAGCTTCGCTTAACTGTCGGTATCGTATCCCAGAGATCCTTAAAATTGTCATAGTCTTTTCCCAGTGGAGACAAAATTCGACCA
Organism: Schistocerca piceifrons; assembly: GCF_021461385.2. Lineage (NCBI taxonomy): Eukaryota > Metazoa > Arthropoda > Insecta > Orthoptera > Acrididae > Schistocerca > Schistocerca piceifrons. Next base: position 509,589,135 of record NC_060138.1, read on the forward strand.
TTTAAGATTCTTTCAGATAGCGTATTTTCTTCATGTTTTGCTAATTCATCATTCAGGTCCACAAATAACTTTTGCAGTTTGGCCACATGTGCACTAATATCTTCCATTTCATCACATTTAACGCGGAAAAATGTTTCAATCAACATATTCAAACGCTGAGTACTGCTACGTTCAAATCGGGCGCGTAATTTGTCCCAGATTTCTTTAGCATTCTTGCATGGTAAGACGAGTTCTGCAACAGGTTTACTTGCTATAAGACTTGCTGCCTTTGCGTCGTCCTTGTGCCATTCCACATACGCTTCCTTTTGTGCACTTGTCGCATCTTGCGGCAACTCTACACATTCACGTGTATCGTTAATAATATCTTCTAGTCCATATGAACGCAGCACCATAGAAATATGCCATTTCCATTTGTCCCAGTCGTCAGGTCCTTCAAGCTTATCAATGTTGACCTTATAATCATGTTTCTTTAGAGACATAAGCTCATTTCAAATATTGTTTTAATTAAACTATGTTGTTTGCCTTTATTCGTGTACTGGGCCCATAACCTGATGAAAAATATTATTTTAAAGGCAAGAAAACATTTTATTAGCTTTGTAATTACACCCTGGATATGGGAGGGGGGAAAAAAAACCAAATTTACTGAAAGAAAACACAGAAGTTACACACAAGCCAAGAATAAAGATATTGACAGCAGAGTCATGGAGCAGCACATAAATATAGACATCAAGGAATTTTTTTCTTTTCTTTTAACACAGGTGTTGGACTGCCAGGTGTAGAAGTATGAAACCAGAATTACCCTACAGATGGTGCTAGTCATCAGTGTAGGGCCCGTGAGACTGCAACTGCAGCATCATTTGCTTCCTATAATGTCTGACAACAAATGTCAACACACAGTAAACCAAGTTCCATACGTTGGTGTCTGTTTCAAACTCGTAAACATACAGAGTTTTGTGCCTAAGAACTCTGATTTGTGGACAGCATTGGTTTCCTGTTATCATTTGAAGAAAACTGCTGCAGAATCACGTCGAATGCTTGTCGGAGCTTTTGGTGAACATGCTCATGGGAAAACACAGTGTTTTGAATGGTTCAAAAAATTCAGAAGTGGTGGTTTTGACGTGAGAAATGACGAGCGCGGTAAACCACCGAAAAAGATCAAAGACAATGAATTGCAGGCCTTATTGGATGAAGATAATATTCAGACTGAACGGGAACTCGTAGAACAATTGAATGTCATGCAGAAAGCCGTTTCCCTTTGGGGTTGAAAGCTATGGGAAAGGTGCAGAAAGTGGGAGAATGGTTTCCACATCAACAGAATGAAAGGTACTAAGCAAATTGAAAGAAATGCTAGGGTATGTGGCTTATTCTCCGGACTTGGCTCCATCCGATTATCATCTATTATCACTGGGTGACACTACTGCTGAACAATGCTTCAATTGATATGAAAACGTACAAAAATGGCCCGCTGATTGGCTCGGTTCAAAAGAAGAACTGTTTTTTGGCTTGGTGTTCATAGCTTGCAGGAGAAATGGAAGAAATGTATAAATAGCAATGGAGATTATTTTGAATAAAACATTGTTTATCAGTTTCAAACAACAGACATGTAATTATTCAACCAAATTCTGTTTTTATACTTCTACACCTGGTATATGTGGTCTGAGAAAAAATTCCGTGGAAAAGGAGAATTATACAGTATTACATCTTTTTGGAGAATTGATGCTGTTGAGTTGATGGTAAAATTAAACTGCAATAAGAAATGAACTAAAACGTCAATTTAACTTCCTCTTCCATAGGGGTTCTCAGAGTGTGCTTTTGGACTGTTGGGTAACACACGACTCAATATTTGAATGTGCACCACTGTGTGTGTGACAGATGAAAAGTGTTTGCTTGACTAGTATTTGAAGGAGAATTTTTGTTGTATATAAATTTTTAGGAAAGAGGGAGAGGAGCAGGGGAGGGGTGGGCAGTGGGATGGAGGGTGTGTGTGTGTGTGTGTGTGTGTGCGTGCGTGCGTGCGTGCGTGCGTGGGTGTGCGCGCGCGCTACTCCTTAAGGTAATCTTTGACAGCTTACTTTTGGTACTGGATGTAGCTGTGCAGATGTACATGTGAACCCTACAAGCATTATTAATTTGCCAAGACATTCATTACTTGTTTGTCTTTTAATGAGACAAGTAATTAACATTAATAATCGTTTCTCTTTCTGTGGCCAGTGGCCTTTTAATGAGGTGTGTGTTACACTAGGTATCATGTTTATTATTGTATGCATTTTTGTTACAACTGGTTTTACATACCAAAACTGTGTGTTGTGCAAATTGTACAAACATCAGGCAGATAGACCCAAGTACTTTTTGCATCAATAATTGTAGACAAGTAGAAGTACATAGGAAAGAGGGAAGAGTGAGGGAGACAAAAAAGATACTGTAGGTATGGATTATATTCTCATTACATTGGGTATATAATAATCTTATATTATATAGCAATCTTATCCAAAATGTTTTTAGCAGTTATATGAAAACCTGGAAGTTGTTTGAAAATTTCGCATTGAAAGTTACGGATTCAACAGATATGTGCATTTTATGTAGGTGATGGTAGATGTACTAGTAATACAAACACATTGACATATAATCTCCTCATCATTAGCATGGGAAAAAAGGTTCACTGTAAAAACAGGTGCAAAACAACGAGGCCATTCTGCAGTTTAATAAAACTTCAAACGTTAAGGTTGAGGTATTGTGATGTGGTTGCTCAACAATGCAGTTATTACTTCTCTTAATGAAATATTATTGTTTAATCTGACTCATTCAGAGTCTCTTTCTCATTATTTTGCACAATCAAACAGAATCATACAAAAACAAGAACTAATTGTGTAACCGTTATTTGAATATCTAGTAAAATAAATGACTACAGCCTGATTAAAATTATTTGTTTCTTGTTTGTTTGTTGACATCTTGTTGCTGTAGTGTTGCCACATCAGTTACCGGCTACAGTTTTTATTATAGATGACACATAAACATGGCAGGTCACTTCATAAGTGTCGTTACTTTAAGTGTAATGCCAGCATTGTTGGAAGTGGCTACTGTGAGGTATGATGGGAGCACAAGATGCTCTTTTGATAACTGATTTTAAGACTGAACTTCGCCATACTTTATTTTTGGTAGCTCTGAATTTAAACTCGTGTCCTAACTTTACTACAACCACATGATATGCTATCTGAGTAAATGGTGGACGACAATTTGCAGCAGATCTACACGAGATGCTGCATTACCAACTGATGAGCAGTCCTGGTTACATAGTATAGGCAACACATACTGATAAAAAAAAATAGGAAGAAGAAGAAGAAGAAGAATGAGTGGAACAAAAAATAAGAGCAAATAAAAAAATGAATATGATGTGGTGAAGTATTAGAAATAAAAACATTACATTTAAACTAACGTATTGAATAAAAATAATAATCAAAGTTGTTTTGGTAAGCTTTAGTAATAAAAACTTTCAAAGCAAGTGATGAGATTTGAATCCATGACCTTCTACACTCCTGGAAATGGAAAAAAGAACGCATTGACACCGGTGTGTCAGACCCACCATACTTGCTCCGGACACTGCGAGAGGGCTGTACAAGCAATGATCACACGCACGGCACAGCGGACACACCAGGAACCGCGGTGTTGGCCGTCGAATGGCGCTAGCTCCGCAGCATTTGTGCACCGCCGCCGTCACTGTCAGCCAGTTTGCCGTGGCATACGGAGCTCCATCGCAGTCTTCAACACTGGTAGCATGCCGCGACAGTGTGGACGTGAACCGTATGTGCAGTTGACGGACTTTGAGCGAGGGCGTATAGTGGGCATGCGGGAGGCCGGGTGGACGTACCGCCGAATTGCTCAACACGTGGGGCGTGAGGTCTCCACAGTACATCGATGTTGTCGCCAGTGGTCGGCGGAAGGTGCACGTGCCCGTCGACCTGGGACCGGACCGCAGCGACGCACGGATGCACGCCAAGACCGTAGGATCCTACACAGTGCCGTAGGGGACCGCACCGCCACTTCCCAGCAAATTAGGGACACTGTTGCTCCTGGGGTATCGGTGAGGACCATTCGCAACCGTCTCCATGAAGCTGGGCTACGGTCCCGCACACCGTTAGGCCGTCTTCTGCTCACGCCCCAACATCGTGCAGCCCGCCTCCAGTGGTGTCGCGACAGGCGTGAATGGAGGGACGAATGGAGACGTGTCGTCTTCAGCGATGAGAGTCGCTTCTGCCTTGGTGCCAATGATGGTCGTATGCGTGTTTGGCGCCGTGCAGGTCAGTGCCACAATCAGGACTGCATACGACCGAGGCACACAGGGCCAACACCCGGCATCATGGTGTGGGGAGCGATCTCCTACACTGGCCGTACACCACTGGTGATCGTCGAGGGGACACTGAATAGTGCACGGTACATCCAAACCGTCATCGAACCCATCGTTCTACCATTCCTAGACCGGCAAGGGAACTTGCTGTTCCAACAGGACAATGCATGTCCGCATGTATCCCGTGCCACCCAACGTGCTCTAGAAGGTGTAAGTCAACTACCCTGGCCAGCAAGATCTCCGGATCTGTCCCCCATTGAGCATGTTTGGGACTGGATGAAGCGTCGTCTCACACGGTCTGCACGTCCAGCACGAACGCTGGTCCAACTGAGGCGCCAGGTGGAAATGGCATGGCAAGCCGTTCCACAGGACTACATCCAGCATCTCTACGATCGTCTCCATGGGAGAATAGCAGCCTGTATTGCTGCGAAAGGTGGATATACACTGTACTAGTGCCGACATTGTGCATGCTCTGTTGCCTGTGTCTATGTGCCTGTGGTTCTGTCAGTGTGATCATGTGATGTATCTGACCCCAGGAATGTGTCAATAAAGTTTTCCCTTCCTGGGACAATGAATTCACGGTGTTCTTATTTCAATTTCCAGGAGTGTATATTACAGGAATATATCTTAACCACTAAGCTACACCACTGCCCTAGGTTACATTGCTATGTTTTTGTCTTTTCAGAACCAGTTGCAGTGATGATTTGCTGTCTTCAGAAAGTTTGGTGTCACTTACAAAGCATATTTGATGTAGGCCAGTCTCTGTGATTGTAATAATAATAATAATAATAATAATAATAATAATAATAGTATTGTGATGCCGTATCTTGTCTTGTCTGAAAGTATCCAGCAGTGTTTGATTAGTGTTGTATATGGAGGGCCTGTAGTTTGTTAGCATCATTGCGTGTTTCCATTATGTCAGATGAAATGCGAAATAAAGGGCGGGCCCATGAATTGGGCTCCAGAATTCCGAACACATCAAGAAAGAAAGGTGGACAAGAAGTTGGAAGTGTGCTGACAAATTGCTGTGGCAGTTTGGCAATGATGAACAGTTTAGTCGTGATGTGGATGATATGATTAAACTGGCTCAAACACGTGAATTGTCAACCCACAAGTTATTTTTATCAGACTATAATATTAAAATGTGAATTATCAATCACTTATAAATCTAAATGAACCGGTCTTTGAAAGTTTCTTTCTAGTAATTTAGACCGAGAACCAAACATGCCACAAAATCTTGAAGCCCTAACGACATTCATATTTTCAAATAGAATCAGAACCAGAATTTTATTGTCTCATAACATACATGTCAAATCACTGATTTATTGTACAGGAGACTCATCAAGCTTACAACAGCGTACTCCCTGCCGCCGTTGGATAAGCAGCTGCAGCAGCAAGTCGTATACTCTTAGCTCACTTATTTGTTACATAGTTTAATTCTTAATTTCTTTGTGTGTTTTTGGTATTTGCGTTGTTTAATTCATAAATTTCGGGCATATTATAGTATTTGAGAGTTGTAGCATCGCGTTTTAGTACCTGAATATTGTAAAATTGGGTAATCTCCAACCGCCGCCGAGCAGTGTGTCAGCAGTGCACAAGTAGCAGCATTACTGCATTTAATAGGCAATCTTGTATTTTAAGAACCATTTAAATTTTGTGTTGATTTGTTTGTACTCTCTGTAGATTAGTTCAGACGTTCTTTGCACAACAGTTTTTAGCATGGATAGGGACTGCAACTGCTGTGTTCGGATGCAGGCTGAGTTGGCATCCCTTCGCTCCCAGCTTCAGGCAGTGTTGGCTTCGGTCACACAGCTTGAGGCTGTTGCCAATGGGAATCACAGTGGGGGTCCGGATGGGGGTTTGTTGGGGACGGCCAGCTCGTCCCACGCATCCACCGCTCGGACTACGACTGTGGCTGCCCGTGATACTGCCCACATCGAGGCTGATCCCTCACCTGTGGTAGAGTGGGAGGGCGTCTCGAGGTGTGGCAGGGGGCGAAAGACATTCCGGAGGGCTGAACGGAAAGCCTCTCGAGTTTGTCTCACGAACCGGTTTCAGGCTCTGTCTCAGGCTGATACTGATCTTCGGCCGGACATGGCTGCTTGTCCTGTTCCAGAGGTTGCCCCTCAGTCTGCAAGATCCGGGCGGTTGCAGAGGGTGGGCTTACTGGTAGTTGGGAGCTCCAACGTCAGGCGCATAATGGGGCCCCTTAGAGATATGGCAGCAAGAGAGGGGAAGAAAACTAATGTGCACTCTGTGTGCATACCGGGGGGAGTCATTCCAGATGTGGAAAGGGTCCTTCCAGATGCCATGAAGGGTACAGGGTGCACCCATGTGCAGGTGGTCGCTCATGTCGGCACCAATGATGTGTGTCACTATGGATCGGAGGAAATCCTCTCTGGCTTCTGGCGGCTATCTGATTTGGTGAAGACTGCCAGTCTCGCTAGCGGGATTAAAGCTGAGCTCACCATCTGCAGCATCGTCGACAGCACTGACTGCGGACCTTTGGTACAGAGCCGGGTGGAGGGTCTGAATCAGAGGCTGAGATGGTTCTGCGACCGTATGGGCTGCAGATTCCTTGACTTGCGCCATAGGGTGGTGGGGTTTCGGGTTCCGCTGGATAGGTCAGGAGTCCACTACACGCAGCAAGCGGCTACATGGGTAGCAGGGGTTGTGTGGCGTGGACTGGGCGGTTTTTTAGGTTAGATGGCCTCGGGCAAGTACAGAAAGGGCAGCAGCCTCAAAGGGTGCGGGGCAAAGTCAGTACATGCGGGGACCAATCAGCAATCGGTATTGTAATTGTAAACTGTCGAAGCTGCATTGGTAAAGTACCGGAACTTCAAGCGTTGATAGAAAGCACCGAAGCTGAAATCGTTATAGGTACAGGAAGCTGGCTGAAGCCAGAGATAAATTCTGCCAACATTTTTACAACGGCACAGATGGTGTTTAGAAAGGATAGATTGCATGCAACCGGTGGTGGCATGTTTGTCGCTGTTAGTAGTAGTTTATCCAGTAGTGAAGTAGAAGTGGATAGTTCCTGTGAATTATTATGGGTGGAGGTTACACTGAACAACCGAGCTAGGTTAATAATTGGCTCCTTTTACCGACCTCCCGACTCAGCAGCATTAGTGGCAGAACAACTGAGAGAAAATTTGGAATACATTTCACATAAATTTTCTCAGCATGTTATAGTCTTAGGTGGAGATTTCAGTTTACCAGATATAGACTGTGACACTCAGATGTTTAGGACAGGTGGTAGGGACAGAGCATCGAGTGACATTATACTGAGTGCACTATCCGAAAATTACCTCGAGCAATTAAACAGAGAACCGACTCGTGGAGATAACATCTTGGACCTACTGATAATAAACAGACCCAAACTTTTTGACTCTGTAAGTGCAGAACAGGGAATCAGTGATCATAAGGCCGTTGCAGCATCCCTGAATATGGAAGTTAATGGGAATATAAAAAAAGGGAGGAAGGTTTATCTGTTTAGCAAGAGTAATAGAAGGCAGATTTCAGACTACCTAACAGATCAAAACGAAAATTTCTGTTCCGACACTGACAATGTTGAGTGTTTATGGAAAAAGTTCAAGGCAATCGTAAAATGCGTTTTAGACAGGTACATGCTGAGTAAAACTGTGAGGGACGGAAAAAAAACCCACCGTGGTTCAACAACAAAGTTAGGAAACTACTGCGAAAGCAAAGAGAGCTTCACTCCAAGTTTAAACGCAGCCAAAACCTCTCAGACAAACAGAAGCTAAAGGATGTCAAAGTTAGCGTAAGGAGGGCTATGCGTGAAGCGTTCAGTGAATTCGAAAGTAAAATTCTATGTACCTACTTGACAGAAAATCCTAGGAAGTTCTGGTCTTACGTTAAATCAGTAAGTGGCTCGAAACAGCATATCCAGACACTCCGGGGCGATGATGGCATTGAAACAGAGGATGACACGCGTAAAGCTGAAATACTAAACACCTTTTTCCAAAGCTGTTTCACAGAGGAAGACCGCGCTGCAGTTCCTTCTCTAAATCCTCGCACAAACGAAAAAATGGCTGACATCGAAATAAGTGTCCAAGGAATAGAGAAGCAACTGGAATCACTCAACAGAGGAAAGTCCACTGGATCTGATGGGATACCAATTCAATTCTACACAGAGTACGCGAAAGAACTTGCCCCCCTTCTAACAGCCGTGTACCGCAAGTCTCTAGAGGAACGGAAGGTTCCAAATGATTGGAAAAGAGCACAGGTAGTCCCAGTCTTCAAGAAGAGGCATTGAGCAGATGCGTAAAACTATAGACTTATATCTCTGACGTCGATCTGTTGTAGAATTTTATAACATGTTTTTTGCTCGCGTATCATGTCGTTTTTGGAAACCCAGAATCTACTCTGTAGGAATCAACATGGATTCCGGAAACAGCGATCGTGTGAGACCCAACTCGCTTTATTTGTTCATAAGACCCAGAAAATATTAGATACAGGCTCCCAGGTAGATGCTATTTTCCTTGACTTCCGGAAGGCGTTCGATACAGTTCCGCACTGTTGCCTGATAAACAGACCAACTGTGTGGCTGGATTGAAGAGTTTTTAGCAAACAGAACACAGCATGTTGTTATCAATGGAGAGACGTCTACAGACGTTAAAGTAACCTCTGGCGTGCCTCAGGGGAGTGTTATGGGACCATTGCTTTTCACAATATATATATAAATGATCTAGTAGATAGTGTCGGAGGTTCCATGCGGCTTTTCGCGGATGATGCTGTAGTATACAGAGAAGTTGCAGCATTAGAAAATTGTAGCGAAATGCAGGAAGATCTGCAGCGGATAGGCACTTGGTACAGGGAGTGGCAACTGACCCTTAACATAGACAAATGTAATGTATTGCGAATACATAGAAAGAAGGATCCTTTATTGTATAATTATATGATAGCGAAACAAACACTGGTAGCAGTTACTTCTGTAAAATATCTGGAAGTATGCATGCGGAACGATTTGAAGTGGAATGATCATATAAAATTAATTGTTGGTAAGGTGGGTACCAGGTTGAGATTCATTGGGAGAGTCCTTAGAAAATGTAGTCCATCAACAAAGGAGGTGGCTTACAAAACATTCATTCGACCTATACTTGAGTATTGCTCATCAGTGTGGAATCCATATCAGATCAGGCTGACGGAGGAGATAGAGAAGATCCAAAGAAGAGCGGCGCATTTCGGCACAGGGTTACGGAGCTGTTTAGCAAACTCAAGTGGCAGACTCTGCAAGAGAGGCGCTCTGCATCGCGGTGTAGCGTGCTCGCCAGGTTTCGAGAGGGTGCGTTTCTGGATGAGGTATCGAATATATTGCTTCCCCGTACTTATACCTCCCGAGGAGATCACGAATGTAAAATTAGAGAGATTCGAGCGCGCACGGAGGCTTTCAGACAGTCGTTCATCCCAGGAACCACACGCGACTGGAATGGAAAAGGGAGGTAATGACAGTGGCACGTAAAGTGCCCTCCGCCACACACCGTTGGGTGGCTTGCGGAGTATAAATGTAGATGTAGATGTAGAACTATAATAGGTTGTACATGGAATACAACATTTACTAGAACTATTACTTTTATCCTGCTCAAATGGTCAAATCATCATTAAAAAATTCATCAGTAGAGTCATAGCATTTTTGTACCAGAGTGCTATATAATTTTCCTTTTCTGAAACAGTATCAATCTTTGGAAAATTTGTCTATTTTAACTTCTTGTATATTTTTATTCCCATATATTATGGGGTCTGCACGTAAAGATTAAGTCTATGTGTAGGAAGCATGAAACTTCTTTGTTTATAGTTTCATATCCACAATGGAAGTTATTTGGAGCAAACAATTCTGGCTTATTATTTGTGAAAAGAATAATTTCATATAAATATAGTGAGGGGACACTTAGTATATTTATGTCTCTTAATAGTGGCCGACAAGATTCTCTTGGCTTTGCACTACATGTATTCATTATAATTTTTTTTCTGCAAAGTTGATATTTTTGTCAGATCTCTTGCATTTTCCCAAATGACAATGCCATATCTCACTATTTCCTCAAAGTAGCTATGGTAGAGTATCTTTTTCATGTCTATGCAGTTACATTGGTTGAGATTGACATAGCAAATACCAGGCTGTTCATTTTATTTTTTAAATAGTCTATACTTGAGGACCATGACAGATTTATGTCCAGCTGCATTCCTAAGAATTTAGCACATTCTGCTTTGTTTGGTTCCAGGCATAATTTGAATATCATTTATTTTTGACTGTATTGTCTTAAACTGCATAAGCTGTGCTTCTGGAATATTTAGTTTTAGGTCATTTAGATGGAACCACACATCCAGATTTTTGGGAGTCTTTGGCACTTTCGGGAATTTCTTCTGCATTTTTATTTTCTATCAGTACTGATGTGTCATCAGCACATAAAACTGATTGATGATTTATATTTATGGATAAGTCGTGTATGTAAAAGAGAACTGTATTGGGCCTAGAATTGATACTTGTGGTACCCCTTATGAGACAGTTCTCCATATCAAGGAAATTTTCTTTTGTCTGGTGTTATGACTATCCTTTGCTGCCTCTTTCTCAAATATGGCTTACACCACTGTAAGGCACTGCCTCCGTACTTTTGCATTTTATGTAATAATAGTGTTTCACACAGTTGAACACTTAAGATAAGTTACAGAAGATTATTGCAACTTTTTGTGATTTCTCTAAGGTGGAACTAACTTTATTTGTACATTCAGTAATTGTACACTCCTGGAAATTGAAATAAGAACACCGTGAATTCATTGTCCCAGGAAGGGAAAACTTGATTGACACATTCCTGGGGTCAGATACATCACATGATCACACTGACAGAACCACAGGCACATAGACACAGGCAACAGAGCATGCACAATGTCGGCACTAGTACAGTGTATATCCACCTTTCGCAGCAATGCAGGCTGCTATTCTCCCATGGAGACGATCGTAGAGATGCTGGATGTAGTCCTGTGGAACGGCTTGCCATGCCATTTCCACCTGGCGCCTCAGTTGGACCAGCGTTCGTGCTGGACGTGCAGACCGCGTGAGACGACGCTTCATCCAGTCCCAAACATGCTCAATGGGGGACAGATCCGGAGATCTTGCTGGCCAGGGTAGTTGACTTACACCTTCTAGAGCACGTTGGGTGGCACGGGATACATGCGGACGTGCATTGTCCTGTTGGAACAGCAAGTTCCCTTGCCGGTCTAGGAATGGTAGAACGATGGGTTCGATGACGGTTTGGATGTACCGTGCACTATTCAGTGTCCCCTCGACGATCACCAGTGGTGTACGGCCAGTGTAGGAGATCGCTCCCCACACCATGATGCCGGGTGTTGGCCCTGTGTGCCTCGGTCGTATGCAGTCCTGATTGTGGCGCTCACCTGCACGGCGCCAAACACGCATACGACCATCATTGGCACCAAGGCAGAAGCGACTCTCATCGCTGAAGACGACACGTCTCCATTCGTCCCTCCATTCACGCCTGTCGCGACACCACTGGAGGCGGGCTGCACGATGTTGGGGCGTGAGCGGAAGACGGCCTAACGGTGTGCGGGACCGTAGCCCAGCTTCATGGAGACGGTTGTGAATGGTCCTCGCCGATACCCCAGGAGCAACAGTGTCCCTAATTTGCTGGGAAGTGGCGGTGCGGTCCCCTACGGCACTGCGTAGGATCCTACGGTCTTGGCGTGCATCCGTGCGTCGCTGCGGTCCGGTCCCAGGTCGACGGGCACGTGCACCTTCCGCCGACCACTGGCGACAACATCGATGTACTGTGGAGACCTCACGCCCCACGTGTTGAGCAATTCGGCGGTACATCCACCCGGCCTCCCGCATGCCCACTATACGCCCTCGCTCAAAGTCCGTCAACTGCACATACGGTTCACGTCCACGCTGTCGCGGCATGCTACCAGTGTTAAAGACTGCGATGGAGCTCCGTATGCCACGGCAAACTGGCTGACAGTGACGGCGGCGGTGCACAAATGCTGCGCAGCTAGCGCCATTCGACGGCCAACACCGCGGTTCCTGGTGTGTCCGCTGTGTCGTGCGTGTGATCATTGCTTGTACAGCCCTCTCGCAGTGTCCAGAGCAAGTATGGTGGGTCTGACACACCGGTGTCAATGTGTTCTTTTTTCCATTTCCAAGAGTGTATAAATTGTACTTTTGTATTTATGAGGTTACATTGAATTTGTTACAAAAATTTTGAATCTGGATTGCAACGATCATATCAAATATTTTAGAAAACACGGGAAGAAGGGAAATTGGATGGTAGTTTCCCATATCTTCTTTAGAGTCTTTTTAAAATAATGATATTTATATTTCTGCATATTTTAGAACATCCGGAAAGTAGCCTCCTTCAAGCGATTTATTAATTATTTCAGACAGTGGGTGTGTGATTATATTTGAAGCTACTTTGATTAACTAGAGGGCAACTCTAATGACAGGTTCACAACTGCCGTCTTCTCAGATAAAAAATAAAGGTAACTTAAAACTTGGAAGACAGAAGTTAATACACTGAAAGTACAACAAGTGATTAGTCTTCTGGTGGAGGGTGTATCTGTCTGTCATCAGGGTATGTCCAATTTCAGCTCTCTTAGGACAACTTGATGCAACTGGATTGGAAGAATGCCAGCTCATCAATAAGGAATGTTACTGGGGTGCACTCTGTTGTGTTTGTCCTACAGTTCTGTGCAGCAGACAAGGGGTATAGCTGGCAAGGAGCTGCTAGCTATGTTATGAAAGAGATGGAGCTTATTTAGCGTACTTTTTGTGACTGTGCATGGTACTCAACATGCATGTCAGATACTTTAATATTTTGTGTATTACTTGTGAATTCTGGCAGTGGCTAATGGCTCTGGATGACTTAGCTGTAGTTGTCATACAAAATGTGACAACACAATTGCATACCATCTTCACACAGCAATATTAGTTCTTGTAAGTAGAGAACAGGCACTTGAAATCATAAGCAGCTTACATTGAAGAAGATATGGCGTCCAACTAGATACCGAGCTCTCGTTTCCTGAATTTTTTGTACAGAGCTAAAATTTTATGCTGCTCATTGCTTTGCTTCACATGATTATTTATTTAAGCATATTTTATATATATCGTGTTGGAGGTATTTGATTTTACTTTCGTCTATGTTGATGCTACTGTGATCTGATTTTGATATTTAAATTTTGAGTGTGCTTTGAAGTCAGATGGTGGATACATATCTTTTGTCACAGGTCTTGAATGTAACATTTGGTTACATAGAGCTACTCAAGAGAAAGGGTGCTTCATTCAGTATTTATGAGGAACTTAAGGCTTCTGAGGACATGGATTTTCGATTTGCAGGAGAAGTCAATGCATCTGAATATGTTGAACGCCTTGTTGAAGCAATGCATTATTACCCACCTGAGGATTACCTGACAGGCAGTGAGCTCTACTTTGAATACGATCCAAAGGTCTGTGTATATGTCCAATTACCTTGTGCAATATGTGATTATAAATGAGAATTTTGTTTTACTTACGTTCTGTATCACATGTGTATGTTTGGTTTGTTTAATCATAATTGAGGCTCATGCTTTAAATACAAAAGTGCAAGTTAATAAAACTTCTTACTGCGAAACATGCACACAGTCTCTCTGTCTCATCCTTTCCCCACCTGTAAGCCCAACTAAAAATGAATTGTTGCGCTAGATGGAATAGGAAGATATGGGAAGACAAGGTGTAATGAAGAGGATATGGATAGAGTAGGAATTAGAGAGACCTCCCTCATTTGCATGTTGCACATATGAATGGAGAGAGGAGGTGGGGTCAAGTAGAGCAAACTAAACAGAGGCCATTAAGAAAACAAGGTTGAGGATGCAAGGTGATAACATATAAGTTAGCCAAAGAAGGTTGTAGGATGAGAATATAGAAGTAGCAAATATAAATAAAGTGAATGAAAGGAAAGAGTGTGAAGCATAAGGGATCTGTTTCTGAATGAGGAAGACTTTTGCAACATCTTCAGCATGTTGAGAGAGAAATTGCTTATCTTTGCATATATATATAGTATCACTGTGTGTAAAGACTGTAAGGAAGGGACTTCTTGATATTTAATGGGTGGTAATGATCAAAGTGCATATATTCGTGGTGGCTGATTGTACAGGGGGGAGAAAAAATGTGTCATGAAATTTTAATCCTGGATAGCCGATGTCAGTAGGAACCAAAATTACTAATTTTTAAACTACGGAAACTTGGCGCCATACGCTCTGATTGGCTGTGGGGATTGCCCTGTTGCCGTTCGTCGGTTGACAGGCAGCGCTGTGGTTTTTGGTTCCCACATACAAACGTTCCTCGCCCCGTCACTGCCCCAATGTGTTGAATAAGTCTTCCTGTTTGTCTCCACCTCACTGCCCCAATGTGTTGAATAAGTCTTGCTGTTTGTCTCCACCTCACATCATAGGCGTTCACATGTAAGCTTCGCTTCGGAGCATACACACGTCACCTGCGATTTAGTCATACAGTAAGCATTGCGGCACAGTATTCATTTGAAGAACAATGAGATATGGTTTTTGTTTATGGGCTATCTGACAGTAATGCGCATGAAGCTCGACGGTTGTGTGAGGAACAATACCCAACAAGACGCCACCCAAAACCACAAATGTTTACAGCAATTCACCGGTGACCTGGCAAAACATGCTCATTAGCGGGATATCTTGGTGATACTGGAAGACTTCGAACACAGCGGGATGCTGCATTTGAAGATACTGTTCCCTAGTGCTTCAAGGAAGCACCTACGACAAGTACTCAAGCGATTGCACACAACATGGTGGTCATTCATCAGTTAGTCTGGGAGGTTTTGAGGAATGACGGCTGGCATCCATTTAGTTCTCATCCTGTCCAAGACCTAAATCCTGTGGCGGACTATGAACACAGGGTAGGGTTTTGCCAGTGGTTTCTGAAATGTGTTGCACGAGATCCTGACTTCCCCACCATTGTGTTGTTTACCAATGAGTGCATCTTCCATCAGGATGGCCTTTACAACGGTCAAAACATTCATTACTGGGCAAGAGGAAGTCCTCACATCACATGTGTCCATCGACACCAGGAACGATTTTCGCTCAACATTTGTGCAGGCACTGTGGGTGACCATCTGATTGGGCCGGTCCGTCTACCTCCTTGACTTACAGGTGCAAATTACTTTCATGTTTTGCAAGAAACTCTACCCGGCTTGCTGGAAGATGTTCCCCTGGACATATGGCTACGTATGTGGTTGCAGCATGATGGGGCACCCTCACATAACAGTCGTCCTGTGCGCAGATATTTGAATGAACTCTTCGATAGCTGGGTTATTGGCAGAGGTGCTCATAGGTCATGGCCCAGTGATCGCCAGACCTCGTGCCATCAGACATTTTCCTTCCAGGTTCTAGTTCACCTGCCAGGATGTTAACCACGTAGAAACAAAGGGGAATTAATGGATCGCATTCCGCATCACATCAGGGCAATGCCAAGAATCTTTGAAAGAGTTCAGCAAAACACCGTTCAACGTTTCAGAGCTTGTGTCGCATCAGAGGGTTGCCATTTCGAGCACCTGCTTTAAGTAAACAATGTCTTAGCTACAAAAAAAGCCCTTTTCAGGGCCAACACTATTTGTAAAAGACTTTCTGTGTGCAAACTTACCAGCTGTTGATGGGTTTGTTCCTGGTACTTCTTATCATGAAACTACAATGGATGTGTCGGTACGCCAGCAGGTTTGCACCCAGAGTGGAAGGCTGGTGCACTACCACCGAGCCTCTGGCAGGCAAAGCATTCTCGGTCATGCGTTGTCCAGAGCATCCGGCAACAGGGCAATCCTGCGGCCAATTGGAGCATGTAGGGCCAAGTTTCCGTACTTTAAAAATTGTGTGTCGTCAACCTACACAACATTAGTAATTTTGGTTCCTACTGGCATCAGCTATCCAGGGTTAAAATTTCATCACACAAATTTTCTCCACCCTGTATATGAATTTATTAAACAGACGGAGGACAGTGTCCAGGAAGGCAGCTGATTGACCTGAAGTGAAGTGATTAGACAGAAGGTATTGAGGTTCTGGTGCAATGAAACAGGCTGTCTTAGCTGTAATATTCTAAAGATATTGTCACTGATTCTGTTAACCAGATGAGATGTGTAGGATTGTTAGGAAGACTTCTTCATACATCACACCAACATAATGAATTTGTCATGTTGGCCTAGCATATAATGAATTTGTTATCTTGACCTGATAGGAAGTAGACTTTCAAATGGAATTAAGTTACAGTCAAATGTTAGTTGTGCAGCCAGTGGTTTGAGAATGAATGCACTATTTCAAAACTTGTCACTATTAAAGATTATGTGCAACTCTGACAGGAAAGTAAATAAATAATAAAAACAGAGTGATAGCTTGAAAGCTTAAGCAACTGGCATGTTGTTGGCTTTTCTCATTTTCATTTATTGAAATTGTTGTACCTTTCCTAATTCACAGTCATTTCTCCTAGTAGTAATATTTTAACATATAAATAGCTACACGCACAGCAAACTTTAGTTGTTAAATTAGATACTCAAAAACTACAGTTTACAAAGATGATTAATGTAATTTCTTATTGTTGCACTTCAAAATTTAATTAACTTTTCAATATCAGAACAAGGATGTTTGGTTTCCAGGAAACGTATTTACTTGACAGTGAAAACCTTGATTATAAATTCTCAAAAGAAAGCTCTGAAAAGTTAATCCACATTTTTCTGTATTTTAATTTTAGGCAATAGAAGACTGTATAAGGCTGATGAGCCCAGATACAGTTAATGTACTAATACTGACAACAGATAGCTCAATTAATTTTGATAAAGAAGAACCATGGTTTAAAGCACGATATCGTTGTGACGGTGAGTGTATCATTGTAGAAAATTTTAGTGTCTCTACAATTCCGTGTGGGAAAGTTGTGATATACAAGAGTTTTATGCTGATTGATGTTATCATATTACTAGAGCTATATGGGCTTATTATTTCTGCAGCATGTAGCCACAGCCGTTTTTGTTTAACCATAGAGGAACCAGCTATCACAATTCTGTGGTCTAGTGCATGAACCTGTTAACCCAAAGAATTTTACTTCCGAAATATTTAATAAAATGAAAACTGGTAATATTTTGCTGCTGTTGCTCTGGTGTTTGTTGATGGTACTTTGCTCCTCCATCCAGACTAAAATTCTTGATATTGTTCAGATATCAATTGACACAGGTTCCACAGTTCCTTCAATTAAGCTGCACTGATTAGTAGGTGGTATTGGTGGAGAATGGTTAGACATGTTCTAAGTATATTACCTTTTTATGCTTGTTAAATCCTTTGCATTGTTCCATTTCTGGATTGTGTGAATATGCAATTCAGTGTTTTCCTGAATATGCAAAGCTGCATTTTCCTGATAAGTGGTGGATAATCATGATGCTTGGAGACTTTTGTATTTTCATAATGTTGTTATCAGTGTCTTTCTTCCTAAATATTAGACGGTTCTTCATATTTTCAACTGACATTAACTCAACCTGGGCCATCTGTTTTAATGAAAAGGCTGCTTCTTTTTTCATGTTTCTACTATTTTTTGCCAACCTTCTGGTGTATATACAGCAGGTATTTTTTTGTTTTCTTTTTTTCTGCAACACAAAAGTCACAGTTACAAGATAAGAATGTATGCACAGGTATTTTCCATTGTATGAAGTAATATCCATACATGAACAACAAAGTACCAAAAGGATACCAAATTCACATTTTTGTTTAGGCTTCTATGTGACTCTGACAAAGTGATTACCATAAGTGTTTCGCTTCTTTTGGTCGTTCTCATTGTTTGAGGTATATATGTAAATGTGACAGTACTTCCTGTGATCCCCAGCCAGCAATATGCTCGGATCACATATGCGTGTGGGATTCTTCTTTAGAGTTGTGGACTCAAAAGATTTTGTGATACTTGTGAGAATGTGTAGAGTTGTAGGCTGTGCTGTGTAACAAAAGTTGTTATGAGAAGTGTTTCACTTTCAGCAGCTTTCTCAAAATCATTTTTCGTTTGCATTTGGGCTTTTTCAGCTTTTTGAAGGTGCAGCCCTTCTTTACTCTGAGGATGGTCCTTTTCTCTGTTTCGTCCTAGAGA
Organism: Schistocerca piceifrons; assembly: GCF_021461385.2. NCBI lineage: Eukaryota > Metazoa > Arthropoda > Insecta > Orthoptera > Acrididae > Schistocerca > Schistocerca piceifrons. Next base: position 509,607,617 of record NC_060138.1, read on the forward strand.
CATTTATAGCAAGTCACACAGTTTACAAGTGTCTGAACTGAGTTTGCTGAAATGTAAATTAAATTCTGTTCTGAAAATGCATGTGAAGAAGGTGGATGTTTTTGGTTCTTGTGCATTACCAGTGGTTTCTTGCACAAGAGAAGGCTTAGCTGCAAATACACACAACCACTAGTGGCCTCTGGGGGTGAGACTGAAAACTGATATAACTCCATTATTTAGCAAATGATGACAGATGGCGTTAGCAGTCACTCAGTTGCATGAACTCAGTTTTTTGATGTGGGTCACAAGGTTTATACACTGGCCACAGAATTGTATTCATATTCAAAGAGTGTTAACTGATGATTGATTTTAAATTAATTTTCTTTTTGGTCCTTTAAAAATTTCCAACATTTTGTCCTTTTTTTAATTTAAGCAGATCCATTTGGTTTTTGCTACTGAGTAATTTTGTATGAGCTTGGCATTAAAGTTTATTCAAACTTAATCAATGGCCATTTTTCAATGTCAAATCATTTTTAAGAAAACTTTCTGTCAAAACTTAATTTCTTTGTTGTATTTATGTCCAACAGCAGAATTGAAACTTAAATATTGATATTTTGTACTATGATGAATGAATGATTAACTGATTGCTTACTAATTCTGTTTAAGATATTCCAACTGAGTGGATAGAAAACTGGAAGAACCAGGAACCACACACAAGTTTTGACCTACCAGAACCCAACATGTTTCTGCCAACAGACTTTGAGATTGTGGAACATGACGACCCAGTTCCAGGTGCTCCAGTATGCATACGAGCAGATGACTGGACAGAGGTGTGGTACAGACCGGATGACAAGTTCAATAAGCCTCTCACGTACATATATTGCAGTGTTTCTTCACCTATGGCATCAATCTCAGCTTGCAAGTTAGTACTCATCAACAATATGTAATCATTTTTTGTGGCAGAATTATTTAACTGTCTGGATCCTGAACGTGTGTGAACAAAGAATATTTAGTCATTAACTGCTGAAGAAAGGCCCTCTCCAGACTTCTCCATACATTACAGTCTTCAGTCAAATGCATCCCTAGTGCTTCTGGACATTTTGTAAAGTAATCTACCTCCCTTTCGTTAGATTGTACCGCAGTCTATTTCTGTCATTTGAAATCCAGCAGATTACTTCCTTGGCTCATTGACAATCCGGGGGCTTTGCATAATGCATCTCATCGATTTGTTTCAGTTTCATTATAGTCATAATTACATCTTATCTCCAAGTTGCTTTCGTATGCATTTATTGCTTACCCTGCTTCCTTATCCATTTATTTTTTTCTCATATCTCTTAGTTATTCTCATCATCCAACTCTCCATTGATTGCTAAACAGCACTGAGAACCTGTGTGTTATTTGCTTTAAGACTCTATTCTTGCTGCCATTAAGTCAGAACTGGTAAGGCTCTGTGGTGTAAATTTTTTTTTTTTTACAGATTAGTAATTTAGTTTTGACAACCCTATTTATTTACCAAAAACTTTCAGGCCCATTTGTACTCTTTTGATAATTTGGTTTGCTATCCAAAGAGTTGTTGTCTTCAACTGCCCTCAATACAGAAAACTCATAAACTGATTATGCAGTTTTCTCTTTAATATGTTTGTTATTCAGTGAAACGTAACATTCACATTTTTTACTTTTTTACTATATCTTCATTGTTTATGAGCCATGGCTGGACAGACTGCGTCACAAATACAATGTTTATCAACTAACATTTATACAACACCATATACAAAATTTATATTACAAATAAAAGAAAATATTTATGCAGTGCACAAAAACACATAGAACGTAGAGAAAATGAAATATAACTAAACAGGAAAGTAGAACTTCATAGCAGCAAATGAAACTACCATAAAGCAAAATGTTTACAAAACCATGTAGATCACACACATAAAGTTTCGTTTTGGCAAAATATGTACTTTAAGTAAAACACAAAATTAAATGTGCAGTTAACTAAGAACATAAAAAGAAGATTTAATTCATGCAAAATTATATATAAAACATAACAATATTTATTATTTTGTCCGTTCACTAGAACCACTGTTGAAAAACTCTTCCAAGGAATATAGTGGATGTTGTTTCAAGTTCTGAGCAATTTTTTTCCGAAATAATTCAGGTGGCAGGGATTTCACTTCTGGAGGCAGTTGATTGTACATTTTTAGGGCGACTGTTGGAAAGCTGTCTTGTGTGCTTGATAGGCGACACCTTAGCACTTCAATGTTCCTCTTACAACGAGTGTCATGATTATGTATTTCTTGTCTTATGCTGAAATTCCTTTGATTTTCTTTTATATAAATGAGGCAGAAAAACACATACTGGCTAAAAACAGTCATTATGCCTAGCCTGGTGAAAATGGGCTTACAGTGGTCCAGTTTTTTGCTAGAGGATATGATCCTGGTGTATTTTTTTTTTAAATAGCAACACATCTTTGCAGCCTGAGGAGTGTCCCCACAACAACAATCCATAGCTAATGTGGCTGTGGAAGAGTCCATGGTGTAAGAAACTGGTCAGTTATCACCCTCTTCAGCTTCCTCAGGAGGTATATCACACGAGAAAGTTTGGTGCATACATATGCAGTGTGATCATTCATGGAGAGTTTGCTGTCAATCTTGAAGCCCAGTAGTCTGACAGTCTCCATGTTTTCTTGCTCTTCAATGTTGGTTGGACTGCATATCAAATGTTGGGTTTTTTCTTCATTGATCGTCATTTTATTTATGATGAACCATTCTTTTATTTCTTCAAACATAGAATTTGATGCACCAAGAGCTTCTGCGGCTGTATGTCCTTTGGCAATAAGGGTAGTGTCATCTGCAAACTGCAACATTTGTCTATTACAGCTCGTATCATTGACATATATGAGGAATAGGAGAGGTCCTAAGACTGATCCTTGGGGCACTCCATGTTCTAGTTTTTGTTCAAGAGAAGTTGCTCCGTGCATTGATACTACCTGCTTTCGGTTTTCCAAATAAGATTGGAGTGTTGATAGAACAACACCTCCAACACCATAGCATCTTAACTTGGCTATTAGTGTTGTGTGTGAGATGCAATCAAAGGCTTTGCTGAGGTCACAGAGTGTCAGTGCCACACTCTCTCTCTCTTCAAAACTCTGTCGAAATGTTTTTAATAAGTCCAGTATGGCTGTCACTGTTGATCTCCCTTTGCGGAATCCGTGCTGATGCTTTGGAATAAGTTGTTTTCCTCAAAGTAATTCAGTATCTGCAAGTGCATCACAGACTCAGTAACTTGGGCTATTACTGGTACCACTGAGATTGGTCTGAAGCTGGACACCTCGCATGGATCCCCCTTCTCATATATTGGTACTGTGCGCGCCAGTTTAAGGAAGTCTGGGAAGACACCAGAAGATAGACATTTGTTTGTTACTATGGCTAGTGGCTGAGCTAATTCCGCAATAATTTTCTTTAGCAGTGTGCAGGACATGCCATAGATGTCTACACTTTGAGTGTTTGTAGGAGTTCACAATTTTTATCGTGTCTTCAGGGTGTACTTCCTTCCAGTTTTTAATACTGCAACTGTCTGCATTTATTATGTTTGCAGTCAGATCTAGGTCAGAGTGTGTAATTTCACTCACTGTCTTTCCACTATTCTGACAAAATATTCATTGAAGTCATCAGGGCTACATGAATTTAAGCAGGAGGTTCTTTCTGTTCTCATTTACAAGATTCCAGGCAGCTTTACAAGGATTTTGGGCCTCTTTATTGTATGTGTCATTATATTTCTTTTTTGCATCCTCTACTGCCTTCCTATAAGCTTTTTTGGCTTTTAGGTAGTTGTGGTGATGTAATTCTTTAGCTGGAATGTCTAAAGCTGATTTCATTCGGTCCTTGCACATTGTTACAATACGCTTCAATTTGTTGAGCTCGGGTGTGTACCATTGTTTCACATTGATAACTTTCTGCCTGCCTTGTGATTTGTCCACAGGATTCTTCACTGGTCTTACTGGAAACATGTCATCAAATATTGCTTTTAAGGTTTGGAGCAGACATAAGAAAGAATCACTGCCTACTAACTCTGCAATTTTTTGCTGCCAGTTTACACAATACAGAGCTTCTTTGAGATCATTTAGTCTCTCTTCTTTAACAAATCTTCTTCTGAATGAGTAGTTTGAATGCCATGTGCTTATCTGCAGCTTGCTCCTCATACTGGTTTCCATTACTAGCGCACAGTGATCTGCTATCATAGGTTCAACTACACTGAATTTATAGTCCCAGATGTTGAGTTGGTGATTATGGTATCCAGGCACGCACCACCTCTTGTTGGGAGCTTATTTGCAATAAACAACCCATAACTGGCAATTAGTCTCATAAAGACCCCCCTCTCTGGCATCTCCATCACCTATGTGTGTGTTGAAATCTCCACACAGTGCGATTTTTGACTTTAGGCGTGTTAGGTAACGCAAACAGTTCTCCATATGTCCAATAAAGTTCTCAAAGTTACCATCTGGTGAATGGTACACAGCAACAACAACTAAATCAATATTTGTTTATAACAGTGCAGCTAATTCAAGATCAAAATCCACACAAAAACTGCTTAAATCAATTTCCTAGATGTTATGATCTCTGTTGGCATACACAGAGACCCCACTGCGGGTTGCAGTTCTTCGAAACCAAGCACTGGCCATGTCTAAGTATTCAACAGATTTATAGAAATCACCTTCTGCTTCAGCTAGCCAGTGTTCACAACTACATAAAACATCTGGTTTAATTTCTTCTATAAAAATGATAGGAGATCCAGTTTGGTTCTTATGCACTGCACATTTACATTTGTAATGATTATAGGCATATTGTTTTCAGTACTAGCAACATTCTTGTACAGTGATCCTTGATCCTTGTTTTTAATTTCATAATCTATTTTATTGGCATAATGGTTGGTCTCTGGAACAAAAAACGCTTAATTACAACATTTTTGGGCTTTAGATGAAAGTCTACACCAATCTTAAAACTACTATTTACACCCTTAGATTCCAATTTTTCTACGTGAAAGTTGCTATGACCTGGTAGGATTTTCTTCAAAAAGTTAATTACGTTTTCTGCCGTCGTTCCACTTTTCACCTTTCCTAAATGAAACCATGCTCTCTTTTCCCCATAGGACTTATGGTGGAAAATGTGGGAAATAACTTTTTAAGCAGTAAAAGTTATGTATAGGATCCCCTCTTGCATTATCATAGTTTATGTATGATAATAAGTATATGATAGGCACCAAAATACTCATCAGGGACTTGCTTATTATCCAGTCAAGATTGTCTCTATTTTGAACTATGTTTAGTTGCTGACTCAATTTGAACTGGTAACTGTCTGGGAAGTAGAAATATGTGACTTAATTTCGTTCATCATAATCAATGTATTTGGAAAGCCTGCACTTGTGTATTCATTATTTAAATAAAGAAACACTACACCTGCTAAACATTTTTCATCCTTAGCTTGATGATTTCTGAGAATGTTTTCTCATTGTCAAGCACAAATATGTACATAAGTATTTCGTGTGATGTTTGCATATGTCTCACTCTGCATCTCTTGCACTGTAGTCATCTTTTTGAGGCTATAAGGTAGTGTGCCTCCTCCCTTATGCAGAAAACCACACTAATCACCACTCACGTTGATTGTATGTGAAATATCACAAAAAATATTTATGTTAAAATTTGCATTTCACAATGAGAATAAATTCTTCAAATACATTTTGCTAAGCCTGTAAAAATACCTAACTGAAGCAATGCATCCTTACTTAAATCAGTAACATTTGAACAATGCATAAAGTGTGAAGGTCTTAACTAAACTTCAGGAATCCAACCAACGAAACACCCCAAATAAGCATTGGAGGTGTTATGACAATCACAGTGCTCATGAAGTTGTGCATGCACAGTAGAGATAGTTTGAAAACTGTTGTGATTGGCCATTGTTTGAGTAAAAGTAGCTACTTCCATCAGCCACCATGCCGAGTAGAGCTTGGCAATGACAGGAGATAAAGTATGAATTTTTCTGACATTTACTGATTGAAATCTGTTGACTAGTGTGCCCTGGTGTCAAGCAACTTAACTGTGTAACTTGTGTAAACACTACTTGAAGGCCAACACCATGCCAGTGTCATTTTATGTCAGTTACTTCTGTTATTTCCCCTGAATATTGTTCCATAAAGCTAAATGATGGGAAAATTATAATTAACACAAAATTGGATGTGAATTAACATTGTGAATGTAGGAAATTTATGGAAGTGATAAAAAGTGTCGTAAATGGTGGGAAAACATTAATTCGAGAATCTAAAAGTGGGGTTATACTATATATGACAAGTAAAAACTGTGTTCTACACTGAGATTTGAATCTTGATCCCCGTTTTTCACGGCAGTGCACTACTAATTACGCCAGGCCCTTCCAGCTCAAATGCCTGTTTGTTGGCAGCTGGGACCGTGTTGGCAGTGATTAGCAGGGTTCAGCAAGCAGCTGATGCATGGGTAGTCGGACAGCTGGACTATAGGCTGTGTGACTGTGTGTTCTGTTGACAGTGAATGTGTGCAATGGGGCCACATGGTGGGTAGCTTGTACTTCCTGCAGGTGAGATGACAGGCATTTGTGGGTGCCAGTGGCCAGTGGGGCAGTAGTGGAACAGTATGAACTAAGCCTTTCAAGCATACTTCAGTCTTTTCTCTGCATCCTGGGACCAACTGTATGGAGCTCACAATGATGATGTTAAACTGGAGAGAGCTCTGGGCATCTTTATTGGCCAAAGACCTGCTGCTGAAGTGTGATATCTAATTGGGTGTTGTGTGGTTCCTTGGATTCAGTGTGAATGAGTTACATGTGATATCTACATGGGTTTTGTGTGATTCCAGCTGGCTCTACATGATTTTCATAAAATTGACAGCCAGCAGGCTGATTTCAGAGAAGGCGTCAGCTAGGGAGCTGATATTTGTTGCCCTTGCTCCTGAGGACATCATTTGACAGTAGTGATACCATCTTCTATGCTTCTTTGTGACGCTGGCTCCTGCCCTTTCCAAACTCTGAAGAGTCTGTCTTATGGTGCTGTGACACCGACACCTCTCAAAGAAAGGATATAGCAAGGAGTTCTGCCTTTTCCACAGCCTCAAGATTGTTGCTAAGAATGAATTCTTTTACTTTCTGATAAATGTCCACTCCATTCATTACCTTTGAGAAGTGAAAACAGTTTTAATAATCAAACATAATTCCTGGAGAAAGCTATCCAAGAATAGTTGAATGAATTGAACTGACATAATACTCTTAATGGAATCGGTCCTTAAATTTGAATACCTTACTTTCACGGATGATCTAAAATTTAGAGGACAGGATTACACATTTCTTTTGAAAATAAAGAGAAATGAACATAGATGCAAAAGATCCAACATGGACAGTGAAGACTTGCAGGATGACACCAGGTGAACACAGAAGTTCAAGTAACTAGGCAAGATTTTCAACCCAAGTGCCAGTGAGAGGCAGCAGTTGAAGAAATCACCAGATAGATGGAGACAGTACTCATACTCTGCCAGGACACTTGCTAATCCAGATCCCTGTGTTATTGTGATAAATTGACATGCTACAGTAACTTAGCTAAAGCTGAATATTTATATTCTGCAGTGACAATTGCCAGAAAAGGACTCTCAGAAATAAATGAAAGGAAAGTAAACTTTTAAAGAAAATCCTGGGTCTCTAAAAGAAACAGCAGATGAGTTTACATAATTATCATTTAAGATCAAACAAAGAGTTATGTGAATAGTTTGTAAGATCTCAACAACAATGAATAAAGAAGGCTAAAAATAACAGAAAATCTTGCTAATAAGGAATTGATTTAGTAATAGAACAGAAATGCACATATCTCATTGGTTAAAGAAGTACATAAGGACCTAGGGAAGTGTGCAATCAGTAAAGAAGGTGCAGGAAACAGAGAAGGGGTTTAGAGCAAAAACCACTGGAAGTGATAGACCTAGCTGACTTCTTTCCCTGTCCTTCCCTAATCCGATGAGGCCGCAACAGATTTTTCTCAGAAGAAGAGTGAAAATGATTTATTTAGAAAATGTAAGAATATTGGAAGAGAGAAGAACTCAAGAAGTGATGGAAATTATGTGATTGTAGCCCATATGTGGCTAAAATGACGAAATGAAATAAAAATGTAAATCTAATGCAATCAATGCAGCATATACTCAATAGAGAGCAAAAGACTTATTTCTCAGTAACATCACCGGAGTTGAATGTAAGCCACCTCTTTAAACAATTGGGCATACTGGCAAAAGCATTGCAGTACATTTACTCTGTTATGTAGCTTGTTGTTAATAGTCTCAGTTCAAGAACAGCAGTGGCATTCATATATGTGATACTGTTAGGATAAATGATTTATATTATTCTTTACTGAGACTGAATGAAGTATACAGAGATATCTTTGACTACCTAACCAGTATTATAAAAAGAATTTAATACATAATAAATTCAGAATGTGTGTGTGTGTGTGTGTGTGTGTGTGTGTGTGTGTGTGTGTGTGAGAGAGAGAGAGAGAGAGAGAGAGAGAGAGAGAGAGAGTGTGACTGACTGAACATAGTTAAATATAAATTACTGGAAAAAAGTGTTTTAAGCCAATTACGTAAATAGTTATCATGTTGCCATTCAAATATACAATAACTGTTTAATTGTAAAACTGCCTCATTCTATTTCCCTGAGAGAGGTTGCAGTCATGATCCATGATACAAGCGAATAACTAAATTAAAATTTCTGTTATATCCTTTTTCATGAAAGCACAAGTCTTCAGCATCATAGGAAACTCTTTGCAGGGTGTAAGACGGAAAGTACAGACACAAATGACCAGTTGAAGCTTTGAATGGGACCACTAAGACATGCTTGGATGGTATAATGGGTAGCATACTATCCATGAAAGACATGGATACGTGTTTGAATACCGGTTTGGCACACATTTTTGACTAACCACACATAAGCAACACATCCCACACTCAGCAGAAAATAAGACAGAAAATAAGACAAGTAACCCCTGACCGAGCAAGGTGGCTCAGTGGTTAGCACACTGGACTCACATTTGGGAGGATGACAGTTCAATCCCACGTTCGACCATTCTGATTTAGTTTTTACGTAATTTTCCTAAATCATTCCTGGCAAATGCTGGGATGGTTCCTTTGAAAGGGCACAGCTGATTTCCTTCCCCGTCCTTCCCTAATCCGATGAGACCGATGACCTCGCTGTTTCATCTCTTCCCCCAAACAACCCAACCCAGCTAACCTGTATATTGATTACGCACTGCTCTTGTTTTATTGTAATTGATTTTTAGTTGCACTTCCAAACTTGCTGTATTAAGTTCTTCCATTAGTTGTTGATTTTTTCTGTGCTGATAGAAATAGTGTACTGCAATAATCACCAAAACGAAGGCTACTTAAGTGTATGTTCCATTAACACACATTCTTTCTTCAGTGTCCCAGTTCAGTCTCCTTGAAGCTTCCTCGAGGGCAACTGAATGTAATGTCAGTAATATAGGATGTCCTTTTCTGATGTCAGTCAAGGTATTCACAATTGCAATTATGGGCAACCATCAATTGTATAACTGAATGATGACAATGAAAATTTTTGCCAGACTGGGACTTGAACCCAGGTTTTCCACTTATCACGAGATGTTGCTGTACCATTAGGCCATCCAAGCATGTCTCATGGCCAGACCGAAACTTCCATATGCCATCAACCATGTGTCTACAACCTGTACTCATATATCCACTATGCATATTTGTGTTCAGGTGAGACCTTTTACTTGAAAGTTGTTTGCCTGGTGTTCGCGAGTAAATACAGTATTGCAGTGCATGTGATATCCTGACTTATGGTACTTCATGCATGTCTAAAGGAAAATGGCATCATATTTTTCCACCTACACCAGAAAGTGACTTTAAAGTAAAATGTCTCGTGTGTACAGGGATATTCATAATAGATGTAGCCTGAGTACAGGGTGTAGACACATGGTTGATGACATTTGGAAGTTTGGGTCTGGCCAAATCATGTTCAGATGCCTAATGGTAAAGTGAACATTTATGATAAATGGGAAATCTGGGTTCCAGTCTCAGTCCGGCACAAATTTTTATAGTTGTCATTCCATTCTGCAGCAGATAGTTGTCCACATTTGCAATTGCGAATACATTTCATGGATTTATGATGCTTGAAGTTGCCACAGTGCCTGTTCTCGTGGATATGGATGCATGTACAAAGAAACATTACGTTGTAATCTGGAATAATACAGACAATATCATATTTTCTGACTTCTGTTGTAATTCAGAATTTCCAAAGACCTTGTGAACTCTGCAGAATATATGCAGCAGTGTTGAAATTACCACCAGTGTGCTACCATAGATGAATCAATGCCAGGTTTCTCAAGGACTGTTAGTGCAGATCTACTTGAAAATGGATCAAGAGCTTTCCCAAAATCTGTGAATATTAACGATTATTTATACTCATTGCTTGGGTCAGTAATTTCATTTACAACTTGCAAATAGTCTGTTGTGTTAATCCAGTTGTAAATCTTGCTTGGTTTGTGTAATAAAATCCAATATTTTGTCTATGCCACTGGTAATCATCAAATGCTTGTAGAGAGCATGCAGACAAGTGTAATGTGCTGCAGATATATAGAAAGAAAGATCCTTTATAATTTAGCTACAATATAGCAGGTCAGCAACTGGAAGCAGTTAATTCCATAAATTATCTGGGAGTAGGCATTAGGAGTGATTTAAAATGGAATGACCATATAAAATTAATCATCAGTAAAGCAGATGCCAGACTGAGATTCATTGGAAGAATCCTAAGGAAATGCAGTCCGAAAACAAAGGAAGTAGGTTACAGTACACTTGTTCGCACACAGCTTGAATACTGCTCACTGATGTGGGATCCATACCAGATAGGGTTGATAGAAGAGATAGAGAAGATCCAACAGAGAGCAGTGCGCTTCGTTACAGGATTGTTTAGTAATCGCAAAAGCGTTACGGAGATAATAGATAAACTCCAGTGGAAGACTCTGCAAGAGAGACACTCAGTAGCTCGGTACGGCCTTTTGTTGAAGTTTTGAGAACATACCTTCACCGAGGAGTCAAGCAGTGTATTGCTCCCTCCTACGTATATCTCGTGAAGAGACCATGAGGATAAAATCAGAGAGATTAGAGCCCACTCAGAAGCCTACCGACAATCTTTCTTTCCACAAACAATACGAGACTGGAATGGAAGGGAGAACCGATAGAGGTACTCAAGGTACCCTCCGCCACACACCGTCAGGTGGCTTGTGGAATATGGATGCAGATGTAAGTGTAGAATTTCATCTCTTTTTGTTGATAGCTGTACATTATGTCAGCACAGCTAAAGAAACATGATCATATTTTGTCTTGTTCATTTACTTAGTGTTTTTAATAAAATTTTCTTCAACCTCCTCAGGTACTGCCAAAGATATATTTTGATTAGTTCTGCATATTTTCCCTTGCTCCTCTTGTTTTTTGTTTGAACTCTTGTGTATCCTTAATGACCTACAGTATATTATGCTGTTTGCCTTATTAATTTTATTAAATAGTTGCCCTTTTTATCTTTGCCTGTGTAGTATCTGTCTTAGAAGATACTGAACTTGTTGCTTAGTTTGAGCTGGTATGTGCCCTGAATATTAAATAAATTTTCATAATTTGTATTCCTTATTTCCTGTCTTGTGTTTATTTGTTTCTAGGTTTATATCTACTTTTACTTTGGATCTTAATAGTTCCTGATAACTTGAAATTTTGAAGAGATCGAGTACTGTCACATCCTGTACAATTTATTTATTGTTCAATGAACTATGTTCTGCTTCAGTTTCAATTCCAGTTGGTCATTTGCAGATTACTTGGAGATATATTTAATTTACATTGGAGCAATGAGAAGTTACTTGAACAATTTATTGAGAAGTAATTGTGTGGTTCTTGAAATTTATGTATTTTATTTACCCTTGTGCCAATGGCATTGCCACAGTGGTAACACTAGTTCCTGTCAGATCACCAAACTTAAGCACTGTTGGGCTGGGCTAGCACTTGGATGGGTGACCATCCGGTCTGCCGAACGCTGTTGGCAAGTGGGATGCACTCAGCTCTTGTGAGGCAAACTGAGCAGTTACTTGATTAAGAAGTAGAGGCTCAGGTCTCATAAAGTGGCATATGGCCGGGAGAGCGGTTTGCTGACCACATGCCCTCCATATCCACACCCAGTGATGCCTGTGGGCTGAGGGTGACACGGTGGCTGGTCGGTACCATAGGGCCTTCATGGTCTATTCAGGTGCAGTTTAGTTTAGTTTAGTTTTTTATCACACCGGTACATCAGGGTGAATAAATTACAGTGATCGGTTACTTCTCTATTTGTATAACATAAATTTGTGATAGTAGAAGAAAATTGCAAATCATTTCTTACACTTTCCATTAGAACTATTAAATTTTCACAAAGACAGAAAATAATTACAGCCTAATTAGTGTTATTTCTGTAGAACTTTGAAGGAAAAGAGTGAAGTATGGACTGTTGTATGACAAAAGACATTCATTCATAATAATGAGGAAAAATTGGACAGTGACTGTCGTACACTTTTGTACCGTTCTTTGCATGGTACGAAGAATGAAGTGTAATGTGTATGGGAACATAACTATTTCGTATTAAAACTATCTCCATCCGTGGATCACAGTATTGTACTGTAGTGACCATTTATGGGCATATTAATGTGAGTCTGAGTGGTGTATTGCAGCTGGGCTGACAGCTGGTGAGCACGTGATGTTGTCACAGTAATAACTCTATGAGGCTGATGAAATGTTATGAGGCAAGCTAGCTTATTGAAACAGCGAACTCAGCAGCACTGCAAAGACTATTGCAGCAAGGGGCAGGGCACATTTCCACCCGTATAATGACAGTGGTGTTTTAGGATATGTGACTGATAGTGGTGCATATGCACAAGTGCACCACTACCAACGATAAGAACTAGAAATTTTTGTAATGGAATTATTCTTAGTCTTGCATCTCTTCCTGGACGATAGGGCTGTACTGGATGAGGCACATGGATTTGCTTGCCAGACGAGGCACGTGGACTTGCCAGTAGATGTCGCTGATTCAAGGGTATGGCACGCCAACAGCTCTACGCACCAAGTCCCTCCCCAGACTTAGCTCCACGTTGCAGCAGACCTCACCAGGTCATCTCCAGCAGCGTAGCTGATTCTTCTTTAGGAAGCAGCGAGTTGCACCCCGTGCTCATTAGACATCATCCACCATCACCAAGTCGGTATCTTAGCATGATGGGCAACCACTGACGTGATGCACAGCTGGACGTCCCTCAGGGTCATAACAGATAAGTCATCATCGAGTATATGCTGGTGGTGCATGGGCTGTGTGGATGGCTCACATAATGAGGCCACCAGTGCTCAGTTGAGCTACTGTGTCAGCATCATTGAGCATGCAGTCAGCCAGCCTAGCAGAATTCACCTGTCAGATGGGCACTGATCTGGTGTATCAAGCAGCGCATATACGGCAATAAAGAAGTGGACAGAAGGCGCATTTCCAGAGACAGTGTCGGGAGCCACAGGAAAATAAAGGAAATTGGATGTACCGGCAGCAGAATTTTGGTAAGGACATGGGGGTGGACCAAGAGGCGGTAAGCAATCGGTAAATGACCTAAAGATGTTCCTGTTAAAATTAGGTGCAATGAATACGTGTGTAGAGGTGGACTGCGCAGTGATAGGTGTTGTAAGAGGTAAAGAGTGCAGGATTTTGTTGGACTCAGGGGCACAGATGTTGGTTGCCAGTGTAGACTTAATGGGTCAAAGGCAACACAACCCACCACTCTGTATGTTACATGTAGGTTAATATAATGCTTTATTTACAAGAAAATTTACTTAACTGGGATAGAGATCATGTTCTGTGGTACAAGCTCATCCATAAGAGTCCTCTTGCAGACAGTATCGGTAATCTTGTTATTACAAGCTTTATTCCCACTGCTGGTGAGGTACACCAATCTGGTCGCTATGTACTGTAATAACCTGAGTGAGTCAGTGAGGCCTTCCGGTCAGCGGCAGCAGCAGCCTAGATATGCGCTACTGAGAGGACGTTGGCAGCAAGTTGCTTGTCAGTGTGTCTCTGGCCTCTCTCTTGATAGGTGCACTTGATCCTGCACCTACTATCTATCTTCGTGCTACATCTATGCCAACCAGTTTGCTGGCAACAACTTCTGCCATCACAGAAGCTTTTGTCAGTGTGGAACTGTTGCGAGAGGTATCTAGCCTGTTGTGCAAACCAGTTAAACCACGTAAAATTGCAGTACGGCTTGATTTGTATGATTGTGTGCCAGGTGTCACCAGGAAGTCGCTTTAGTTGAATGTGGAGTCCGCTCTACCTGTGGGTATATTATATGCTGTAGAGCCTCTGGAGGAGAACAGTATTCTGGATTCAGCAAGTTGTTTTATTAACCCTTCAAGCCGGTACTTTCCGGGCGCATGCCTAGCCTACTGGCGGTAGTTTATATGGCTGCCTGGCCCCAGAGTGCAGCGTTTCAGTGAAATTGCTCTAGGATGGGAATTACTTGTTCAAATGTTACCAAAATTTCAGCAATTGGTATTAATACATATTTATTACGATTAAAACATACATTGTCACTTAAAATGAATTTTGAGTGTGGTATATTTTGAAACAATCTTCGAAACAAAGTCCTACACCACAGTCCTTGCACCAGAACGATGTTTCTTTATGTTTCCCTGTCTTCTTGCAGCAGACTGCACATCTCTTTGTAGGCTTACTCTTCTTCTCTGTGGGTGGAATCTTCTCAATAAAATGTCTTGCTGCGAGCCGTTCAGGCACAGGAGTTTTTGAAGGTCGCCCACATCGAGGTGAAGTTACATTCTTCCCGTGAATTTCCAGCAATCGTGTTATGAGCAGAAGCCTGAAATTTAGATGCGTTTCTTCCGTTGTTTTTTCGCTAGCATTGTAAACAATAAAAGCATTGTGCACTGCAACATTCATCAGCCTTCTAAACATTTTCATATACCACTTCACACCTTTCTTCCTTTCCACGAGAAAAGGTTGTAGTTTCTGATCCTTCAAATCTACACCACCCATAAAACTATTGTACTCTTTTATGCACTAAGGCTTTCTTATCTCGTTGCCCCTTTTGGTTGCCGTAACAACTGCATCATTATGAAATGTAGAAATAAAGGCAACCTGCTTTTTATCCATCCATTTCATTACCATTACGCTGTGTGAATGATATGCTACTAATTCACCTTTCTTCAGTTTTGCACGTCTCAAGGCATCAGGTATATTCTTCCTATTCAATCGAAGTGTGCCAGCTACATTCATACCTCTTTCCTTCAGGAAGTGGCACAAAAGGATGCGATTATAATAATTGTCCATCCAGAGCATATGGCCTAAGTTGAAAAGAGGCTCAACAAGCTTAACAACAATCTGACTGGTTTTCAGGGTATCTGCAGAAAGAAATTTTGTTTCTATTTCTGTGGAACTTCCTGCATAAATAATAAATTGCCATAAATAACTTGCGGAAGATTCGCAGATCTCATAGAACTTTATGTCAAACTTCGCTGATTTTAGAGGCAGATACGTTTTTATTGCCAGCCTTCCTTTCCATAACGTTAGAGATTCATCAACAGAAATGTTTTCTCCCATTTTGCACGTATTTTTAAATGTATCATTCAAGTGCTGAATGTCGGAACCCAACTTGAACAATCTCTTATTGTCTTCAAATGTATTCAGTTTGCCTTCAAATGTATTCAGTTCTTCATTGTTTACAAAGTGAAGGAATCTGCAAAGTAGCTCAAACCTGTCTTGTTGTAAACTCTGGTAGAAAATCGGCATGTTCAGAAGCGGATGCTTGCTGAAATACGACTTTATGGATGGCTTCTGAATAATTACCATCAACATCTGCAGTGCAAAAAACACATAAAGCTCATCTTTGTCAGTACCAACCAGTTACGTAGCCAAGAACGAGGTTGTAGAACAGTCTGTTTTTGTATATAATCTGCAGCATAACGGTTAGTTTCACACACAATTGTTTCTACGATAGTTTCCCTGAAATACAGCTTGAACGCTTCAGCTGCAGAATTTATCTGTTATCACAGGTCCACATTTACCAACAAATGGTGTTTTCAGAGAGACATAAGAGCTGTCAACTTCTTGCCATTTCCAGTCTTCTTCATTCCGTGCGCGTTTCACTGGTGCGCTTTGTTTGATGTCATCGTCACTATCCGCCATTTCTTCTCCACTTCTTCCGGGTGTTTCTTCCAAACAGTCAAAATTACTTCCATCGTCAACGTCTAGATCACTCCCACTGTCATTTATACTGTCTAAACCATTCGTTGGTTCATTGAGAATTGCGAGAATTTGCTCTGAAGTAAGACCACGCGAAGTGTTTGGCTGCATCGTTTTGCATTTGAGAGTGTTGCTCAGACTGTAAGATACAATACGTTATTTCTCCCGACTGCCTCACTTCATGACAAAGATCTTTGAAGCAGAGCAGCACAGATATGTCTGTAGTTAGCTGACGAAGTAGTATCGGCTGTCGTCAACAGATGGCAGAGCAATACAGTTTTACCTACAAGACTGCAACTGGCGAGTATGTGGTCGGGATGCCACCAGTGCGGACATTTGCAGTGCGCGAGTACGTACTCGGGCTCCCGGCTTGAGGGGTTAAGAGAAGTGTTGTATGCATACAAGAGAGATATGGAGGGAGAGGGGTAACCATAAAGGTAGATAACTTTCGCACTGAAGAAGTGAAGGAAGGAGGCGTTGATAGTGAGTTTAGACATGCTGTTTGAGGATGAGTGGTGCTCAAGGAGTGTGAACCACAAATAGCTGCAAGCTGCCATTAACACTGCATTATGTAGGAAATTGGAGCAACTAAAGGGAGTGGAGGCAGAGTGGATGGAATAATTGCTGTTCAAATTTGAGGATTTATTTTTTCCACAGGGTCTGCTGCCAGCAACACCTGTGACTCAACACGCAACACCAACATGGAACGAGTCACATGTGCGAAAGCATATCGCATTGCTAGGTATTTGCAATCAATTATGGAAAATTTTATTAACCAGCAGATAGCTGATGCGATAATAGAAGAGAGTAGTGGTTCATGGCATGCAGGAATCGTGCTCATACCAAAAAGTCTGTGTGTAGGGTTCTAGACCATACAGGTTCAGCTGTGATTATTGTCACCTGAACGGCAAGACTGTAACAGATGCGCACCCCATCCCCAATGTTATTGAAAAGATAAATAACTTGGGATAATGTGTGTACTCGTCGATCATGGGTTTTGAAGAGTGATTGCCATCAATTGGAAGTTGTTTGTGAAGACCCATTGAAGACAGCATTTTCGGTACCATGGGGGCACTTTCATTCAAGAGAATGTCGATTAGATTGAAAAATGTGCCTGCAACATTTCAGAGATTATTAGACAATGTGTTGAAGGTTTGAAATTGCATCACAGTGTCTAGGTTACATAGACAATATCATCATATTCTCAAATGTTATGGAACAGCTTTGACAATGTGTGAAGGAAATGTTTTAAGAGATTGAAGGCTGCACGTCGAACTTTAGAAGTACCATTTTGCATTAGAAGAGCTAGGCTATTTAGGCCATGTAACTGGTAAAGATCTGAGGATATACCTGAGGCTAGTGTAATTTGTATGAGAGTCCCACTGCCTTAAAGCCTATTAAGGAACTGCAATTTTCTTTAGGAATCTCAGAGTACAACAGGAATTTTGTGAAAGGGTTTGCTGACAAAGCATGACCATTTGTGCAGTTGCAAAGAACAGGTGTGAAATTCATGTGGACAGAGCAGTGCCAGGGTGTATTTGAAGAAATTATAGAGAGTTTTGCCATCAGCCTGGTTCTAGTGTTCCATACTTCCAGAAGGAGTTTATCCTTTTATGTGACCCATCTAATCGTGCTTTGGGCTGTGTTTTGAGCCACGAGATTAATGGTGAAGAGCATTGTGTAAGCCTATGTGTCAAGAGAGCCAAATGCACCAGAGGAGAACTGTTCAACAACAGAGGAAATGTTGAGTCTTATTAATGGTTCACATATGTTAGGTGTTATCTTTATGAGAAAAATTTTGCACGTGACTGACCATGCTGCTTTGAACTGATTATTGGGACTGATGGACCCACCTTAAAGGCTGACAATATGAGCCCAGAGACATAGTGAGTTCTACTGTGAAGTAGTACACAAGCCGGGAAGAAAAATGGAATGCAGATGCATTAAGCAGGAAGGTTAGCAGTGGTGAAAGTTCTGGGTCATGATCTTGCAGAGTGGCATGCCGTAGAGGGCACTGACAGTGACTTAAATAATACTGGACACAATCACAGTTTAGTACACATGATGGATTTTTGGGCAAGGAAATGAGGGTGGTACTGCAGGTAGTAGTACCAATGAACTTTAGGGAGGAGACTTTAAAGGAAGCATATGACCATGTTATCTGGTCATGGAAGTTGCAGAGCAAGAAAATGGAGAGGGGCGAAGAAATACTGATGGAGAGAAGGAAAGTGGGTGTGGATCAATACATGAGGTATTGGGTACAATGTGCTCAGCAAACTGACTTGTATCATAAATGAGTCCATTTCAGTGGCTACCACAAGCAGCAAAACCATTTGAAATGCTTGGGATTGTTGTGACTGATTTATATTAACAATAATAATCACTTTTCTCGTTATGTGGAGATGGTTCTGTGCCAATCAAGCAGGCAGTGACAAACGTGCAGGCAATGGCTAACAACTGGATATTAAAGTTTGAAATGGCAGATACAATAAATATGGTCCAGGGTACGAATTTCAAGTTGGATTAGTGAAGGAGCTGTTTCGATAATTGCATGTGAAGTTAAGAACTAGTCCTCTTCATCCACAGGCCAATTATAGAATGGAATAGATTCGTAGTACAGTTGGGAAAATATTAAGTTACTATGTGAAAGCAAATCATATTGATTGAGATATATGTTTAAGGTATTTCATGCGAGTATGTAATTCAAAAGTACACTTGAATTCTGGAT
This sequence comes from Schistocerca piceifrons, assembly GCF_021461385.2. NCBI lineage: Eukaryota > Metazoa > Arthropoda > Insecta > Orthoptera > Acrididae > Schistocerca > Schistocerca piceifrons. Next base: position 509,626,664 of record NC_060138.1, read on the forward strand.
TGTCCCCCTATGAGGTGGTGTATAGTCAGAAAATGCCAGGTGAAGCTGGAGGTTCTGTAAACAAATTTGCAAAAACATTACAAGAAGTATGGAAATGAATACAAAAGGCAAATACAGAGGTGTTAGAGAAGCAGGATGAATCGGCGTAACATATTGCAAGTTTACCGCAGCATGAAGTAGAACAGTGGATGGTGTTATACAGTCCTCACACACCGAAGGCCAACACAAGATATCAAGGACCCCATCAGATGGTGGAGACTTCTTTGGCAGTCAACATGAAACTTCAGTTACCAACAAGAATGACAAAAGTACATGTTAGATGTCTGTGACCTTTCCGAGGTAGTCCAGAGTCATTTCCAGGAGTTTCAAGGATGGAACCAGAAAAGAACATGAAAAGAAGGAATCAGAGGAAGGTAAAAGATGTGACTGAGCTTGTGCACAAAGTACCATATTCATGAAGATCAAGATGATGGAGTGTGTTGTCAATCATTTCTTTTGTTTATATGTGTGCATATGTATAGGATTGTGGTGAGCAAGTTATGTTAGCATAGAGATTTTTGTTGTTGTTTATGAATGGACTTGTTAGCAGCAGCAGCAGCCTTCTGTGGAAGGAGGAGGGGTGATATTTGTCCCTGTCCTCAGGTTGCAATACTTCAAGGGTGAGAGTGGTATGACTGGAAGTCATAGCAGTATTGCAGTTTATCATCTGAACAATACTTGTTGCGGTTACAGAAAACCTGTAGTGAGCTACTGCTCGAGTTTGACCTAATTGTAGAACACAGTAGATATGGCCTACCTTTCTACTACCTTGTAGCATCAGTAGAAGCAAAAACTGACTGAGCACGATTGTATATTGTAATATGATTCCCAGTTAAAAGAAGACTTGCACAGTTTAAGTGTATCACACTGTTCACACCTGCCTAGTGAAATGGAGAGGTCTTGGAAAATTCATACAGGTAAGGATCATGGATCCAAGGGATATTACTTATTTTGGAAGACTATAGGAGGCATGCAGTAATGTTGAAGGTGGAGTTACAACATTGTCCAAGGGGAAGGTCACATTGTATCTGACCAGGGTAGTACAAATCAGCCAGGTCACATGCACAACAGAGTTGTTCTTAGTTAGAGTGAAAGAACTAGATTGTCTAAGGGATACCTTTGTAACCCAGCCCGCATTTCCAACAAGCAGATTTTCATTGGATTTACTTCACTTACAATGACTTGACAGAGAATCAGATGAATTGAACTTATGAGAAATGGGTAATTAATCGTTGGGACTACATGTGAATTTACAGCGCCAACCGCCCATCTACATGCCATGGTTATGGAAATGACACAGGTGAACTTTCCACAACTGTAATTGTACTGGGCAGATGTACTTTTGGAGTTATTTCCAACACTGAATATAATATTTCCAAATCAAACTCTAGAGCCTGACCTAATCCATTCCTTGATTGATTCTTTGTTGCACAGGAAGGGCACAGTTCAGCCGAGCAGCCAATACAGCACATAGAACAGTTCAGAGCAGGACGATGATACGTAACAGTGATTTGAGTGCTGCAATACCAAGTGCCACTTTGGCTCAGCTCTGCTGTGCATAGCTTTTGTTCTTTTGAGTCGGAGAGCTGACTGTTAACATAAATCACCAATAGCCAGATTCCAGTAGACTGGATTCCTAGAGTGAGAATGTAACCTGTTAATGTGAATGTGGAAAAGATGTAAATTTAGGATTAAGAGAAAAGGAAGCACCGGGACAAGCTGTTGAAGGTTGAAATTGCCAGAAGTGGAAAACAAATGCAATAAATAGACTCATAAGTAAAGCAGCATTAAGCAACATAATAAGAAAGATTGGATGCAGTATCTAACCAGTGTGGACAAGCCACCAGTTGTTTGGTTATCAATTTCTCTGCATCTTGTACAAACATGAAGCATAATATGAAAATGTTTTTAACTCTCAACCGGGCACACCTATGTATTAAGTGTGTTAACTATAAATAACATTGTCTGTTCTGTTCCATAATTGTTTTACAATTGTGACTCCGAGTCTGTTCCTTCATTATTGCTTCAGCTAAATAGTGATAAGTTGTGTTGTCTTATGTCAAAGTGAGCAGTAATTATTTAAAAGCAAACCAGGCGAGAAAGAATTTACAATCTGTACAAGAAAATGACCCAGTTTTTGAGCTAGCAGTAGAACCCCACAGTGAGGCAGTTGTCTACGAGATAATTAGTAATTAGGCTGAGATGTGATGCAAATGCACTGTTTAATGCTCTGAGTGGGTCATTACTCTGGGGTAACACTAGGGGGCAGAAGCAGACTGCAGGTCAGCAAGGATGATGTCGCTGTAATAATTCAACAAAGCCAATACAATTTTGTGAGGCAGGTTAGCTTGTTGAAGCAGCAGGAAAGCAGATTTCCACACTGACAATGACAGTGGTGTAGGATATGCGGCAGATAGTGGTGCACATGCACAGAACGTGCACTGCTGCTAACTAAGTACTATGCATTTTTATATTGGAATTATTCTTAGTCTCACAGCCCTACCCATATGGTGGGGCTCTTCCAGATGAGGACACCACATGGTCCTGCTCGCATAAGTCGCCTGTTGGAGGCCATGGCAGGGCAACAGCTTTACACACAAAGTTACTCCCTGGAGTTACTGCCGTGGTGTAGCTGGCCATTCCATCGTCTCCAGCAGTATGACTGTCTCCTGCCCTGGGTGCAGTGAGTTGCATCTCTTGCACACCAGCAGTCATCCACCATTGCTGTATGGGTGTCTCAAAGTGGTGGGCATCCACCACTGTGTTGCAGCCAAGTGTTGCCCAGGGCTGGAACAGATACACCATCATCAATTACACATCACTAGCATTGGGACCATGTGGCCAACTAATGTAATGATGCTGCCAGCACTCGGTGGAGTAACTGCATAAGCATCCTGCAGCGAGCAGGCAGACAGCCCAGCAAAATTTGGCGACCAGCCGGCCACTGACCTGTTTTATCAAGCAACACAAATGTGTCAATAAAGAATGTGTTACATTGGCAGCTGCCTTTCTCTGGAGCCTCCTGGACTCTTGCCCCTGCCACCCACTTGCACCAATATGCTGTCAGAGGGCTCAGCACTCGATTGCTGGGTATGAGCTTGGCGACCCAGGTGTTCCTGAACTGGGGACTGGTGAGAGGCACTAGTCCTCTGTTACTGTAAACTCTGAGTATGTTTCAGCGACCACCATGCGGCAGGGTGGTGGAACATTCTGTGTCACAGGGAACGGAAATCTCAGTTTAACTTGTTACATCATGAGAATGGCAAAACCTCTATAAAAAACATCAGTGTCATCAGGAGAACAGTTGCTAGCGGGGAACCTATGAGGAACCTGCGGCACCTCAATTATATGAGGCTAAGTGGGGCTCCCTAACTGTTGGTGGGAATTCCATGAAGTGTAGATCTGATTTTTCTACTTCCAGTGGTTTGGGTGATCTGTTGAGCAGCATTAATACCAAAAGTCCTAAGAGGCTTTGTGTGGCCGGTCCACGTTAGTCATCTCTGAAAGTCAGGGGCAGTATCCACAGTACCGGACTACATCCTGTGTAGAGAATATCATTGTTATGATGAATCATTTGGATGATTCCATTGAAAAATGTCACCATTCTGCGTCCATAAAGCTCTGGAGAGGCTTTCAGGGCAACTCAATTCTATCAAGAGGCTGTGCAGTGGTACTCTTCTGCTTGAGACTATGAAAGCTCCTCAAGTACAGAAGCTAATGAATGCCAATCTGCTTGGTCAGTATCCCATCAACATTGAGCTGCGCATGGGGTTAAATAGCATTAAAGGAGTTGTAACATGCTGAAACATTATCGATATGGATACAAAAGAACTGCAACAGCAGTGGGAAAATGCAAGGTTGACTAAAGTCCAGAACGTTCTGAAAAGCGTTGATAGTGATATTCAGAAGTCAGTGTCTTTCATCCTGACATTCAGTGTACTGAAGTTGGCTGAGTATATTGCAGCAGGAGGGTTTCTCTGCATGAAGGTTAATCCTTATATCCCAAAGTCAAGCACTGCTTCAACTGCCAACACTTCAGTCACACCAATATGGGCTGTAGTGATCGGGCTACATGTGGAAGGTGTCGCGCTGTGGCTCATGAACAAGGTTTCCAATGGATGGCCTGCCAGTGTGTGTTAATTACTTCCAGACCCATCCGGTTTGCAGCAAGCACTGTTTGATCTTTGCTGAAGGAAAGAAGATTCAGGGAATAAGTCACCCAGCGTGTCTCAACTCTGACATGAAGAAGGAATGTAATGCTGATCAGTCACCAAGTTTCGTGAAATCTTTTGCCTTGATGTTGAATCAACTTGTCCAGAAAATCAGTGTTAGCACTCAAATTATGATGGCTGAGCAGGGGACATCTTCCTGCACTTGTAAATGCAGCTTCCAGCCTGTGCCACTGGTCCTGCAACACAGCCCTCCTCTTGCTGCAACATTAATAATTACTGACCGTAACGTTGGCCAATGTAGCAATTCTCTTGTCAGACATCAGAAGAAATCCAGCAGTGTGTTTCTGTTAAATTGGCCGTGCCACTGTCCCCAAAAGCCAAGCAAGGGACGAAGACCAACAGTCCAAATAATCCGCTCTGAAGTGGACCCTGTGACCTTGGTCCTGTCTGAAGGCTCTTGAGTATGAACATACCATTGCTGGTATGGATGTCGACATTTGTCTGAGAGAACCAGCGAATTCCTCAAGTGATCTGGCCTGTGCTTTAGTCTCATGGCAATGGTTGAATAACAGGGGGCAAGGCAGGGGTAAACATCACCTTTAAGATGGCTTTCATACTTCGGTGGAACTTGCAAGGGTTCAGGACACATATGGAGGAAATACATCTACTGGCTCACAATAGATCACTGTGTATATGTCTTCAGGAGACTAATTTCAAATCATCTGATGCCCCTGAGCTACGTGGCTATTTTCTCCAAAAAAAAGGACAAGCTTAGTGGAGAGAGAGCTGAAGGAGAAGTCACTCCTTGCCCGTCTCCCTCATGACTAGCCTGCAAGCAGCTGCAATGTCCATGTATATATGTCATCTGTTGACTGTATGTTCCTTTACCTGCCCCACACAACATGCTCAACAGAATGGATCTCCATGACCTCCTTACTTAGCTCCCAAACCTTTTCATCCTCTGTGGTGATACTAATGTGTACAGTATGATTCGGTTCTCTACAGCTCCCTGTCTGTGAGGTAGAGCAGTTGAGAGGCTTCTCCTGTCCTCACATGCATAGTTGCTAAATAGTGGATAGAGCACTCACTTCTGCACTGTAACAGGGTTGTTCTGTGTTATTGATGTCTTGCTTTGCTCTCCATCCCTCACCCATACTGCTTAGTGGTAATGGTCGATGACCTGCATGGCAGTGATCACTTTCCGATCTGGATTCACCTGCCACACAGTGTTGTGCCTGACAGAAAATCACCACAGTAGAGCAGATTGGACACTTTACAGATGCCTTGCTGAGTTTGAACATCATGAATGTGTCCAGGAATGGGTGGATCATAAGATCCAAATGATCCACCACACCACAGAAACATCCATTCTGCAGTTTTCTGGGCAACTGAAGAGGCTGCCTGTCCCTTGATGGAGTAATGACTGTCACTTTGCGGCCAGCTTGGTGTAGGTTCAAGTGCTGTCCAACTGCAGAGAACCTCACTGCCTTTTGGCTAACAAGGGCTAAATGGCACTGAATGATTTGAGAAAGTGAGAAGAGATCATGGTAACAGTTCCTGACAACCATTAACCTTTCAACACATACTGTTGTATGGGAAACCATCTGGAGGATTTTTGGGAGAGCAGGGAGGTGCCCAGTGGCTGCTTTAGGTGTAGAATAGTAGTCCCCAAACTGGCCCATGATACATTGCCCCGACTATGGCACCCTGTTTTGCCAACGTTACTGTCATCGCCAGTAAGGATCCAGTTTTCTGGTGCCACAGAGTGGCTGCTGAGAGGGGCTATTGGGACTTTCGGTCCACCACTGATGAAGAGTACAATTGCCCCCTTTCCCATGTGGAGCTGAATTCCACATTGTCTGTGGTGTGTGGCACATGCCTTGATCACAGTAGAATCCGTTATGATAGGCCACAGCACCTCACAGGACAAAGCAAAGAAATCTTCCTCGCCCTTTTTAACCTCATTTGGGGAGGCAGGTCACATTATTGACTCATGGTGAGAGAAAATTTTAATTACACTTTTAAAACCCAGGGAAGACCTCAGGCGCCCAAGTAATTATTGTAGGTTGCCCTCACCAGCTGCATGAGGAAAACCTTGGAGTGGACGGTCAACTGCTGCCTTGTCTGGATCTTAGAATCCAGGCAGCTCCTTAGTCACTTGCAGTGTGGGCTCAGCAGGTATTGCTCCACCTCTGATAACCTGACCTTTCTGGAGGTGGCTATATAACAGGCTTTACTGCACCAGCATCACCTTCTGGCTATATTTTTTGACATTGAGTAGGCCTGTGATACTACTTGGGGGCATCTTATCCTCTGGCAACTTCACGAATGGGAGTTTTGTGGATAACTTTCCACTTTTATTCAGTCCTTCCTCTAGCTATTTTCAGTACAGAGTCCTTCCTCTAGCTATTTTCAGTACAGAGTCAGTGATGTCGTCCCAGATTGCTTTGAGCAGGAGAATGGTGTCACTCAAGGTAGTGTTTTTAGTGTAACAGTCTTTGCCCTTGGTATTAATAGCATGACTAATATCAGTAGTAAAATGTCCTGTCAAGTGTTTCTTGTTTGTGGATGGCTCCTTTGTCTTTTGTTCTTCTTCAAGCCTTGCAACAAAATATCAACTGCAAATGACTCTTCAATGGTTGGATGAGTATGCCGAAAAGAGGGGTTTCTAGTTTTCAACTGAAAAGTCTTGTGTGTTATTTTTAACTGTTCCCATTCTGGTTTAAACTTTGAGTTGAGGACAAGGGACACTGTTGTTCATTGCAAGACATAGTTAGGTTTCTGGGCCTTAAGGACCTTAAGGTCGCTCAAAGCAATGAGTATTTAAAATCTAACAATGGAAAATCCAGGATGGAATGTAACAACATTTGAGAAGGAAAGTTGCTACTCACCATATAGTGGAGATACTGAGTCGCAGATAGGCACAACAAAAAAACTTTCACAATTAAAGCTTATGGCCGATAAGGCCATTGTCAGCAATAGATAGAGAGACAGTATTTAAAATCTCTCAGCTACAATTAATGGGGGGAGGGGTAGGGAGTCAGATAGGACATGTCTGACCCAGTTTTACAAATCCTTTGTACGATCTCGACTGGATTATGGATGCCCAATTTATGGTTCTGCAAGACTGTCTTATTTAAAAATGTTTGACATGATGCACCATGAAGGGATTTGGATAGCCACTGGGGCATTCCAAACAAGCCCCAAACTGGGCCTCTGCACAGAGGCCACTGAGCCGCCATTCCACATCATATTGTGGCATACTTATAAAACACTTCCCATGCCATACATCCCTGATACTATGCCGTAGCTCAGCCTCCAGTGGAAAGACTTTTTGTAATCGGCAATGAGCAATGAGGCCCTGTGGGATTCGTAAGAAGGATTGCCTTTCGGAGATGGGTGTTGGAGCAGATGTACACCTTGGCCCCTCAAGAGGGCCTGTGTTTTTCACTATTTTAGATAGGCTTCACAGTTTTACAATGGTGTGCACTGATGGCACCAAACATTGGGATTTCCTTGGCTGTTCTGTCATGTTCCCCAACTGTGTCATCAGTATTTGCCTCCCCATTCCCGAAGGCACTGGAGCAGATGCTGTTTGCTCAGGGCACACAGTTTCTCATCTACTCAAATTCATTTGGTACACTAAAATCAATGCAGAACCTGTGTCCAATTGAGAAGTTGTAGCAGCTGATACATGACCAACTGTACTTCCTCCAACATAGGTGTCATTCTTCTAGGTGCCAGTGCATGTGGGGATTCAGGGAATTGAAGAAGCTGATTGGAGGAGGCCTGCAGCAGACATAATGTGACACTTTGTGCTATTTCCCTGTGGGCTGTCATTTCTGTGTTAAGTCAGAGGTACATGAAGGTGTGGGAGGAGAAATGGTTGGTACATCTACATCTACATCTACATTGATACTCCGCAAGCCACCCAGCGGTGTGTGGCGGAGGGCACTTTACGTGCCACTGTCATTACCTCCCTTTCCTGTTCCAGTCGCGTATGGTTCGCGGGAAAAACGACTGTCTGAAAGCCTCCGTGCGTGCTCCAATCTCTCTAATTTTACATTCGTGATCTCCTCGGGAGGTATAAGTAGGGGGAAGCAATATATTCGATACCTCATCCAGAAACGCACCCTTTCGAAACCTGGCGAGCAAGCTACACCGCGCTGCAGAGCGCCTCTCTTGCAGAGTCTGCCACTTGAGTTTATTAAACATCTCCGTAACGCTATCACGGTTACCAAATAAGCCTGTGACGAAACGCGCCGCTCTTCTTTGGATCTTCTCTATCTCCTCCGTCAGACCGATCTGGTACGGATCCCACACTGATGAGCAATACTCAAGTATAGGTCGAACGAGTGTTTTGTAAGCCACCTCCTTTGTTGATGGACTACATTTTCTAAGCACTCTCCCAATGAATCTCAACCTGGTACCCGCCTTACCAACAATTAATTTTATATGATCATTCCACTTCAAATCGTTCCGCACGCATACTCTCAGATATTTTACAGAAGTAACTGCTACCAGTGTTTGTTCCGCTATCATATAATCATACAATAAAGGATCCTTCTTTCTATGTATTCGCAATACATTACATTTGTCTATGTTAAGGGTCAGTTGCCACTCCCTGCACCAAGTGCCTATCTGCTGCAGATCTTCCTGCATTTCGCTACAATTTTCTAATGCTGCAACTTCTCTGTATACTACAGCATCATCCGCGAAAAGCCGCATGGAACTTCCGACACTATCTACTAAGTCATTTACATATATTGTGAAAAGCAATGGTCCCATAACACTCCCCTGTGGCACGCCAGAGGTTACTTTAACGTTTGTAGACGTCTCTCCATTGATAACAACATGCTGTGTTCTGTTTGCTAAAAACTCTTCAATCCAGCCACACAGCTGGTCTGATATTCTGTAGGCTCTTACTTTGTTTATCAGGCGACAGTGCGGAACTGTATCGAACGCCTTCCGGAAGTCAAGAAAAATAGCATCTACCTGGGAGCCTGTATCTAATATTTTCTGGGTCTCATGAACAAATAAGGCGAGTTGGGTCTCACACGATCGCTGTTTCCGGAATCCATGTTGATTCCTACATAGTAGATTCTGGGTTTCCAGAAATGACATGATACGCGAGCAAAAAACATGTTCTAAAATTCTACAAGAGATCGACGTAAGAGATATAGGTCTATAGTTTTGCGCATCTGCTCGACGACCCTTCTTGAAGACTGGGACTATTTGCGCTCTTTTCCAATCGTTTGGAACCCTCCGTTCCTCTAGAGACTTGCGGTACACTGCTGTTAGAAGGGGGGCAAGTTCTTTCGCGTACTCTGTGTAGAATCGAATTGGTATCCCGTCAGGTCCAGTGGACTTTCCTCTATTGAGTGATTCCAGTTGCTTTTCTATTCCTTGGACACTTATTTCGATGTCAGCCATTTTTTCGTTTGTGCGAGGATTTAGAGAAGGAACTGCAGTGCGGTCTTCCTCTGTGAAACAGCTTTGGAAAAAGGTGTTTAGTATTTCAGCTTTACGCGAGTCATCCTCTGTTTCAATGCCATCATCATCCCATAGTGTCTGGATATGCTGTTTCGAGCCACTTACTGATTTAACGTAAGACCAGAACTTCCTAGGATTTTCTGTCAAGTCGGTACATAGAATTTTACTTTCGAATTCAATGAACGCTTCACGCATAGCCCTCCTTACGCTAACTTTGAAATCGTTTAGCTTCTGTTTGTCTGAGAGGTTTTGGTTGCGTTTAAACTTGGAGTGGAACTCTCTTTGCTTTTGCAGTAGTTTCCTAACTTTGTTGTTGTACCACGGTGGGTTTTTCCCGTCCCTCAAAGTTTTACTCGGCACGTACCTGTCTAAAACGCATTTTACGATTGCCTTGAACTTTTTCCATAAACACTCAACATTGTCAGTGTCGGAACAGAAATTTTCGTTTTGATCTGTTAGGTAGTCTGAAATCTGCCTTCTATTACTCTTGCTAAACAGATAAACCTTCCTCCCTTTTTTTATATTCCTATTAACTTCCGTATTCAGGGATGCTGCAACGGCCTTATGATCACTGATTCCCTGTTCTGCACGTACAGAGTCAAAAAGTTTGGATCTGTTTGTTATCAGTAGGTCCAAGATGTTATCTCCACGAGTCGGTTCTCTGTTTAATTGCTCGAGGTAATTTTCGGATAGTGCACTCAGTATAATGTCACTCGATGCTCTGTCCCTACCACCCGTCCTAAACATCTGAGTGTCCCAGTCTATATCTGGTAAATTGAAATCTCCTCCTAAGACTATAACATGCTGAGAAAATTTATGTGAAATGTATTCCAAATTTTCTCTCAGTTGTTCTGCCACTAATACTGCTGAGTCGGGAGGTCGGTAAAAGGAGCCAATTATTAACCTAGTTCGGTTGTTCAGTGTAACCTCCACCCATAATAATTCACAGGAACTATCCACTTCTACTTCACTACAGGATAAACTACTACTAACAGCGACGAACACTCCACCACCGGTTGCATGCAATCTATCCTTTCTAAACACCGTCTGTACCTTTGTAAAAATTTCGGCAGAATTTATCTCTGGCTTAAGCCAGCTTTCTGTACCTATAACGATTTCAGCTTCGGTGCTTTCTATCAGCGCTTGAAGTTCCGGTACTTTACCAACGCAGCTTCGACAGTTGACAATTACAATACCGATTGCTGCTTGGTCCCCGCATGTCCTGACTTTGCCCCGCACCCGCTGAGGCTGTTGCCCTTTCTGTACTTGCCCAAGGCCATCTAACAATAACAATAAACTGTGAAGTGAAGTATCCAGCTGTGGTGTTCCTCCTGCCAGTCACTCACGCAGAATGAAGTAGTCCATACATAATTCCAATTCAGGCACTGTCACCTTGCACATGGCTTTAGTCTGGTGAAAGGACCCCACACTCCCGATTCTGTGAGGCTTATAGTGTGCACAAATCAATGTACGCCATATTTTAATTGAATGCATTCTGTTATGATGACAGGACAGAAGTGAGTCTTGTTGGGGATTTGCCCTCTATTTTAGCTGATATGAGTCAAGTGTAGTCAAAGTTTTAAGGTTATAGGATGTGTCTGGACTCTGGCATAAACTTTTAGGCTGGAGGTTTAATGTGCTACAGAGTGACTGGTTCATTCTCTTTCTTCCTATGATCATCCAGCCATGGCCGTCTGCTATGTTGTTTTAAAGTTGTTCTATCATTTTCTCCTTTTAATCTTGACATGATAACCTCTTTTCATGCTTTGGTGTGGGTCCTCACATGGTTTGTCATAGTTTTGTTACCTTTACTGTCAGTTGTTCTTTTCTAGTCCTGTTTAGTGTATTTTGCTGTTGCTCATGTCTTACTATTGTCATTTGGGTGTGAAACACCTGTAGTGTGCCCAAACCATCTAACTGTGCTACTGTGTTTATTTTAGCTGCAGGGAAATGCTAAGTTATGTATCATAATGTATTTGATGAACTATCAGACGCTAACTTTTGTCATAAGTCTGTTGCCTTAGGCTTTTGAAGTGTGACTTGTCATTCCCTGCTGTTCATTGGCTGATGAGAGATGCTGATGAGTTAAGGTAGTTAGCAAGTAGGAAGCACCTTACTTTTTTTTGGGAGGTGCTTTATGGTCTGTGCAGAGTGGAGTTGCACTGATCAAGTGCTGTTGGCTGGGTGGACTGCAAACGGACACTTATACCTGCTGGGGTAGAAGTCTGTCCTTTGGTATTGCGGGTGAAGGGCATGGAGAGAATAGGATTTAATACGATTTGCGAGAAGTCAAAGAAATGCTCTCCAGAGAAAACTGATGTTGACATTTATTTTTCCAGTTGGTATTGCCCTGATGGACTCTGAGAGACACACATTCTCTTGCCTGTCCGGAATACATGCAGATTTAGTCAGTTTGTCATCATCTAGAATTGTATATTATAGGCAATACATCAGGTTTAAACTATCGGGACAGGTTATTCCAGTGGATACATTGAACGACAGAAATCTCTTTCAGTACTTTTAGATGCAAAAGGAGAAGTAGTCTACTTAAAAGAGCTGATCCATGGTTAAGGAGCATCGATTAGTGTACCGTTTCAGCACAGGAGTTATGGTGACCAATAAATATATTGAAAGTACTTTGAAGAAATAACCTACGAAAAGTCTGCAGGTTGACTAACAAATTGTATTACCTGTCAACATATATCAGCAACAGGAAAATAGGAAGAATTGTGACCAATACATATAACTTGATGTTGTAACCTTGTGCTGCAGTGAACTGCTGTGGATATGCCGGCAAGCTGCAGATGCTTCATGGAAAGCAGTTGTAGTGGGCTGATGTTGAAACTGCCGTGGTATAGCTGGTGGTAGGTAACTAGTGGCACTATAGACCGCATGTCAAGTTAAACTGCTGCCAAGGGGTCCGTCCTCTACTACAAAGTTGGCTCACTTCTTCTCAAAAACTAATGTAACTCTTCTGCATTGCAACTGCAAATGTGTGTATGTGACTGATGTCTACTAATCCATTAACACCCACAGTGTTGTAATGGCTGACTCTCTTGCTATGTACAATCAAAATTCATATCTTCCTATTATAAAAATAATTTCTTCTTTTTCTAATTACAAACAACACAAACATCTTATACTTTAATATTTTACTGATTTGAATCCAACCACACAGCATGTGCTTTGCTAGACTTTCTGTTGTTGACTTTGATTACCCTGAGCAATGACATATCCTCTTGCTTAATTTCGTAAAAAGGGGAAAAAAATTCTGTAATCTTCTTTTCCATACTTTTTTCACACCTTTTTCCTTTCACATCCTGTCACGTCCTCAACTGAAATGTTTCTTTCTGCTTTTACTATTTTGGTGATAGGTGTTCATAGGTAAAACAGGTCATTGCTCGATCTGTAGAATTTTTGTAATTTAAATTCATCAGAGGACTTGCAATGTATTTATGAGTTGCTGTAATTCTTGAGCTTAAAAGATCCTGCTAATGAGTACTCCTTTAACCGTGGATCAGATCTTCCCAGTAGACTCTTCTCCTTCTGTGTTGAAAGGTGCTGAAAGAGAATTCTGTTTTCCAATGTATCCACTGGAATAACATGCCAAGATAGTTTGAACTTGATGTATTACCAATCATATACAGTTCAAGACAAATAGAGATCAACTGTATCTGCTTGTATTCCAGTGAGACAAGAGAATGTGTATCAATGAGAGTCCATCCAGGAAATAACAATTGGTACAAATATATTTCAACACCATTTGTTCTCTGGCAAGTACTTCTTTGACGTTGTGGAGATCACATTCTCTCCATGCCCTTCATCTGTGTCACCAATGAGCAGACAACTCCACCCAGTGGGTATAAGCACCCATTCGAGACCTGTCTCATAGATGGCACAGAATTGGTACAACTCTGATCTGCACTCACCATCAAACACCTCCCAAAAGTGAGGTGCTTCCTACTTACTAACTACCTTAACTTGCAGACATCTTTCATTGGCCAGTAGAGAGAAGGGAAATGGGACATATCATTTCCAGAATGACGTGCCACACTTCACTTTAAAAAGCTTCATCAGTGCATATTCTCTGTTTATTTGCAAAGATTCTCTGTCTGCATCATTATTCATAATGTGAATAGAAACTTTTGTGCTACTTTCCACATAATGACCTCGGTGTTTTAAATTACAAAGTCCAAAGGTTCAATCTAATTTTTTTTTAATAATGGCAATTAAAATTTCTGACTGGCTTTTCAAGTATGTGGCAATAATGGCATTTAACTAGCCTTGTAATAATAATTAACAATCAATATAAGTTTTGCTGTAATAGTTCTTTGCGTTTCCTAGCTATGTAATGTTGGAGTTGTTTGTGAAGATCTTCAACCGACATGTTGCAGAAGATTTGTATCCTGCTGAAGTGGTGGGAATGAAAACAGTTATTACTGCAAAGCCACGAGGAATTGTTATCAAAATTGATGGATACAGCCATAAATTGCATGTAAGTATTTACTACAATCCTTTAATCGAATGTGAACTTGCAGGATTAGTGTCATCTGTTTTGTGTCGGAATCGCACACATTTTATGGTACAGCACAAGAAAAGTTCTATAGTAAATTACTAATCCACACCTAGTGATTTGGGCCAGGCAAATTCCCAGCGGACAAGACATTTGTAAGTGAGCATTTGCTTAGAAATTTGACCAAAGCAGTCTTAAGGGCCCAAAATCTGGGCATTTATGAAAAAGTACTTTTTAAAGTTTTTACTGCTAGACTGTGTAATTTACCAGTTAAAATAAGGGATGGGATGGTACACCCGGTATTAAAAGTTAGTAAATGTTTACACTTAAATGGTCATAATAGCATTCATTGCCTTTATTACCAAGAACATAAGGAAAGGAGAGAGAAGCATGATTGGTGTTTTTTTACTAGCATTCCAACTTGCTGTACTAAGAAAGGGCACGTGTTGCTGACAGCTGCTTGTCATTTATAATATCCTTTTTCTGTCTGCCAGTTCTTCTCTCTCTCTCTCTCTCTCTCTCTCTCTCTCTCTCTCTCTCTAATATGCGTGCCCCCCCCCCTCCCCCCACCACACACACTCTCAGTGTTGAACAGCTGTGTAGTGATAGGTAGTGTAGGGAAAAAAAAATGCCCTTAGGTCATTGTTTTATAATGCAACACACTTCATAATCCGTGTCAATCTCTGAATATTACTGAAGAATGATTATTGATAGCAAAATTATTACTGAATGAATTAAACAGTTGGCATGTGTTTCTTCATGATAAATGTGTTCTTAAATGTTAAACTGTTTTAAAAAAAAAAGAAAGAAAGAAAGAAAGAAAGAAAGAAAGAAAGAAAGATCTCCATTGTCAAATGTAGGAACGTTCGAGATAGACTATAGTTTTCTGTTATTCTTAATTCTTTATCTACTTCCATATGATTGCATTGCTGTGAAGAGAAAACTGATCTCATTAAAGATGTAAAAAGTTATCTTTCTTGTCCAATTTGTTTCCAAATAACTCTACCATAACTATCAAGCAGCTTTATCAACTTGGTTACTCAACCACTAAAGAAGCAGTGTTGCTAAACACCTTTTCCAATACAAAATATCAGCTTACTCTTTTTTTTTTTTAAATAAGTGCTGCTTATCAATTAATCTTTAGAATGCATAAATGCCTTTGCACTTCTGAATTTTGGGCATTTGCCCAGGTATTTTACACCACTACCCACACCTATTCAAATGATTGATTTCATTGAAATTTTGTCCAACTTAAGGGGCTAGTTCAAGTCCAGGCTAAGTTGCACACTAATATCCCACAACAGTTTAGTATTAAATGCAGCGGTCATATTATTTCATCGGTTTCTGTTATAGATATTTTGCTGTATCTTAGTAGAGGTTCTTCATTAATAGACGTTACTTCTTGCATCGGGATATTTATGTAGAGGTTTGTGATGTCAAGAGAGACAAAGTTGCCATTTCTAGGTATTAGTACATCTTTGATTTTTTGTGTTTGAACAACATAAAAATAAAATAAGGAAAAAAATAAAAAACCACAGAATATTATGACAAGTCAACCACAAGCTAACATCTATAAACAGGCAGTGTACAGTCAGTGCTACATAGAGTAAACAAACTACCTTTAAGCCAAGAAAACATGCAATAGGAAATAAACACAGTGAAACAGATTGCAGTTATCAATAATTATACTGCTTGCGTGGTTGACACAACTCTAGAGAAAGTGAAGAACAACCCAGACACCACAGAAGAAAAAGATAGAAACAAATATATATCTAGCATCCCATATATTGGCACTCTTATCACATAAGATTCCAAATATTTTCAAAAACCCCAAAGTAAAAATTGGGTTTTCCGCATCTAATAAACTATAATGAAAGCTAATACATAACATGTAGTGTGATCATGACCCATTCTCAGACTCTGGATTATACAGAATATCACACGAAGCATGCTCCATGTTCTACCTAGGACAAACAGGCCAAGATTTCAACACCAAGTACACAGAGCACATTAAAGCCTACACACAGAACACCAGCAATAGCCACAAATGTACAAAATACAGGATACCCATTTGAAGAAATAGAACAAAATGTCAAAGTACTCCACCAATTAAATAAAGGGCATAAAATGGACATGTTAGAAGAGATGTAGATATATTCACATTTTAGAAAATATGAAGATAAGATATTGAACTTAAAAACTGAAAGTGAATCAGTGAATTTCTAGGTGCTTCAAAAGTATACGCAAATAAAAATAGTAACTCACAGAAATAAGCACCATTGTAAAGAAATACAACCAAATTATGATTGAATTGTTAGGATAAATACCCTCTGTACAAAAGCATATCGTACTCTGTGAAAGACATATAACATTATCTCTGTTGAAGACACCTAAAATGTCTTTGTAACTGGTTTTTAAATCTTAGTTTGTTATTCTTGATGTATGCTCTACACGGAAAATTGTGTGTGATATTAAACATGTGTGAGAGACTGTAAGTTTAAGAAAACTGTAAGTACATGTTCTTTCAAATTTTGACACTAACTACATATATGAAGATTGATAATCAACTAAAATTTGCGCTTTTTTTATATAATGCAGTAAAGTCAAGAGAACAAAGCAGAACCACACAAATAAATGTGGCATGTACACAGAGTAGTGCTGGAATGGGACCAGGGAAGGGGCTGGATGGGTGAGGACACGAATAACGAAGGTTGAGGCTCAGATGGTTCAAATGGCTCTGAGGACTATGGGACTTAACATCTGAGGTCATCAGTCCCGTAGACTTACAACTGCTTAAACCTAACTAACCTATGGACGTCACACACATCCATGCCCGAGGCAGGATTGGAACCAGCGACAGTAGCAGCAGCGTGTTCCGGACTGAAGTTCCTAGAACCTCTTGGCCACTACGGCCGGCAAGGTTGACGCCAGGAGGGTTACGGGGACATAGGACGTATTGCAGGGAAAGTTCCCACCTGCGCAATTCAGGAAAGCTGGTGTTATTGGGAAGGATCCATATGGACAGGTCTTTCATCTATTACAGGGGTATGAGCCATGAGGTAAGGGATTCGGAGCCGGGGATGGACGAGAATATTGTGCAGGTTCAGTGGACAGTGGAATACCACTGTGAGAGGGATGGGAAGGATAGTGGGCAGGGCATTTCTCACTTCAGGACATGACGAGAGGTAATTAAAACCCTGGCGGAGAATGTAATTCAGTTGCTCTAGTCCTGGGTGATAGTGAGATATGAAGGAAATGCTCTTCTGAGGCCTGACGGTGGGGCTTTGGGAGGTGGTGGGAGACTGGAAAGATAAGGCATGGGAGATTTGTTTCTGTTCATGGATGGAAGGATAATTACGGTCAGTGGAGGCTTCAGTGAGACCCACGGTATATTTTGAGACAGACCACTCGTCACTGCAGATGTGACAACGTTGGGTGGCTAGGCTGTACAGAAGGAATTTCTTAGTATGGAACGGGTGGCAGCTGTCAAAGTGGAAATATTACTGGTGGTTAGTAGGTTTGATATGGACAGAGGTACTGATGTAGCCATCTTCCAGGTGGAGGTCAACATGCACTGGTGCTGCTGGTCACAGTATGGTTTCAGTTACCTGAGACTGCAGTTGTGTGTGTGAGTTGCGTATGCACGTGTGTGTGTGTGTGTGTGTGTGTGTGTGTGTGTGTGTGTGTGTGTGTGCGCATTTGCACGCGTATGTGTGTTTTGCTGTTGACAAAGGCCATTGGCTGAAAGCTTTAAGTGTGAAAATCTTTTTGTTGTGCATATCTACGACTCAGCATCTCCGCTATACGGTGAGTAGCAACTTTCCATCTCATTATATTGTAACATTCCATCCTGGATTTTCCATTGTTTGATTTTCAACATTTTTGACATTTATATTTGTGGATTGTATGTATTGAAAAATATACAGCTTATCAAACAGTGGAAAATCCAGTATGTAATGTGACAGTATTATGAAAAGGAGAGTTGCTACTCACCATATAGTGGAGATGCGGAGTCACGGATACGCATGAAAAAAAGACCTTCAGAAAGTAAGCTTTTGGCCAACAAGGCCTTCATTGATTGAAATAGACACACACACACACAACACACACACACACACACACACACACACACACACACAACCTCCGTCTGGCTGCTGAGGCCAGACTTTGAGCAACATCACAATACTAACTCATCAGAACTCGTAATACGTGCACCTGCTATCACTCACAGGTGCTGGCCACATATTGTCTGTGGCCATTCTTGTGGACAAACAGCTTGTCGGCTGTCATGCCCATGTCGAATGCAGCTTAGTGGCTGCAGCTTAGCTTGTAGAATACATGAATAGTTTCACAGGTAGTCCTGTTCTTGTACAAGGTTGGGAGGATAGTTACAGTCTGTGAAGACCTCGGTGAGACTCGGTATAGTTTGAGAGGGACTACCCATCACCAGAGATGCGACAGCCAAGGGTGCCTAGACTGTATGAAGAGATTTCTTGGTATGGAATGAGTGGCAGCTGTTGAAGTGTAGGTAGGTTTGATATGGATGGAGGTTCTGATGTGGCTGTCTTTGAGGTGGAGGTCAACATCAAGGAAGGTGGTTTGTTTGAAGTGAAGGTCAACATCAAAGAAGGTGGTTTGTTTGAAGTGAAGGTCAACATCAAAGAAGATAGCTTGTTGGGTTGAGTAGGACCAGGTGAAGTGAATGGGGGAGAGCCTGTTGAGGTTCTGGAGGAATGTAGATAGGGTATCCTTACCCTCAATCAAGAGCATGGAGATATCATAAGCGAATCTCAACCAAGTGAGGGGTTTGAGATTCTGGGTGTTTAGAAAGAATTCCTTTAGATGGCCCATGAATAGGTTGGCTTAGAACGGTGCCAAGTGAGTGCTTGTAGCTGTACCTCAGATTTGTTTGTAGGTAGTGCATTCAAAGGAGAAGTAATTGTGGATGTGGATATAATTGGTCATGGAGACTTGGAAGGAGGTTGTAGGTTTGGAATTCGTTGGGCATTGGTAAAGGTGGTGTAAAGTAGAGAGAAGGCCATGGGCATAAGGAATGTTAGTGTGAAAGGAGGTGGAACCAATAGTGATGAGGAGGGCACCATGTGGTAAAGGAACAGGAACTGTGGAGAGTCAGCGGAGGAAATAGTTGGTATATTTTATACTGAAGGATAGGCTGTGGGTAATAGGATGAAGGTAGAGATTCTCTCAGTGGGGACAAAGTAACTGGCCACAGAGGGGCATCCTGGGTGGTTGGGTTTATGGTCTTTAGGTGACATTTAGAAGGTAGGAGTGCAGGGGTGGAGGGATGGGCCGAAGGATTTGAGGAGTGACTAGAGATCCTTCGGGATTTCTGGAATGGGGTCACTGTGGCTAGGTTTGTAGATGGATGAATCTGGCAGAGTCCTTCTGCCAAGTAGTCCTTGTGTTCAAAACAACAGTGATGGAGCCTTTGTCAGCAGCTGGGATTATAAGGTTGGGAATGGTTTTTAGGTGGTGGATTGCAGTGATTTCTGTGAATGTAAGGTTGGTTTGCATGCTGAAGAATTTGGGGAATGATGATGAAGCAAGGTTCAAGGTTAAGAAATTCTGGAAAGATTACAGGGAGTGATTTGGGTCAGTGTGGGTGGATCACAGTTGGATGGAGGGGTGCATTGAGTCAGGCAGGGTTCAGCATTGGTCTCTGATTGGTAGGGCTGGCAATGAAAAAGTGAATCCACTGAAGGGACCAGGAGAAGGTCCTTTAACATGTCCTGCATGATTGAATTTGTGGGTGGGGCAAAAGGTGAGACCATCGGAAAGGACTGATACTTCTGTGGGGCTAAGGCTTCTGGAGAAAGGATTCATTACTGTGTTTTGTGTCTTAGGCTCTGGATTCTGTACAGTGGTTGGAGGGAGTTTTTAAGGATGGGATAAATATAGTAGCTCTGTGAGATATGGTTTGTCAGTTAGGGGATGTGGGGGGAGGTAGCTGTAGAGATGGTGGATAGTGGAAGTCCAAGGTGGGAGTAGGAAGTGAGCAGGTTAGAGAGTTTTTTGAGGTGATGTTCTGCATGTTGCTCTAGTTTGTGGAGGGCAAGAGCTTCAATGTGTAATATCGGATCCAGGAATTTGGGATTGAATAGCAGGAGAATTGTATGGATTGAGAGGAGGTATTTCAAGGTGGTTTGGGCCTGATTGATATGGTTTTGCAGGACTATGTCGATGAGGGTGAGATGGGTAATTTGATGGTAAGGTCATTTAGGGGCATTCCATGAGCCAAGCAACAATGCAGGGACAGTATGTGGGACTGTGTTCTGGCTAGGGATAAGGAAAATTTTCTGTATTGACGCAGGTGGAGGAGCAAGGATCCATAGTGGAGGATAAAAATGCGTAAAAATACGTAAATAATATTGAAAGACATCCAAAAATATTTGCAAAAGTACACCCAAACACATGGGAAAAATCACGAAGAGAATGAAACAGATGAAGTACGGGAAAACAAGATGAAATCACAGCGAATAGGTCAATAGTGAAATGCGAAAACCAGCTGAAATTGGCATGAAGAAACATTGCGATCAAAGAAAAAATAAATAAAAAGATTGTAAAGTGGGTTGCAGGTCTGTGTGTGGATAAGTGGGAAGAAGGGGGCAGCAGATGTGATTAGATTAGGTGAAGTTAGTAGTTGCGAACTGGAATAGAGAGGAGAAGGAGTGAAATACGAGTACATGTGGGACAGGTAGGTACAGGAAATAACACATGAAACTATGCAAAAGAGATCAATCTGAAGGTCTAGGAATAGTGATATAGGTGGGATTAATGTGAGATGTGAAATACTGCACCAACAATCAGCAAAGTCTTGTAGCCATGTGTTGTGAGTGGCCGAGACAGTTGATACACTGTGGCTCGAAGTAGAGCGAGCAGTGTGGTTTGTAAGGTGACATATGAAACATGGGATGGACACTGAATGTAGTAATGCAGGGGAAAAAAGGAAAACAGCACCGAATAAAAGAAAAGCTGTTAGCCATAATCAAACAATGGAAAATCCAGGACTGTAACATATTGTGTAAAAATTTGAAGCAAATCAGTGACACATGTTCAGAGATTTTTAGTAACTACATTGAACGACAATGTATTTTTATATAATAGTGTAGGTTATATTATCCATGTATTACATAACATCTGTGTTGCTCATGTGTTCTACCGTCATATACTCAACTTTCAGTTTTGGTCTTTTCTTATCTTTTTCTGTTTCTCCCAGTACTCCCCCCCCCCCCCCCCCCCCCCCCCTCTCTCTCTCTCTCTCTCTCTCTCTCTCTCTCTCTCTCTCACACACACACACACACTCACTCTACTATTCACTGAACAATCCCCAGATTTCAATTTTTTCCACATTGACATCTATCACTGCAAACACTCAAAACTGTGTAATACAACCTGATTGTATCAACTTTGTTTTGCAGACATCAGGAACTTATTTTAAAAACTCTATTTAATTTATCAAATGCATTCAGTATCACTTCTCACATCCACTTGAAGATTTTTTCAATCTGGCTTTTATGATGAATTGTTTCATTGTTGAAATTTAGAGTAGAACAGATATTTATATTTGAGCTACATGTCCTTTTCAGTACAGAAAAATATTTCCATTAAATCATTTTTTAGTAAAAAAACTAATTTTTGCACAAAAAAATTATAGGGGAGGAAGATTCAACAAACACCTGTAACTTTATTTTCACTTGGTAGCATTTACATTTGGTAAAGTTGCATCTATTTGTGGTGAAATTTTATATAACTTTTTTTGTGTGTGTAAATGATGTGTCATCCAAATTTGAAAGGTTGTCCTGCTAGGCGCCTGAAGATGAAGACTTAGTGCTTTGAAATTTACTGTTAAAGAATAGTGGTGATTGGGGATCTCTTTAATTGAAATGTTTGCTTTTGTAAAAACTTCAACAGTTTTTTAATAGTCTTTGTTTGTTCTCGCCTTTTGGCTGCATTTAAGCTTTCAACAAATGAATGTTTCTGTTGAAAAACAGCAGCGTTTTCCCACCAGTGAGCTGAGTGGTCACCTTAGTTAAGGTCTATTTCAACATTATTTTCTTTTCTCACCTAATGTGATAATTACAAAATCTGCAGTATATTGTTTTCTACCTTGTATAGGCATTCATAGCTATACGACCCATAGTTGAGAATGCTATAGTTAGAAATGACAAGGTACTTAGCATAGAAATAGAATAAAAAATACACTAGGCACTTGCTAATTTGACCGTTCCTTACACATATGAGTGTGTCAGACTGTTGACAGTGTCTTAAATTTATTGTAAACACATAGGGATTATACTTCATTAAATCCAAAGATACATTCATTTTTGTAGAAAAATTAGTCCTTGAATGCGTGCATGTACAGTAGTATCACTCGCTATGAAATATGTCCCAAATTTTTAGTTGTCTCAATGATGACATGCAAGTGCCAGTATGTTCTGTCGCACAATGCCTTTACAAGCATTGCATTGGTACTGCATGTACACGGTTGTTGCATAACACTTCAGGAAGATGCCTGCAGCTTCAGCACTAGCAGTGTGACACACCTTCATGTTCTCTCTTCTTGTGTCCTCTTCTTCGTCACTTTCATCGTAACTTTCCTATACACTTTTGATTATTCTTTGTCTGTTAACATGTGGTTATAAATAGTTGCCGGTTCAGCAGTGCACTCAGTGGCATTGGCTTTTAGCAGTGGCACTGGCTTTTAGCGAAGAACCTTAGTTCAGTTTTTCTCTAATTGTGAGTTTCTGTTTGAGGTCTAGCATGAAGAGTTTTATTTTAAAAGCCATAATACTGAACCATAAAGAAAACCACAGTTTCAGACATAGTGCAGTATTGTTTAACATTATAACTTAACACACACCATTATTTGTACATGAGAATTCACTATTGTATGCACCATTTCTGCTTAAGCAGCTAGAGACTGGATGTGTGCTGCATTACTGAGAAGCTAGACTACTGAGAGCTGGATTAGTGAAAGTCTAGTGTAACTCTGTTGTTGCTGTAGGGGAAGATTTTCAACATGGTCGAAATATGTTGACAGATTTTATTTTCTTGCCAATATGGTGTAGAGTGTGGCCACCATAAACTGGTAGTAGGCCACAGTTGTAAACAAACTAGAATTATGATGCCTCTCTCTCTCTCTCTCTCTCTCTCTCTCTCATAGTAGCAGCCTGCAGCAGTATTCTCCCTTTCTGCAAAAGCAGAAGTGACACATGGTCACAGGGACTGCCAGTCCCTTTTAATGTTGCAAGGGTCATAATTGAACTCTGTGATGGACCAGGACTAATCTTGTCTTTTCATTCATTTCAAGATAAGAAAAGATAAAATGAACAGTGCACAACAAAAAGTATTCGGTAACAGTTACCGTGCAGTTGCTTGCTGAAGTTGCTAGTGTAGTAAATGAGAGGTAGTGCAGGACTGACCTCTATCAGCATTTGATGCAACCGCAGTTCAAAACTCCCGCCACATAAAACTTCAATGTTAAATGTGTCCACATTATACCAACTTTACAACTTTATCTAGCAGACAGATACACACTTTTCTTTATTCTAAGATGCAGGGCTCCATATCCAAGTCCTATGTGAATCTTAAACCTACTGCTGCATGCCAGCCTTGTATATGGAGTAAAGCCCCAGAGCGAAGCTATCTCGGCACATTACAGCAATGTGGACATGAGGCAGCCACAAAGAAAACATTTTGCTTCTGAGACTGGGTCAGGACAAAACACAACATCAGTGTTCCTGTTGAGCCAGGCAGCAGACTTCAGCAGAATGTAGTGGGTCAGAACAACCAAACAGGATCACACCATCTTTGTTATGTGCCGAAAGAAAGGTACAAAGAGCTTTTATGAACCAGTTCTGTACTATACCAAACTCATTAAGAAAGCAAGGTGGAAGGAAAACCACTGGTACCTTCATAATGGCAAGCCGTATGCAGTCAGATGAGTGACATCAGGTAAATGTTGGCCACTACTTTGCTCCATAAACTACCCCAGCAGTTTAGCCCAGTTTCTGTCTCAGTAGGTGCCATGGTTTGTTTACTGAGGTGTCGTGCATCATCACTGGCTGGGTGCAGATTAGTAAGTGTGCCCCTTCCCTACTCCCTCATTATCACTACTTCTCCCCTTCCTACCACTCCTCTTGGCTTTGCTGTCAGTGCTGCCACCACTTCTTGCCACTAGCCTAGCAGCTGCCGATAAGAGGCAGGGATGTATGAGGAATGGTTTGTTTGGATCTGATTTTCAGAGATTGTAGATGCAACGGCTATAGAGAGCAGTCATGTGTGCATGAATTGTGTTTGAGTGATTGTGTGAATGTGTGATGTGCTCTCGTTTTCTGACCAAAGCTATGGCTGAAAATTTAGTTGTGAGAGTGTGATTGTCTTTTCTATGTACCTGTCTGTGGCTCAGCAATCATCTTTACTATTCTCATTATTATTGAATCTCAGAGTATTTGAACAAGTTATCTGTTGCATGGATTGATCACCATGATCTCATTTCATCATCATAATGCCTGTGGCTCATGAATAGCTGGCCACCTGAGTGGATTTCTGCGATGGGCCAAAATCGCAGGCTGTTTCTATGGGTATCTGTAATGGATTGGGCCTGCTGATTGGAAGTTATTTGATTCCCACTAATGTGCAGGCCTTACCTGTCAGATCTACTCTTACTGATCTGCCTGCAGGCCGGATCTGTTTGTGTGTGGTGTAATGCAACAGATTTTAATGTTTTACCTATGCACCCAGGACTGTGGTACTCTCAGCAGGCCAGAAGCCATTTACGATGGATTTCAGGAATTGTGACTGTCTAACTGCAAGTACGTTGTACAGTTTGGAGTTTTATAGACATTTTATTTATTCTAGAAATTTTGACACTTCAAAATTAGTTAGAAAGTATGGACAGTAAGAAGAAGAAAATTGTGTCAGTCGCTGGCAGTTTGTATGCTATGCACTCATATATTTCTAAAGAAAAATCGCAAAATATCTGTAAAATAATGAATAATGGGTAATAACCGACAATGACAAACTTAGTAGGACCAACATTTTATTGGTGGTCACCTACGGTATTGGTTTACACAATTCTTCCTTGCCTTATCCATTTCTTTCGAGAGGCCTACTTTTTTGTGAGGTTATTTCTGAAATCAGTGAAGATATTTTAAATCTATCTTGTGACTTCAAAGAATTGCGAATTTTTGTCACCAAATGGGTTTCATTTTATTCCAATAAAATAATATCAGTGGTCTTAATGAAACACACATACCATTTGGCTTGCTTAATCCATCTAAAAACAGTTCATTCAAAAGATGTTGACATTAGTACATAAGATTTTTGCTCGGGAACACCATCTATTTTCATGTTTTTTATTGATATTTTCTTGTTGGCACTATTGTTGCTTGTACTGTAGCTGCAAAGACAGATCGTCAACTTAACGTCTTAACTTACCCTTGAGATCTCAAAATTTTTCAGGGCAAAATGCTGAAACTTGTCTGGAAATCAGGGAATTTCACTTGGGGAAACTTGGGGCAACCCTGATGGTGATTGCACTTGATTCCCTGATTGCAGCGAAGTGATATCTGGCGCAAGTCTGTTGTAGATTTCTTGCATACTGTGGACAACAGCCACTACTGGAAGAGATGGCGACCCCGCCATAATCACCAGTCACAAAGTTCAGCACCACAATCTGCCTATTTCGCAGATGGGAGGACTTAGAATTCTTTCCCACTAGGATCAGGGCATCTCAGCATTTCTCACATTCCTGCAGACTGAGTAGGACCTACCTGGATGGCAGGCCAGTATCATCGAACCTCATGGCAACATGGCAGCCGTCATCACTGTACGACGGGTGACAAAGTAGGGCGGTGAGCAGAAGGGGACAGAGCACCTCCCAAGATGGCATGTGTAAGTTCAGTACACACACCACCATCACTCGCTGCCATTACTTCACAGATAAAGCCAATGCAGGGAGCACTTCAAGTTGCACACCACCAGTGCAGCAACTGGGTGGAACAAAGTGTGTGGTGTCAGGTGTTTTGAGCGAGCTGAAGGTCGCTTATGACATGATTCCTCAGTGAGCATTGACATACGATGCCAACCACAAGTCAAGACGCTACCTGCATTTTCATGGAAATAAATGGCTACCAACGATCACAGGTCACTACCATCTTTCTGAGGAAAACTGGCAAGGAGCGAACTGGGAGTGTGTCTTCTGACACAGAACCAATCTTTTTACGCCCTCCCAGAGCCGTCTCTTGCAAAATTATTCTCAGGGGAAGTGGTCATGCTTCTGATGTTGCAGAATCTGCATCAGAAGGCTGTACGAAACATTTTGTACAGAGCTATACCAGTTACGACAATTCTGGGGTGAGTCACCGAAAAGCTTTGTTTCTCACACAAGTATGTTTTGGTGGTGACCATATCCAGAACAATACAGTGAGTTCAGAGTTACTTTTTGCAAAGCCTAGTACCTGAATTTAAGACGAATTATGGTAAAGTTTATTTTCTACTCATAGATAATAATGTTTGTAATTTGTCTAGGCACAGAGTGCCTTGTGATGGATTTGTTCCCATAATACATTCCACTTGCAATATGATCATGCAAAAGAGATCTTATTTAAGTGTCATTGGGTTTCAGTGTGATAAAGTAATATGTAAATGTTCATACTCATTATAATGTATATTGTGTGGTGTATAAGGCTTATTGTGATAGAAAGAGAAACTGCACAAATATGGTGCAAAAATGAGCAGCTACTACAGGGACATGGCATCAGTTCTAACAGAACAGATTGTATTATTAAAAGAACAGAATGAGCAAATGCCACTGGCAGTATTGATCCATGGATCTTGTAGCTGCTATTCTTACTTTCCTTTTTTATAGCAAAACATTTGAGGATGCCATTATTTTTATTCAGAATGTGTTATCCACAGCCATCTTATGCAACAGGTCTGCACAAACATCACTGTAGATGGCCAAATTGAGCTTGTCAGGTGATGCTAAGATATACAACATGTACCATAAGGTTTTCGTAAAGTAAACACATTAACAGAGTTGGCAAATGGTTTAAAGCAACAGTATAGAAAACAAAATAGTGCTTGTTTCTTTTGAGAGAAGTTAAGTACTTGAAAACAACTGCCAAATGAGACTGTTGAAGCATTTTCGGACAGGACATGCAAGTTGAATGCCCAAACTTATGAGTTGACTTACAAACCGGCGGCTAATGCAGTTTGATTGAGAGAGGCTGAGGATAGGGTGTGGTATGTGCTTGTAAGAGGGATTTCTCCAGAATTTTCTCTCAGAGAGAAAATGGAAAATTCATAAGATGTAGCAGCAGCACTGCAGGTAGCTCATTATCTGCAAGATAGATAATGCTACTAAGTCTCTGAAGATCAGGAAATGTTTGTGTCAAACAGAGAATATTATCGCTGCTGAAGAAATGGTCACTTTAAAGCACGGTGTTGCCAACTGTAATGTTTTAATTGTCAATGGATTGGTCATAAGGAACAAGAGCATAGTTCAAAGAAACTGGGTAACTATAATGGGAAAAAGAAATCATTAAACAACAAAGGGAATCTTCTTTCCAGCGAGAAGTGTTTCCGTTAAATAGAAGTGCATTCAGCATGCATGCAGAGACAGATTGTTTGTTGATGGCTTGTTTGAAAGGGAAACATATGAATTTTTGGTAGATGCGGTGGCACACACATTAGTTGTCAATCTGGAACTCGTGGATAATAGTAGACTACAAGAGTCAAGCTGTAGGTTGCTCACAATAGACGACAATGCAATTCATTCAGTCGGGACAATATGTCTCCATTTTAAAATAGGAAACACAAGGTTTCATGAGCAAATGGAAGTGTTGCCACCTGTAGGACAAGGTGTCACTGCGATACTTGGGTTAGATTTTGTGGTTAGGCATTGTGCTAGAATCAACCTTGGGCAATGGACAATTGTACTCGATGGTAGGTTATTTCTGTTGGGTATTACAGTTGAAAATGTTTCTACATCACAAGATGCATCCACTGCAAAAGTGGCATTGAATAAAATGTTTATAAGTGCATTAAAAGCTCTTTTGCATGACATAGTACCAGCAGGTACAATAAAACTAATCTGGGTTCCAGTAAATAGCAACAGTCCACAGGGTATAGTATGTTTGGTAGAACCACTGACAAGTAATGACCTGCTTGATAAGCAACATTGTTTTGTACATAGATGTATAGTGCATAAAAGCGATATTAATGGTCAGGTTGTGGTGCCGATAAGTCTGGATAATTTTGGGGGAGATGAAGTGAATCTTCCAAAGGGGTTGCTGATAGCCTTGTTAGAGGTTCTCGAAGAGAAAGATATTGAGGGTTCTGGGGTACAAGGTACAACAGAGCGAACTGTCGACATACCGCATTGCAAGAAAAAGTTAAACACCTTCAGGGTGAAGATGGGTCATCAGTGGAATCCGTGTTAATACAATATAAAGATTTGTTCGATCCTCAGGAAGTGTTACCTGCTTCACTAAACAGCATGGAATACCAACAGGCAACCATCCCCTAGAATTTAGAAAACAGTATCGCCTACCTAAGAATTTACAGCCTTTAGTAGAGGAAATGGTGAATTATCAGTTATCAGATGGGATTATAGAAAGTAGTGACGTCTGTGGTCGGCAAATATCATGAGTGTGGGTATTAAGTCAACAGAAGGAACAAAGAAATGCCAGTTTTGTTACAAATACAGATTCTTAAATGAAAAAACAGCAACAGATGTGTACCCGATTCCTAATATTACTGGCACATTAGATAATTTTGGTTAGTGAAAGTTCTTTTTAACCCTAGATTTAAGAAGTGGATATCATCAAATAGAGGTACACCCTGTGGTTAGACCTAAAACACCATTCACAATAACTTCTGGTCACTACCAACATTGCAGGATCCTTTTTGGGCTGAAAAACGCACCAGCTACATTTCAGTGTTTATTAGATGGAGTTCTCAGAAGTTTAAAATCAAACAAATGCATGGTGTATCTTGTCAGTATAATTATATTTGCAAAAACCCCAGAAGAGTATGTTCAATATTTGGAGATGATATTTGACATGGTGAGAGAGGCTCAACTTACGCTTAACATTGATAAATGTCACTTTGCACAATCACAAGTAAACTATTTGGAACATATAATAAGTCAAGATTGAGTAAGAACTGATTCACATCTTACATCAGCAATACATGACATTCTGGCCCCTCAGACAATTAAACAATTACAATCTTTCTCTGGATTAGCAAACTACTATAGAAAATTCGTGAAGGGGTTTGCTGAAATGGGACACCCACTAACGAAATTAGTGTGGAAAGTTATTACATTTAGCTGGACAACTGAGTGTCAGACAGTATTTCAAAATTTAAAAGTTATATTAACTTCAGATCCAGTTATGATTTTTCCATATTTCACTAACGAATTCTTATTGTCATGTGATGAAAGCGGTACAGCTTAGTGAGTGTTTTTAGGGCAAATCATTGGTTGGAGAGAACACCCAGGTGCATAAGCATCTCGCCAGCTTAATAAGACCGAACGAAATTATTTTACCAACGAAAAGGAGATGTTAGCATTAATATACAGTATTTCTAATTTTAGATATTCACAGTGATTACTGATCATGGAGCTTTAAAATGGCTACTAGCTCTAAAAGATCCTTCAAGTTGTCTAACTAGGTGCACTTTGAAACTAAGTGAATTTCAATACCGTGTGAGTCACATACCGGGTGTTAAGCACACAAATGCAGACCCACTTAGTAGGAAGACTGGGCTATTGCAAGTCTCTGGATTTAATCTAAGAGATCTGAAGAAAGCACAAGCAAATGACAAAGGTTGTCAAGTTCATTGCAAACAGCCACAGTTTATCATACAAGGTGTGGTTTTATATAGGTCAACCAAGTGTGGACTGCATGTTGTACTTCCAGCAGCTGTGTGGACAGAAGTACTACAGCAAGCACATGATCATATGTTATTGGGTCATGGGGGGTAAGAGAACAATGGATAAAATAGTAGCAGGAAGGTCCTGCTTGAGAATTAGATGTGCTGATGTTCAACAGTATTTCAAAAGCTGTTTTTCTTGTGCATAATGTGCTTATTTATCTCATCAAAAGATACAATTACAAAGACTAAAAGTCCAAATGATAGGAGCAGATATTTTGGGTCCATTTTACAGGAGTGAATCATAACAAGTATATATTAACAATTATTAATCACTTCTCAAGGTATCTGGTAAGATCAGAAAGCAAGCACACAGTAGCTCACACTATGGTAAATCATTGGATTCTTAAATTTGGGGTGCCAC
The DNA here is from genome assembly GCF_021461385.2 of Schistocerca piceifrons. NCBI lineage: Eukaryota > Metazoa > Arthropoda > Insecta > Orthoptera > Acrididae > Schistocerca > Schistocerca piceifrons. Next base: position 509,657,208 of record NC_060138.1, read on the forward strand.
AAATGATTATTACAGACCAGGAGACAAGTTTCATATCCGATCTCATTAAGCAGTTGTGTCGCTTACTGAAAGTGAAGAAATCACAGGCAAGTCCATTCCACCTACGGACAAATGGTTATACAGAAAGAGTTTATTGGATTATATCTAAGATCCTAAGCATTACGTGAATTCTCAACACCTAGACTGAGACATATATTTAGATTTTGTAATTTGTTCCCATAATTCAAAAACTCGTACAGGAGCAGGGTTATCACCTTACAAGGTCGTATATAGATGAAAAATATCTTCTCCATTTGATGTGATTCAGCCGAAGTAGGGAAAAGAAGGTGTATACATCATGGCATTTGCAAAAACTCTAAAGCAAGTCTGGCAAAAGATAAAACGGGCTAACGCAAAAGAGCTAGAATGTCAAGAATGTGTGGGGTTAAGTAAGAGGAGTTTACAACAGTATTGGGTAGGTCAGTGGGCATTATTGCAAACTGGGCATTATTGCAAATTGGGCATTATTGCAAATCCTTATGCTCTCAAGGGTAAGACAAAAAAGTTTTTGATGAAGTTTCAGGGTCCTTACCAGATGGTTGAGGTAAAGTTGTCTGTAAGTTACAATTTCCTAGATGAACTTCAGTAGTCACCTTTTCAAGGGCCATAGATTTCTTTCCTCAAGTACCGGCAGAGGTAGCATATATTAGAATTAAAAAGCAAATGACTAAAGAAATGCTGATCGGGGCGGCCGAACGGTTCTAGGTGCTACAGTCTGGAACCGCACAACCACTACGGTCGCAGGTTTGAATCCTGCCTGGAGCATGGATGTGTGTGATGTCCTTAGGTTAGTTAGGTTTTAGTAGTTCTAAGTTCTAGGAGACTGATGACCTCAGAAGTTAAGTCCCATAGTGCTCAGAGCCATTTTAACCAGTAAAGAAATTCCGCAGACTGGGCCATACAGGTTGAGGTCAAGGAATATATAGTTGTGGATGTGGAGATGCATAGGTAACAGTAGGATTTTTTCCTTTTTTTCATTGATTCATGCAATTTACATAGGAATATAGGTATTTTTATTGTATTCCCAGTTTTTTCTAAGGAGGTGGGGTGTACATACAAATTATTTCTTCTAGGTGAAGGCAAGAGTGACGCCTATATGAAGTATAGTGGGTGTTATGACTTTGCTCATCATTAGAGCAGAAGGAATTGTCAGTCAGCTTTTACAGAATGGAGTTTTGTTCATGCAGCAGCCTGATGAAGTCCTCACGAATCATAGGTGGTTGTTGAGACTGACATTCAACATGTGGGAGGTAATGGACAAAGTGAGGAGACTGCAAGATATATCTTTAGAAGTACTAAAGGAAATGAAATGGAGCACCATGATAGGGGATATGCGAAATGAATGTTATGAACTTGGGTTCTCCTATGATAAGCTGAGAACAGTTGCGGCAAGTGACAGGTACAGTACCATATTCTCTTGTACAGAAGAACAGGGGACAGCTGAATGCTGGTGGGAAACTGCTAAAAACAGTGTTAGGTGCATCAGATAGTGATGATATTTCAAGTTTGAATAGGACAATCGGCCAAATGCAAGAAGTAGCGAGGCGTACAGAAACAGTAATGGATTGGCATATGATGCAAATTATATGTATGGAGCAAGGGTTGTTAAATGTAACTAAAGCATTGCATAAATTAACAGTGGAATTACAGCAGTATGCTAATGACACAATTATTACCATAAATATGGATTTAGGTATAATATAGCCTCATCTGAAAACAACAAAGTAGGCACAGCTAGGCTAATGAGAAAATTAGCAAACAGTGTAAGTGATGCTAGAATAGAACTAGAGAAAATTCAAGAAGCTATCCACCATAGTGCACATAAACAATGAAGCACTGCAATGCTAGCACCTTACATTTTTTTGCAACAGCTATTGCATGTGAAAAAGGATTATTTATTACATGTCTTCACATGTTCCTTAGTTAGTTGTTAAGTTAACAATATTATGAAAAGGAAAGTTGCTACTAAACATATACCAGAGACACTGGGTCGCAGATGGGCACAATAAAACGACTGTCACAAAATAAACGTTCGGCCACACACACACACACACACACACACACACACACACACACACACACAAACACACATACACACGAACGCAATCACACAAATGCAACTCAGATGCACATGACTGCAGTCTCTTGCAGCAGTGCATGATGAGAGTGGCAACTGGGTGGGGATAAGGAGGAGGGAGGCTGGGACGGGGAAGGCGAGGGATGGCAGGGTGTTGGTTGGAGACAGTGAAATGCTGCTGAGGACCATGCAGGGACGAGGTGAAGAGAGGGTAGGGCAGCTAGGTGTAGTCAGGAGGTTAGACAGAGGGCAGGGGGGAGGAGGGAGAGGGGGGGGGGGGCTAGCAGAAAAGGAGAGAAGTAAAAAGACTGGGTGCATTGGTGGAATGAGGACTGTGTAGTGCTGGAATTGGAACAGGGAAGGGGCTAGAAGGGTGAGGATAAAGACTAACAGAGGTTGAGGCCAGGAGGATTAAGGGAATGTAGGATATATCACAGGGAGAGTTCCCACTTGTGCAGTTCAGAAAAGCTAGTGTTGGTAGGAAAGATCCATATGGCACAGGCCTTGAAGCAGTCATTGAAATAAAGGATGTTGTGTTGGACAGCATGCTCAGCAACAGGGTGGTTCACTTGTTTCTTGCCCACAGTTTGGAGCTGGCTATTGATGCAGACAGAAGCATGTTGTTTGTCATGCCCACATTGAATGCAGCACAGTGGTTGCAGCTTAGCTTGTAGATCACATGACTGGTTTCACCGGTAGCCCTGCCTTTGACAGAATAGGTGATGTTTGCGACTGGACTGGAGTAGGTGGTGGTGGGAGGATGTATGGGACAGATCTTGCATCTGGGTCTACTACAAGGATATGAGCTATGAGGTAAGGGGTTGAGAGCAGCAGTTGTGCAGGAATGGAGGAGCATATTGCGCAACTTCGGTGGATGGTGGAATACCATTGTGGGAGGGGAGGGAAGAATAGTTGGCAGGGCATTTCTCATTTCAGGGCATGACGAGAGGTATTTTCCCTCTTCCTCCTCCAGTCTCGTCACGAACATCACTTATCCCATCAAAGGCAGGGCTACGTGTGAAACCATTCATGTTATCTACAAGCTAAACTGCAACCATTGTGCTGCATTCTATGTGGGCATGACAACCAACAAGCTTCTGTCCGCATGAGTGGCCACCACCAAACTGTGGCCAAGAAACAAGTGGACCATCCTGTTCCTGAGCATGTTGTCCAACACGACATCCTTTGTTTCAATGGCCCCTTCACAGCCTATACCATATGGCTCCTTCTCACCAACACCAGCTTTTTTGAATTGTGCAGGTAGGAACCCTCCCTGCAATATATTCTATGTTCCCATAACCATTCTGGACTTGACCTTCGTTAGTCATTGTCAGCATCTCTGCTATATGGTGAATAGCAACTTTCCTTTTCATAATATTGTCACATTCCATCATGGATTTTCCATTGTATTAATTAAATTATCACTATTTGTCCTGCACAAGTAGATCAAACAGATAGCCATTTGTGTGAAGTACAGTTAACTTTGGGAATTAAGGGTGCACCAAAATGTAAGAAGGTAGTTATGAAGCCACAAACAAATTTTCTCTGTGTCGGAAATTGTTGGATTTATTCTGTATACGAGTCACAAATAGTAGTAGTGAACTTCAATAAAAACAGGACTTTTATAGGAATAACAAGAGTAGAATTACAGCTTACTGGTATTTAATCAATGGGACCTTCATCTACCAGCAGCCATCATGGGGACTGCAGTAATTACTAATGTGAAACTGACATTGTATTGGCCAGAAATTCCCTTCAGGTTATCTATTCAGAGTAATCAGTTTCTAAACTACACACTAGATGCTACAGTACAACTTTGATTAATGAAGAAAAAGAACAAGCTGCTGTCGATCAAATATTGAGACATGTTCACTGAGGGTGAAAGCAGAACACAATTGTCATCAATGTAGCAAGCACTTGTATAATCACAGTACTAGCAGTAATTTATGCAGTTTATCTTTTCCTTGGGAGTGAAATAATGAAAGCAGACATAAATCCCACACATGAAATCCCTCTAGAATTGGTTGTACCGGAAAGGAGAACAGAAATTGTTGGATAGCATAAGTTGATAAAGAATTCTGTAAGTGGAATAAGATTATTATATTAAAGGTTAAGTTTTTTCATAAAAATTCAAGACGAATTTGTTTTAGGGAAGAGGGATATGTTGTATGCCAACCTCATACGAGGCAGTAAAAATTTTTAAAGTTCCTGATTGAAGCTATCTCGCTACATTTCACTATCAAGACTGAGTCAGACCAAAACACAACATCGTCATTTTTGGCGAGCCTGGCAGGATGTAATGGGTCAGAGTAGCCTAACAGGGTCACATCACCGTCGTTACGTAACAAAAGGAAGGCTAATGTGTAAGCAACAAATGGTGCCAAGAGCTTTTACAAACCAGTTCTGTACTATAACAAACTCTTTAAGCAAGCAAAACAGAAGGAAACCCACTGATACCTTCATAATAACAAGTCCTATGCAATCATGATGAATGACATCAGATAAACATTAATCACTACTTCGCTTCATAAATACCTCAGCCGTTTAGCTCCCAAGGCAGATGGTCAGCTGGATCAGTGGTGTATATGACATTCACACTTGATTCCTTGATTAAAGTGAAGTAACGTCTGGCACAAGTCTGTTGTAGATTTCTTGCATACTATGGACAACGATAACCACTACTGGGAGAGGTGGCTACCTCGCCATACTCGCCAGCTGCGAAGTTCAGCACCGCAGTCTGCCTCTGTCACAGATGGGGGAGGACATGGAGATCTTTCCTTCCCACCAGGATCAGGATGCCAGCATTCTTGGCATTCTGGCAGACTGAATATTGCCTACCTCGATGGCAGGCCAATGTCATTGAACTTCACATCAACTGTCATCGCAGTATGACGGATGATCAGCAAGGGTGGTGAGCAGGAGGGGACAGAGCATCTCCCGAGATGGCATGTGTAAGTTCAATATACATACCGTTGTCACTCACTGTCACAGTGCCGCAGGTACAGCTGGTGCTGGGGCCACAGCAAAGGGCAAGCCACCAGTGCAACAACCGGCTCGAACAAAGTGTGCAGTGTCAGGTGCCTTGAGCAAGTGGAAGGCTGCTTACGACACAGTTCCTCAGTGGACATTGAAAGATGATGCCAATCATGAATTGAGGCACTATGGAAATGAATGACAACCAGTGGCCACAGGTCACTATCATCCTTCCAAGGAAAACTGGCAAGGAGTGAACTGGGAGAGTGCCTCATGATACAGCACCAACTTGTCTTACACCTTTCCAGTAGTCTCTTCTTATAGTACTATTTTCCCGACCACTAATGGCGTGGCAGCAGGGCATCAAGTGCAGTGATATGTCCTTGCATTCATGCACTTTTTGTTTTGCGTGCAAATTCGTACGCACATTATCTTTCCAAACTGGGCTTTGCCAGGTGATGTGCAATATCATTTATCGAAAATTGGTAACATTTTCGATATTTATATGCAAAAAATAACACTATTTCAAATTACCTCTTATAAAGCAGAACTCACTTGTATATTCGCATTGATAGCAATGAGTAAATTTTTCAGGTCCCCAGGCATTGCTAAAAACTTTTCATGCCCGTTCCACCCTACAGTTAGCATCTATCCACCACATGAGATGAGCTTTGTGTGTCTTTAACAATGGTTGTTGTGTATGGTGCATGAGGGACATGGCACATAATAAACTGAGGTGACGGAAGTCATGGGATAGCAATATGCAGATACACAGATGGTGATAGTATCAGTTGTACAATTTATAAAAGGGCAGTGCATTGTCAGAGCTGCCATTTGTAGTCAAGTGACTCATGTGTAAAGATTTCCAATGTGGTTATGGCCACATGACGGGAATTAATGTGGAGTGGTAGTTGGAGTCAGATGCGTGGGACATTTGATTTTGGAGTAGGGAATTCAGTATTCTGAAATCCGCAGTGTCAAGTGTGTTCCATGAATACCAAATTTGAGGCATTACTTCTCATGATGGCCAATGCACTTAACAACTGAAAGCAATGGCGTTTGCATAGAGAGGTCAGTGCTAACAGACAAGCAGCAATGTGTAAAATAAGCACAGAAATCAATGTGTGACGTGTGACAGATGTATCCATTGTGACTGTGCAGCAAAATTTGGCGTTAATCAGCTATGCAAGCAGAGTATGGCTCAGACCACCCAAAGCCATGGACCCAAGTTATTAACAAGGCACTGTGCAAGCCAGTGTTAGCTCCAAAATGTGTGGACTATGTCTACATGGAATGAAGTTGATCCACTGGCCCAGCTGAACTGATCGTTCAGTGGAAATGGTTATTTCCAGCTACTTGGAAACTATTTGCATCCATTCATGAACTTCATGATCCCAAACAGCGATGGAATATTTATCGATGACATTGCTCCATGTCACTGGGCCAGAATTTTTCTCTGAAGAAACGATTTAAGTTCCATTCTATACTTTTGAGCGGCCTACATGCGTACAGAGCCACACTAATTAATAAAGATGACGATAAATAACGTATTGGAAGAGGCATGCAAGCTGGTTCGGAGATATTCCAAAAAGCTAACAACTACAATAAAGTTTAAGTAGTTAGTACCTCTTAATCAAAGGTTGTCGCTTGTGGTGGAGGCTTTGAACAGATGGACAATGAATGGTTCACAGTACTTTGTTCAGCATCATCTGGCAGCGTGGGGAAACTTGCTTCAGTGACATGCTTGGCGGTAAAGGGTTGTCACAATGGTCAGGAATAGAATTATAATACACCTGGCTGATACCCCTGACAAACACTGTGCTTCTCTGCACTATTTACACCACACTGCACACAGTATTACAGGTGCTAATACTGGTGGATAAACTGGGTGTCAGTATGAGGTTTTGTGCAGCCGCAGTCAGGGGAAGCCCCTCTAGGGAGCACAGGTCGGGATGGTGATATGGAAGATGTGGTAGCACCCCTCTCATTAACTGAGCGACGATGAAACATTGACACTGGACGCCAGTGCAAAATCTGTTGTCACGCATACTTCGGTGGAGTGCGGCAGCCGATGATGTGGGCCAAGTGGTATTGCTTGAGACGAGCTGCTGAAAGCGTGATTGGGAAGTGTTGCCTCATTGAAGCGACAGAAGAGACTGCACAAGTGATAGTTTAGCATGTGTGGCGACTGGAAAACATGCCAGTCTTAAGTTCTACCTCCGATGGAAATAGCCGACGAGGGTGCTGGGGATATGCAGTGCTACCTTTGCTGGGAGCACATCACTTGTCACTGGTTTTCAGCCAGTGCAGCATGTCATCTGCTGGTAGAGGTGGATTCAAATGAAAGGAGTTGCTGCAAAGCTCCCTCCTTCTGAGAGCAAAACACTGATGCCGACTGCACAGAGGGGTGTTTATAACTAACTGAGGATGCTTGAAGGGGGCAATGCACTGGGTATCACTGCTGTGCCATGCTTATGCTGTGGTTTCTGGTGAGAGGAGGGGTATCGGCAGGTCTTGTGCGCGGCATTGGGAGCATGTGAAATAGCATCTCTGCTCCAGTGGTGCAGGTGATAGCAGGTGCAGATGTTAGCAGAGATGGTAATGACACTATGTCGAGAGTGGCAGCCACTTGTCGGAGCAGGACAATGTTGGTGTCGGCTGGGGCTGTGAATAGGGCAGTATGGTTTTGACATCAGGGTCCCAGGCACTGGGGGATGTGTCAGTTGCATAGTTGGTTGGCAGTGGGCCAGAGGCAGTGTCAGCTGGCGGTGTGTTGGACATTGCGTCAGGGGTGACATTAGCCGGTAGCATGTCGGGAACAGCTTAGGGGACAGTGTTAGCTTGCACTGTATCTAGGTGGTGGTGGTGTGACTGGGTCAGTGGTAGGTGGAGTCATCTCCGCATCGATGGTGCTCTGCTCGTTGGTCATAGGTGGCTCTAGGATGTAAGCTGGCTTGAGTCTGTCTATGGAGACAGTTGTTGTGGCCCTGTTTAGACGTATGGAGACCATCTTGTCCTCATGTTGCAAAACCAAGTGTGGGGTCAAATACTGAGGGTGGAGTGGCGGCTAGTACACTTCCATGTGAAGCACAATGTATACCTGAAGCAGGACATGTTTTTATGATGTGAGGTCACAGTGGATGAAGGTATGATGCTCAGCATGCCATTGCCGAAGTGTTGGTCTCAGCTGACCATGAAGCCTTCGTACTGCTGCAAGAAACTTGAGACTCTGCTTTTGGGAGTAAGTTGTGTCGCTTCCAAAAAATTGCTGGGAATGGCGATGGCTGTCTATATAACTGCTTGCTGGTAGAAGTTCCCAGGTTGATTCTGCATGCAATCCACAATCCTAGAAGTACTGGGGGCAGGGCAGCAGACCATGCTGTTAGCCGCAGGGTCACAGCTGGTGGTATGGTAAAAATTGGAGCCACAAGTGGCTGTCAGAGGTCAGAAGAGGGCCAAGATGAACTGGCACCAGTGACCTATAGTGATGTTGCGAGGACATCCAAAGCGGGACACTCGGGTCTGGACAAAAGCTGCAGCCACAGTTTTGGCTGAAATGTCGGGGATGAGGGTTGCTTCCAGCCAATGCATAAATCTCTCAATAATTGTCAGCAGGTATCAACATCCATTGGAGGAGGGTAGTGGGCTGACAATATCGAAGTGTACATGTGTGAACTGGAGTTGTGTATGTTTGTGTGTGTGTGTGTGTGTGTGTGTGTGTGTGTGTGTGTGTGTGTGTGTGGAGGGGGGGGGGGTGTACGGTTGGAGCTGGATATGGATCTTAGCTGGAGGTTGAGACCAGAGTCAGCATTCTGAAGGGTGTGGGCCAGGTATGGGCCACCCTCTTAAGCAGTAGCCAGGCCATTGCAGTCTAAGGGTTGGGTGATAGCACAAGAGGGACTAAGGCTATCTGTCACAATGGTATTGATGCTGGAAACATGCCAGTTGTCAGTAGTGAGTTGTGAGATACACTCATGTAGTCTAAACTGTCCGGCTGTCATGTGTTCTATGTCTTTTCTGCAAAACCCAGAGATGAAGGGACATTGGTGTGTAAAGATTGTAAAGACATGTCTCTTGATTGAAGATCGGAAATAGTGGACAGGTTTGTGGACTACAAGCAACTCATGGTCATATACTCCCCAGTGAAGTTGTGGATTAGAGTGCTAGGACAAAAAGAAGGTGAGCAGTTACCAGATGTTCTGCACGCATCTGGTTTGCATCTGCCACTTTTGTGAGTGGGCCACTATAATGAGGCTAAGCCAAAAGGATTGCATTGGCAAGGTCTCATTTTGTTTTTTTTGGAGCTCCCCATCATGGCCTGGGTCCAAGGGAACACATTTGTTTTTATTACCACATAGTGCTGTATACTAAGGGGATTGTGGATGGCAGCGACATCCTCAAGATGGCGCCAGAAAAAGTTGACCAAGCTGATGAAATGCCAGTGGCCTCTGAAAGCAGTAGGGTGTGGAAAGTTCGCTACTGCCTGTACTCTATGGGGAGGGGGCAGGAACCCGAAGTGGAGACTTAAGTGTCCAAGGAATTGGACACTTCACCCTGAAAAGGCATTTTGCCATGTTGAGGATCATTCCAATTCTGCAGGTGAGAAATTTTCTCATAAGTGTTCTTGGTGTTCAGTAGGGTCCCTGGAGTAGATGAGTATACCATCTGGGTGGGCAAAACATCCCCGTGTGCCCAGAGGATGTTGTCCAAAAATCTCTGCTATGTTTGTGTGGCATTGTGGAGGCCAAACTTCAAGAAATGCTTTCTCAAACAGGCTGAAAAGTGTGATTATGGCTGTTTTATCAATGCCCTCTGGGGTGACTGGGATTTGTGTGTAGGCTTTTGTGCAGTCTGCCTTACAGATAGCAGATCCTGAGATGGTGTCATTGTAGGTGCCAAGGAGTGGGATGGGATAGTGGTCAGGGATGGTGCGGGCATTGAATTTACAGTAAATGCTGTAAGGATGCCAGGAACTGTCCTCCTTTGGGCAAGGTGAAGAACTGAAACCCAGGGGCTTTTGGAATGGTGAAGTTTGTTAGTGATGAGTAACTTTTCAAACTACTTTAGTGTGATTTTGTGCTTGTGTTGTGTGTGTGTGTGTGTGTGTGCGTGTGCGTGTGCGTGTGCGTGTGCGTGTGCGTGTGGAGGGGGGGGGGGGGGGGCATGGCAGAAAACCTGGGGGCCAGGTGTAGTGGCAGTGTAATGCAGAGTGCCTTGCTGAATGTTCTGGAGGGCAAAGGGCGGCTGGATGAGGAGGGGGAATTCGACAGGGAGCTGAGCTTATAGGCCTGAAATCGTTAGCTGTTTCACAGCAAAACACAGGAGCTGCAATGGACTGACTTATTGGAGGTGCTGTTGATTAAATGACACTTTGCTACATCGGCCAAAATGTCTGTGACTATGAAGTCCACACTGAAGGCCTAAATCGAATGAGCAGGTATGCATGTCTTTAGATGTCTAGGTTGTTGGAAATGGTGAGGAGGGTAGAGGGAGGACTGGGATGTAGGAGTAATTTGTGGGAAATATGCATAAATCAGAGTTGTTGTCCATGAGGTAGTGGAGAGGGGAATTAGCATCATTCAAATTCTGTATGAACAGGTACTGTGAAGTGATACAGCAACTTGGTGCGCCTGCTGCTGGTCATTGCTGGAGTTTGGGGACTTGGTGCATGGTCTGCAGTTGGTGGTGGTCTCGCCAAATGTCTGGTGGTACCAACAACCATAGTTCGCAGTGGTTGTCAGGGGTACAATTAAAACACAGGAGCTTGGGGTGGGATGAGAGGGGTGGTTGAATAGCCAGCTAGAACCATGGGGAGGGTAGCCAGCATTCCATGCTGCAGCCATGGTATGGAAGGAGTGTTAAAACGGCCAGGGATGGAATGAAGTAAACTCAGCTGGTTCTCCTAGCACTTCCCCACACTATTTACACTGCAATGCACACAGTATTCATGGTCTTAATATCAGAGGGATGAACCGTGCATCTGACATCAGGCTTGGTAGAGTCGCAGTCAAGGGAAGCCCTTTGAGGGTATATGGCTGAGGGAGTCAGAAAAACACTGACAATGGATGATGGTGCAAAATCCTGCTGTCCACGCATACTCCAGCTGAGTGTGGCAGGCGATGACTGGAGCAACGTGGTGTTGTGCAAGATGAGTTGCTGAGAGCGCGGCAGGGATGTGTTGTGTTGTTGAGTGAAGGTTCAGCGTGCATGGCGTCCGTAAAGTGTGGCATTCTAAACTCTACCTCTGGCAGAAGTGACCAGCGAGGGTGCTGGGGCATGCGGTGGTATCTTGGCTGGCAGGCGCTTTGCTGATCACTAGTTTTTGGTCAGTGCTGCCAATTGTCTGCTGCTATAGATGGAGGGGAATGGAAGGAGTCGCCAAAATGTGATTGGTTTGAAGAACTTTTTGGACAATTCTAGTGAATGATTTGGCCCTCCAAATCACCCGATATGAATCCCATCTAATATTTATGGAACATAATCGAGAGGTCAGTTTGTGCATGACATCCTGTACTGGTAACACTTTTGAAATTATGGATGGCCATAGAGGCAGCATGGCTCAGTACTTCCACAGGGGACTTCCAACAACTTGTTGAGTCCATGTCACATCAAGTTTCCGCACTAAGCTGGGCAAAAACAAGTTGAACACAATATTAGGATATTCCCATGACTTTTGTCAACTCAGTGTACACCATTGACAGTGGAAATACAGGGTGGTCCATTGATAGTGACCGGGCCAAATATCTCACGAAATAAACTTCAAACGAAGCTGTGAGGACGGCGTGAGTTGTGCTTGGGTAGCTCAGTTAGTAGAGCCCTTGCCCGCGGAAGGCAAAGGTCCCGAGTTCGAGTCTCAGTCCAGCACACAGTTTTAATCTGCCTGGAAGTTTCATATCAGTGCACACTCCGCTGCAGACTGAAAATCTCATTCTGGATCAAACGAAAAAACTACGAAGAACGAAACTCGTCTAACTTGAAGGGGGAAACCAGATGACGCTATGGTTGGCCCACTAGATGGCACTGCCATAGGTCAAACGGATATCAACTGCATTGTTTTAAATAGGAACCCCCATTTTTTATTACATATTCGTGTAGTACATAAATAAATATGAATGTTTTAGTTGGACCACTTTTTTCGCTTTGTGATAGATGGCGCCATGCAGTGAACACGCATTTGTTGGTGAATGACATGAGTAATCTGGCATGTTACTCTGTCTTCAACATTACATATTTTGCTAGTGGTAACATTAATACTTTGCAAATGAATAGAAGTACGTCGAGTGACAGAAAAAGTGAAACACCCACAAACATGGTTGGATGTCAATGTAACTTCATACATATAAACATCATCAGTTGGTATGTAAATGTTTGGAGAATTGGAATTCTCTGTGGCAAGTAAAAGGACCATCGTAGTACATCTGATCTATCCGTGTTGAGTGTTATTACCAAGCCTGGTAGTGTGTGTAAGGGTTATGAACATTGTCAGATGTTGAATGATCTATGTGAAGGATACATAGATGTCAAGTACTTGTGTGAGACAGTAATATCAACATCAACACGTGAAAGAGTTTGAAGGGGACTTCATTGGGGGGGGGGGGGGGGTCTACATTTGGGTGTTTTTTTAAAACTGGGCAATATCCAGATCTGTTGTGTAGTCAGATGTGACAGTGGCCTGATGTTGGACTATATGGGAATGTGAAGCCAGACGTACTTGTTGCCAAGGTTCCAGTTGACCATATCTAACCACCACAAGGGTGAATTGCCATATTGTGTAATGAGCACATGTAACCCCATCACATATGCATATGCCATCCAAGAACAAGTAACGGACTTTCTGCAGCATTCTGTGTCATTCTGTACCAGTGACTGGAGACTAGCAACAGCTGGACTGGGGAATTGCATGCCTATGCATTGGCCAAAATTAACACCACAACAGAAATGGCTGCATTTGGAGTGGTGCCATGACCAGAAAGCTGGGGCTATTGGCAAATGGCTCCACATTTGTTGGAGAATAAGAGACTCTTACACCATCGGTGTTGTATGCAAAACTGTTGACTTTGTTCCCTCGGCAACATGTGTATGTAATTGTGATTGAAACTGTAATGGATACTGTGGATAAATGTGTGAGCTGGAGTTATTATATTTAATTCCTTTGAAATATTAGTAGTAGCACCATTTGGTGCCAAAACCTGGTGTTATAAGAAGAGATTATGTGTTATTACTGTTGACGGAGAACATTTTGAGACTTACATCTCGAAATACCATCATGCCATGTCATGTTCGGTTCATACAGATAAGTCTTGGCATTTGCTGTGCTCCACTCACTGACATTACTGGCTATAGTTCGTGTATGTGGTTTTACATAGTACATGCTTGTTGGTGGCAGAGCAATATTGTGCATTTGCCATATTATTCACACAATATAAAGGGGACTCCTAATTCATTAGCAGAGTGCGGCACGATCTGTTAGCAAACAGTGAACTTTCCTAAGGGTTGCTCAGGGTGAATACTGCACAGCTGCACCATCTCTTAATGACAGCGGATATCCCATTATGGGGGTGACTGTACAGCCACACCCTATTGGCACTAAACAAAAACAACATGCCATATTGGAGACTGGAGCTACGATACTGCCCAAACTGAGGCACAAGTGGACAGTTCTAGGGTTGAATGCTACACATTCAATGTTTCTATGCCAGCAGAGGAAGTCAGACACTGTCAGGAGTGCCTACAGGAAACTTTAGAAGAACTGATCACACTCAGTGAATCAATACAGGGTTTGCTGGATGACACGGAGTATGAGGCCGACACAGAAGCTTTTGAAGACTACACCAACAAATGCAATCACACCATCCGGAAGGTGAAAGGCCTTTTAGGAGGAACACATTCAGGGGATAGAAGTACAATTGATACATATTTGCCAACCTCAGCAGCTTGCCAACATGCTTATGTGGGCATCAGGATAAGACCATCGGGCAGAGCACAAAGTCTGTTGCGATGACATACTGATCAGTGGGCCTGATTCCCTCTTTGGTGAGTCAGTGCTCCAAATACTCCACTCCCATCTGAAAAAACTTGCACTTCTCTGGTCAAGAACACAGGCCTGTATGCTGTAGGGTCGTAAAAAGGGTGCAGGGGTTTTGAATGAATGGTCCGGGCAGCGTAATCATGTTACAGTTAAAATATGCATTGTCAGCTCTTCCAGAAACCTTTAAAAAATTTTGGGGGCCGAGGCAATGCCATATGGGAGCCGCTCGTACTTACACAATCCAAAAGGCAAATTAATGACAACACTGTTCTGTGATTCCTCATTTAAAGGTAATTGGCGGTAAGCATTAGTGAGGTTGATCTTGGGGTAGTATTCCCCTCTAGCAGGTTTAGTGAGAAGGTCTTCTGGCTGGGAAGGAGCGTAAGTTTACACCTGTCATGGAGCATTAATTATAGCCTTCAAATCTCCACACAATTGGAGAGAAACACTGGACTTTCAGTGATGACTAGTGGAATGGGCCATGTGCTAGATTTCACTAGCTCAATAACTCCAGCAGTCTGGAGACAATCTAGTCCTTCACAACAGCATGTGAGGTAACAAGAATTGGACTGGTCAAGTAAAACACTACATGGCGATCAACTGAAGGGTGATGTGCACCTGAAAGTCTGTAGCACTCCCAAAATCTGGCTGAAATACAGATGAAAATGCAGTGCAGGTATTGTACAGTTCTTGGAAAGGGACTACAGTTTATGACCATGACTTCATCAGAAATAGAAAACCCAAACAATGTAAAGGTGTCAAGGCCAAAAATGTTGGTGGCAGATGAGTTTCTGATGACAAATAACTTGATCAGCCACATAATGCTTTGCAGTGATCAAGAACTACTCACAAAGAGGAGTAGAACCCCCTTGGCCAACAGATGCCATGAGGGTGGAAACAACGTGTGTATGCCCAGTTGTGCATATGTTGCCTGATTTATCAAAAAACTGGTGGTCCCTTTGTCCACATGGAGATGGATATTCTGGTGGGAAATGCAAAGTATGAGAAACAATTTCTATGGTAAAGGGATCGTCTGAAGGGGCTACTGAATGCAGCACATGTACAGTGTCCTAGCATACTCATGGGACAGGATGGGAGTGTGTTGCATGGCTTTGACACACTGAGTGAAGATGACCATCTTTGCCATATGTATGCAAGCCGCCCAAAGATCAGGACAGTTTGCTCAGCAGTGAGTGAAAAACAGTGCAGGCATAAAGGGAGTGGCACACCTGACCATTGACAAAGATGATGGAGGCTCGGCTGACATAAAGATGTTGGACAATGACAGATTACAACGTTCCTGCAACTTGTTAGTTGTAACTTAAGCACTGGTTAGAGAATAATCACAAAATACTGCCCTCAAACACTAAATTACTGCTTAGTGTTACACCTTTTTTAGGTTCCGATACAAAAGGGGCTGCTGAGAATTGATTACAACACAGTTTCAATAGAGATTAGGAATATGCACTTAGTACATGGATAGGAGGACTTTGGATAATTTAAAAAGTCAAAGAACGATGTCCAAAACATATGTGACATTGTTTACTTTGAGTTTGTATAAAATCCAAGCTTTATGCTATGTAGCTCACATTTCAATGCCTGAAGATTAATTATTTTCTAGTTGTATTCTGTATCATGCAATTAATTTTATAGTATAAGCAAGGGAATAATGTTTACTATTCTTAACCCGATAAAAAAGTTATGTGCTCAGCAGTGTAGCTTTTGATATCACAGTTTGCATTCTAAGAGCACAATATTATCCATTAGGAGCTCAGCGTTTTCAGAATATGACTACGAAACTGCTACAAAAGACACAGTAAAAAACAAAATTGTTAGTATACATTAAATCTCTCCAAGTTTAAGTCATAGATTACATATGCTCAATATGGCTACTGATTGTGATGTGAAATATGACAGTATGCTGTATTAACTCTTCCCTTGTATGTTCCAACATGTTGTGACATCTCTAGTCACAATGGATTTTTTTCTCTATTACAGTCAGTAGGAGAGGGCACATGTTATTTTTCATGAGACATTGAGTAAAGATGCATGTAGCCAGCATAGAGGAGCTAGTTGTCATGGCCAGTGACGTGGTCATTGCAGTGGTTGTGTTCCATTGAGAGCTGAGAGAAAGGGAACTAGCTTATGTGAATATTGTTTGATAGTTGCTAGAGTGCTCTGTTCTACTTGGGAAAGAATGAAAATTGCACAGATAAGAAAATTATTTAATAGATATCAATTTGTATGTGTAACAAAATCTGAATACAAAATAGCCATACTGTGTGTAAAAGTAGTTTGCTGATGTTGCTGTAATTATTGCACTTAATGGTATCCATGAGTATTAGTATGTGAAAGTGCCACAGAACACATCCATGTAACAAGCCTACATGGAAAGGTGTTTCCAGAAATGTGCTCTTTTCTCCAAGAGCATATTAATGGACAATTGAACAGGAAAGAGGGTATGCTGATGTTAAGGGCTGATTCAGAAGAATACTACATACAGCTGTTTCTTAGTGCAGTTACCTTATAATTTGAAATCACATGTGTGACTGGCACATGTTGTAATTATGAGTTTCAGGAGTAAACCAAGTGCGTGGAAACTGTTAACTGTATCTTCAGTTTACTGCGAAGAACTTACATTGTCATGGTGTATATCAACACTTACATCCACAATCCTTGTGTGCAGATGTTCCATATTACATAACTTTAGAGGGGCAAATATATGATGTTTATGTAATGCCATAAGAAAAATTGCATGGAGCTGTACTGGGTGACAATGTATTTGCATAAGCATTATTGAGCAGAACGGGGAGCAGTAGTGCAGAAAATTGGTTTTATGATTACTCTTGCAATGAGTAGCAAGCCTATTTAGTACTTACCTTGTTTTTGTAGATTATTTGCTGCTCTGATAGTCATCTCGATAATGTCTAGGGTATGATTTTCAGGTCTTGGCTTTGGGATGTTAGTTATTTCCACTTATCACATGCCAAACAATCAACTTCAAGTCCTTCCAATTTGCACTTTTTTGATAAAGGCAGTCTTTCGCATTATAACATTATAAATTGTTTCAGATTTTTCTTGAAAATCACAATTTGGAATATAGAAAATGTACATAGCACACATCTAATTCACACTACCATATGCAACTCTAAAAACATTATATATTCTGCCCCAGTTCCAAACAAAGACTTGGTTACTCCGTTTCCAAAACAAGACTTGCCCAATCCACCTTCAAGACAAGACTAATTTCTTTGAAAGTGAATCTAAGACACTTTCTGGTGTGAAACACCAGTGATATACTTGTATTTTACAGCATTATTTATAAAAATAAAATAATTTTATGTTACTGAACATAATTTTGAAATGGAGTTTCCATAAAGTGTATGATGCTCGTCACATTCCAAAAACGACCTTATACTTTCTTCCTTGTGACTGTTTTTATGGAAACTTGTAACAGTTTATCATTCAATTGATTGCAAAATGTTATTAGAAGACTATATAACGAAATATTGCATAATGCACAATCATTGTCAGTTACAGTCAAATCAAAGAAATGGAATTTATAGGATAATTAACTTCTTTAAATTCAGAGATTAAATTGGTACCCCAAAATATTACAGAAAACGTAAAAAGCATGAAATATTTATAAATACTCTTGTACCATCCATCAGTCCCATAGGTTCCCTTTGTGAACATCGGATTTGTATTTTCAGATAAAACATAGCTGGAAAAAAAGAATGAAATTGCAAATTTTGTTAATCAGGCTAGGTATTGTAATAAAACACTGATCAAAGCTCCATGGAAAATAGGTTCATTCTATCATGAAACTCAGTGAAGATGAGAGTAATTCAGCAATTGCCAGTAACAATACTTGATACAGTTTCACATAATGTCATTTGCATAGAATACACTAGATCACTCTCTGCAGTATCTGCAACATACAACTCTCACAATTTGTGTCCCCCCCCCCCCTCCCTCCCCCCAAGGGGGGGGGGGGGAATTTTGGTGTACATCTCTTGCACGTATTCCAGATTCCCTGCAGGTTGTGTTTCCACGGTGCACAAACATACACTATCACTTAATTTGCTGTGCCATCCATAAGCTGTATCATCTCATTGAACTTCTGTGTGGTATATTGTGTGAAATCTCCAAACAGGCACAGTTGGTTCATGTTTGGCAGATTTAAAGACATACAATGTTCCAGTCAATACCATCTTTGCTATGGTCTGCCTCCGATGCTTCCTTTGCCTCCTCCCATATGCCTGCGAGTGCTCCCCCCCCCCCCCCCCCCCACACACACACACACACACACACACACCTGTAGTGACCTGTGGGCATTTGCTGCAATTACAGTACAGTGGGAATTATGATTCAAAATGTGGACAGATCCGGAACTGATTAATTGCAAATCTTTTTGCTTTGTCTCATCTTGCTGCAGTCATATTCCAAAGAACTAGATGTATTTATGAATGATGACTCAGTTTACACTGTATGTTGCTATAAATGTGTAATAAATTGTAGAAGTGTTGCTTCAAACATTTAGTGTCTGTAAAATTTTAACAACTTGTATATATATACTTCTGTGAAAGCAGCTAATATTGGAACTGATTGCGCGCAATCTCGCATCATATGAGGATATGCTGAATGAATCAGTTTGTGACACCATGCTGGAAGAACTGAAGAAAGCATACTTTAATGAATTTGTCAAGCCTTCTGCATTGAACAGGTAAGTAGATTACTTTTATTTTCAATTTAAAAAAAAAAAAAAAAAGTCTTAGTCTCGGTTTGAAAAGCTGCCACTTCTGCAGTTATAACAGTGTACATGTTTTTCTTTTATGGCATTGCCGTCATTGATGTTGAATTTATGGCACACTGGAAACCCAAAATCTCTCCTCTTAAATGAGTATGCTACCTCATCATTCATATTTTTTTATAGTTTCCGTTCAGTAATAGTAGACAAGTGATTTGTGTTGATAAATCTCAAATTAATGTAGTCTATGAAGCTATCCTGTACACATATATTATATTATTTGTTGCAAGTTGAGGATAATGTGATACAGTGAATATTAGTATGGCACAGTGGATGGGCATCCGTAGAAATTTATCCAAGTGGAAGAAATGTTATAAAAATTTATATTTTTTATGCAAGTGATTCAGTGAATTTGGTAATATGTCTTACCTCAGAAATAAATTCAACTGCAAATACACAAAATGTATTGTATGCCAAAAAGGTGATAGTTTAAACTAAGAACTTTTCGTAGGTAGATTGATACCTAAAAGATTGATACCTAAAAGATAAGCATACTTAATTAGTACATGCAAAGTACTTCTTTTTACGAGGGCAGTTGAATAAGTAATGCAACACATTTTTTTTCTGAAACAGGGGTTGTTTTATTCAGCATTGAAATACACCAGGTTATTCCCCAATCTTTTAGCTACACAACACTATTTTTCAACGTAATCTCCATTCAATGCTACGGCCTTATGCCACCTTGAAATGAGGGCCTGTATGCCTGCACGGTACCATTCCACTGGTCGATGTCGGAGCCAACGTCGTACTGCATCAATAACTTCTTCTTCATCCGTGTAGTGCCTCCCACGGATTACGTCCTTCATTGGGCCAAACATATGGAAATCCGACGGTGCGAGATCAGGGCTGTAGGGTGCATGAGGAAGAACAGTCCACTGAAGTTTTGTGAGCTCCTCTCGGGTGCGAAGACTTGTGTGAGGTCTTGCGTTGTCATGAAGAAGGAGAAGTTCGTTCAGATTTTTGTGCCTACGAACATGCTGAAGTCGTTTCTTCAATTTCTGAAGAGTAGCACAATACACTTCAGAGTTGATCGTTTGATCATGGGGAAGGACATCGAACAGAATAACCCCTTCAGCGTCCCAGAAGACTGTAACCATGACTTTACCGGCTGAGGGTATGGCTTTAAACTTTTTCTTGGTAGGGGAGTGGGTATGGCGCCACTCCATTGATTGCCGTTTTGTTTCAGGTTCGAAGTGATGAACCCATGTTTCATCGCCTGTAACAATCTTTGAGAAGAAATTGTCACCCTCAGCCACATGACGAGCAAGCAATTCCGCACAGATGGTTCTCCTTTGCTCTTTATGGTGTTCGGTTAGACAACGAGGGACCCAGCGGGAACAAACCTTTGAATATCCCAACTGGTGAACAATTGTGACAGCACTACCAACAGAGATGTCAAGTTGAGCACTGAGTTGTTTGATAGTGATCCGTCGATCATCTCGAACGAGTGTTTTCGCACGCTCCGCCATTGCAGGAGCCACAGCTGTGCACGGCCGGCCCGCACGCGGGAGATCAGACAGTCTTGCTTGACCTTGCGGCGATGATGACACACGCTTTGCCCAACGACTCACCGTGCTTTTGTCCACTGCCAGATCATCGTAGACATTCTGCAAGCGTCTATGAATATCTGAGATGCCCTGGTTTTCCGCCAAAAGAAACTCGATCACTGCCCATTGTTTGCAACGCACATCCGTTACAGACGCCATTTTAACAGCTCCGTACAGCGCTGCCACCTGTCGGAAGTCAATGAAACTATACGAGACGAAGCGGGAATGTTTGAAAATATTCCACAAGAAATTTCCGGTTTTTTCAACCAAAATTGGCCGAGAAAAAAAATGTGTTGCATTACTTATTGAACTGCCCTCGTATATTATCAGTAAGAATATTGATGCCACCTTTTTATCTGAAATTGCATGCCCATAGGATTAAACCCAGCGTAACCAGTGAGTAGGGAAATCAAGGTAGAAAAATGTTCACATTAAATATTTTTGCTCGTTTACTGTTAATATTATGCCAAAACAGTGTATTGAGGAAGTTTTGTTGGTTACTAAGAAAAATAACCCACAAAAATGGCACTAAAACTTATTGGCATGTTAAAACTCTGCTGGACTGGGACTGAAATGCAAAACATCACCTTTTGCAGGCAACGCCACATACATCAGGTTTTCACAGTGTGATTGATTAATGGTGTGCAACAAGGTATCCTACTGAATTGTTCTTTCCATTTTATGCACAATATTTTGATGATCGACCCAGCATTCTTCTTAAGGTACCATGAGCTTTGCTGTCATGTATACTCACAGAACGTGAAGACATGTAGACTGGTTGCTGAAATATAGTTCATAAACTGAAAACAACTTGGCAGAACATCTGGATTCTGTGCGTATGCCCTTACCGGCACAACTCTTGACCTGCCCTCACAGTTACAGTCCTGCCAGTACCTCTCTTCTACTTTCCAAACTCTAAAGCTCTGAGGATGTACATTGAGTTGTGCCTGGCTAGGTCAGAGTGATGTTTTCTATTTTTTAAAGTTCACTGGTATAATTTATTAATGTGTTTTGAAAGCTACATTTTTTGGTTTGTTTGGATAAAGTATACCCTGAGATGGCTTTTGATAGAATGTGGAAAACCTGTCAATACAACTCAAATTGGCCAGTACAGCTCTGGTAGTGGGTGCCAAAATCTGTTCACTAGCATGTTGGAATGATTCCTTTCTGTATCCTAACCTTCGTTATTGAAGCACTTGGAGACTAGCAAGTCAGATATTTAGCTTTTTTGTTATAGTTAAAGCCTTAAATTATTTGCAAGTTGTTGTGTACTTGTATAGTTTAATTCTTAAATTCATTGCGTATTTTTGTAAACATGTCAAAAAAAGTTTTGCATCATCTTGGTTCCGAGAGGTTCGGAACCTGTACAGAAAATTGGAGGAGGAGGAGATTAGTGTTTAACGCCCCATCAGCAATGAGGTCATTAGAGACAGAGAACAAGCTCGGATTAGGGAAGGATGGATAAGGAAATCGGCTGTGCCCTTTCAAAGGAACCATCCCGAAATTTGCCTGAAGTGATTTAGGAAAATCACGCAAAACCTAAATTGGGATGGCCAGACGTGGGTTTGAACCGTCATCCTCCCGAATGTGAGTCCAGTGTCAGAAAAATTGTAATAGAGATAAACATAAACATCACACCTGCCCTTTTTATTGCTCATGAAAACCACACATTGCTTGTTGTACCACCATACAGCGAGACCTTCAGAGGTGGTGGTCCAGATTGCTGTACACACTGGTACCTCTAATACCCAGTTGCATTGATGCATGCCTGTATTTGTTGTGGCATACTATCCACAAGTTTGTCAAGGCAGTGTTGGTCCAGATTGCCCCACTCCTCAACGGCAATTCGGCGTAGATTCCTCAGAGTGGTTGGTAGGTCCCATTGTCTATAAACAGCCCTTTTCAATCTATCTCAGGCATGGTCAATAGGATTCATGTCTGGAGAACATGGTAGCTGCTCTAGTTGAGCGATGTCATTATCCTGAAGGAAGTCATTCACAAGATGTGCACAATGGGGCCGTGAATTGTTATTCATGAAGACAAATGCCTTGCCAATATGCTGCCAATATGGTTGCACTATGGGTCGGAGGATGGCATTCGCATATTGTACAGCCATTACGGTGCATTCCATGACCACCAGCGGCGTACGTAGGCCCCACGTAATGCCACTCCAAAACAGCAGGGAACCTCCACCTTGCTGCACTTGCTGGACAGTGTGTCTAAGGCATTTAGCCTGGCCGGTTTGCCTCCAAACACATCTCCAATGATTGTTTGGTTGAAGGCATATGTGACACTCATCGGTGAAGAGAATGTGATGCCAATCCTGAGCAATCCATTTGGCATGTTGTTGGGCCCATCTGTACTGCGCTGCATGTTGTCGTGGTTGCAAATATGGATCTCACCATATACATCGGGAGTGAAGTTGTGCATCATGCCGCTTATTGCGCACAGTTTGAGTCGTAACACAATGTCCTGTGGCTGCAAAAAAAGCATTATTCAACATGGTGGCATTTCTCTCAGGGTTCCTACGAGCCATAATCCGTATGCAATGGTCATCCACTGCAGTAGTAGCCCTTGGGCGGCTTGAACAAGGCATGTCTCTCTGTATCTCCTCCATGACCGAACAACATCGCTTTGGTTTACTCTGAGATGCCTGGGCTCTTCCCTTTGTTAAGATCCCTTCCTGGCACAAAGTAACATGACCTAACCGTGTTATTGACTGTCTAGGCATGGTTGAACCACAGACACACGAGCCGTGTACCTCCTTTCTCGTGGAATAACTGGAACTGATCAGCTGTCGGACACCCTCTGTCTAATAGGTGCTGCTCATGCAAGTTTGTTTACATCTTTGGGTGGATTTAGTGACATATCTGAACAGTCAAAGGGACTCTGTCTGTGATACAATAGCCATAGTCACCGTACTTTACCCTGAGACGCCTGGGCTCTTCCCTTGTTTAGAGCCCTTCCTGGCACAAAGTAACGCGATCGAACCGTGTTATTGACTGTCTAGGCAGGGTTGAACTACAGACACAAGGGCTGTGTACCTCCTTCCTCGTGGAATAACTGGAACTGATGGGCTGTCGGACACCCTCTGTCTAATAGGTGCTGCTCATGTATGGTTGTTTACATCTTTGGGTGGGTTTAGTGACATATCTGAACAGTAAAAGGGACCGTGTCTGTGATACAATATCCACAGTCACCATACTTTCTTCATGAACCAGGGTGTTGCAAAACTTTTTTTGATGGGTGTATTTGAGACATGTATTGCATTTTAGTAACGGTATTGTGTACATTCGCGCAGTCTGTCATGCAATAGTCATTTGTTTGTTTATTTTGGATTGGTAGTAACCATTGATCAGCTCAATGGTGAAGGACCAGGAGATTAGCAAGTCTCATGTTTAACTTTTTCTGTTTGTTTTCACAGTTTAATTCGTAAGTTAGTAGTAGTAGGGTGGATAGGGTGTGTGCATGCTGTATGTGAGCACCGGTCGAGCTGGCCACAATTTGCAAATAACCGAAGATATTAATAACCCTGGTCAGCCATCTGCAGGTTTCTGCCTCAGAATATAACATCAGCAGAGAAAGTGGCACATCGCATGAGACACCTCAGGTGTCACTTGTCTCACCCTTGGACTCTACTCTTGAGGCATCTTGTAGTGCACTCAACTCAGGGAATCTGCATTCACTGCAGGGTAAATGGCAGGTTGTTACTATCTACTTTGTGAATGCACTGGTGGCCACTATTTCAACAGAGTTCGATCAGGCACATGGGAGGAGAGATTTGTTAGCTATCGGGAGCTCATGTGTTAGGTGCGTTATGGAAGCTCTTAGGGAAATAGCATCTGGAGCTGGAATGACTTTCAGTATGCACTTGGTGTGTCTGCTGGGGGTAGGGCATATCAGACGTGTGGAGGAGGCCCTGCCTGTGGCAATCGAGGGTGCAGCGAGCAGAGGGCAAAAGTCTACTAGCTGTTGCTCATGTTGGCAACAATGATGCGTATTATTGCTTGGGTTCTGAGGCCATCAGCAGTTCTTACAGGAGGCTGGCGGGGGAAGTGCTGAAGACTGCTGATGTCGCTTGTGGGGTGCAAGCAGAGCTCACAGTTTGAAGCATCATACCCAGAACTGATTGGGGTCCTTTGGTTTGGAGCTGAATAGAGGGTGTCAATCAGTGGCTTTCTGCGACCATCAGGTCTGTGACAGAATTCCTGAACTTAGTCCCTCCAGGAAAGTACTGTATTTACTCTAATCTAAGCCACACTTTTTTTCCGGTTTTTGTAATTCAAAAAATCGCCTGCGGCTTTGAATGGAGTGCAAAGTAAGCGGAAGTTCTGAAAAATGTTGGTAGGTGCCGCCACAATCAACTTATGTAGCACTACACAGGCATGCTTTGCAGGCACAAAGATAAATACTGGCGCCAAAACCTTTGCGTCAGTAAATAAGTTTAAAAAAAGGTAGAAGACTAGCTTTTTTTTCCTCACCGAGTTTCGAACACTGCTTTTTCATACGTTATCCAACGAAGTAAATAGAAATTCCGTATTGTTCATCTTCGAATGTAGCAGCCTTTCAAATACTCGTAGCAAAAAAATTAAATTTCTTTACACAAAAATATCAACAATGCACAAGGCTGTAGGATTGTTGCACGAGTTGATACACTGAGGCTCATTAAGATTTCACGTAGGGGCACCTATTGCTTCATGGAATTCTGTGAAGTGCTTGTTGGTGTTAGTGAACCATAATGAAGCGCTTTCATTATAGTACCAAATTCAAGAGGGGAGTTATTTCTTTTGTGGAACAAAGTTCTAATCGTGCTGCAGGTCTGTGATACGGGACTAATGAGAAAACGTCAGGCGATGGCAACTGCAGAGAGACGAATTATTTTAATGTTCTTGTAGCAGGAAAGCATTTAGTGGGCCAAAGTGTGGCCGATATCGTGCACTAGAAGTGATGTTAAATGAATTTGTTAAGTAGCAGCGTCAGAAATTCTTGCCTGTGAACGCCGAAATTTTAAAAATTAAGGCACCTGAAATTGCTAGAGAGCAAAAAACCGAAAATTGGATTGATCTGTTTATGAAGCGCTGGGGTTTTTCACTTCGGAGGCGTACTTCAGTTGCACAGAAGCTGCCAAAATATTATGAAGAAAAACTTTTGGAATTTCAGAGCTTCATAATTAGGCGGCGCACAGAAAAGCAATACCTTCTTGGTCAGATAGGAAATGCTGACCAGACTCCTGTATATTTTGACATGCCATCAAATTATACGGTTGACACCAAAGGAAAGAAAGACATAAGAAGTTCTTAAATCAGGGGGTGAAAAACAGCGGATGTCCGTCATGCTTGCTTGCACAGCAAAAAAATGGCTCTGAGTACTATGGGACTTAACTTCTGAGGTCATCAGTCCCCTAGAACTTAGAACTACTTAAACCTAACCAACCTAAGGACATCACACACATCCATGCTCGAGGCAGGATTCGAACCTGCGACCATTGCAGTCGCGCAGCTCCAGACTGTAGCGCCTAGAACCGCTCGGCCACTCCGGCCGGCGCTTGCACAGCAGACTGACATAAATTACCCCCATTCATAGTTTTCAAGCGAAAGACTTTACCGAAATCAGAAGTGTTTCCAAAACCTGTAATTGTACGAGCAAACGAAACTGGGTGGTTTTCGGAGGACATGGTGCTGGAATGGATTGGGTTACGCAGGCCATACAACACCTGCAGTAAAACTAAAATTAGAGGAAAGCAAAACGGATTTGGCAGTAATTCCAGGCGGGATGACGCCAATTCTGCAACCATTTGATGTTTGTTTGAATAAACAATCTAAGGACAAGTTTAAACGCATGTAGACTGGCTTTCCAAAAGCAACAGACATCTGACACCAACAGGACGTGTAAAATGCGCAAGGTTGTCGCAAGTGTGCCATTGGATTTATGATGCATGGAAGTGTGTTACAAATCAGACTGTGCAACAAGCATTTAAAAAATGTTCGATATCCGATGCACTAGATGGTACGAAGGATGATGCTCTGTATGAAGAAATGAGCAACAAAGAATTGAGTGATAGTGATTCAGAATCATGACTGATATTTTAAACATTTCATATAAGATGTATTACAAACCTAATAAAATTTTGTTTTAAATTTCATTTTCAATTTCAGCGTTTAATTTCTAAGTTATTTTCATTCTTATGTTATAAGTGTTGCTGCTCTGCATTGCACAGGATAGAAAAGCGTGGAGAGCTGCATCAAACCAGTCTACGGACTGAAGACAACAACAACAACAACAACAACAACACACTCTGCATTTGAAGTCATCACTAAAAATCTACTATGAAAATCCGACTGGCAAGACTGTTTGGGATGTATGTCAATAAAGCCGTCTCTAAGTTTTGAATTTTTTCCTACCTGTGACAAGAGATGGTTGCTAATAGGAACTATTATGAATCATAAATCGCATGCAGTATTCTCTTCACCATAAGAATAATATGAATGTAAACATTATGCCATGTATTCTTTTGTGTTTGCTGCTATCTCATTTAAATCCTGTCTGCCTAATAAACTATGAAACTATATCTAAAAACACAGATGATGTGACTTACCGAACGAACGTGCTGGCAGGTCGATAGACACACAAACAAACACAAACATACACACGAAATTCAAGCTTTCGCAACAAACTGTTGCTTCATCAGGAAAGAGGGAAGGAGAGGGAAAGACAAAAGGATGCGGGTTTTAAGGGAGAGGGTAAAGAGTCATTCCAATCCCGGGAGCGGAAAGACTTACCTTAGGGGGAAAAAAGGACAGGTATACACTTCCGCACACACACACACACACGCACACACACACACACACACACACACACATCCATCCGCAGATACACAGACACAAGCAGACATTTGTAAAGGCAAAGAGTTTGGGCAGAGATGTCAGTCGAGGTGGAAGTACAGAGGCAAAGATGTTGTTGAAAGACAGGTGAGGTATGAGCGGCGGCAAATTGAAATTAGCGGAGACTGAGGCCTGGCGGATAACGAGAAGAGAGGATATACTGAAGGGCAAGTTCCCATCTCCGGAGTTCTGACAGGTTGGTGTTAGTGGGAAGTATCCAGATAACCCGGATGGTGTAACACTGTGTCAAGATGTGCTGGCCGTGCACCAAGGCATGTTTAGCCACAGGGTGATCCTCATTACCAACAAACACTGTCTGCCTGTGTCCATTCATGCGAATGGACAGTTTGTTGCTGGTCATTCCCACATAGAAAGCTTCACAATGTAGGCAGGTCAGTTGGTAAATCACGTGGGTGCTTTCACACGTGGCTCTGCCTTTGATCGTGTACACCTTCCGGGTTACAGGACTGGAGTAGGTGGTGGTGGGAGGGTGCATTGGACAGGTTTTACACCGGGGGCGGTTACAAGGGTAGGAGCCAGAGGGTAGGGAAGGTGGTTTGGGGATTTCATAGGGATGAACTAAGAGGTTACGAAGGTTAGGTGGACGGCGGAAAGACACTCTTGGTGGAGTGGGGAGGATTTCATGAAGGATGGATCTCATTTCAGGGCAGGATTTGAGGAAGTCGTATCCCTGCTGGAGAGCCACATTCAGAGCCTGATCCAGTCCTGGAAAGTATCCTGTCACAAGTGGGGCACTTTTGGGGTTCTTCTGTGGGAGGTTCTGGGTTTGAGGAGATGAGGAAGTGGCTCTGGTTATTTGCTTCTGTACCAGGTCGGGAGGGTAGTTGCGGGATGCGAAAGCTGTTTTCAGGCTGTTGGTGTAATGGTTCAGGGATTCTGGACTGGAGCAGATTCGTTTGCCACGAAGACCTAGGCTGTAGGGAAGAGACCGTTTGATGTGGAATGGGTGGCAGCTGTCATAATGGAGGTACTGTTGCTTGTTGGTGGGTTTGATGTGGACAGACATGTGAAGCTGGCCATTCGACAGGTGTAGGTCAATGTCAAGGACCTGCCAGCACTTTCGTTCGGTAAGTCACATCATCTGTTTTTAGATATATTTTTCCCACGTGGAATGTTTCCCTCTATTATATTCAAACTATGAAACTAGTGTGACAACAGCAAACGCGGAAAAATATACATATCATGTCATGTTTATAATCATATTATTCTTATGCTGAATAGTGATACAGTCAGAAATGAAGCACGGTAACTGACTAGATTTTTCAATCTAAGATGACTCTAATTTCTGTGCAGAATTTAATGTACTAAAGAGGCGTCTGCAAAGATTTTTAAACAAAGACAAATTATCGCTAAACTGTCGTTCAGAACATCTTCTATTGTATGCAGTCTATTGTTTGGTTCTTGTTGATCATTATCAAAGAAAGCAGCAGTGTAAGTAACAACAAATAGCAGTCTCTTGCCATTGTTTCGCTAATGAGACAATTCCTCTTTTTTTATTGTAAGCGGCGGTAGCATGCACAAAAGCAAGCCATGCCGCGAGCGGCGACAGGTAGGAAACACTCATTATCAGAATGCAACAAACAATACAAGACACAGTACAATAATGTATTTTCAGCTTAGTGTGACGTAAATACCTACAACAAAGAGAACGACATTTATCAGATCAAAGCAAAATAAGCAATCGATTCTAACCAGACGAAGTTCGTGAAAAAGGAAGGGTACCCGTATAAGTCTCATGTTACAATGGACCAACTTTGTTTCGATTTGGAGGTGCGGTCTAAAACTTTCCCCTTGAATTTCAAGGTTCAAATGTCAGGTGCGGCTTAGATTCGGGAAATTTTTTCCCCTTGATTTCTAGTCTCATTTTTAAGGTGCGGCTTAGATTCGAGTAAATATGGTAGTCATGCTCAGATTATTCTCAGGACCTAAATCTGGCTAAAACATGAAATAGAAGCCCTTGAAAAAAGAAACAAGGCATGACAAGTATGTAGAAAAGACAGATTAGATGCCATATGAGGAGGAGTGTTCACTGCTGTTGACATAAATGTTGTGTCTATTGAGGTCAAATTTGTGTCCGACTGTGAAAATGTCTGAACACGAGTAGCAGCATAGGTGAACTTAGGTCAATTATTGGACATTTGTACCAGTCATTTCTTTCTCCGTAACAGTTATAGGATCATTCAAGGAAAGTCTCTAGTCCAAATACAGAAATAACCAGTATTAGTTTGATGCAGCTTTAACCTAAGCTGAAGCTGTTAAGTGTATAGACCGGGATGTCTATGGATTCACTGCAGGTACGAGTAAACTGTCTTCTGAGGTACTATTGAACATGTTTCCGAAAAACAACCTGGAACAACTTGTTAGCCAACCAACTTGCAATGGAAATATTATAGACCT
The DNA here is from genome assembly GCF_021461385.2 of Schistocerca piceifrons. Taxonomy (NCBI): domain Eukaryota; kingdom Metazoa; phylum Arthropoda; class Insecta; order Orthoptera; family Acrididae; genus Schistocerca; species Schistocerca piceifrons. Next base: position 509,686,981 of record NC_060138.1, read on the forward strand.
TGTATTTACATTCTGGCCTGACCTTATTGACAGTGTCAGTATAGAGACAGGGATTAGTGCTCATGATGTCATCATAGTGACAATGGTTATTAAAGTTAATAAATCTATCAAGAAGGCCAGGAGAATATTTATGCTCGAAGATGAAGATGATGATGATGATGATGATAACGTTTGATTTGTGAGGCACTCCACAGTGCGGTCATCAGTGCTTGTACACATTCCCAATCTATACAAACTCCAATCTAGCCACCTTCATGAATGATGATAGAATGATGAGGACAACAGAAACACCCAGCCCCTAGGCAGAGAAAATCCCCAACCCAGGCGGGAATTGAACCTGGGATCCCGTGATCCAGAGGTAGCAACACTAGCCACTAGACCACGAGCTACGGACTTGGCTAGAAGAAGCATATAAGCAGTTGTTAGCATACCACTTAGACAGTGAATGTACGTAATTTAGTTCCAGTATGATGGTTGTAGAGGAATTACAGGCAAAGTCTAAACTGGTTGAAAACTGCTCTATGAGATGTATGTGCCAAGTTAGCGGATGAAGAATGGAAAATACTGTCTGTGGTTTAAAAACCAAACTCAGAATATTCTGAGGAGACAGAGTTGTTGCACTCTTAGTTCAAAAAAGAACACGCAGATGTTGACAGGCAAAAGTTAGTGGTTATTTGTGTGCCCATAAGAAGATCAATGTGTGAAGCATACAACTTCCACCATCATACCGTAGCAGAAGGTCTTGGCTAGAACCTGAGAAAATTCTGGTCATGTGAAAAATAAATAAGCCATTTGACAGCTTCTACCCAGCCACTCGTCGACCAGTCCGTTGTGGCAATAGAAGACACAAAAGGAAAGCTGAAGGTGTAAATTTCACATTTAATAAATCATTAATGCAGGAGGGTTGTACAAACATACCTTTATTTGACTGTCACACAAGCTCCCACATGGAGGACATAGAATTAGGAATCCCTGATCTAGAGAAGCAAGTGAAAGAGTTGAAAACAGATAAGTTGTCAGGTCCAGATGAAATCCCAATTCAGTTTTATGTAGCTTGCACTTACCATGAATCTCTTGCCCAGTGAAAATTCCCAAGTGACTGTAGAACAGCACAGGTGACTCCTGTATGTAAGAAAGATGAAAGAATAGACTAGGATAATTACAGACCAATATCCTTAACATCAGTTTCTGCTGCATAATTCTTGAACACATTCTGAATCTGAATGTAATAAATTTACTTGAGATGGAAAAGCCTCTATCCACATATCAGTATGGATTTAGAAATCCTCACTCATGCAAAACAAAGCTTACCCTTTTCTCATATTGTACCCTACAAACCATGGATGGAGTGCATCAGGCAGATTCCATATTCCTAAAATTCTGGAAAGTGTTTGACGCAGTGCCCAACTGCAGACTGTTGACGAATGTGCAAGCAAATGGATTAGGTTTTCAGAAATGTGAGTATCTCAAAGACATTTTAAGTAATAGAACCCAGTACTATGTTGTCAATGGCGAGTGCTCATTAGAGACGAGGGTATTGTCAGGAGTGCCCCATGGAAGTGTGATGGAACCATTCTTATTCTTTATATACATTAATGATCTGATAGATGGGATGAGTAACAATTTACTGTTGTTTACCGATGATGCTGTGATGTTAGGAAGGTGTCATCATTGAGTGACTGTAGGAGAATACGAGATACCATAGACAGAATTTCCAGTTAGTGTAATGAATGGTAGCATGCTCTAAATGTAGAAAAAATGAAAGTTACTGCAGATGGTTAGGAAAACCAAATCTGTAATGTTTGAATACAGCATTAGTAGTGTGCTGCATGGCACAGTCACATCAGTTAAATACCTATGCTTGACGCTGTAGAGCAATGTGAAATGTAATGCTTGTCTTTATTTTATTGGAAGAATTTCAGGGAAGCACAATTCATCTATGAAGCAGGCAGCATATGGAACCCTAGTTTGAGTCATTCTTGAGTATTGCTCAAGTAGGATTAAAGAAAGACATAATACCAATTCAGAGACATACTGCTAGATTTGTTACCAGTGGGTTCAATCAGCATGCAGGTATTACGGGGATGCTTTGTGTGCTCAAACTGGAATCCCCAAATGGAAGACAGCACTCTTTTTCGTGAGTCACTATTGTCAATGTTGCAGAAATTTAGGGAACCAGCATTTGAACCCAATTACAGAACAATTCTACTGCCGCCAACATACATTTTGCATAAGGAGCTCAAAGATAAGATGAGAGAAATTAGGGCTTGTATGAAGGCTTATAGAAAGTTGTTTTTCCTCGCCCTAATTGTGAGTGAAACAGGAAATGACATGACTAGTAATGTACATTGTACCCTCTGCCATCTATACAGTGGTTTGCAGAATATGTGTTAGATGTAGAGCTAGATGTAAATGTAGAAATTTCTGAACACTGTGTTCGGTACTTTTTCCACTGATCTGATAAATACATCATTCATGCAATCTTGATGGATGCCAATGTTTTGAAAATTTCTGATTGCATTTAAATGAAACTTTTTGTACTGCATTTTTGTCACATATTTTCGGAATAAACAAAATGAATTAAGTATTGCCATATCCAAAATATGAAAGAATAATTTCCTGTTGCAGACTTCAGTGTACTTTTCACTGTTTTGATGAGCAAGTCTCTTCAGTTGACTAGTCTCACTGATTTATTTTTATCAGTTACCAGATTCAGTTTCAATTTTGGGTCATTAGTCTAGTGATCTCGTTTTGAAGATAGAATCATTTCAGCATTGTGGAATGTTGACAAAATTGAAACTTACATTGCATTTCAGAATGATTAGTTTTCTGGTTTTAATTATTGCAATGTTATTTCTCCTTTCTTCAATTTCTTGTCCATTAGTGGCATTCCTTTGATGTTTGCATTTGTTGCTCTGGTATACAGCCAACAATGCAGCTCTAGGCTTGTATGCAAGTTATTGATGATCAAAGTATGTTCTTTACAGTATACAATTATTCTAGTGGATAGAAATTACAAAATTTTAGGTTTATTATCTTGCTCTTTACTGCAATATATTACTTTCTTTTCAGATGACTATAGATGACATGTGGTTCATCTCTACATAGTTTTTCAAAGAGGCAGAAAGTTTCTTTTGCATATGTTCTATAATTGGCCATAGTTTCAACAAACAGTCCCTATTTTGAGGCAAGGTGTTATTGTGAAACTCAACAGTAGAAGATAGTACTTTGGAAAAAATTGGAATTTCCGAAAGAAAAAAAGTTCTGAACATTTTTACTCTTGCCATAAGAAAAGATGCAATAAAAACATACATTTCAAGAATGTTTGCACTACTCCATTGTTTATTATAGGGTTTGACATCGCTTTACTATTTTCTAATCTGTATTATATAATAATTATTTATCTCTTGGCAAATCTTTCCAAAAATTTATGTATCCACAACATGTTTAAGAAAATGCAGACAGCTGTTGTGTGCATTTACGTCAGCTTTCAGACCTGATGTGCATCTCTCGAATGGATACTGCTTTGTATTTATAGCAGCATGTTTCGATTTCAGTTATGTTTTACCTGTTGGCTGTTTTGGTTATTTATCAAAAGATGGGGAGCTCTGTATGTTTATAGACAGCAAGATTCGTCCTCTCATTCTGATTGGCACTACATTGGTAACTGCAGGTTATAAAGAGTGAGAATCAGCAGGAACAGATATATGAACAGAAAATAATTCACAAAAGAATCTTCATCTTCTGAATCCATCTCTGTTCATGAACATAATGATTCTTCAGGATCACCATCATCTGTATTATCTCAGGACCTTTTTGTATGCCAGGACAGTTAATAAACAGCACTGTAATGTAATGAACTTTATATTCTATCATAGCTGAGCAATAATCAGGTATATGTCTCAAAACTTTTTTAGCAGTCAGTTGCACCATGGGTAGCAGTTCATCTAGGTGTGTTGCAAGGAACTGCTGACATATTTTTACTCCACCTACTTAATTCGAACCAGCCATATATGATAGGTAGGATGTTCTAATTTCTACTTGAAATTGGCAGCTGAGTGTATATAACAACAGGCCACAAACTACTGGATGAGAACTTATGTTGAAGCAGAGCAGTTCAGTAAAATTGTCATTTACATTATATGGCTTTCAGCAAGAGCACCATGAAGCCATTTCCAGAAAATTCATCAAATTTTAATGTCATAGTGGCAATGATGACATTACAAGCAGAGCACACACTCATTTGGAGGGGCACTCGTGAAAAGGCTACTCATGGTCTTGTTAGAGAAATCATCTGACTTTCAGGTAAATGATCTGGGTAAATTCATAAATCCCAAAACACAACTACTAATAGCCTCCAAATGCAGACAAAAGACCTGCAGTCATGCAGAGTAAATATTGATGCTATGTAGAAGAAAGCAAATCCCTACTTCCCGTAAAGTAGACACATTAAATTCTACATCTACATCTACGTCCATACTCCGCAAGCCACCTGACGGTGTGTGGCGGAGGGTACCTTCAGTACCTCTATCGGTTCTCCCTTCTATTCCAGTCTCGTATTGTTCGTGGAAAGATGCAGATGTTACAATTGAAAGACACTTGCACAAAGTGTTTGGCCAAATCCTTCATCAGCAAAAGAGAAACACCCATCATTCATACACACAAGCAAGCAAACCTCATGCACACATGACCACCAACTCCGACAGCTCGGGCCAGAATGAAACTACCATGTGGGATGCAAGCAGCAGTTTGGAGGGGCTGGGGAAGGGGGAGGGATAGCTGTGTGCAAGTGGGGGGAGAGATGAAACTGTCTGACACAGTGTGCAGGAACTAGAATACCAACAGGCACAGCATCAGCAGGTTGTGGGACAGGGAGGTGGGGAAAAAAGCAACAAAAAAGGGGAGGAGCAGGCAAAGATGGGCGGATGCACTGACAGAGGGCAGCAAACAAAGAGTGAGAGAAATAAGAATGGAGAGGAGATGATAAAATTGAGGGGGTGGAAACTGTTGGGTGGAGGGTGTGGGGTCAATATGTTACTGTAGGTTGAGGCCAGGATAATTATGGGAGCGGAGAACGTGTTGTAAGGATAACTCCATTCTGTGCATTTCAGAAAAGCTCTTGGTGGAGGGGAAGATCCAGATGGCTAGGGTGGTGAAGCAGCCATTGAAATCACGCATTGTGTCACAGGGTGGTCTACTTTGCTCTGAATCGCAGTTTGGTAGTGGCTGTTTGTCCTGGTGAACAGCTGGTTGGTAGTCATACCAATATAAAAAACTATGAAATGATTGCAGCAGAGCTGATAAATGATGTGGTTGCTTTCACAGGTGGCCTGGCCACTTATGGCAGAGGATAAACCTGTGACAGGAGTGGAATAGGAAGTGCTGGGTGGGTGTATTAGGCAGATCTTGCACATGGGTGTTCCACACGGATATGATCGTTGTGGCAAGGGATTGGAATTGGGAGTGGCATAGGGATGGACTAGGATGTTGTGGAAGTTGAGTGGGCAAGGGAACACCACTTTAGGAAGGGGGTGGGGGGGAGGGGGAGAATCTCAGGTAGGATGGCCCTCATTTCAGGGCATTATGATGAGTAATCAGAGCCTTGGCTAAGGATATGGTTCAGTTGTTCCGATATGGGGTAGTACTAGGTGATGAAGGGGCAGTACTTTGTGGCTGGTGCTTGGGGGTGATGGGAGGATTAGGGATGTGAGGGGAAATGGCACGGGAAATCTGTCTGCAGACTAGTTCTGTGGATAGCACCTGTCTGAAGGCCTTGGTGAGACTCTCAGCATTCTGAGCAAGGGAGTTCTTGTCACTGCAGATACACTGTCCTTAGGTGACTGGGCTGTACGAGAGGATTTTTTGGTGTCAAGAGATGACAGCTGTTGAAATGCAGATGGTCAGTGGGTTTAATGTCAACAGAGGTGCAGATGGAGCCATCAGATAGGAGGAGGTCAATGTCTAGGAATGTGGCATGCTGTGTCAGGATCAGGAGAATTGGATGGGAGAGAAGGTGTTGATGTTGTGAAGGAACAAAGAAGGGTGTCTTGGCCCTGAGCCCAGATCATGATGATATCATCAATGAACCTGAACCAGACTTGGACTTTGTCATTTTGGGAGGCTAGGAAGGTGTCTTCTAGATGGTCCATAAACAGGTTGGCATAGGAGGGTCCCATGTGAATGCCCATGGCTGTGCCATGGCATTAGTTATAATGATGAATCAGCAGTGAGTTAAGGCTGCCTGTGGATGGGAAAAGTGAATTACTATTAATGATACAAATAAAACAGTTTTCTGTGTCAGTCACTTACTTATTTGGTCACCATCAACTTCAGGTGGAGCATTGTTTTTGAAGAGCACAGAAGCCTTTCCACAACAGCAGACCGAGGGCTATATTGGTTATGTTGCATCTTTGCTGATGTTAAAAACTTTTTTGGTACAACACTTTTAAAGTTGAAAAAAGAAGCTCAAATTTGTGAGAGTAAATTGTACTTACAGGGGCACTAGAGTCATAAAATGCCTGCATGCTGCTACTTGTTGTACGACCTCTCCACTGTACATTATGTTTACACTGTCATGTCAGAGATGTTATACATATTAGAGATATGCTGCGTACTTGGGATACAAAGGTAGTTGAAAGGTGTAGTAGCTGGAGCTTGGTTATGTGCTACTCTACATCACAATTCAGTTACTGAATTAAATGGTTACGTACATAAACATGTTTTTCTTTTATTTTAAAAATATGAGTGGACTGCAACAGAATTAGGACATGTACACTTTCAGTAATTGTATTAGATCATTATACATAAAGAAATGTGTTCTTCCTGTATTTAAAAAAAATATGAATCAGCTTCAACAGTGTATGGATATGTGCACAAGCAATTATTATATTAAATGGTTGTATATATAAAAAAAATTCCAACAGACATACACACACATTTTAGGTTGAAGTTACTGGAAAATGAATGGGGGTGGTTAGGTAAATTGCTGTGCATTGAAATTGTAAATTGTGAGAATGCTTTAAGTATTTTGTGAAAGATTTAGAAAAGGTTAGTTGAGTATGTTTCATTATTGTCATCCAGTAGAGTTTCCTTGAGTTTGTTTCAGTGTCTATAGATTTCAAGTTGTTCATACGGAGGCATCTTGTGTCTTCAGTGTTTGTAGTGTTATAAGATTGCTTTGTGTACTGCTAGATGAATATCTTGTCTCTTTTACGTGAGAGGGTATTGCAGATTTATATTGTGTGTTGTGTCAGAAAGTGTTGAGTTCTTTGAATCTAAGTTACAGCTTGTCTGGCCTATGTACTGAGCTGGGCATTTACGACACATGATTTTATATATGGCAGAGGATGAAAATTTATTTTGATTATTTTTAGGTTATGAGGCAGCCTGTGGAAAATTTTATTATTTCTCTAGAATGCAATTCTTATATTATGTTATTTGAAGGTATTGACAGTTATTTGGGAGACATTGCTATTGAAGGAAATGCATGTTATTAGTATATTTTCTTGGTTCTTGATGGTTATGTTGTTCATTTTCTGTTTTAGATAACAGCCAAAGAATTGAGAACAGTGTATTCTAGTATCATGGAATTGTATATTTGGTGAACACTTTCTGTTGCTTATTCCTTGGTGTTCAGTTGTTGGTAGTGTTTCAAATAAAGTAGCATACTAGAATATTTTACATCTGATTGCTGTGGACTTTTCTAATTGGAAGGAAGTAACCACCAAAGTTATGACCCCAATGTTATACATTGTAAATATTAAGTATTGTGAATGAAGTGGTCCCCCCCCCCCCCCCCCCCCCCCCCCCCCCAAAGAGATCACCGAAACAACCCTACAAACAACTGCAACAGAACAAAATGGAACAGCTCGTAGCATCAACTACATTGCAACACACAGACCCCAACATCATTTGTCAAGATGCAAGTTCGATGAATCATCTGGGATGTGTCAAGCTTCCACCATATTGACCCAACTGCCCAAAGACTTGGTTCATGCACATTGAGGATATTTTCCAACAGCACTGCCTTTGACGTGAGCATTTATCAGAAATGACTATATGTCTATCACACCAACGCAATATAGATGCACAACAGCAAACAAGTCGGCCATTGAAACCTATGCAGAACAGAGACACACTGGACTTGGGTCTTTAATTTGAGCCTGTGTGGACATTCATAGTCGCAAATGTCACTGGCCCCATACTCCGTGCCAACTTTGGTCACATTTCCACCTGTTGCCAGAGCTAGAAAAATTAATCGACTGTGCTCGCAACAGGATGACAGACCAATTGGAGGCTTTTCGCTCATTGGGAATGGATACTACATCATACAGAGATGAGCAGTTCACTACCAAGATGACATAGAGACACTCTATGAGACACCACACTTGCATGGTGCTGGCCAGCCCTTTGCAACTCTCCCAAGATGACTGCCACTGGACAAACTCTTGGGAGCATTGCTTGTGTTTGAAGAGCTCCGAGGAAAGCAGGTATTGTAGACAGACCTTATAGCCTGTGGACATCTTCCTTACACATGATGAGAAAGAGAGCTGGATCATGTATGTGAAGACTATAGAGCACTCAGCACATGAACAATAGCTGACCATAATCCAGTGCCAGACTTTAACAGTGCTATTGTCCATGGTCAGTTGTTTAGTATAGTTGACAATGCAAAAGCCTGTTTGCAAGTTACCATAGCAGTGGCAGATGTACCAAAAGCCACGGTAACATCACCTTTTGGGCTTTTTCAGTACAAATTTATGCCCTTCGGACTGAGGAACACTGGAGAGATGACAGCATTTTATGCACGGGATATTACAAGGTCTGCAAGTTTTCTACTGTTACATGGACAATATTTTTACATTTCCAACAGTAGCCAAAAAAATGTGCCCTATTTGGGGATAATAGTTATTCCTGATAACTGTTTATTCAGCAAACAAGAGGTGACTTCTTAGGATATTGGGCGGTCTGACACGGTTGCCGGGATAGGTTGAGGTAGTACAAAATATGCCCATACCAGCAATGTACAAGGGATTACATAGATTTTTAAGTATGGTAAAATTTTATTGATGGTATCTTCCAGGCCCAGCAAGGCAGCAGGAACTGCTCACTGCTTTGCTCACAGTCAAACATGTGACCGGCAGTTGGAAATTACCTTGGTTACCCACTACCGAAGCCACATTTTTCAGTGTCAAGTGTTGTTTGGTGCAAGTGGCACCATTGGCTTATCCAAGAATTACGGCTGCCTTGGTCATCATGGTGGACACAAGTCAAAAAGGCAGAGGAGCAGCCTTGCAACAAAAGATGATCAGCCAATGGCAACTACTTGCCTGTTATTCACATAACTGCACTCCACAACAAAAGAAATGAAATGCTTTTGATTGAGAATTGTTGGCAACCTATGCAGCCATTAAACACTTTCGGTCATCAATAGAGAGCAGTCATTTCACAGTCTTTATACAACATGGACCACTAATGTCGTTCTTCCAATGTGTCACAGATCACAGCTCGCCATGATGGTACATACAGGCAAAGTATACACCACAATATACAACCAGTGTGCAGCTTATTTCCAGAAAGGACGTCATCCTCATCACGGATTGTCTTTCCCATAATTGCACTAGTCTGAGAGCAGTACCATGGGTGAAGATAGTGCCAAAGCAGTGAGATTATACAGTACTAAACGACTTGCTCACAAGTGAAAATATGGCCCTACAGATACGATGCATTCCTGCCTCATGTGGTGATATTAGCATTTGGTGCGATATGGTGTGAGGATTACAGCGACATTACGTTCCCACAGAATCTAGACATAGGGTTTCCTGAGCACTACATAATTTTGCCCACCCAGGCATACATGTTGTGCCAAATTAGTGGCAATCAAAGTGGAGTGGCTGGGAATACAGAAGTATTGCAGAACCTGGACGCACTGGTGCCTTGAGTGCCAAGACAGTAAAGTTAGTCGAGGTGCTTTAACAGCAGTTACGCAGTTTCCAAGACCCATGGTCAGATTTTGCCAAATAAACATTGAGCACCATGGGACTGTTATCACATTCAGATGGCCATCGTTGTCTGGTTACAATCATAGATATATTCATGAGATGGCCAGAAGCTATGCCTGTGCCAGACATCTCAGCAGAGATGGTGGTGGAGGCATTAGTGATTTTCAAGATGTGGTATTCCTCACTTGATTACAAAGGATCACAGATGACAGTTCAAATCATAGCGTTTTGTGAAAATACTACAGCTATGTGATTGCAGTTATCTGTGCAATATGAGCTATGACCCTGAGAGTAACAGGGTGGTGGAAAGGCTGCATCATACAATAAAGGCTGCACTGATGTGTTCTTCATCTACATAGACAAAGACAGTACCACTGGTATTACTGGGTGTGCACGCGGTGATTGAGGAGGATTTACAAAGCTCACCAACTCGGGTGGTCTACAAAAAACAGTTTAAAGCACCATGAGGGCTCATGCACGTGACAAGAGTTCAAACCCCAGTACCAGAAGTAACGGAGTTCACACGGCAGCTCAGCATATATGCGAGACATTTGTGGGAAAGCCCACCAGTCGGACACAGAGAAAGATAGCCTTTCGTTCACAAGGACCTATGTACTACATCAGATGTCTCATTCTGAGACCACATACGCCCGGCTCCGAGACCATACAGTGCAGCCCCCATCATGCAGACTGTATATTGGACCATACAAGGTTCTTTTGATGCACACAAGCACCTTTATAATTCACCAGAATGGTAGACCCCATAGACCGGTTAATGCTGGCATGTCTAGACATGGGGGAACTGGCACAACACCGATTTGTGAATTCTATACTGATACAAGATGATCCGACAACACTGATTGATTCCAGGAAACATTGCTGTACCACTCACTGCTACCCTGTCAGAGCCTCTGTGGGCTGTTGTTATGAGGGCTGGGGGTCACCTCCAGCAGCAATACCCCAACATTGCCAGGGCATCAGGCTTAAAGAAGGTTTGGAGGTGACAGCTGTTGTGGTGACACTGGTAGTGCACTGTAGCATCAAGGAATCTGTACATTAGATGAACAGTTTTTGTTTTTTACTCCTTGGTTGTTCAGTTATTGCTAGTGTATTATACAAAGTAGCATATTAGATTATATAATGTCTGGTTATTCTGGCTTATCTTAATTGAGAGAAAGTAACTACCAAAAGAGAATTAGCAAATGAGAGAGTATCTTTTATTGGGTGTCTACTTTCAAACACAAAGGTATCCTGTAGGAGCTTGTTGAGCGTCTGTAGAATTTTATTCCCAGGATAATTTATTGAGTTTGAGGTTGGTCTTGTGGAGCCATCTTTTTGTGACCTTTTAATTGAGATCATAGGTGTGATGCTGTTGGATTCAGCATATACAGTGGTGGTTTCCTTTTTCAGCAGGTTGGATGTTAGTATTTTTTTAGGAGGAGCTTAACTTCAGTTTGGAATTGTCTGACATAGAACAGAGCATAAAGGAATCATTGATCTATTTCAGTTTTCAGATTCATTTGTGAACTTGGAAACTATTTGTCTTTTCCAGTATTCAGATAAATACTACTCTTTATGTATTATATAATTGTACAGCTCATTGGGAGTAATGTAATTGAAAATTATCATATTCATACTTTCATCATGCCCTACCAATGAAACTCAAACATTGAGTGTATAATGCTCTCATCTGACTGATAGTTTTCTGTAGATGTAAAGTCTGTATGAACTATTACTATAAAGAATATATGATAGATACTAGTACAGGATGATGGAGACAACTAGGGAAACATATCATTTGTGGAGATCAAACACGGGTAGTCAACTAGCTGTGAGAGGCAGTAACAACAGTGTGAAGGGCCTCATCTAGAAATGAGCATAAAATTTGAAGAAACGTAACAAGAGAAAAAATGTTAATAACTAGAAACAGGCAGCATGTAACAGATGATGGTGAAGGGTGTATACAGGGTGCAGTGCTTAAATCCAGACAAATGAAACTTTTTGTTAAAAACGAATTTATTAAAACAAAATACAAATGAAAATGAAAATCCTTTTTGCATATAAGTAATGGTATCTCTAAAAGTAACATTACTCGATGTAACCCCCTTCAGCCTCAGTGACCTGTCCAATCTTGTATTGAAGTGATCACACACACACACTGTAAAAACAGCACTGTCCATATTCGTTAATGATGCTTTGATAGCGGTGGGTAGAGATGCAGCATTAGGGCACTTCGTCTTATTGGTAGCTCTTTCGAATACGCTCCAAACATAGTAGTTGAGGGGGTCCAATTGACCAGAACATCTCAACATTATCAGAGAGCCAGTTGTGGACAAAATGGCTTGTATGAGGTCCTCCTCTGCCATCCAACAAATTGTTTGCTTGCTGACATGCAGTACTGATGCTAATTTCCTCAGCGATTGCCCCAAAATCAGCGCGTGAACCTTTTCAATGAATACCGCAGTTCGTGACAAGCGTTTCCGCAAATGAAGATTCCTCACCGGGTCAGTGGAACCTTCCCCAGACTTCTATGAAGCATTATACTTGGCCACAATGTTGTAAGCAGTTCCTCTCTGATACCTGAAGAATTGAATTTTTTCAGTGGATGCATGCCCAGTGTGAAGAGTTGCGATAATCGCCGCTCTTCGGTTGTGCTCTGCACTTGTCCGTAATATCTCGGCCATTTTGAGGTTCTGACTGTTTATTAGATGCCTATGGCTTTCAAGAATGCCAATCACAACCTCCACCAAAACTATTATATGGTGGGAAATTCAAATTGGAATTTGTCTGGATTTAAGTGCCGCGTCCTGTGTAGGAACAACCAGAGCGTTACCTCTGTTGTTATGCCACAAGAAGACATAGTGAAATATGTGGAAAGCACAGCGGATAACTAACATGTTTAGTAGTTATGTGGTAATTTTATTATTAAACATTATGTGCGCAAATATGCACAATTTATTGGCAGTGCCCTAACTAGGTCAGAATAGTTAGTTAATTAGCACAACTGGTTAATATAAGCAGTAACAAAAGCATTCTCTTACATGTAAAGTGTGTGAAGAACATCTCTTTTTATTTTCTTTAATGAAATTAATGAACAGAATAAATATAAGAATGTTTTTTGAGAAAATTGATTTAATTTTGTGAATATCTGAAATTTTGTCCTGCAGGGATCTGCGATTTTCTGTTCTGGTGCATAATTATTGGACTAATCTTGAAAAATATACAGCAGCAGATAGTGTGACATTTCTCAAATTAAAAGATTTTGTCTCCGAAATGTTAAACAATCTGTATGTTCAAGTACTTATCCAAGGTAATTACAGTGAAAAACAAGCACTGGACATCAGTGACGTATTGATATCTTCTCTGCCATGCAAAATTCCTGTTCCAGGAAATGCTATACGGGTAAGGTATTCATATCTGTTTGATTTTTATGTGGTTTCCTGCATGACTATAATCTTTTTTATTACATTTCAGTGATTATAATATGATCCACATCCAGTTAAATTATGAGATCCATTTTTTAATAGTTTTCCTCATAAAATCATGTACCTTTACTTTAAAAAAAATATTGGCGTGTGTGGTATGCGGAGTCATCTTGTAACAGGTTATTTACTTCAGTGTTCAATACAACAAACAATGGCTTAAATTATTCATTTAAGATTTACTTATGTAATAAGCACAATTAAGTTGTTCTGCACTGACATGTAGAGAATAAGATTAATATGTACTGATCATCAGACCAGATTTGCAGTGGGTTTCAGCACTTCATGGGAGACAGAAACTGATACATTGCCCTAGGATAAATGAGAGTTGCAGGGACTAGCAGTTGACCCTGATTGTAAATAAGCATAAATAAGCACAGTCTGTTGTGCATAAATATACTAAGAGATCTGTTAATGTTTAATAGTGTGCTTCTGGATGATGCTCTGCCATGTTTCCATTTTATGCACATTATTTTGACAACCAACCCAGCCATTTTCTTCAAGTCCTTTTTTAAAGTTTTGCTTTTAACAACCAACCCAGCCATTTTCTTCAAGTCCTTTTTTAAAGTTTTGCTGTTACTTGTATTCACTGCCTGGACAGTCTGAAGTTGACGGCTGGGTTGGTCATCAGAATGTTGTGCATAAAAGGGAAACAATAGTCCACAGCACTAGTCAGTCATGTCAAGGAAACTGGTGAGATCACTTCATTAATGTTTGACTACACTATTGTCAATAAAGCAATGAAAACAGTAACAACCATAAAATACCTAGCCGTAACTGTCCAGAGTGGCATGAAGTAAATGATCACTTACTTGTAGAAACAATAGATGCCAGTGTGATATTCCTAGGACGAACCTTGAGGAAATATAATTCATCAACAAAAACACCTGTAAAATTAATTGTGCTGCTGTCTGGAACACTTACCGCTTTCCATTCATAGCAAAAATAGGGAATATCCAATAAAGAGAGGCACATTTCATCACAGAATCAAGTAGGAAGTGCTAGAGCATTGTGAAGATGCGCAACAAACTCCTGTGGTATGTGTCACAAAAGAGGTGTTGTGCATCACAGAGAGGTTTACTGTTTAATATTTTGAAAACATATGTTCTGAGAATACTCGGACAACAAATAACTCCTTCAACATTCATCTTGCAAAATGTTTTATCAAGTCCTTGTTCCTGTACATAATTTCTGAATGGTGCAGGAAAGGGAGGAAATCCTAGAGGTATTAGAAGTGTCCTCATCCTCACACCATAAAATGGGTTGCAGTATACAGTGATACAGTTCTATGTCAGTGTAAATAAAATACAGATATACAGCGAAGACACTGTACTGCCTTTATTGCAAGTGACAAATACTTCAGCCAGGACCAATTTGAGTACATTTTTCCACACAAGTGAATTATCATTTGTAACCCCACCCCCCTCTTTTCCTTTCCTTCATACACTTTAACCCATGTGACTTTTTACTACTTAGTGTAATACGCACTCTACACAAATCTCACACTTGAACAGCTCTAGCGACCCTCTAACCTTGGTGCCCCAAGTGGGCACACCTGATTTTGGTGCTTCTTGTATAGAAGTCATATAGTTGTGGTGCCTTTTTACCCCTCTCAGCTTGCACCCAAAGCAATGTCTTGTATCACTTATGCCTTAAACCAGCCCTGATGTCAGCTTAAAGTGGGTGTGTTTCTTTCTATTGTTGTGGTCATTACACAAACAATTTGCTTCAAACTTAGCAGACTTGTTTGTAGTGAGGTATATAAAGAAAAATAATTAATTCGTAACTAATACTAACAGTCACAAGGAGTATTTCAGAAAGTCATGTATGAAACTGTTGAAAGAATGTGGAATTCTCACCTCCTAAATAGTGGTAATTCTATGAGACAGGAATCAGTAATCCAAAGTAGTCTACAGAATTAGTTTTTGCAGTTGATCCTCTTCCTTAACAGATACTTTAAACCTTTCCTTATATGTGTGGGTCCTTTATATTGTAATATGTGGAGTATGATAATAGAAGAAGAGTGATAAAATACTCATGATATTCTTGTGTTGAACAGTTACACTTAAACACATTCAACAGAAATGGAAACTTATGTATTAGTGATATTATGAGACAATTGGAAATGTTGAAAATGTTGGAACACCTGAGGCAATACTGACCTTATGACATATCTTAGAAGAAAGATTAAGGAAAGGCAAACCTACATTTCTAGCATTTGTAGACTTAGAGAAAGCTTTTGACAATGTTGACTGGAATACTCTCTTTCAAATTCTAAAGGTGGCAGGGGTAAAATACAGGGAGCGAAAGGCTATTTACAATTTGTACAGAAACCAGATGGCAGTTATAAGAGTCGAGGGGCATGAAAGGGAAGCAGTGGTTGGGAAGGCAGTGAGTCAAGGTTGTAGCCTCTCCCTGATGCTATTCAATCTGTATATTGAGCAAGCGGTAAAGGAAACAAAAGAAAAATTTGGAGAAGGTATTAAAATCCAGGGAGAAGAAATAAAAACTTTGAGGTTCGCCGATGACATTGTAATTCTGTCAGAGACAGCAAAGGACTTGGAAGAGCAGTTGAATGGAATGGACAGTGTCTTGATAGGAGGATATAAGATGAAAATCAACGAAAGCAAAACGAGGATAATGGAATGTAGTCGAATTAAGTCTGGTGATGCTGGGGGAATTAGATTAGGAAATGAGACACTTAAAGTAGTAAAGGAGTTTTGCTATTTGGGGAGCAAAATAACTGATGATGATCGAAGTAGAGAGGATATAAAATGTAGACTGGCAATGGCAAGGAAAGCGTTTCTGAAATAGAGGAATTTGTTAACATCGAGTATAGATTTAAGTGTCAGGAAGTCGTTTCTGAAAGTATTTGTATGGAGTGTAGCCATGTATGGAAGTGAAACATGGACAATAAATAGTTTGGACAAGAAGAGAATAGAAGCTTTCGAAATGTGGTGCTACAGAAGAATGTTGAAGATTAGGTGGGTAAATCACGTAACTAATGAGGAGGTATTGAATAGGATTGGGGAGAAGAGGAGTTTGTGGCACAACTTGACTAGAAGAAGGGATCGGTTGGTAGGACATGTCCTGAGGCATCAAGGGATCACAAATTTAGCATTGGAGGGCAGCGTGGAGGGTAAAAATCGTAGAGGGAGACCAAGAGATGAATGCACTAAGCAGATTCAGATGGACGTAGGTTGCAGTAGGTACTGGGAGTTGAAGGAGCTTGCACAGGATAGATTAGCATGGAGAGCTGCATCGAACCAGTCTCAGGACTGAAGACCACAACAACAACATGTGACAATTTTGACTATCATATAGTTTAAGGCCTGCACTATATGTATGAAATATGTTCATATGTTAATTTGAGAATGACTTGTTTCAGTCCCTGAAGATTCTTCTTCTTGATGGGATTTGCAGAACATGATGAATGAATGATTGAATGAACGAACAAATGAATCTGTGTTGTTTGTAATTATTGTCAAATATACAGAGAATACTTCTGTTGTCTTTTGACTACTTAGGCCCGTGTCCGTGAAGTAGCTGTGGGAAAATTTTCATGTGCGGTTCCATCCTTTAATGATGATGACACAAACAGTATTGTCACTAATTACTATCAACTTGGACCTATTGATTTAAAATCATCCTGTCTTCTGGAAATTATTGTGGTAAGACAGACACGCCAGATCCCACTTAATATTTGGTTTAATGTTGTTATAATGTCTTTAATTACTATATTGTATTTCAGATGCTTATGCAGGAGCCATTATTCAACATTCTTCGCACAAAGAAACAGTTAGGATATGATGTTTCTTGCTCATATCTGGACACATTTGGGATGCTGGGCTTCTGTATATCTGTTTATTTCCAAGCATACAAATTCACGTAAGAGAAATTTATTTCAGACTTCATTTATAAATATTTTGTGCGTGTGTGTGTGTGTGTGTGTGTGTGTGTGTGTGTGTGTGAATGGCCATTTTGATCCAATAAATCTTTTCTTTTTTCAATGCTTTGATTTTTGTGATGTATGATTGTAAATTAACAATAATTCCTCTGAAACTCTGAAAAAATGTAATTTATTTTTTTTCTAACGGATAGCAAAACTATTTTGAAAGGGTGTTCATCAGCAGACTGGTAGATGGAAGATATGAAGACTTTCATGCCCCATAGTAAATGCATTAATTCTTACAAATGTGTATGTGACAGTGAGAAATAATGTAACTTCTGAATTGTTTCTTATCGTAAGAGACAATCTTGATAATGATGATGATTTAAGTAGAAAAAACATAGTTCAAGGAAATAAAAGTAATCGATACCTATACAATTTCCAGGACTTGGGTTTAAGACGGATGTAGCAGGGAAGGAAAAAAGTGAAATCAGCAATGAAAGGCTGGTAATAGTCAATCTTTGACAATCTGCAAAGTGATTTGTCCAGTTTTCAAAATCACATCTCATTTGGGACAAAAAATTATTGTTGTGTACATTTTACTTCATTGTGTTAAACCTACTAAAAAATATCCAAACTGAATCCAAAGAGTATAATATCTCTCTCTCACGCATGCACCACACACACACACACACACACACACACACACTCACTCACTCACCCCCCCCCCCCCCCCTCCCTCCAATGCAACAATAAGGCAATTGCCAGGCTGAAGAGCAGCACCCTCTCATAAACCACCATTCGTGATTCAAAAAAGTCTTCAGGCAAGCACACAAAGAGACAATTGAGGGTTGCTCCTTGTATGAGCAGTATTTGTTTGGGCTGACACCCCTGCTAAAGAAATATAAACTCCAGCTAAATAAATATAAATTACAAATATCTGCTGCAACACCAGAGAAAATGCACCCAATGACTCATAGGAGGGCCCTCCTATATATGACTTCTGTAAGAGCAGCATGTAGGTTTAATTAGTTTTGTTGTACATTTCTTCAAAGAAAGTCTGTTTCTGTGCTGTTAAGTTAAGATATTCCAGAAAGAGCATAAAGCAAGGAAAAGCTAATAACAGTGTATTAAGGAAAACAGCGGTCAAGTGGGAGGAGGCGAGAAAAGGTGGGAGAGGGAGGAAGAAACACTGATGAAAGTAATGACACTGATGTTTCAAATGGGGAATTGATTCAGAAGTAGAGGTTAGATGAATTAGTGTAAGATGGAGGTACATTATTAATGAGAAGCAAGGGGATGCCTCAGAAAAAGTCTCTCTATAGGACTCTGGGTCACTTGTGATAGCAGGAAAAATAAAAATTGCATTCATGCTGAAACAAGTATTTGCAGACCATGTGCTAAGGCAAGGAATTGTTTTTATCAATACATACCATTGCTGACAGCTTAGTGATCATTATACTGACCTAAAAACCTGAACAGTAATTGCAAGTCCTATGATATGTGCAATTCCTTATCCCACAGGTGTTTCTTCCTTTGATGGAATAGATTTTATCAGTGAAAGTCATAAACATATGAACCAAATGGAAAATAAATGGGGGATGGAGGAGCACATCTCTGGATTCACAGTAATAGTTTCATTAACTTCAGTAATGCTCTCATTTTATTAGTGTTCCCATTAAAATTCGGAATGAAGAGAGATTGTCTCGGAAGAAATACCAAGTAGGTGAGCATGTACTAGTGGAAAGCATTCAGTGTGTGATGGGAAGTTATCTTTCACTGATATTACAAGCTGATGTGATCTACCAGGAGCTGCCAACAGTTAAATATTGTCTCATTTCAACAAATTAAGCAACACTATATCATGCAAAATTACAGTTTAACTGAGTAAAATGTTGTTGAAAACCATGGTATTGTACTTGAGTCATTTAAGTTGCAAGATAAAGACAATTGTATTTCCGGTTTTGCTCAAACTTCACAATTTCACAGATCCAACTCCAGTATGGTACATGCCAAATAAATCTCTAAAGTGATTTACAACTCATAAGGTTTCACTTGATTTAAACCGTGCACTTTCTAATAAGAACTACTGACATTCTTAATAATGCCTGCTACCAGCATAAGCCAGTTTTAATCCTATTCCACATTCACAAGGACCATTTCACTTAGGATCAGTGGGAGGGATTTCAATATCTTTTTAAATATGTATTATGTATTCTTGTATAATGAAATTTTCTACATCCTGAGTATCATTGACTATCTTCTAACTGTGAATCTACGGCACAAAAAGTACATCCGATCTAACCAAACAACTATCACTCTCTTAGAAATGTACAATAAAACAAGTTCAAAGGTAATTGCACATTCCTATTTTCATTTTTACCACCAGGTTCATACTCAGCCACAGCACTTAGTAATACAAAGAATCAAAGAAATGGTTCTGATAAATTGAATGACGAAAAAACTGTTTCATTGTTATATAGCATTTAGATATTAAAAGTAGCCAAAGGGAAGCTGATTTTGTTTCTGCACTGGCAGTTACAAAAAAGAATGATTGCTAATATTTATGGAGACTGGCTTTTGATTCATAATGATGAAGACTGATAGAAAAATGATTCTACGTAATTACATTAAAATGCTTTGTAACTTTCTTTCAGTTGAAAGGAGAGGCAGTTTATATGTCTGACATGCCTTCTTTTCTCATACCTACCAATGAACAATCAACTAATATCAAGTCATGATCCAGATGTGCTGATAATGAGTGTAACACACTATCTGCAAACAATGTAATAGCCTCAGCATGCACAGGCTGCTTAATTTACTGCTTCCAGATACTGTGTTAGACTCATTATGAGCAATTTGTATCAGGAACTGAAATGATTTGATGGTTCATTGGTGGGTACGTTGAACTTTGACAACGAACAAATACAATTTCAACTACATGAGACAGTAAAGAGTGCTATTGTACACCCCTATGCTATCTTCTTTCATAAAATCTGAAAATGTTTCTTAAATCACTATTATAATGCTATTTAATTCTCCATATTAACGGCTCCAGTTTTATTTTAGGGTTGTCATTTTCCATTTTTGACTGTCAAATCTGGATTGTAAGATGCTCTTAGCTGATTTTAACTGACATGTTAATTTCAGGTGTACACATAAAATACCAACAAAACAAAGTAAGAACCGTAATATTACATCTATAATCACACAGTAGAATACCCGAAAGTTAATTGGCTGTATTATAATTACATTTCCATTTTATGGAATGTCAAAGCATCATGTATGGCTTTATCGTACATATTTTTGACAGCATATAGTTTAAGCTGTATCAGTTGATTGTTATACAGTGGAGACTCAATTAACTGGACTAATTCTTGTCATAAGTCATTCGGATAATCAAAATCTGGCACTTGAATATATAAATAAAAGCAATGTCTGTATTATTAACTCGCAAAAGATAACCTGTGTTGCCCACTTACGATCGTCTTTTACAGGCATTGTCATATGGTATTCTTTCTAGGGTTAATACGTAATGTTAAGTGTTTATTCAAAACAACAAAAACAAATTAAACTTATTAAAATAGGCAAGAATAATTTTTTGTTAAGAGACTAGAGATCCTTTTTCATATGTATGTACATATTTTATTGAAGTAGCTAAAATACTCCAACCTTAATCATGAAATACCTAACAAAAGTTGCATAGGACAGTCACTGTAGTTAAATTTTGTTTAAAATATGTGGTAGTTGTCATTCCACATGAACATTTTTTGCTCTTCATTTGCTATGCCACAAATTCATTTGAACTGTAGTTTTTTGATTAATTTGAAAGCTCTTTCCACGGCTTGAAATACTTCTACATGAGATGGTCCAGCATCACTTTCTGCATTGCCTGCTGTTCGTTTGCATGCAATATGTTTTCAACAATTTCGTCATCTGGCATGATATGAAAGCCTTGATCATTACTATAACAAAATAGCCACTCTGTCATACAATCAACATCACATTTCTGGCATATTTTGATATGAAAGCCTTGATCATTACTATAACAAAATAGCCACTCTGTCATACAATCAACATCACATTTCTGGCATATTTGTTTGTTTGTCCTTAACTCATTTATATCCTCCATGACAGAAACATCCATATTGGTTATTGGATTATTGTGGTCTCGTTTTAATATTCTGTTCTGAGCTTTGTTCAGAGTCATTCTTTCAGTTGATCCCATACATTTACAGCCATGTAACAACACTCCTTTAAATTCATTTTCTTGAAAGATGACAAAATGACTTCTTCATTATCTTCATCAACAGGTAACAATCTACATAAAAATTCTTTTCTATCAAGTGGTTTTAATTTTTCAGTAACACTTTCATCCATTGGTTGTTGTAAGGCTGTCACATTAGGAGGCAAAAAATTTACTGTAAATATTCCATTTTTCTCTCTTGAAAATTTCAGCTGATGGGTGGGTTGGCACTTTCTCCAGTAAAACTTTTCCTTGCTTACCAATTTAATTTTGAAAGTTTTTTGTTGCAGGTATAAATGCGTTGCCATGCCAGTTAATGAAAATGTCAGTCTTCATCCATGTGCTATTTTGGTTTTTATAAATTAAGGGAAACCTGATATTGTGAAGCATCTCGGGTTTTTGGATTTTCTGATGAGGAACAAAGACATTTTATGGGTCCCAGTTATGTTTGCACAGATTAATATTTTTCCTCACTCATTACTAATTTTGTGTAGTTATATCTCACTGAGAAGCTAATGATTTTGACGGCAATGATTTTGTCATGCAATCAGATTTCATCAACATTGTGAATGAAGTCCAAGTCGTAGTCATTTTAATATGAACCTTTTTTAAAACCATCTTTAAAAGAATTTGCTGCATGTAGATCAGTTGTTGTTTGTTGTTGTGGTCTTCAGTCCTGAAACTGGTTTGATGCAGCTCTCCATGCTACTCTATCCTGTGCAAGCTTCTTCATCTCCCAGTACCTACTGAACCTACATCCTTCTGAATCTGCTTAGTGTATTCATGTCTTGGTCTCCCTCTACGATTTTTACCCTCCACGCTGCCCTCCAATGCTAAATTTGTGATCCCTTGATGCCTCAAAACATGTCCTGCCAACCGGTCCCTTCTTTTTGTCAAGTTGTGCCACAAACTCCTTTTCTCCCCAATTCTATTTAATACCACCTCATTAGTTATGTGATCTACCCATCTAATCTTCAGCATTCTTCTGTAGCACCACATTCCGAAAGCTTCTATTCTTTTCTTGTCCAAACTATTTATCGTCCATGTTTCACTTCCATACATGGCTACACTCCATACAAATACTTCCAGAAATGACTTCCTGACACTTAAATCTATACTTGATGTTAATAAATTTATCTTCTTCAGAAACGCTTTCCTTGCCATTGCCAGTCTACATTTTATATCCCCTCTACTTCGGCCATCATCAGTTATTTTGCTCCCCAAATAGCAAAACTCCTTTACTACTTTAAGTGTCTTATTTCCTAATCTAATTCCCTCAGCATCACCCGATTTAATTTGACTACGTTCCATTATCCTCATTTTGCTTTTGTTGATGTTCATCTTATATCCTCCTTTCAAGACACTGTCCATTCCGTTCAATTGCTCTTCCAAGTCCTTTGATGTCTCTGACATTGTAATTCTGTCATCGGCGAACCTCAAAGTTTTAATTTCTTCTCCATGAATTTTAATACCTACTCCATATTTTTCTTTTGTTTCCTTTACTGCTTGCTCAATATACAGATTGAATAGCATCAGGGAGAGGCTACAACCCTGTCTCACTCCCTTCCCAACCACTGCTTCCCTTTCATGCTCCTTGACTCTTATAACTGCCATCTGGTTTCTGTACAAATTGTAAATAGCCTTTCGCTCCCTGTATTTTACCCCTGCCACCTTCAGAGTTTGAAAGAGAGTATTCCAGTCAACATTGTCAAAAGCTTTCTCTAAGTCTACAAATGCTAGAAACGTAGGTTTGCCTTTTCTTAATCTTTCTTCTAAGATAAGTCATAAGGTTAGTATTGCCTCATGTGTTCCAACATTTCTTCGGAAAAAAAACTGACCTTCCCCAAGGTCGTCTTCTACCAGTTTTTCCATTCGTCTGTATAGAATTCGCATTAGTATTTTGCAGCTGTGACTTATTAAACTGATAGTTCGGTAATTTTCACATCTGTCAACACCTGCTTTCTTTGGGATTGGAATTATTATATTCTTCTTGAAGTCTGAGGGTATTTCGCCTGTCTCATACATCTTGCTCATCAGATGGTAGAGTTTTGTCAGGACTGGCTCTCCCAAGGCCGTCAGTGGTTCTAATGGAATGTTGTGTATTCCCGGGGCATTGTTTCGACTCAGGTCTTTCACTGCTTTGTCAAACTCTTTACGCAGTATCTTATCTCCCATTTCGTCTTCGTCTAAATCCTCTTCCATTTCCATAATATTGTCCTCAAGTACATCGCCCTTATATAGACCCTCTATATACTCCTTCCACCTTTCTGCCTTCCCTTCTTTGCTTAGAACTGGATTTCCATCTGAGCTTTTGATATTCATACAAGTGGTTCTCTTTTCTCCGAAGGTCTCTTTAATTTTCCTGTAGGCAGTATCTATCTTACCCCTAGTGAGATAACCCTCTACATCCTTACATTTGTCCTCTAGCCATCCCTGCTTAGCCATTTTGCGCTTCCTGTCGATCTCATTTTTGAGACGTTTGTATTCCTTTTTGCCTGCTTCATTTACTGCATTTTTATATTTTCTCCTTTCATCAATTAAATTCAATATTTCTTCTGTTACCCAAGGTTTTCTATTAGCCCTCGTCTTTTTACCTACTTGATCGTCTGCTGCCTTCACTGCTTCATCCCTCAGAGCTACCCATTCTTCTTCTACTGTATTTCTTTCCCCTATTCCTGTCAATTGTTCCCTTATGCTCTCCCTGAAACTCTCTACAACCTCTGGTTTAGTCAGTTTATCCAGGTCCCATCTCCTTAAATTAGCACCTTTTTGTAGTTCATAACCAATAGATTGTGGTCAGAGACCACATCTGCCCCTGGAAATGTCTTACAATTTAAGACCTGGTTCCTAAATCTCTGTCTTACCATTATATAATCTATCTGATATCTTTTAGTATCTCCAGGATTCTTCCATGTATACAACCTTCTTTTATGATTCTTGAACCAAGTGTTGGCTATGATTAAGTTATGCTCTGTGCAAAATTCTACCAGACGGCTTCCTCTTTCACTTCTTCCCCCCCAATCCATAGTCACCTACTATGTTTCCTTCTCTCCCTTTTCCTACTGACGAATTCCAGTCACCCATGACTATTAAATTTTCGTCTCCCTTCACTACCTGAATAATTTCTTTTATCTTATCATACATTTCATCAATTTCTTCATCATCTGCAGAGCTAGTTGGCATATAAACTTGTACTACTGTAGTAGGTGTGGGCTTTGTGTCTAACTTGGCCACAATAATGCGCTCACTATGCTGTTTGTAGTAGCTTACCCGTACTCCTGTTTTTTTATTCATTATTAAACCTACTCCTGCATTACCCCCATTTGATTTTGTATTTGTAACCCTGTGTTCACCTGACCAAAACTTTTGTTCCTCCTGCCACCGTACTTCACTAATTCCCATTATATCTAACTTTAACCTATCCATTTCCCTTTTTAAATTTTCTAACCTACCTGCCCGATTAAGGGATCTGACATTCCAAGCTCCGATCCGTAGAACGCCAGTTTTCTTTCTCCTGATAACGATGTCCTCTTGAGTAGTCCCCGCCTGGAGATCCGAATGGGAAACTATTTTACTTCCCAGATATTTTACCCAAGAGGGCGCCATCATCATTTAATCATACAGTAAAGCTGTATGCCCACGGGAAAAATTACGGCTGTAGTTTCCCCTTGCTTTCAGCTGTTCGCAGTACCAGCACAGGAAGGCCGTTTTGGTTAATGTTACAAGGCCAGATCAGTCAAACATCCAGACTGTTGCCCCTGCATCTACTGAAAAGGCTTCTGCCCCTCTTCAGGACCCACATGTTTGTCTGGCCTCTCAACAGATACCCCTCTGTTGTGGTTGCACCTACGGTACGGCCATCTGTATCGCTGAGGCACGCAAGCCTCCCCACCAACGGCAAGGTCCATGGTTCATGTAGGTCAGCTGACATTTTTTTCCCCTTGTGCTTCAATTTCATGAGTTCTATGATGAGATTTAAATCTGTGCAACCATCTGCTATTTGCTGCAGACAATTCATTGTTACCTTTTTTTATTTGACTGTAATGCCTTTTCACATTCAAAGGACCACATATTGATTACCAGTTGATCGTGTTTGTAAAAACAAACAACACGAAAGTTCATTTTACAGTTTTTTCTAACTTCTCGATGTTTACTCCCATCTTCACAGGTGTACTTCAAAATTCATCTGTATTCTTCTTAGTGTTGCCTATTGTAGAAGTACCTATACCATATTTATCAGCCATCTTACAACAGGTTTCTCCCTATTTTAGTGAAACTGCGATAACACCACTCTTTAGTGCTTTGAAATTTTTAAGCACAGACACGATGTGGCACAGTGTTTTGCAACTATCTAACTCAAACAACAATGAAACATGTGGGCCATGAATAGCTAGTGTCATCATGACATGTCCATATATGCACAGACTAGAGTATGAAGATATTTGTTCATGGTTGACAATCTGGACAACCATAAATCTGTATAACTGAGGTGCAGATAATTGAGTCTCCATTTTATATGAATGATAGTTTCAGAATGCATGCTGGCACAACGTCACAACGTATATACGTGGGAAAATGCTAACACCAAATGTATTAACAAAAAGTCCAATATTACAGGTGACATATTTCCACATGCAGTTTGAAGTACTGTATGTCTTGCTGGTACATAAAAAGTCAGTGAAAGGCACTGCTAGTGTACATTAGATCTCTCAGCTACCTTTTTAATGTACTAGAGCACACACACACACACACACACACACACACACACACACACA
The DNA here is from genome assembly GCF_021461385.2 of Schistocerca piceifrons. Taxonomy (NCBI): domain Eukaryota; kingdom Metazoa; phylum Arthropoda; class Insecta; order Orthoptera; family Acrididae; genus Schistocerca; species Schistocerca piceifrons. The sequence goes on from NC_060138.1 coordinate 509,713,374, forward strand.
CACTTGTAGGGCTACATTGTGGCAGCTGAGAACAAGAATTTATCGGAAAGCTAGCATAGTTTCAGTGGTGCAGTGGTGTTGTTTATGTGCCATTTGATGACCTAATGCCTCTCCTGTTCTGTGATTAATTCTTCTTATTGCTACTTAAAATTTTTCTGGGTTAAGCAAATGTACACAGTGGTGGTACTCACTTGAAAGGAAATGGATAGAGGGTAATACTAATGTATTGAAATTAACTGCAAAGCCATGTAAGGTATATTTTCAAGTATTTCTATTTTGTGAATAATTTTTTCTATTATATATAGCACACACAATATCTGCAATGTAAGTGTGTGTGGAAATACATGCTGTTTATTTACAATAAGAACAATAAAAACAGTCAAAAAAGATATTTCAAAACAAACCTACACAGTTAAATGATGCTGACCTTGGTCATAAAATACTGTATAAACACATCTATAAAAACAAGAATGGATTTAAAAATTTCAAGTACGCGTGTACTTGAACCTGGTAACATAAGTGAAGTAACTGCAATTTCAAGTATAAAAATATAGTAATAAAGCAAAAAAATACAGTTGTCCAGAACATTTTATGTATTTAAATAAAGTACATTTACAATGGAGATGAAGAGTTGTAATATATGTATAAATTGTTCAAATACCTTCTATTTTTTAGGTGTGTTTTCCGTTTTAAAATGTTGACTGTAGCTTTTGCACACATTGTTATGAGGGCATGACCACCGATCAGCTATGTACCTGAATGAATAATCACTCCTAGATTGTGGTCAAAGAACAGAGATGACCACAAGTGAGAGAACATGTCGCTGAGCGCAACGTTCTTGACTTTAGTGACAGTTTCGCTATCTATGCCATCTAGATCTTCCCCAACCCCCTCCCCCTCCTAAACCCCTTCCTGCTCTCACCCATACTAGCTTCTCTTAGCTAGATATTTGGGGATTCATTAAACAATTAGCACCTGTCCCTCACTCACCTTCTCCTCTTTCTCCATTTAATCTTTCTATACGTGAACCTATATGCCCTGCATCCATTGGACCCGTTACATTTAATATTAACTTTTAAATGAAAACAAGTATTTTTTTGGTCATTGTCAGGCAAGAATATTTGATTTTAATGTTTATCAGTATAATACAAGGCAGGTGAGGTCATTTTAATGGTTTTATTAAGGCAAAAACAATATATTCGTAGTCCTCTGTAATTTTCATTGAATAAATTACATTATGAAAGCTGAAACACAAGCCATCACTATTATCTATCACAAACTATTCACAAATTATATCGACAAAGAACAAATCATTAAACAAAAAAAGCATCAAATGGATTTTTAGAATTGTTGCACACCACAAGCTATAGTCCCGACATACAAATTTTGTGCACTTACAGCACACTGTGCTTTTCTATTTTTTCCAGCAGGATGTACTGAACACGTTCTCTTCTTACTATGCACCATACTGTTGCTGTTACTACTGCCATTTTGTGTTTGAGGGATACTAACGAACTTCTGCATATCCAGGTGTATGAGATTATAAGATCTTAAGATCATAAACAGTTGGATCAGTTCCCTTGAAAGTTCCTTGATGAAAAGCTTCCTCTTGCGCAAAAGCCCTTTGTGATATGAGGGATGTTGTGCTGTGTAGGGAATGAAGGCAGTTCGAGTGCATCTGTCCATAATGTTGCAACGGAGAGCTTTGGACCAGTGATCAGTTTGTCTTTTGCGTGTATAATTGTCCTCTAGTTGATCCATAACTTCCATGCCACTCTTCATTTGGTTATGAAATTTCACAACTTCAGGCTTCTGTTTTTGATGTTCCTCTATAGACTTAACTTTATGCATGGTACTTACGAGGATTACACACTTGTTTTTCTTCAGCAAAAAACTAATCAGTGTCATCTCTTTTGTAGATGAAAATAGATTTGAATTTACTTGTCTACTACTATTTGGCTTCACCTCTCTTGAAATTTTTCTTTTCTTCAACCTCATTGTTCCCACAACAGTTAGGTTTTTACTCAAGAGATGTTGTGTCACTATTACACTTCTAAAATAATTATCTGCATTAACATTTGTGCCTGAACCAGCAATATTATCTCCAAGGATCTTCACTGTGGTAAGGTCCAAATTTTTCTGCGGTAGCCCAACGGGTTGTCTTCGTGTACACACAGTCCCATCAATTGCATAACCAGTTTCAGCTTCACACATCCAGAATATTTTTGTTCCATACTTTCCGAGCTTATTAGGCATGTTGTTGTTGTGGTCTTCAGTCCAGAGACTGGTTTGATGAAGCTCTCCGTGCTACTCTATCCTGTGCAAAGTACCTACTGCAACCTACGTCCTTCTGAATCTGTTTAGTGTATTCATCTCTTGGTCTCCCTCTACGATGTTTACCCTCTGCACTGCCCTCCAATACTAAATTGGTGATCCCTTGATGCCTCACATATGTCCTACCAACTGATCCCTTCTTCTAGTCAAGTTGTGCCACAAATTTCTCTTCCCCCCATTTCTATTCAATACCTCCTCATTAGTTACGTGATCTATCCACCTGATCTTCAGCATCCTTCTGTAGCATCACATATCGAAAGCTTCTATTCTCTTTTTGTCTAAACTATTTATTGTGCACATTTTGCTTCCATACATGGCTACACTCCATACAAATACTTTCAGAAATGACTTCCTGAAACTTAAATCTATACTCGATGTTAACAAATTTCTCTTCTTCAGAAACGCTTTCCTTGCCATTGCCAGTCTACATTTTATATCCTCTCTACTTCGATCATCATCAGTTATTTTGCTCCCCAAATAGCAAAACTTATTTACTACTTTAAGCACCTCATTTCCTAATCTAATACCCTCAGCATCACCCAATTTAATTTGACTACATTCCATTATCCTCATTTTGCTATTCTTGATGTTCATCTTATATCTGCCGTTCAAGACACTGTCCATTCCGTTCAGCTGCTCTTCCAAGTCCTTTAATGTCTCTGACAGAATTACAATGTCATCGACGAACCACAAAGTTTTAATTTCTTCTCCATGGATTTTAATTCCTACTCTGAATTTTTCTTTTCTTTCCTTTACTGCTTGCTCAATATACAGATTGAATAACATCGGGGAGAGGCTACAACCCTGTCTCACTCCCTTCCCAACCACTGCTTCCCTTTCATGCCCCTTGACTCTTATAACTGCCATCTGGTTTCTGTACAAATTGTAAATAGCCTTTCGCTCCCTGTATTTTACCCCTGCCACCTTCAGAGTTTGAAAGAGAGTATTCCAGTCAACATTGTCAAAAGCTTTCTCTAAGTCTATAAATGCTAGAAATGTAGGTTTGCCTTTTCTTAATCTTTCTTCTAAGATAAGTCATAAGGTTAGTATTGCCTCACGTGTTCCAACATTTCTACGGAAAAAAAACTGATCTTCCCCGAGGTCGTCTTCTACCAGTTTTTCCATTCGTCTGTATAGAATTCGCATTAGTATTTTGCAGCTGTGACTTATTAAACTGATAGTTCGGTAATTTTCACATCTGTCAACACCTGCTTTCTTTGGGATTGGAATTATTATATCCTTCTTGAAGTCTGAGGGTATTTCGCCTGTCTCATACATCTTGCTTGCCAGATGGTAGAGTTTTGTCAGGACTGGCTCTCCCAAGGCTGTCAGTAGTTCTAATGGAATGTTGTCTACTCCTGGGGCCTTGTTTCAACTTAGATCTTTCACTGCTCTGTCAAACTTTTCACGCAGTATCATATCTCCCATTTCATCTTCATCTACATCCTCTTCCATTTCCATAATATTGTCCTCAAGAACATCGCCCTTGTATAGACCCTCTATATACTCTATCCACCTTTCTGCTTTCCCTTATTTGCTTAGAACTGGGTTTACACATGAGCTCTTGATATTCATGCAAATGGTTCTCTTTTCTCCGAAGGTCTCTTTAATTTTCCTGTAGGCAGTAATAATGCGTTCACTATTTTGTTTGTAGTGGCTTACCCGCATATTTTATTTTATTTTTTTTTATTTTTATTTTTTTTTATTTTTATTTTTTTTTTTTTTAACCTACTTCTGCATTACCCCTATTTGATTTTGTATTCATAACCCTGTATTTACCTGACCAAAAGTCTTGTTCCTCCTGCCACCAAACTTCACTAATCCCCAATATATCTAACTTTGACCTATCCATTTCCATTTTTAAATTTTCTAACCCAGCTGCCCGATTAAGGGATCTGACATTCCTCGCTCCGATCTGTAGAACGCCAGTTTTCTTTCTCCTGATTTGGCATATATTGCACAAATCCACAATGGCCCCTAAATGGGACCATTTGATCATCTGATGTGGCATTAATTTTAGGTAGCATTACTTGCCTGGACTGTCCTATAAATACACTGCCGGGGGAGGGGGAAATATTACACCCTTTTAGGAGTGTCCATTTCGTAAATGATGTATTGTTGCAACAGTACATATAGAGTGCGTGAAATGATTAAATTTACACAACAATAGCAAGTACGGTTCTCAGGTACCAGTTACAAACCCATGCTGAAACATCCATATTAATAAGTGATGTAGCCTCCATGGGGTGGCAATGCAGGGGCTGACATTGGCATCCAGTCAATCGTACAGGTGGAAAGTACTGTCCTGGATATGTTATGCCATGCCTACTCAACGTGTGGTCTAGTGGTAGCGTCTTTGATTCATAATCAAAACATCATTGGTCCCTGGTTCGAATCCCACCTCTGCTTAAATTTTGATTAATAATCAGCCTTGGCGGCCGAAGACTTCTGGCATAAGAAGTCACCCTCATTCTACCAATAGCCTTGTCAAAGATGGTGGAGCAGCGGACAGAGGTACAGGGCACTCTCTTGTCCTAGGGGTTGGAAACTGCCCATAAAGGCAAATGAATCAGCAATGATCAACGGCATGAGGATGGAGAAGGCAGTGGAAAACACTGCATTAAAGACACGTAACATGTATCCACAGGACGTGTGGCCCGTAATTGGAGAAGTGTCATGATGATTCCTCCAATCGGATCTCCGGGACGGGACTGCCGAGGGGGAGGTTACCATAAGAAATAGATTGAATAATCAACAGGAGGATACTGTTCTGTGAGTCGGGGCATGGAGTGTCAGAAGCTTGAATGTGGTAGGTAAACTAGAAGATCTGAAAAGGGAAATGCAAAGGCTCAATCTAGATACAGTAGGGGTCAGTGAAGTGAAGTGGAAAGAAGACAAGGATTTATGGTCAGATGAGTATAGGGTAATATCAACAGCAGCAGAAAATGGTATAACAGGAGTAGGATTCATTATGAATAGGAAGGTAGAGCAGAGTGTGTGGTACTGTAAAAAGTTCAGTGACAGGGTTGTTGTTCTCAGAATCAACAGCAAGCCAACACCGACAACGATGGTTCAGGTATACATGCCGACGTCACAATCTGAAAATGAAGAGATAGAGAAAGTGTATGTAAAGGAGGATGAAAATCTAATAGTTATGGGAGACTGGAATGCGGTTTTAGGGGAAGGAGTAGAAGAGAAGGTTACAGGAGAATGTGGGCTTGGGTCAAGGAATGACAGAGGAGAAAGACTAATTGAGTTCTGTAACAAGTTTCAGCTGGAAATAGCGAATACCCTGTTCAAGTATCACAAGAGAAAGAGGTATACTTGGAAAAGGCTGGGTGATAGGTGAAGATTTCAGTTAGATTATGTCGTGGTCAGACAGAGATTCCGAAACCAGGTACTGGATTGTAGGGCATACCCAGGAACAGATATAGACTCAGGTCACAATATAGTAGTGATGAAGAGTAGGCTGAAGTTTAAGAATTAGTCAGGAAGAATCAATACGCAAAGAAGTGGGATACAGAAGTATTAAGGAATGATGTGAGACGCTTGGAAGTTCTCTAAGGCTTTAAATGCAGCAATAAGGAATAGCTCAGTAGGAAGTACAGTTAAAGAGGAATGGACATCTCTAAAAAGGGCCATCACGGAAGTTGGTAAGGAAAACGTAGGTACAAAGAAGGTAACTGCGAAGAAACCACGGATAACAGAAGAAATACTTCAGTTGATTGATGAAAGGAGGAAGTACAAAAATGTTCCGGAAAACTCAGTAATACAGAAATACAAGAAACTGAGGAATGAAATAAATAGGAAGTGCAGGGAAGCTAAGACAAAATGGCAGCAGGAAAAATGTGAAGACATAAAAAAAGAAATGATTGTCGTAAGGACAGACTCAGCATACAGGAAAGTCAAAACAAACTTCGGTGACATTAAAAACAAGGGAGGTAACATTAGGAGTGCAACGGGAATTCCACTGTTAAATGATGAGGGGAGAGGAGATAGGTGAAAAGAATATATTGAAAGCCTCTATGAGGGGGGAGATTTATCTGATGCAATAGAAGAAGAAGCAGGAGTCGATTTAGAAGAGATATGGGATCCAGTATTAGAATTGGAATTTAAAAGAGCTTTGGAGGACTTAAGATCAAATAAGGCAGGCGGCATAGTTAACATTCTATCAGAATTTCTAAAATCATTGGGGGAAGTGGCAACAAAACGACTATTCACGTTAGTGTGTAGAATGTATGAGTCTGGCGACATACCATCTGAGTTTTGGAAAAGCTCATCCACCCAATTCCGAAGATGGCAAGAGCTGACAAGTGCGCGAATTATCGCACAATCAGCTTAACAGCTCATGTATCCAAGTTGCTTACAGGAATAATATACAGAAGAATGGAAAAGAAAATTGAGGATGTCTGAAAGCATAGAAACATTTGTAGTGTTACGGTACTTATGTGTACATCAACTTTACGTGTCTGTCAACTACTCAACACATTTACACCTCCCATCGTTCCTCTGTATTTAATGTGGTATCTTTGCTAATCGTGTATGTACAGGGTAGCCTAGGTATAATTTAAAAGTGAAACCAATCTCTCTCACTGTCTGGTATTGTATGAAGCAGCACAGTGTTTATGATACGGGTCACAGATTTGGGAGGAATAAGGATCAGATTCCAGTCTGATCATTCAGATTTATCTCTTCTGAAAGTGGACACTAAGTTTTTTGAAAAGGCCACAGCCTGTTTCCTTCATCCTTTTCAATCTTTGTTTTTGTAAAAAATTAAAAATAATTAAATTGCAGCCCTCATGACTTAAAACCACATTGTATCAATATATTAAACATGTGTTTAGTCTTGAGCTAGGTATTGAAATGATAATACAGTGGTCTTGTTTTAATGTAATTTTGCCCCAATTTTATTAGAATAAAATTGTGTTTATTTTCAGTTCTATTCGCGTTGCTGAAGAAATAGAAACATTTCTGAATGGCTTTATGAAGCATCTGAAGAAACTAAAGATAAATGATTTTGAGAAAGCACGAGATGCAGTTATAGTGCAAAAGCAGTGTGTTGATTTACTTGCTTATAGTTGTCTCTAATGACCCATTTATCAATATGACTTTAAGGCCTAATCCTTTCCCTCTTCTTCATATTATGTACAGTGTACAGCAAACTACCAGTATTACAATAGATACTATTCTCTGAAAGAATAATTCATTCTCCAGTGAGACAAAAAGTAATTGGCATGGCTTAGACGTTATTTAAATTCATAGAGGAATCACTGAATTCCAGCAAAATATGCACATCACAGACGACTATATCCACTATCTTCTAAATGTTATAACAAGTCAGATGTCCATGACACCTTACGCGTCATTTGTGTTCACCACATTTCCGTTGCAGTAATAGCTACTTTCAACTGAAGAGGTTTTTATATTGCCATGCCACATGTCAATTTGTTTGCCATAAGTTACTGATGAAATCAAGATAAACAACCAAAAACATTGCGTCAGTCTTCAGCATGATTGACAATGCCAGTACTCACACAGCACGTGAGACAGTTGAGAATTTGATGGGGAATAACATTGAAATAATTTCTCAACATCTGTATTCATGTGATTATCACCAAACGACTTCTTTTTACTCCCTTATGTTGAAAAAATTAATAATAATAATAATTTAGATAGCAATTTTCATTGCTTCCTTTGAAAACTATGTTTTTCATAGCTCACATCACAATGAAAAATGTTTCCTGAACTGATTTCATGGCGCCCAAAAGTCTATAAAGTTAAAACATGGATATTTTGAGAAACAATAAAATGATTTGCACCAAATAATTCTTTTCAATCTTTGTTTCTGTAAAAAATTAAAAATAATTAAATTACAGCCCTCATATCTTAAAACCACGTTGTATGAATATATTAAACATGTGTTTTGTCTTGGGCTAGATACTGAAATGAGAATATAGTGGTCTTGTTTTAATGTAATTTTGCCCCAATTTCATTAGAATAAAATTGTGTTTATTTTCAGTTCTACTCATATTGCTGAAGAAATAGAATCATTTCTGAATGGTTTTATGAAGCATCTGAAGAAACTAAAGCTAAATGATTTTGAGAAAGTACGAGATGCAGTTATAGTGCAAAAGCAGTGTGTTGATTTACAGCTAAAAGATGAAGTTGAGCGAAACTGGTTTGAGATAGCATCTGGAGATTTCCTATTCAATCGTTGGTGTAAAGAGGTATGTAGTGTTTATAATTATACAACAAACAGTTTGTAACACAAGGTAAGCAATAGTATAAAAAATTACCACTGGTTTCTCTCATCGACTGCTCACATTTTTTATACCTCCAAGTGTTAGTCACTGTTTTTTGCTGTATCATCACTTCTTCCCTACGTGTGCAAATTTTCCTCTCTCTTGTTAATTATATAATTTATCCTATATCATGCAAAAGTAGTACACTACTGGCCATTAAAATTGCTACACCACGAAGATGATGTGCTACAGACACGAAATTTAACTGACAGGATGGAGATGCTGTGATATGCAAATGATTAGCTTTTCAGAGCATTCACACAAGTTTGGCGCCAGTGGCAACACCTACAACATACTGACATAGGAAAGTTTCCAACCGATTTCTCATACACAAACAGCAGTTGACCGGCGATGCCTGGTGAAACGTTGTTGTGATGCCTCGTGTAAGGAGGAGAAATGCGCACCATCACGTTTCCAACTTTGGTTGGATTGTAGCCTATCGTGATTGTGGTTTATTGTATCGCAACATTGCTGTTCGCATTGGTCGAGATCCAATGCTGTTAGCGTAGTATGGAATCAGTGAGTTCAGGAGGGTAATACGGAACACCGTGCTGGATCCCAACGGCCTCGTATCACTAGCTGTTGAGATGACAGGCATCTTATACGCATGGCTGTAACGAATCATGCAGCCACACCTCGATCCCTGAGTCAACAGATGGGGACATTTGCAAGACAACAACCATCTGCACGAACAGTTCGACGAAGTTTGCAGCAGCATGGACTATCAGCTCGGAGACCATGGCTGCTGTTACCTTTGACGCTGCATCACAGACAGGAGCGCCTGCGATGGTGTACTCAACGATGAACCTGGGTGCATGAATGGCAAAACATCACTGTTTCGGATGAATCCAGGTTCCGTTTACAGCATCATGGTGGTCGCATCCGTGTTTGGCGACATCGCGGTGAACTCACATTGGAAGCGTGTATTCGTCATCGCCATACTGTTGTATCACCTGGTGTGATGGTATGGGGTGCCATTGGTTACACGTCTCGGTCACCTCTTGTTCGCATTGACGGCACTTTGAACAGTGGACATTACATTTCAGATGTGTTACGACCCGTGGCTCTACCCTTCATTCGATCCCTGCGAAACCCTACATTCCAGCAGGATAATGCACGACCGCATGTTGCAGGTCCCATACGGGCCTTTCTGGATACAGAAAAGTTCGTCTGCTGCCTTGGCCAGCACATTCTCCAGATCTCTCACCAATTGAAAACGTCTGGTCCATGGTGACCAAGCAACTGGCTTGTCACAATATGCCAGTCACTACTCTTGATGAACTGTGGTATCGAGTTGAAGCTGCATGGGCAGCTTTAACTGTACACGCCATCCAGGCTCTGTTTGACTCAATGCCCAGACGTGTCAAGGCCATAGCTATGGCCAGAGGTGGTTGTTCTGGGTACTGATTTCTCAGGATCTGTACACCCAAATTTCGTGAAAAGGTAATCACATGTCAGTTCTAGTATAATATATTTGTCCAATGAATACCCGTTTATCATCTGCATTTGTTCTTGGTGTAGCGATTTTAATGGGCAGTAGTATATATTGTTGCGATAGGATCACATAACAGTCTTATTGACTTTGTTTTAGGGCATTATATTAGCAGTGATATATTTGGAAGAGGGTTTATTTTGAATAGAAATGCTGTATTTCCAAAAGAAAGAAATTGTTGTGTGCACAGTTTCAGAGTATCTAAGGTGTATGAACATTGATAATGTTCTTGCTGGAGTATTATGTGACTTCAAATAGTGTAATCAAAGGTGTATACACATAACAGTCCATCAAATGTGTTAAACTTTTTTTGCAATGGAGAAGCTTACTTCTTGTTCTCTCACAATAAAGTAACAAAGAAGAAAGCAACAAACTATGCAAAAACTGTCTCGATCATTTCTTCCAGTTGAATTGCATTCGTATTTTACATTGTAGGTTTTTCGGGCTCCAGGTACTATATCAGAGGGACTGCATGTCTGAAGTCTTTATGGTTTATATATGGGGACAATCAGCATCTAAATGTAAAGACAATAATCACTTGGTGCATATTGTTAAGAGCTTCAATATTATGTTGTTTTTTTGTGATACACAGTGATATGTGAATTCATTGTGTGTAGCTAAGTTCATGAATTATTTTTATGAATTCTAGAGATTGCACATCATTAGATAATCACTATAAACATTGTCCTGATCTCTAACCAGGCCAGTATTAATGCTCCATTAGTTGTCACAATAGCAAGAATGTCATGATGAACACATACACTCCTGGAAATGGAAAAAAGAACACATTGACACCGGTGTGTCAGACCCACCATACTTGCTCCGGACACTGCGAGAGGGCTGTACAAGCAATGATCACACGCACGGCACAGCGGACACACCAGGAACCGCGGTGTTGGCCGTCGAATGGCGCTAGCTGCGCAGCATTTGTGCACCGCCGCCGTCAGTGTCAGCCAGTTTGCCGTGGCATACGGAGCTCCATCGCAGTCTTTAACACTGGTAGCATGCTGCGACAGCGTGGACGTGAACCGTATGTGCAGTTGACGGACTTTGAGCGAGGGCATATAGTGGGCATGCGGGAGGCCGGGTGGACGTACCGCCGAATTGCTCAACACGTGGGGCGTGAGGTGTGCACAGTACATCGATGTTGTCGCCAGTGGTCGGCGGAAGGTGCACGTGCCCGTCGACCTGGGACCGGACCGCAGCGACGCACGGATGCCCGCCAAGACCGTAGGATCCTACGCAGTGCCGTAGGGGACCGCACCGCCACTTCCCAGCAAATTAGGGACACTGTTGCTCCTGGGGTATCGGCGAGGACCATTCGCAACCGTCTCCATGAAGCTGGGCTACGGTCCCGCACACCGTTAGGCCATCTTCCGCTCACGCCCCAACATCGTGCAGCCCACCTCCAGTGGTGTCGCGACAGGCGTGAATGGAGGGACGAATGGAGACGTGTCATCTTCAGCGATGAGAGTCGCTTCTGCCTTGGTGCCAATGATGGTCGTATGCATGTTTGGCGCCGTGCAGGTGAGCGCCACAATCAGGACTGGATACGACCGAGGCACACAGGGCCAACACCCGGCATCATGGTGTGGGGAGCGATCTCCTACACTGGCCGTACACCACTGGTGATCGTCGAGGGGACACTGAATAGTGCACGGTACATCCAAACCGTCATCAAACCCATCGTTCTACCATTCCTAGACCGGCAAGGGAACTTGCTGTTCCAACAGGACAATGCACATCCGCATGTATCCCGTGCCACCCAACGTGCTCTAGAAGGTGTAAGTCAACTACCCTGGCCAGCAAGATCTCCGGATCTGTCCCCATTGAGCATGTTTGGGACTGGATGAAGCGTCGTCTCACGCGGTCTGCACGTCCAGCACGAACGCTGGTCCAACTGAGGCGCCAGGTGGAAATGGCATGGCAAGCCGTTCCACAGGACTACATCCAGCATCTCTACGATCGTCTCCATGGGAGAATAGCAGCCTGCATTGCTGCGAAAGGTGGATATACACTGTACTAGTGCCGACATTGTGCATGCTCTGTTGCCTGTGTCTATGTGCCTGTGGTTCTGTCAGTGTGATCATGTGATGTATCTGACCCCAGGAATGTGTCAATAAAGTTTCCCCTTCCTGGGACAATGAATTCACGGTGTTCTTATTTCAATTTCCAGGAGTGTATTTGTTGTGTTGCTCTCAAATTTCAACCCACATTTTATTTACTTATTTTCTTAGCAATCATAAAGAAACACAACAGGTTGTATCTGTACTAAGTAAGTTTTATGGTACTAAGAATGCTAGTGCCAAGACTTTCAAATCATATTTTCTATAATGCTATGTTAGCGGTTCAATGTGCAGCAAACAAAGGTACTCTTTAGGGAAATGACAGCAAATGATGAGAAGAATTGCCTTTTGCACTCAACTTTTTATGCTTGGAGGCATCATTCAATATGTTGAGAAGGCTATTCTGGGTGATACTGAAAGAATAAGGTGCAACCAACCACAGGCCGTGGCGCACCTTGGAACAAATAATGCCTGTTACCTGGGCTATGAGATCACAATAGAATGATTGTAGTGACTGGCAAAAAAAGGTTTGAAAACAGTGTTGCTCATGGAATTTCAACAAGGTTCACAGTCTGATGCAGTGACTGAGAACTGATCACAGCCTCTTGGGTCTGAGTGGAACACTGAGACTAGAGACTTAAAAGGTTCTGTGACAAACTTGGCTGTGATTTCCTAGACTTGCACCACTTGAGTGCAAGTTGTAGGCATCCTTAAATGTTTCATGGATGCAGAGCATGTTAGAGGCTTCTTTCCAGCTATCTGACTGCATGTGAGGCTAATACAAAGGATCTTTTAATTAGGTGGCTCTCCATCCAGTCAAGGTAATGATAGCTGTTGAAGACCCCGAAGTATTAATGTGAGAAATGTCCCCCACTGATGACACTATCAAAATCCTAGTGATCAACTTCTCAAACATTCACAATGAAGTATCAGAGTTGGAAACACTCCGAAAAAATTGTAGAATTGAGGAAACCAATCTCATGAGACCTGCAGCAGCAGCAGCAACCTGTAGTTCCCATACCTTCACCATCATCTTTATAGCACTTCATGCTTGCATTTTGTTTCAGGTTCACGCAGTTTCCTTTCCTGTGTGATCATTCATCAGGGGCTTTAATTTTCTTTGCTTTCATTTCTTGTGGTTGCTGGAATTATTTTATTTGCTGTTTGTTGTATGATGTTGAACAGTCTTAAAAGCGAGTTATGAGTAGGAACGTAGAGAAAAACATCTGTGTGTTACATATCTATTTCGAGGAAGAAAAATGTACAAATTAGTAGTAGGAATAATAATAATAATAATAACACCCATGTAAAGGTTTGTAAGGAAATATATGGATAAGAAGGGGGAGCTAAAAAATAAACAATGGTGAAAGCTGAGGACAAAAACACCGTTTGAGTAAATGATAACAAAAATAGATTCATTTGCTGAGAATTCGATACATCATCACACTCATGATCATATCACAGAAAGATATATCTGTCATTCAGCAAATTATACAGCACTGTCAAGGAAGTGAGTTTTTTACAAGATAGTCATACTTTGTTATTTACAGTTAAGCCCAACGTGGGCCCTCACTGTGGTCAGTTATTTGGCCATAAGTTGTCAGTGTGTGGCCAGCCATAAAATGTAATAACAGGTTAATCATAAACTAAGCAGTCTGCTTCTCACAGTGAAATCCAATAGGCAATCAATAAGCTCTTGATACATGACTGAATGGAGCATTATGTGTGACGTTTAACTCAAAATATCATTTGTTGGAGAACTCTAACAAAGCTCACGTTTGGAGGAAATGCAAATACACTATGTGATCAAAAGTACCTGTACACCTGGCTGAAAATGACTTACAAGATCATGAAGCCCTCCACCGGTAATTCTAGGATTCAATATGGTGTTGGCCCACCCTTAGGCTTGATGACGGCTTCCACTTTCACAAGCATATGTTCAATCAGGTGCTGGAAGGTTTCTTGGGGAATGGCAGCCCATTCTTCATGGGATGCTTCACTGATGAGAGGTATTGATGCTGGTCGGTGAGGCCTGGCACGAAGTTAGCATTCCAAAACATCCCAAAGGTGTTCCATAGGATTCAGGTCAGGACTCTGTGCAGGTCAGTCCATTAGAGGGATGTTATTGTCTCGTAACCTCTCCGCTGTGGGAAGCAAGAATTTGCTTAAAACATCAATGTGGGCCTGTGCTGTGATAGTGCCATGCAAAACAACAAGGGGTGCAAGCCTCTCTATGAAAAACACGACCACACCGTAACATCACCGCCTTGGAATTTTACTGTTGGCACTACACACACTGGCAGATGACGTTCACCGGTCATTCGCCATACCCACACCCTGCCATCATATCGCCACATTGTGTACCATGATTCGTCACCCCACACAAGGTTTTTCCACAGTTCAATCATCCAATGTATACGCTCCTTACACCAAGCAAGATGTCATTTGGCATTTACCGGCGTGATGTGTGGCTTATGAACAGTTGCTCGACCATGAAATCCAAGTTTTCTCACCTCCTGCCTAATTGTCATAGTACTTGCAGTGGATCCTGATGCAGTTTGGAATTCCTACGTGATGGTCTGGACAGATGTCTGCCTATTACACATTGCAACCCTCTTCAACTGTCAGCAGTCTCAGTGGCACTGGGGTAGATGTCAGGACACAGTTGCAGATAGGACAGAGACCAAAAGTCAGGGTGGCAAAGGAATACTGAACTCTGCTTTCAAGCCTTATTTTGCAACAGAAGACAGAGGAGTACTACCACAGTTTAATTCTTGCACCACTGAAAAGAAGAGTGAATACACTGTTGGTGACTAAAATGCAACACTGTGGAGGCACTGTGCAATAAACATCAAATTGGCATGAAGTATACTACATGCTTGGGAAAGGAAGTGATAAGCATTTCAGCACAATTGCACGAAGTACATAGTAGTAACATCATCTATCTTCTTTAAAAGAGGAAGGATTGTGCAGCAGATTTGCAACTCAGAAATTGCATTTGAATGTTGGGTGTTTGTGAGAAGATGGTGTTATGCCTTGTGTAAGTGGAAAAAACATCTCCACTCATGTCAAATGGGATCCCACAACCATTGTACAGGGGTAAGTAAATTATTATCCGCCGTTTAGTTATATTTTTGTTTATTTTGGTAGTATTGTTGTTTTACATTGATGACACATGTTTTGTTTATTTGTTGTTATATCTTTGCAATTTTCAAGCTGCTAGGTTAGTTTCGTTATCGCTGCCTTGCTGTTAATTATGGTTGGTCCGCTGTCTATTTGCACCAAAGAAGAGCAATGTTCAATGATTCGTTTTTTGTGGTCGGAAGGCGTATCAGGCTGAAATTCATCGAAAACTTTTGTTACAGTACGGGAATAGTGTTATGCCACAATGGAGTGTCTACAAATGGATTGAAAAATTCCGAAATGGTCACACAAGTGTTACACACGATGAAAGAGCCAGACGACCGTTTACCACCACAAATGAAGAAACCATTGAGCAGTCATGTGAAACGGTTCTCTTAGACAGACGATTAACTATTGACAAAATGGCACATCAGCTGCAAATTAGTCACAGTTCTGCCTGCGAAATCATCCACAACAGACTTGGGTTTCATAAAGTTTGTGCAAGATGGGTCCCAAAACAACTCGCACAGTTGCAAAAGAAATGTGCTTGGACATCTGCAAAAAAAACATTTGGATTTCTGTGGTAACGAAGGTGACAACTTCTTAGATAGGATCGTTACTGGTGACGAAACATGGATCCATCATCACGAGCCAGAGAGTAAATCCCAGAGTGTGGAATGGAAACATCAAATTCGCCATGCAAGAAAAAAGTTCAAGACCCCAACCATCTGCAGGTAAACTGATGCTTAAGGTTTTTTGGAACACACAAGATCCAGTACTGGAACATTATGGGGAAAAGGGCACAACAATAAACAGTGTGTGTTACAGTGAGATGCTTACTGCCAGGCTAAAGCCTGCAATTCGAAGCAAACGCCGAGGATTGCTGTCAAAAGGTGTTGTGTTGTTGCATGACAATGCCCGTCCCTGTACTGCTGCCCACACTGCTGAAACGTTCCAGAAACTCAATTTTGAAGTACTGGATCATCCTCCATATAGTCCCGATCTTGCCACTTCTGACTATTACTTGTTCAGTCCACTTGAACAGGCATTAAGGGGCTGTCAATTTGCATTGGATGAAGCAGTGAGAGAAGCGATGCATTCCTGGCTCGCAGCTCAACCAAGAACCTTCTTTTGTGAGGGCATCAGAAGCTTGTACGACGATGGACCAATTGCGTTGAAACACAAGGAGACTATGTCGAGAAATGATGTTCTTGTAAGTTTCCTATTTGATTACAATAAAATTTTATAACTACTTTGCAGATAATAATTGACTTGCCCTTGTACAAATATGAAATAAATGGTTTAGGAGGGCCATACATAATCATCGCCGTGCAGGACCTCAACAAACTCACATGACTCGAGCCCAAGAGGATGGACATATTGTTCACTTACCTGTGCAGACTCATAGAGTAAAGTCACATATCATGAGTCAGAAAATAGGCTTGTCCACAGCAAATCAGCTATCCATGTGGCCTGTGTGACATCTGGGGTAACACAGATTGCCATAATTGCTGCTTCCAGTGATGCAGTAACACTGGGAGACTTGCCGACAGTGATGTGCCCATTGACAACACTTGTCTTTTCAGACGATTCCATAATGAAGCATATATCTCTGTATGAAGGTTAGGAGGAGAATGAACATTACCCAATTGTGTATGGTCCAGTGCTTGGTGTTATGGTATAAGGTGTTATTTACATCTATGAGTGGGGGCCCAAAAATAATCGGACTGAGAAGGTGCTGCCATTTGTATATCTATTACAGAGTTCTCCTGCTATATGGTGTTAGCAGTGACCTTCAGGAAGCATCTGTGCAGACAGTGGCAGTGTGTAGGTGAACATTAAGTGTTGTGGTTTTGTGACTGTTGGTGTGTTCCTCTTGCAAAGCTGTTAGGGCAACTTCAGCAGAACAAAGAGTGAGCATGAAATTTTGTTTCATACTTAAAAAATAGGTGACAGAGACTCACCAAATGCTTCAAGAGTTGTTCTGGGAGGATGCTACAAGCTACACATAAGTTTTTGCCTGGTTTGGGCACTTTCAATTTAGTGAGATGAGTATTGAGGACCAATCTCATTCTGTATGCCCTGGAACATCGCAAAATGATAGAACGTTGAAAAAAATCTGCCAAACAAGCAACAAGGATCGTTGTTCCATGATTGACCAAATTTCAACAGATTTTGAGTGAGGATTTGCATGTGCCACGTGTTGCCACTAGATTTGTTCTGCACCTTCTCACACAGGAACAAAAAACCATGTGTATGAATGTGTGTCAGGCCTTGGAAACAAAGACTGAAAGTGATCCAAACTTTTTGAACAAACTGATTTACAGGTGATTAGAGTTGATGTTAGAGATATGACCCAGAAACCAAGCAAGTAGCAAGCTAATGGAGGTCTACCAACTCTACCAGACCAAAAAAGGCAAATTAGGTTGAATGTGAAGATGATGATCATTGTATTTTTCGATGCTTGTGGAATTGTGCATCAGGAATTTGTACCCCCTTGTCTGTTATTCCCCACCCTCTGCTTTCTCCAGACCTAGCAGCTTGTGACATTTTCCTATTCCTGCAAATTAAAAAAACACTGAAAGGGAAGTGTTATGATGATGTGAAGATAGTAAAAACTGCATTGCAAAGGGCACTGGACACTATCAAACTTGAAGAGTCCTAGACATGCTTCAAACATTGGGAAGAATGACTTGACAAGTGCATCACATCTAGTGGATGGTACTTAAGGTGACTGAAGAAATTTTGTAAAAATATTCATGAATAAATTTTTGATAACAAAAATCCTCGCCCTCATACAAACATATTTCTAAGCCACCTTTCAATGCGCAGCGGAGTACAAGTTATTGCTATTTCTTCACCACTCACCACAATCTGACTGTCAATACGCCACCCTGCAAACCTATTTCTCTTATCTTGTCTTGCTTTGAACTCTCAAAGAATTTCCATAATGTGTTGATTGAAACTCCTGGTGTCAAATCTAGCAGCACACTTCTGAGTTGCTACAATATTTTCCTTTAATCTGACCTGGTGGGGATCTCAAACACTTGGGCAGGACTCAAGAATGGTTTGTACTAGTTTTCTTTCTATATATGATCTCCTTTATAGGTGAGCTACACTTCCCCAAAATTCTCCCAAGAAATCAAAGTCTACAATTTGCCTTCCCTACTGTCAACATTATGTACTTGTTCCAGTTCATGTTGTTGCAACATTATGACTAGATACTTCATTGACATGAGTGTGTCAAGCAGCACACCACTAATACTATATTATAACGTTACAGGATTGTTTTTGCTGCTCTTCCTACATTTAGAGCAAGGTGCCTTTCATCGCACCAAATAGAAATTCTGTCTAAGTCATCCTATATCCTTATACAGTCATTCAGACACTTCTGTACACTACAGCATCAGCACCAAAGACTTTCAGACTGCTGCTCACACTATCTGTTAGATCATATGTGTATGTACTCCTGACAATACCCTTGTCTAACGAACCCTCACCATTGAGGGCAACATACTGGGTTCTATTCCTTAAGATGTCATAGAGCCATTCACATATCTGAGAACCTATTCTGTATATTTGGACCTCCATTAACAGTCTACAGTGAAATATTGTGTCAGAAACTTTCTGGAAATCTAGGAATATGGGATTTACCTGTTGCTCTTCATCCAGGAAGCTGAGTTTCACATTAGCAATACTTCCTAAATCTGTGCTGACTTGTGGACAGAAGATTTTCTGCCTCGGAGAAATTAATTATATTTGAATTCAGAATATGTTCAAGTATTCTGCAGCAAACTGATGTTAAGGATATTGATCCATAATTTTGTGGTTCTGTTATTTTACCCTTGTTATGTACGGGAGTCAACTGCGCTTTTTTCCAGTCATTTGGAACTCTGCACTGGATGAGAAGAGATTGATGATAAATGCAATATTAGTAAGGGGCCATTTCTGAAGAGCACTGTCTATAAAACTGAATAGGGTTCCATCAGGACCTAGTGACTTACTTGTTTCCAGCTCTCTCAGTTGCTCCTCTACACCAGGGATGCTCGTTACTGTGTCATCCATATGGGAGTGTGTGTGATGGGCAAACAATGGTATATTTATACAATTCTCCTGTGTGAATGATTTCTTTTAAATGCAAAATTTAAATCTTTAGCTTTCTTTTGCTGTTTTCTGGTGCAACACCAACCTGATGGACAAGTGACTGAATATAAGCCTTCAACCTGCTTAGTAGTTTTACATCGGACCAGAACTTTCTCTGGTCCTTGGCAAAATCTTTCACTAAAATATTGTGATGAAAGCTGTTATGTGCATCACACATTGATCTTTTTATAGATGCACAGATTTCTAATAATGTTTGCCAGTTCACATTTCCACACTATTTTTAGAACTGAGAGTGCAACATTCTCCGTTTCGTCATGTATTCAGATTTTGTTATTAAACCATGATGGGTCTTTTCCATTTTTAATCCACACATTTAGTTCATATGTCTCCAGAATGTGATTTACGATCAGTTTAAACTTTACCAATAATTCCTTTACTTCCGTCATATAGAAACTAAATAATGCTTATTGACGCTCTAAATAGGGTGCTAACAATTGCCTGTCTGCTCCTTCCAGTGTGAAAACTCTCCTAGTCTTCTTGACAGATGCATTAACTGTAGTAACCATTGTTGCTATGATGACATCATGATCTCTTGTAACCACAAGATCTAAAATATTTCCAGCACATGTGGGTTGTTGAATGAGCTGCTCAAGGCAGTTTCAGAAAATGTGTTCAGAACTGATAAACTGTCCATAATACCTGCCATGAATCCATAAACGCCTCAGTCTGCATTTGTGTGAGGGTCTTTGACTATCTTGCATCTTCAGTGGAGTGAACATCCCCTAGCTATGGACAAAATCATTTTTTGTTTTGTATCACACTATTCTACTAAAGAAGTAGCACCATTCCTCAAATACAGAATAAAAATTTATTAATTCTTCTAAACATAGATGAATACAGACAAACAAAACTCACCAATCGTGTTCTCATGCCAGAAACAATTGAATTTTCTGTTGACATTCGTGTCAGCTCTATGTTCTGGTTTTCAGTATTCCTTGGGAGATGCACACGGCCTGGGGTCTCTTTGCTGCTACTTGTGATGATATCATGGGCAGCCTGACTGCTCTGTGCACCGCACTTAGCTTGAAAGGATTCCTGCAGACAAGAATACAACAGCAGCAGACTACAAAAGCATAACAGTTCTAAAAATGAATTAAAAATAATTAGCCAATAATTAGCCCCTTAACAAGAAACACTATAATTCTCAACTCGTTCTTCTTGTTCATTTATTTGAAGCTATACAACGTGGACATAGAATCAACATATGTAAGGTAGACTTTATACCCTTACACAGTCTTACCCTTATAAGTGAACAAGC
The DNA here is from genome assembly GCF_021461385.2 of Schistocerca piceifrons. NCBI lineage: Eukaryota > Metazoa > Arthropoda > Insecta > Orthoptera > Acrididae > Schistocerca > Schistocerca piceifrons. The sequence goes on from NC_060138.1 coordinate 509,734,113, forward strand.
AGGAAAGGAAGTAAAGAAGAAAAATAAACAAAAAAACATAAAAGAGAAATATTTTTACAATATTGTGAAATGATAAATTAAATTGTGAACATCTTCGAGTCCTCCTTTAACTGTTCTCAGCTTGTCTTCAAAGACAATAAGTCAATCTTTTATTTATTTATTTTACTTTTTTATGCTTTACAGGAATAACAAACCACTGTAGCTGCAGTCTGAAACATTTGCATCTTTACAACCTAAGCTGATCACTTGAATACTTCAGTTACATAGTACAGCAGTGTGATAATTGTCATTTGTAAACCATTAAACTAATATTAGAACCCAAGGATCTTAGTTTGTATTTACGTGCAAAGACTCGCTTAACACTTGTTGGGGTGTTGTTATGAAGCATAGTTTCTTTTGTGGTGGCGTTCGTAGCGACAATCAATTCGCTGTAGAAACGGCTTACGAAGTCACCGCCACACTTTTAATAGCGGGCCGACCGGTCCGCTGGAACAGTGAACAGAAAGATGAAAACCCAAACACTCTGATTAAATAAAAGTCGGTACTTATCTTTATTAAAGAAGATACAGAAACACAGTAGTGAACTCCGTGTCTACAGAAATCTGTCTAGTTCGAGTCGGAGCGGCTAGGTCAGCGTCGGCTGATGACAAACAACAACTCTGCTGCGATGAACACACAACTGACTAGCAAGTACACAATTCGGTGGCGAGTATACAACTGAGCGGCGAATACAGAACTGTCCTAGCGCTCGCGACTCCAGCGCTTAAGAAACCAGAAGCCAGCGGTGGCGCGCGCAGACTTGCGGCGATTTTCTGTCTCGCTGGCGCTGCTTATGCGGATGGCGTCCGGACTTTGATGCTGCCAACCTTTTGGCAGCGGGCTCGGGTGGCATTACTGGCTAGGATATAACAGTTTCCATTATAAAATCCACTATAATCAAACAAAAAAACAAATAAAATGTCACGTACACAAAAGGGAATAACAGGTCATAAGCATTTTATATCTTGTAAATGTCAATTTCTCATTACCTACTTCTGATAAAACTTCTCTTAAGTCAGAAATAATATTTAGTGACTTGTAACATGGTTATAAGTGGAGGAGCTGTGGAAAGGTTTCATTTCTGCTCAATCATAATGCTATCAGTCTTAATATTAGTGTAGACATTATACATCTCTTCATTACAACGCACACCTTTGGCATAGCTAAAGCATGCATAACAACCTCATGATCGAGAACAGACTCCTCATCTTTAAGCTGCTACTGTGTACATGCAGCAATATCAAGTACCTTTTATCAGTTTGGAAACCCTTACAGGGAACAAAAATTTCTTATTGTTTTTCTTTTTCCTGATGGGTTCACTGCCCAACTTAATACCTCATACTGAGTTCAGTCCTAACTTTCTCAACATCACCACTCGCAGTGTAATCACCTTCCTTTTACTGCCCCTCAGTGAGGACACACTAAACAGTATACATCATTTTATTAATACCATAATAGTGAAAGTATACATTAGTCTTACCTCTAGCCCACTGATCTAAATGATGGGTTACCATCCTTATATCAACTCTGCTTATCACTAACTGCATACTATTTCTGAATTATTTAATGTGTTAGAAACTGCCTAATTTACTTGTTACACACTACAATTTTGGAAAAAAAGGACTGGTACTCAATCACTTTTTAATTTCTTCCCCCCAGGGGGCTCACAGTTCTTTGTGAGTTCGTGCATGGTGGCCCATTCTTCATTCCCTGGCTGTGTTTCCTTCACCATGCCCCCTCCCTCACTATACTCGCTCCTGCCCCGTTGCCACTTCCTTCCCCTCTCTCGGTGTTCTGATTTATGTCGGCCTGGCTATCCACCTGGTTTCCTGTATTGGTTGCAATGTTGTCACTTTTGCCTGTTTTTTTCATCTTCTTTCGGATCTAGGTCCCCACTTGAGGTTTGACCTCCACTTCAAAATTTCCTGTTTTTAGTGTGAGCCATAGCCATCACAGTGTGGATTCCTCTTGCTCCCCCCCCCCCCTTCCTTTCCCTCTCCCTTCCCCACTGTACCCCCTTCCACCATGCTAGGTCACCAGCATGAGTAGCCCGTCCGTGTGGTGGGGCTGTTTTGTACCCATATGGTTGAGCCCCCTGACAACACAGGGATCACACTACTGATACCTGAGCTGTTCCCTCCCCATGGGAGTGATTGCTTATCTTCTTGGAGCATTGGAACTCCTGGCAACGGCCGCCATGCCGGATGGCCCTTGCTGTGGCTGGGTGGTGCCCATGGGGAGAGCCCCTGGTCAGAGTGTGTGGTACCAGGGCAGATGCTTGGCACATGAAGTGTATCAAGCTGCAAAAATCTGGTCGTTCTCAAATGGCATTTTCTTTGAATATGACCCGGCTACCTTACCTTACCTTACCTTACCTTACCTTTCTGTCTTGGAATGTAACCATCTCCCCCTTACCTCGTCTGTACTAGGACAGATGGGGACACATTCACCACCACTAAGCCATTGTTTTTCTTGGAAAATATTGGTGACAAGTTTGGTGAAGTGGAGTCTCTTAGTAAGATCCAGTCTGGCTCCCTGTTAGTCAAAGCTTCTTCTGCCACCAAATCTGCAGCTCTTTGTGCCTGTGATCGTCTTGGCAATGTCCTGGTGTCTATCACTCCTCAGCAACCTCTGAACATGGTCTAGGGAGTAATTTTTCATAGGGACCTCATCCTGCAAACTGATGAGGAACTCCAGACTAATCTGGAGCAGTGTGGCATTCATTTTATTCGACGTGTGCAGAAAGGTCGCCAAGACAACCACACTGATGCTGGCACCTTTATTCTGGCTTTCAAGGGGGATACCCTCCTAGAGAAGGTCAAGGTTATGTGCTACAGATGTGACGGAAAGCTGTATCATCTCTCCACATATTCAGTGCTTTCGATGCTTGCGTTTTGGGCATATGTCTTCCCACTGTATGGTAGACTCTTTGTGTAGTGACTGTAGCCACCCACTCTATGATGAAACCCCTGTGTTCTGCTGCTTGTGTGTGTCAGTTGTCCTGACCGCCACTCCCCTTGCTCACCGGATTGCCCAGTGTACAAGAGAGAAAAGAAGATCCAATAATACGAGTCTCTGGATCGCCTGTCTTATGCTGAGGCTCGCTAGAAGCATGAGAGACTCCATCCAGTGTCAATATATTCAACTTTTGCTTCTGTTACTTCCTTTCCTCCTCCTCCTCCTCCTCCTCCTCCCTCGTCATTACCTCAGCCCCGTCCCACTCTTTCCTCCCCCTCTCCTGCAGTTCCCACGACCTCCTGTCAGGGAGCCACTCCCCCTCCCTGGCCAAAGAAGTGCCTCCCTTCTTTGGCATATGCTGGTGATCGGGCTTCCTTCTGGGAACCCTTTCCCTGGTGTCTCCCAGGCCAGAAGACTGTTACCACCACTTGGCCATGAGGGGCACCATCTGTGTGTCCGAAGATCACTCGCTCTCTTTCAGTTCCAGAACTTGCAGAAGCCTGCACTACCCCTGTGCGCTGCCCTCCTCCACCTCAGAAAGAAAAGAAGAAGAAACATAAATCCCAAGACAAGGCGTCCCCAGTGCCCCCAGAGGTGCCATCTCCCCGCCTGCAATCTGAGTCTGACATCTTATTTGTGGGTGTCACCCCATCCTTGTCCATGACAACTACTCACTGAGTGACCTGACCTCCTTCTCGGCTGTTTCATGTCTATCTTTGACTCACGCCACAAGATCATCCAATGTAATTGCAACGGATACTATCATCAACCATCGGAAATGCAACGTCTTGTCTCCTCTTATTCTGCGTTCTGTCTCGTTCTTCAAGAAATGCATTTCTGTGATGACCACTCTTCAACTTTTTGTGATTACAAGGCATTCTGTTGGAACCGCGCTGGCCCCAGGGCAGCATTTGGTTGGGTCTGCACTTTGGTTCACTCTGATGTCAGTAGTGACTGGATACGCCTTTGTACCACGTTGGAAGCGATAGTGGTTTGAGTGCAAACGACTCCGGCAATCACCATTTTCATTGTCTACCTACCTCCAGGTAGGCCACTTCCTTACGTTGCACTGTCTGCCTTAATCCAGCAACTCCCGTCCCCATTTCTCCTCCTTGGGGACTTCGGTGCCCACCATCCACTGCGGGGAGAGTCACATCAATGGGTAGTGGTATCCTAATTGACCTACTTATTATGCACCTCAATTTGTGTCTCCATAGTGATGGTTTCTTTAGCCATTTCAGTGCCGCTCATAGCACCTTCTCTGCTATCGATCTTATAATCTCCTCCCCTGCCCTCATGGCTTCCCTACATTGGTCATCCCATGATGACATTTGTGACAGTAACCACTTTCCAGTGATTCTATTGTCCCCCTGCTGCTGCCAGTCATACAGGCCCACGTTGGGCATTCCGCAGGGCCAATTGGCCTTTATATATGCCTCCTGTGAACTTCGACACCTCCCTTTCGAATTCCATTGATGTTGTCATGCAAGGCATCTCTGTCACTATTCTTCATGCTGCTGGCACTGCTGTCCCCTTATCCACAGGTCCCCCCTCATCGTCAGCCAGTACTGTGGTAGACCAAGGGTGTCGCAGTCACTGTCCAGGAACACCGACGGGCGCTGTAGCTAATTTAACGACACCCTTCACAGACCAATCTCCTTACTTTTAAGCGTCCCTGTGCTAAGGCTCGTTACCTTATTACGTGGAGTAAAAAGGAATGCTGGGAGCACTGTGTTTCCTCCCTAGGGATGTATGCCTATTCGTCGCTGGTTTGCTCAAAATGCCGTAGCCTTCTGGGCCCCCAGCGACTGTCAACTGTCCTGGGTCTGAACCTCGACAGTGCTCGGTGCACTGATCCATTGATCCTTGCAGAACACCTCGCGACACACTTTGTGACGGCATTGTCATCCTCTTCCTACCCTACTACCTTTCTCCGGCAGAAATGCAGAGTTGAACAGACCCCCCTCTGTTTGATCCCAAATCACGTTGAGCCCTATAAAGCACCCTTCGCTGAATGGGTATTGATGCAGGCTCTTAGCTCTTTAGGAGACACAGTCCCAGGGCCAGATCCCATCCACAACCAGATGATCCAACACTTGAACATTCTCCAGAGGCAACAGCTCCTCAGGGTCTTCAGCCACATTTGGCTCATGGGTGCTTTTCCGTCACAAAGGCGAGACAGTATAGTTATCCCTGTCCTTAAGCCCGGGAAAAACCCAATGTCTCTCGACAGCTACTGCCCAATTAGCCTTATGAATGTATTTTTAAACTGCTCCAAAGGATATTATGTTGGGTACTTGAATCTCAGGGCCTTTCGTCCCCATATCAGTGTGGCTTCCAGGCAGGGTGACCTTCAACCGACCGCTTACTCTGTTTGGAATCAGTCATCCGACAGGCCTTTACTCACTGCCAGCATCTTGGTGCGGTCTTCTCTGACCTACATAAGGCAAATGATGTGGCTTGGCACCACCACATTTTAGTTACCCTCCATGACTGGGGCTTCCATGGTCCCCTTCCGATTTTTGTCCTTGAATTTTTATGTTACTGGCTTTTCCGGGTTGGAGTTGGCACTTCACTCAGTGCCCCTCAGATTCAGGACAGTGGTATCCCACTGGGTTCTGTGCTAAGTGTCACACTCTTCCTCATTGCCGTCAATGGATTTGTGACCTCTGTTGGGCCTCTGGTTACCCTGGTCTTGTACATTGATGATTTTTGCATCTGGTGCAGCGCCCACTCAGTAGCATCTGCTGAGTGCCAGCTCCAAGGTACCATCCGACGGGCCTCTGTATGGGCCATCACCCCTGACTTCCAGTTTTATCCCTCCAAAACGCGGCTTATGCATTTTTCTCATCTACCCACAGTACAGTCCAATCCAGAATTTTATTTAGGCAACCTGCTCCTCAATGTTGTAGCACAGTCCCATTTCTTGGGTCTTATTTTTGATAACAAGATGACATGGCTGCTCCACATTCCCCACCTAGACTACATGCATGCGGAAGCTTAATGCTCTGCCCCCTGGACCACACATCTTGGGATGCAGACCATTCCACTTTTCTCCATCTTTACCATGCTCTGTTCTTGTCCAGATTAGATTATGGTAGTCAAGTTTTGGCTCAGCAGCTCCTTCCACTTTGAAACTCCGTGATCCTGTCCATCATTGTGGGGTGTGTCTGGCTTTTGGTGCCTTTCGCACTAGTCCTGTTGATTCCCCATCTACACATCCGACAGAGCCAGCTCCTTGTTTCTTAAGCAATCACCATTCACCAATTCCCTGACCATCCTGTGTACACTGTGCTCTTCGCCAATGAGGGATATGTCTGTCATAACATCCGCCCACAGGTGGGATTGCCGATTGGTATGCATCACACTTTCCCCCTGTCGGGATCTCCATCTCCACTCACTGGACTGCGCCCTGTGTCTTTCCTCACATACCCCCCCCCCCCCCCTCCCTCCCCCCCCCCCCCCCCCCCCCGGATGGTCCTTAGGCCACGGATTAGGACTGATCTATTCCAGGCTCCTAAGGTCTCTGTCGCTCCTATGGTTTCTGGCGCCTTGTCGGTGCCATCCTTGCAGAATTCCAGGGTTCACCATCTTTTTACACTGATGGTTCTAAGACTGTTGATAAGGTGGGATATGCTTTCACATTTCCTACTGGCTACAAACACCATGTATTGCCGAGATCATGTAGTGTGTTCACAGCAGAACTTCTAGCCATTCACAGGGCCCTCCTTTTTGTTTCTCAGGCCTCCCTCCGCAGTGTTTTAATTCGTTCAGACTCCATTAGCAGCCTGCAGTCTGTTGACCGATGCTTCTCTCGTCACCCTTTGGCCTCTGCTATCCATGACCTTCTTTTTGCCCTTGAGTGTGACACTTGTTCAGTCGTCTTTCTGTGGGTCCTAAGTCATGTGGGCATCCCAGGACTAGAGAAGCAGATACTTACCTTCATTTCCTTCTATGATTCCAGCTGCGCATATACGAATCTATGCCAAATCTCTCTTTGCCTAACAGTGGAACGCCATCTGGAGCACTACTGCTCATAGTAATAAACTCTGCACAATCAAGGTGTCTACTGCAGTTTAGTGCTCTTCTTTCCGCTTCTCTCGGAAGGAGTCCACTGTTTTATGCCATTTACGCATTGGTAGTACATGGCTCACCCATGGTTTCCTCCTATGTAATGACCCACCTCCACAATGTGGTTGTGGAGCCAGATTGACAATATCTCACATATTGTTAGAATGACCCCTTCTTTTGGCCCTTCATTTTAAGTATACGGTAGTCTTCCCGATTCCTTAAATTTAATATTAGCAGACAATCCACAGGTGGTTGAACTGGCCCTCGGTTTCCTCCGTAAAAGTGGTGTTTATTTCCAGTTATAAGGTTCTCATTTAGTCTTGGAGCAGTGGCAGGTTGGTTGTGGTTGGGACTTCTTTTACAGTCTTCTCGATCTGTGACCCCATGACTGTGCCCCCCTTTTATTCCAGGTTTTAGATTTGGTCTCACCTTCTATGCCTTTGCTGTGTGGGTTTTTATGTTCATTATTGTATAATTTGACTCCCCAGACTGGTTCTGTCAACTTTCAGCAGACACTCTTTCTTCTGTAACTCACTACGGAATTACAGGACTGATGACCTCGCCGTTTGGCCCCATGACCCCCTCTCAATCAATCAGCTTCATTTCTTACGAGTCTCGTCAATCTTGGGTATTATACACACCCTTTCCTTTGCTGGTTGTTGGTTTTGTTAATAATACAGTGGTATCCTGGTTATTATGAATGACCCATCATGCAATGGGTAAAACTTTCTCATTGCCTTTCCACGCTTGTCACTTCTCCTTTGACTTTCAACCAAGACTACATCTCCCAATCCGTACGATTTAGGGGTGCCTTTCTCCCATCTCTTTTTCCATTTTTAAGCTTCCCTAGCCATCTCTTCTGTAATATTCTTCGTTAAAGTTGATTGGAGGGCAGAGTTTTCTTCTGGCCACTTAACCCATTTCAAGAAGAGTTCCCCGTCTACTTGTCCTATGACCCCTACCTGTGACACCTTAGTGACCCAGTGTGGTATTTCATTGAACACTAGTTCTAATTCACTTACTAAGTCTGTCCACTTTGAGTGTTTAGTTGCACATTAAGTATGGAATAAATGTCCCAGTTCATGTATAGTCTATCCTGATGGATTACTTTGTGGATGGTAGTGTGAAATCAAAATATGGTTTACATTCTCCCATGTGAAAAACTCGTTGAAGTTGTTAGATGTAAATTGGCTGCCATTGTCCATTGAGAAGTTCTTTGGTTTACCAGCTATTTATAAAACAGTGGTCTCAGATATTATTTACTACACTATTGGTTGTAGCTTTTTTTAGCTCATTAGCACCTTCCACTTTGAAACTCCATGGCCCTGTCCATCATTGTGGGGTGCATCTGGCTATTGGTGCCTTTCACACTAGTCCTGTTAATTCCCCCTCACACATTCGACGGAGCCAACTCCTTGTTTCTTATGCAAGGCATTGGCATATGCTCTACTGTCTATTGCAAAACATTTTTCTGAAATATGCAGCATCTCAGACTGTAGTCGGATGCGTCTGCTGATTAGTGGAATAGTAGTGTGAAGTCTGGGTGAAATAGTGTTGATGAATTTGCTAAACTTTTCTTTATATTGGTATACTCCTTGGTACAATGTTCACCCCAATTCCAAGATGTGTTTGCTTTTAATAATTTCAATAAGTATGGTGCATTCAGTACTGCATGTGGAACAAATTTTCTGTAAAATCCTACCATTCTCAAATATGATTCTAGTTGTCTTCTGTTTGAAGGTTCAGGAAAAAGTTTAATAGCATCTAGTCTAATAGCATCTAGTCTATGTGGTTTGTTTCCTGTCATACTCACTATATGTCCCAAAAATTTCACCTCATTCCTGCCAAATTGTGATTTTTATAGTTAAATCATAATTCCTTGCGATTTTAGTCTGCTGAAAATTTCATATAGTGTTTGTAAGTGGTTATTCTATGTGGTAGATATAACAACAATGTCACCAACGTAAATTAAAATCTTATAAGTCATGATTAGTGGTGTTGCCTTATGCTCTTATAAGCACTGCCACTGAACTGTTCATTCCAAAAGGTAATACCTGAAACTTGAATGGTTATCCTTCAAATAGAAAAGCTGTGTACTTTCTATAGTCTTTATGAAGCCATATTTGCCAATATCCAGCAGTGGAATCTGTTGTGCTGATGTATCCTGTTCCTGTAAATTTGGTTAACATTTCAGCTATTGTAGGTGGTCTGTCTCTTTCATGTTTAATTATTTTATTAAAACCTCTTGCATCTAATACTAGTCTCACTGTTCCATTGGGTTTTTTGACTACAAGTAAGAGGTTATTGTAATAACTATCAGAAGATTCAGTGTTCATCTTGTCAATTTCCTTTTGAACTAACATTTTGATAGAAACATGTACTGGATATGGTGTTATGTAGAATGGATTGTGTGGCTTAATCTTTAG